>NW_026000174.1:62558639-62672217 GCF_001458135.2 Marmota marmota marmota | reverse complement strand
TTTTTTTTTTTTTTTTTTTTTTTTTTTTTTTTTTTTTAATAATTTCTAGGTTGTGCAGATTCTGATTGCCCTGATAAACCTCAGCTTGGGAATAATAATGATGAGTGTAATAGTGCCATTTTATGAACCGCACCCCATTTCATTTAACACAGCATACCCAGTTTGGGGGTCAGTGATGGTGAGTACTTTCTGATATAATTAGAGATAATGTCAATGTTAATATTGTTAATATCCCAAGTTCTGGAATCCTCTCTTGACTCTATCCTGTATCTCTTTATTTATTTATTTTTTTTTTTGGTGGGGGAATGCTGGGGATTTAATACAGAGGTGCTTTACCACTGAGCTACATCCCCTACCCTTTTGACTGATTGATTGAAACAGGGTCTCACTAAGTTACTTAGGGCCTCACTAAATTGCTGAGGCTGGACTTGAACTTGTGGTCCTCCTATCTCAGCTTCCTGAGACACTAAAATTATAGGTGTGCACCATCCAGACCAGCTATTTCTTAATTTTTTTAAAGTTCTGGGGATTGAACCTAGAGCTTTGTGCATGCTAGGCAAGTGCTGTATTAGAAAACTACATTCCCTGACTTGCATTTTTTAAGTTTGAGAAAGATATCTAAATTTTTTTAGCTCAGTTTTCTCATATTTAAAATGATAATAATAATATGCAACTCAGGAAGTTGACAGATTAAATGTTCTATAAACATGAATTAAAATATATGATAGCAGAAAGAAGCAAAATACCAAACTAGAATAAGGACCGTAGTGGCTAATCATTTCCAGGGTTAGTAAGGACTTCATCAAGGATTGTTGGCAGAATGTATCAAACTTTAAATTACTTGTTCTCAAATGAAAGAATAATGGACTTGCCATTATTTGCTTGAACTAATCAAGATTCACCTCTAAGGCTGGGAAGGGTTCACATTTCCTTGAAATTCATGAGAAACTGAGCAAAATGAGGGGCTCCTCCTTTTGCAAGGAAGAAGAGACTCTTGCCTGATATATAGGCCATGTAGTGTGTCTCACCCATCAACTATCAAATCTTAGGAAATTGTTCCCTTAGAAAATAGAACAGCTGTTACATGAACTTTTATTTTTCTATGTTTAGTAATACCTACAAGTAAAACGGAATGAAACTAGAACTTTAAAATGTTTAAAAATCTTTCCCCCCAGATAAAACACAACAGAGTGATTCCTAAGAATTGAAGGTGAAAATTAAGTATAAAATATCAAGTTTCATCTACTGAGGAGGAAAAAAAATGAAATTTATAAACTGGATCAATGTTAGAATAAGGGAGACCATTTGAATGTTGTGGGGTTTCCACTGACCTGTAAATCTGAGCCTGAGAGAGTTCAAAGTTTTATTATATACCTGGTTTCTGTCCTCCCTCTTCAGTTTCCTGCAGTGTTGCAAAATTGGAAGAATTTTAAGAGCTGATCTACTTCTGGGATGTTGCACAACACTAAAGGTCAAATACTACTATTGCCAAGCCAAACTTTTATTAAAATCTTACCATGATCTCGGCACTCTACTTAATATTTTATATGTGTAATTCCACTTCAAACCATCACTACAAACTTTGGAGGGAGCATTGTCAGTAAGCTCTTGTATGGATAAAGAAACTGGAACCTGGAGAGGTTATGTAACTTGCCCAAGATTATGCCACTATTTGGTACAGGAATTGGGCTTCAGTAGCGTCAATGTAATCCCATAATTGCACACATCTAACCCGTCGAGTGTTCTGACTCCTTTTTCCTTTCCTTACCAAGCCCGTTTTGGTAACGAATCTATGTAGTTTAGGCTGCCTATGCGTGGGGCAGGTTCAGGAGCTGCGTTGGTCCACTGAGGTATCACTAGAGTATTGTAGGTGTGCCCACCAGATGAGCTTTTGCTTAACTGGTCGATTGTCTCTTGCTGCCACCTTCCATTACTTTTTCGATTTTATTTTCAGGCTCCACCTATACAACACCTCCTTTTCCCTTACACTGTACAAGTACCAACACCAAGAAACAATTATAAATATTTATTATTTTGACCTCTTTAGTTACCCATCCACCTACATGTCCTGGAGTAGAATTCCATAAGCATAAAAGTATCTCCTCATCGGTTTATCCAAGTGCTCTTTTGCATTCTTTTGGAATACTGTAGTTTTACTCATATGCATTTTCACATTTTCTGTTAAGATTTTCCCCATGAGATACCTTTGAACACAGAGTGCACATGTATATACAGTTCATCCCTCAATAGCCGTAGTGGGAGGGATCCAGGACTCCTATAGCTGTCAAAAGGAGAATCTGGGACTGCTCAAGTGTCTTAAGTCATCCCTCAGCCCTGCTTATCTGTGGATATAGGCCTGTGGATCTGGAGGGCCAACTGTGTATATTTTTGCTATGGTAAATGATATACTTTTATACAATCCTATCTTCAAAAACACCAACACAAATATTGATTATGTGTGTGTGTGAGTGTGTGTGTGTGTATGATGCTTTCCCTGTGCCATACTAAATGTTCTTATCCTTTATAGTACCTCTTAATTGTGAATCTTGGATATTTGCCGTTCCACGGATATTCATAAATAATACTAATTTAGCTGTTTGTTCCAAATATTTTTCTTATTTTTAATTATTTTAGTTAATGTATCCAGAGTGATATTGCATAATACTCCATATTCTCATCTTGATTTTGACTTTAATGTGATGGTACTAGTCTTTCCCTATTAAACGTGAAAAAACTTTTAGGCCTCCAAAAATGTTCTATCGTGTTATGGAAGATAAAATTATTTATATTTTACAATTATTTATACTTATTATATACATTTTACAAATAATTATTTGTAAAATGTAAATAATTATATTTGTTAACAACAATGTTATTTATATATAACAGTATTTATAATTTGATCTTTATTAACAGCAATGGTGAATCTTATTGTCTTATCAATATGGCAAATACAAAGAGCAATTACAAAGTTAATTTTCTTCTTAAATTCATTAATGCCATAAATTATGATAATATTTCAATGTTAAAAATGCATTTGAAAAAAATCACACATATTCATGTTTTATTTCATGTAATAAAACAGCTGATTCTTTGTGCTACTTTTTGGCCCAAGGGTGATTAAGTTTACATGAATTATTCTGTCTTGGTATTAGAAGTTTGTTGAGGAGGTTAATCAAACTATTTCACTAAGCCCATCAATTTTGGTATTAATATGAAATTTTAATACATCTAAAATTGAACTTGAAAAGTATATACAGACACAAACCACTGAATAGTTGAAGTAAAAGACTTTGAGTTGACCTTGGCCATTTCAGCTAAATGGAAGATAATTTCCCAACTGATGGAACCAAATGAACTAATATATTCTAGTCATCATTTAATAAGAAATTTGAATTTTTCTTTGCTAAATTAATTTACTCTTATTAATTTATTTCTTTGCTATTCATTTACAACTTTTAAAAGATATTTCAAATTAGAATAATTTTCTATTTCTTTTTGTTTTTAATATCTTGTTCAATTTTGGTACCATATTAGGGTTACATCATATCTGGAATTTGGAATCTATTTTTCAATGCCTTCAAGCAATTTTTATGTGGGGGGTTGCAGAGTACTAGAAATTGAACCCAGGGGCACTTAACCACTGAGCCACATTCCCAGCCCTTTCTTATTTTTTGTTTAGAGACAGGGTCTTGCTAAGTTGCGTAGGGCCTCGCTTCATTGCTGAGGCTGACCTTGAACTTGCAAGAGCCACTGGGATTACAGGGATGTGCCACCATGCCCAGCTTCGAGCGATTTTGATATCATTGCACTTAGATATTTTTTGAAAACTTTGGTAAATCCCTGTAAGAATACACCTGGTAGAATTCCTCTGTTGTTTATGGGGAAAAAACAGTTATTTGTAAACTTGTTTCTTCTATAATGATTGATCTGCTTAACATGTCTAATTTATGGATAATGTTTAGTAATTTATGATTTTATATATTTGTTTAAATTTTTCTCCCCCCCCCTTCTTCTTCATCACCTCCTTCTTTTTCCTCTTCCTCTTCTTCTTCCTAGTTTATTATTTCAGGATCTTTTTCAATTGCAGCTGCAACCAGAACTACCAAAGGTCTGGTGAGTAATAGTTCCTCTTTTTTTTCCTGTTCAAAGAGGATGAAGTGATGATCCTCTTTGTCACATGTCAATGGCAGAAAACAGATTTTTGGGTGTAACTTTATTTTATTTTTAAACATGATTTTTAATTAAAATGTATACATTCAAGATACTCTTATTGTGTGTGTGCGTGTGTTTGGGTACACACACACACACACACACACACAAATAACTGATTGCCACCACAAACAGGCTAATTAATATATTATTCTCCTCCTATAGTTACCTTTTTTTTCTGAATGTGATGAGAAAACTTAAGATCTACTCTTTTGTCCAATTTTAAGTATTCATTACTATTGATTATAAACACCACCCTGTGTATTATCTCTCTTAGAACATCATCATTCTTTGTGACTAAAATCTTATGCCCTTTGATCATCATCTACCATGTTTCCTCGCCCCTTTGCCCCTAGTAACCACCATTCTACTCTCTGTGTCTATGAATGCAATGTTTTTGTGTTCCACATTCAAGTGTTTGAATCATTGGACCCTGGTTTATTCCTGTCATTCTAAATGGCAGGATATCCTACACCTAAAAGTCTGAATAATACTCCATCGTACCTATACATACATGTTGCGATAGGTGTCCGACAGGTGTGTAGATATTTAGAGATGAGTATCACACTCTCTTTTTCCTTCATCCACCAACTGACACTTCAGTGGTTTCCGTGGCTTGGCTATTCTTAATGACACTGAGATGAGCACAGAAGGGCAGCTTTCTATGAAATCCTGTTTCCATTTCCTTTGAGTATATGTCCAGAGAAGTGATTTCTGGGTCATATGATGGTTCTATTTTTAGTTTTTTTAGGAACTTCCTAGTATTTTCCATTATGGCTGTATCCATACATTCAGTGAAGAAGGATTTATTTTCTCTATATCCTCATGGTTACGTACTATCTTTTGTCTTTTTAATGATCACCATCCCCAAAGGTAGGAGAGGATACATGATTGTGGTTTTGATTTGAATTTTACTCATAATTAGTGATATTAAGCACCTTGTCTTGTATTTGTTGGTCATTTGTGCATCTTCTTTGGAAACAGGTCTATTTTAAATTAACATTTTTATTTGTCTTTGGCATTGATTTGTAGGAATTCCTTATATATTTTGAAAATATATATATCTTGTCAGTTATACAGTTTGCACATAGTATTTACATTAGAGACCCAAACAGGGCAATTAGGTAAGAAATAGCAAAAAAAGATGAACAGAAAGGAAAGAGATGAAACTATAGTTATTTATGGGTGACCTTATTATGGTCATAGTTTATCTAAATGAACCTATAGAAAAATAATGAGGATTTAAACTCAATGGCACTATTCCCCATGTATATGGCCGAAATACAAAAGTCAAATGTATGTGTGTGTATAACACATGTGCATGCATACACACACACACATACACACTCAAACACATGCTAATGAACAGCTGAATTTTTTAATGTTAAAATTATAATAACAAAATATAACCAAGCAATCATATTCAATATGTGTAAAAAGACGTTTATAATGTCTATGTAGGAGCTATGTAAAACAAATGAAGGGATAAACTATGAAGAGGTAAAGGAAACTCAATGTTGCAATGATGTCCTTTTTTCCAAATTAATTTCTGGATCCAAAAATGACCACCATTAAGTGTAGGTAACTTGTTTTATGGCAACTAGTTAGTCGAGTCTATTTTATATAAAAATCCAAAGGGAGACATATATTCTTGTATAGAATTAAGGCCTGAAACCATAAAACTCCTTAAAAAATAGGGACAAAACCCCTGGAAATTGGTTTAACTATGATTTTATGGCTGTAAAACCAGAAGCATGGGCATAAAGGCAAAAATAAACAAGTGGAATAACATCAAACTAAAAAGTTCCTGCTTAGTAAAGGGAACAATAACTAAAGTGAATAGGCAGCCGACGGATTCAGAGATATTTGCAAATCAGACTTTGTCTAAAAACTTCAGGAGAAATAATGAGTTGGAGTTGTCTTTCAAAAGCTATAGTCAAATAATTGGCTGATAATGGAATTACTGACATAAGACCAACTAGTTTGGCAAGGTGAGGGTTTTTCATGAAGATACAGAGGAGTCCTGAGAAGGAATGTCAAGTGGGTTCAAATCTTGAAGCTTGAGACCCAGCCCCTGACAACATTAGTACCAAATATTGATGTGGCCAAAGACTTATTGACTTATTGATGAGTATATTTCAACTACATCCAGAAAGTGTTTTGAGTTTGCAAAAAAATTCAGAATAAGATTATTATATAAAAATCATTTAACACATAATGTTCATGCCAATATGTCTTTCTCAAAGCAAAAGAAGAAGAAGAAGAAGAAGAAGAAGAAGAAGAAGAAGAAGAAGAAGAAGAAGAAGAAGAAGAAGAAGAAGAAAAAGAAAGAAAGAAAGAAAGAAAGAAAGAAAGAAAGAAGAAGAAGAAGAAGAAGAAGAAGAAGAAGAAGAAGAAGAAGAAGAAGAAGAAGAAGAAGAAGAAGAAAAAGAAAGAAAGAAAGAAAGAAAGAAAGAAAGAAAGAAAGAAAGAAAGAAAGAAAGAAAGAAAGAAAGAAAGAAAGAAAGAAGCCCAGATCTCAACAAATGTTTTCCTTGGCTAACGGCCATATTTGAATTATTATTGCTCAACAGATAAATAAACTCTAGAGCATGATCAGAGATATTTGCAAATTATGACCTGTCCAAACCTGACCTTGGTCTATCTCCCTCATGTTTACTGACTTAACTATTGAAATGTGTCAGGTGCTGTAACCCAGTCAATCTTTCACACTTTCCTAAGCAATTTTAGTTCTTATAAGAAGTCTCTGTTCTTCCACTGTAAGAAGAGAATATGGAAAAAGGAATACATAGTACAGTGAGAGAATATACAAAAGGCATAGAGGCATGACACACTGACAGAATTTAGAAAATGAGTGGTCAGGTTCCTGTGGCAGGCACCTGGATGCAAGACAGGGCTTTCTAGCTAAAATATAAAGGTCTTTGAAATCCCTATTAATTCTGTTCAGAGTTTATGTGCACATGGGAGTCATTGGAAATTTTATCTGGAAATAACTGGATGATATTTGTGTTTTGACAAGAGAATAAACTTTAAACTACTTCTTTATACTACTATAAAGAAAAAACAACAACATTGAAATCATGGCTACTATATATATGCACAGATACAATCTCTACTATAATGACTACTGACATGATCAAGATAGGATGATTCTGGGAAAGAGGCGGAGGGCTCGAAGTGATTGATGGAGATACAGCTAATGACATTATTGGGTAGCTTAACTGAGTTTTATTCCTTTTGCAGGTCCAAGCCAGTCTAGGATTGAACATAGCCAGCTCTGTGCTGGCTGCATCGGGCATCATGCTCAGTATATCCAGCTTGAGCATCTTGTCATTTGAATACCATCAGTGTATCCATGATATGATGGTAGAGGACTGTTCCCTGATCATGTCCATTTTAACTGTGAGTACTTCCTTTTTTCTTGGGACACTATGGTTCAAGCCTGTTGGGGAGGTAGGAGGCTACTGGCTCCAAAAAAAGGAGCAATAAACTTTTTTCACTTTGTGAAGTTTCTTTCCCTTCCTTAGCTTCTAGAGACCACCAAGGTCCCTTGCCGTGTCATTCCCTCTTTTAATTTGTTCTTTTTAGTTATAGATGACAGTAGAGTATATTTTGAGATATTTATACAAACATGAAATATTTCTTATTCTAATTAGGACTCCCAGTCTTGTGTATGCATAGGATGTGAAGATTCACTGTGGTATATCCATATATGTACATAGGAAAGTTATGTTAGATTCATTCCACTTTCTTTCCTATTTCTACCCTCCATTCCTTCCCTCCCCTTTGTTTAATCCACTGAACTATTGTACTTCCCTTGTTGTGTGATAGCATCTGCATATCAGAGAGAACATTTGACCTTTGGTTTTGGGAGATTGGCTTATTTCACTTAGAACGATAGTCTCCAGTTCCATTCATTTACTAGCAAATGCCATAATTTCATTTTTCTTTATGAATGAGTAATGGTCCATTGTGTATATGTACCACATTGTCTTTATCCATTCATCTGTTGAAGGGCACCTAGGTTGGTTCCGTACCTTAGCTATTGTGAATAAACATAGATGTGGCTACATCATTAGAGTATTCTGATTTTAACACCTTTAGGTATATGCTAAGGAGTGGAATAACTGAGTCAGATGGTGGTTCTATTCCAAGCTTTCTGAAGAATCTCCATACTGCTTTCCAGAATGGTTGCTCCAATTTGCAGTCCCACAGGGTACCTTTCCCCCCACATCCTTGCCAACATTCATTGTTATTGTATTAGTAATTGCCGTTCTGACTAGAATAAAATGAAATATCAATGTAGTTTTAATTTGCATATCTCTAATTGCTAGAGATGTTGAACATTTAAAAAATATATTTGCTGATGATTTGTATTTCCTTTTCAGTTTCTTTGTTCATTTATTGATTGAGTTATTTTTTTTTTTTGAGTTCTTTATATATCCTAGAGAGTAATGCAGTATCTTAGGTGCAGCTGGCAAGATTTTCTCCTATTCTGCAGGCTCTCTCTTCACGCTCTTGATTATTTCCTTCATTGTGAAGAAGATTTTTAGTTTCAGACCATCCCATTTATTGATTCTTGATTTTACTTCTTGAGCTTTAGGAGTCTTGTTGAGGAAGTCTGTTCCTAAGCCAACATGGTGGAGCGTTGGGCCTACTTTTTCTTCTAGTAGGAGAAGGGTTTCTGGTCTAATGTTTAAGTCTTTGATTCATTTGGGGTTAAGTTTTGTGCAGACTGAGAGATAGGGGTTCAGTTTCATTCTACTACATATGGATTTTCAGTTTTCCCAGTACCATTTGTTGAAGAGGACATCTTTTCTCCAATGTATGTATGTGGCATCTTTGTCTAGTATGAGATAACTATGTTCATGTGGGTTTGTCTCATAGTCTTCTCTTCTGTCCCATTGGTCTTCGTGTCTGTTTTTGTGCCGATACCATGTTGTTTTTGTTATTATAGCTCTGTAGTATAATTTAAGGTCTGATATTATTATGCCTCCTGCTTAACTTTTCTCACTAATGATTGCTTTGGCTGTTATGAGCCTCTTATTTTTCCAAATGATTTTCATGACTGCTTTTCCTATTTTTATGAAGAATGTCCTTGGAATTTAACTAGGAACTGCATTCAATCTGTAAAGTGCTCTTGGAAGTCTGGCCATTTTGACAATGTTAATCTGCCTATCCAAGAACATGGGAGATCTTTCCACCTTCTAAGGTCTTCTTCAATTTCTTTCTTTAGTGTTCTGTAGTTTTCATTGTAGAGGTCTTTCACCTCTTTTGTTAGATTGCTTCTATCTTCCAGTGGTGCCATATTTTAAAGTGACTTTGGCTTTTGTGTCTTCTGCCTCCTGCTTCCACTTAGCAGGATGCTGTGATTCATTTGGGTTTACTTGAACAGTGCAGGATAATTCTCCCATTTCAGCTAATGAACAACTTTTCCTCCATCTGAAAGCTTAATTCCCTTTGCCATTTAATCTAACACATCCACAAGTTCTAAGAATGAGGATGTGGACTGTTTGGGTGAATTTTCATTCTTCTTAGAATATTTAAGATGTGAGATTTGATTACTGCATTAACTATATGGAGTTACTTGTGTTTGAAAAATCTTTACAATTCCCTGCCACCACCTTTTTCAAAGCTCTTTCATATTCTGTGTCCACAATAGCATTGAGATGTAGAGAACGGGGGGGGTAGAGGGGGGGATGATTATTTCATCAGCCAAAAAAAGTGAGAGAATAGGTGACATACAGTGTTCCAAGAATTGGCCAATAGTTGTTCATAATTAGGAGCCAGAATTCTATACTCCTGGCCCATACTTTTTCTCTTTTGGCATTCTATTAATTTTAAATGTAAGAACATATTGTCTGGATTCCTCATGTTTCTTTGGTATGAATTTATTTTTAGGGTGTAGATGCTGTGATGTTCATTTTTAGTGTGCTGGAATTCTGCATTGCTGTGTTCGTCGCTGCCTTTGGATGCAAAGTGACCTGCTGCAACCCTGGTGGGGTGAGTATATTGGCCTTCATTGAAGACATCTCTACCAGTTTTCTATTGCTGTGTGGTCGACTTCATAGACCTGGAGGCTTAGGACAGCACAGGCTGATTATCTCAGTTTCAAGGCTCAAGAGTCTAAACACAGATTAGCTGCATTCACAGAGCTGGGTTGAGCCCATGATCTCATATGAAGTTTCTAGCCCTCTTCCATGCTCATGTGGCATATTCCATTCTTGAACTCACAAGACATACTTCTCTGAGGACAGTGGGACAGCATATGTCTCAAGTTCTTTCAGTCTTTTTTATTTGTGTGTGGTGCTGGGGATTGAACCCAGGGCCTTGTGCATGCGAGGCAAGCACTCTACCAAGTGAGCTATATCCCAGCCCTCTTTCAGTCTTTTGTAAAGGGCTCACATGATTAGGTCAGGTTCATCCAGAATAATGATATACTCAAAGCCAAACTGATCAGTAAACTACTCACAGGAGTGATATCCCATCATACTGACGTCATATTACGAGAATATGAGTCACTGAGTGTGATCTTAGAATTCCGCCTGTCACAGTGGCTGAAGAAAGGCTAGGTTTCCCCATCCTTACCTTCTTAAAAGGCATCTTTTAAAATCCAAGGAAGAGAAACACTTCACAATGACGAGGTTCCCAGAGAATGCAGGACTTCACTCCGTTATTCTACTACAAAACCTCCCCTGGCCTAATGAAGAAAAATGAGGCATCCGACTTCTTCATCAGTTGGTGCACACCTGGCCATTGTGTTACCTGAGGCCTGCAGCAGACCCGCCAGGTTGCTAAGTAGAAAGAAAATCATCCAAAGAGAGGAAAGTGGGAAATGGACAGAGAAGAAACCAAGAAAGAAATTATAGGAATAACAGGGCAGGAGGAGCCTCCACACATTGAGGGTTCCAGAGAAGTGGCTAGTAAAACCTCAACAGCTGCTCATTAGCTTCATTACCCAAAGGCCCTGGGGCAGCAAAACTCACAGACAAATATAGAACAACAGTTTAATGAGACTGCTCTTGTGGTTCTCATTTCTGTTCTTTGTGCCTCTTTGCCTTCTTTTGAGGCTCCCAGGCCACACCACAACAAACTCCCCCACAAAAGAGACAGGAGCTAAATCACCTGAAGTCTCATAGTGGGTTTTGCATTATTAAGGCCCTAGAAGTGTGAGTTTCTCAGAAATTAATGATTTTGTAATTTAATTGAATGAGGCTTCTCACTGAGAGAAGCACTTGGGCATAGAGGCAGATTTTAGGAATCTTAAAATCTCAACATGTAAGTGTGATCCCTTCTGCTCTGGAGTCGTTGGAGAGCCAGTAGCTGCTGCTCCCTCTTCTCTTCTGAGTGAATCCAGAAGAGCAGTGGCTTCAGGGCATTCAATGTTTAGTCTCCATGTCTTCCTGCTTCTGCTACTGTCCCCCCAAAACTTCGGGTCCTGATGAGTTTGTGGAAGAATATTCCTTAGTTTCCTGATAATTCCTGCCACCCTGGCCAGTGTGGGTTTGGTGGGGCTTTATTGTGGCAGCAGATCCTGATTTGGATGTGCACTGTCATCAACACGAGTAACCTGGTTTGGAGGAGCAGCCCTGCATTTCCCATAGCACCTTGGTGAGGGGTGACTCCTCAGGGACGATCATCCACGCATAAGATGGATCCACTCTAAGACTCAGCCCCAGCCACCACATCTCAGGCCTAGAGCATCCCTGGGTGAGGCTCCTGGATCTAGCCTGGTCTGAGGAACGCCTGAAAGTCCACCAGGCTGCTCTGGTTGGAATTCAGAGAAGGTGGCGTGGATGCTGCTGATGACATAAGTGGGTGGGGAAGGAAGGCCTGAGGTGGTTTGATCTCTCACCTGTGGCATTCTCATGTATTTCACAGGTCGTGTTGATTCTGCCACCAAACCCTCCTGTGACAGAAACAGCATCTGGTGCACCCTTTTAAGGAAGTTTGATGTCACATCAAGAGAAAAATGTTCCAGAAAAATCTATTCTGAATTTTAAGCAAGAACCCCATTTGGGAAAGTGCCAGAATCCAACTCTAGTCTGTCTCTCTATCTCTGTCTTTCTGTCTATAAAAGCTCAGGATCATGTTCCCATTTCCCCTCAGGAACTCAACGATGCATTCCAATGGAATTTTAGCAGAATATTGGAAGCTGAGTAAATAAATCATGCCTTTGGTGGTCAACAGGACTCGAGTGTCATTCATCCATCTTCAGGGCAGTACAATGGCAAAGAAGTCTTACCTGTGAGGGGCTGGAGGATATTACTGAAGTGGGCACCATGAGTCCTTGATGCAGACCACATATCCCTGCTTCCCTGTCCAGTGCTGTTCCTCCCATTTGCTTGATTGTTTTCATTTTTTTGTTTGTTAAACCCACCTTAAGGGACACAACTCTTTTTTTTTCTTCTGGAAGTTGAGCTACATGGATATCTCCCTTCTTTGCCTTCTGCTTCTTCACCTATGCCACATAAAAGACCATGGTATACAGGACAGTCAGTCCTTGTATGGGCAAAAGCCATTGATAGACATACACTTGGGTGAGATTCAACCTTTACATTCTCACTCTCTCTCCCCCACCTCAACAGGTTTATATCTTAATCAAGTTTACATCCAGTTCTCTATCTCTATCATAGACACTTTATAAATATGTATTGATTCAAAGGATGAATTGATATATATATATATATATATATATATATATATATATATATGTATAGATATACATATGTGTGTGTGTGTATCTATTGTCCACTTTCTCCAGCTTTGTATGTGGACAATAATTAGAAAAAGTCGCTTAAGAACTAAGGGCTTTCCATTTTCCTGGTTGAAGATTAGATGGTAATCTGGAAGTTCCATGGGGTGAATCTGAAAACTGGTGCTTTTATGTTAACACAGGTGTTCAACATCTCTTACTGAACATCAGTGAGAATACAGGTGACCTGCTTTATCACTGGCAGATGTGTATGTCTCCAAGTGAACTAGATTTAAAATGAAATAAAATAAGCAGAAACAGCAAACCATGGAGCTGATATGGGTCCTTGATTCCATGTTGAGAAGCTGGATCTTAAAACATGTTTCAGTTGTTAGTAAACGATTTTATGGATGAAGTCATAATAATGGAGTGTTTTCCTTTATACATTGAAGTATGTTTATTGTCATTTCTCTTCTTTTGTGAGTTAACGGTTCGTATTCTTAGCTTATTTATCTTCTTACTTATTATATATTGATATTTTCATATGAGTGATACTAACTCACCATCTGTGTCCTGTGATGCAATTATAGTTTTTTTTTTTTTCAGCGAGCTATTTTTCTTTTACATTTACTTTTGGTGTATCTTGTTATAAAAATATGTTTATAATGTGAAGAGTTTTATCATTTCTTTTACAAGAATGTTTATTTATTATCCCATAATATTTATTCATTAATGGTTTCAATTGCTTGGAAAACTTTTTCTCATCCAAAATTTATTGCATATCTTTTTATATTTCCTCTAATTTATATATAGTTTTGACCCTGACGTTTATTTTTATTAGTATTGTTTAATTTTATAAATTATCTAGTATGGTGGCCCTTCAGGAGACTGAGGCAGAAGGATCACAAATTCAAGGCCAGCCTCAGCATATAGACCCTGAGCATACAGAGAGACCCTGATTCAAAATAAAAACAAAAAGAACTGGGGATGTAGCTCAGTGGTAGGACTCCCCGGAACCCCCAAAACATAAATTCAATGTGCTTTTCATAATGCTAGGCCATTATGCCAATAGTACTGATGACATAATTAATATTAAGTAAAAATATTTTACTATGTAGTAAAGACATGCTTATCTATTTTTGTAACTAATTACCATCTTTTGATTACTTTGTATTCGTTATATCCTTCCCTCACTTTTCTTTTTCTTCAAAACTTCATTAATATTTTGAAGCTTCTGTCACCAGAATATTTTTCTATTTGTTCTGAGAATCATGAACCTGAATTTGAGAGATAATTTAAACCCCTCTTGAAGAAGTCATCTACACCCCTAGCCACAAAACATTTTATTTACAAAATGTTTATACTGAATACTATACATGTGGGCCCTGTAACCATGGAAACGACTCCAAATCCCTCCTGGGGGTTTGTGCCAAGTCACAATTCAGGCAGATTAGAGAAAGCAAAGCTGTTCCCAGCCACCATACCCCCAAAGTAAAACCTGTCAGTGCCTGGGGGTAGGGGGGGGGGGGGGGGCTCAGCCCACAAAGAACTGAGGGTCTAAAGAGATCAAGATGATGGGGCAGTTGTGGGGGGAGAGGTGAAGACCCAACTTAGCTTCTCCAAAGGTAGAGAAGATTCTGCCCCAGCACAAGGAGTCCACTTTTTCCTGGATTTAGACAATGGAAGAATCACACTAACCCAACTTAAGTGACGTTCTTGGGTAGCATTGTGACAGGAATCATCAATTGTATGAATGACATGCTGCCAATCAAATCTAATCCCACTGTTGCTTCACCAACAAGGAAATCATTTCCTTTTCCTGTTGGGCTTGGAGCTGTGAGGATGTGAATCTGCTGCTCTCAGCAGACATTGTGTTTCTCTAAGAATCCTGTGACAGAACAATCCCTACAGAGGGGAGCAGAATTGAGTGGTGAAAGATTAAACCCTGACAGTAGCGTTGGAGTTACTGAGCCAAGGTATAACTGGAAATAGGACAAATCTCATGTTTTAAATATCTGAAGAAATGGAAAATAGAACCAATAAGAGAGTATACTACCCGGGCAAAACCCTTAAATGGATTTTTCTGTAATTTCAGAAAAAAAGAAGAAAAATAATGCAAACCTCATGCTAAACCTTCTAAGTTCTTCATTACCTGATTCTTTTCTCCACCTTGGCTTTTGAAAAGCATCCTACCCTTGTATTTCCTGATTTTCCTCTTTGAGTTTAAAGAACCAGAGAATGCCTTCTTTTGCTGAGAACTATGGTATGCCCAGATATTTTAAAAGAGTAGTTCATTTTTAGTTGTAAAAAAGTTCATATACACATTCTGGGCTATTAGGATCAGATATTAAGATCCTAAATTTTAGAGAAGACTCCCTGCATTCATTTCACATCATGTCATTTCAAACTTACTCTTCATCTGGTTGTTCTAGGTCTTATCTAAAAGTGATTAGAATGCATAGCAATGGAGGAGGGGCTGGAGTTGTAGCTCAGTGGTAGAGTGCTTGCCTGGCATGTGTGAGGCCCTGGGTTTGATACCCAGCACTGCATATAAAAAATAAATAAAAGATCCATTGACAACTAAAAAAAAATTTTTAAAAAGAATAGCAATAGGAAAATATCCATGAGTCTTTGCCTATTTTTTTACACTTCTAATAAATATAATTGCTTTTCAAATACCTAATTACATGCTTCAAAACTTATGAAATGGGTGATTATGGGCAACTTATTGCAATGCTTCAGCTTCTTCATGTATAAAAATTCCAGTGACTTTCATATTAGGTTTTTGTGAACACTACCATTATTAAATTAGTATGTGACTCTGGTAGGTTGTATATAAAGATTCTTTAAAACTTAACATGAAAACAAGTAGCAACATAAAAATGAGTGAAACTAACTTTGACTAGGATTAAGTCTTCATTTGAGCATATTAGCAGTTACCTTTATTTTATTTATTTTATTTTTTCACAGATTCATGGGGTACCCCATAAGATTTCAACACAATTATACATTTTATAATGATCAAATCTGGGTTTAATATGTATCTTCTCAAACATTTATTATTTCTTTAGAGTGAAAAATCTTCCTTTTTTTGAAATGCATAGTACTTTATTATAATGTGTAGTCTCCCTACTGTGTGGTAGAACACCTTTCTGATTCTGTACACTGATCTTATAGATTTGCCATACTCAGTGGAAAGGGTATGAAGAGAGATGAAGAGACATATATATGTTCATATCCTTAATAAGAACACAAATAAACCTGAAGGGAAGAAATAAAGAGTGGAAGTCCACTGCTTTGGTTGTAGGACCAAATCATGCACTTTATTTTAGGACTTGAATAATAATTTTTCTGTTCCTTTATTTTGTATCTTGCTATTAATTTTTATCACTGAAATGTCGCTTTGGAGTCTGTCTTGAAATCGGGTAGCATATATCTTACATGTTTTCCTACAGTTAACAACATCGATTGATTAGTCCATTCCAGGTCTTCAATTATCCCAGGTAAAATTTAAAATGAGCATATCAACTTATTTAGAAGGGCCTTCTGGGGCATCATTAGTAGTATGTTAAATCTACAAGTCACTTGGAGAAGGATTGCCAGTTGAGAGCAATATCATATATTTTCCAATGCCTTAATGCCATACGCCTCTTCATTTATGTAGGTCCTCTTTAATATCTTTCAGCAATAATTTGTAATTTGTGTTTTAGTGCTTTGCACATATTTTATTAAGTTTGTCTATATGTATATTATTGGGTATTTTGATGCTTTGGAAATAGCATTTTATTTATATTATGTGTGTATACATATACACATATAAAATAATGGTATTACATATATTTATATATGTACATAAATATGATCTTGAAATTATTTCTAGTTTTCAGAAATGCAATTGACCTTAATATTTTGAGCTTCTATAGTGCACCTTGTTAGGTTAATTCATCATGGTTTTCTTCATTACTTAGTGTGTACACAGGTTTTCATCTGATACCATCTTCCTTCAGCCTAAAGAGTTTCCTCTAATGTATTTTCTCATATTTTTTTCTCTCATTTTTGTTGTCTGAATACATATTTATTTTAACTTGATTGTTTTGACTGCTTTATTTTTATAATTTTATTGGTGCATTCTAATTATGCATACTAGTGAGATATGACCTTTTCCAGTGGATATTTTCACAGGCTGGATCCTAGGTCCAGAGTTTCTGTCTTTGCTTTAATGGTGCCTTTTGCCTGACATGATGTTTGATGGGAAGTCTACAAATATTCTTGACTTTGTTTTTCCATGTTTTTCTTTTCTCTGCTTTCAACATTCTCTCCTGGTCATTTGTTTTTAGCAACTTAATGATGAATGCCATGGTGTTTTATGTTTATTTATTCCACTTGAGGTCAGCTGAGCTGGTTTGATTTGTGGACTTATATATTTTATCAAATTGGGAAATACCAATCCTTTCTTTCAATAATCTTCCACTCTGCACTCTCCCTCATTTTCTTGGACTCTGCTTACACATCAGACTATTTTGTATTGTTCCACTGACACTGGATTAATTTTTCATCCTTTGCCCCTCTCAACTCAGAAGAGTTGACTTTTCATTTTAAAGGATTCCAATAGATACAGACATTTGCATTTTTATTTCATTTTTTCAACATTTAAAATACATTTACAAATGTCCAGATATGAAATGTAATAAATTCAATAGTCATCTAATAACTTAAAATCTTTAAGTATAACATTGAAATGTAACAACTTCTACTTGCTGGCTTTTTAAGCCACATTAAGTTCTAGAAGAACCAACTCATAAAATACACCAGCACATTTCAGCTAGCATTTTCTATTTAAATTGAGTAATTTTAATTTTAATCCATGCTCAAAAGTTGTTTCTACACAAAATAAATAAAGAAGACACAATGAAATAAAACTATACAAATTTCAGGGAAAATTGTGAATTAGCTACAGTATGTACTTTGGGATGAATTTTGAGTTTGCTGCATGGTAGACATGGAAAAGATACATAAAGATGTTTCTTCGTATTGCCTTAATGGATAAGGAAAATTAAAAAAAGGACCTAAATTCAGAAACGGTTTGAACAACGCTGACAGCGCATCTGCCTTCCTCTTTGATCCTCTTTGAGGTCAGCAAATCTCTTTTTACTGACTGAAGTTTGTTGGAATTGCTACTCCTCATGTGATTTCCATGAACTTAACTATTTTGATGACCTGGGTGATACTGATAACACCAGTTTTTTTAAATTGTTGTGTCCAGTATGTACATAGAAGCAGCCAGAGGAAGTCCTAAAGGCTCCTTGGGGTTTCTTTCCCTTCTGTACATTTTTTTTTATTGTCAATTTCAGCCCAGAGTGGTATTTTCCACCAGTGAAAAAGATCAGGACAGCTTCTAATCCTTCTTAGACTCCAGATATAGCCCCAGCAGATCCCATCTCTAACTTGCTGTCATCTCTGGGATGAATGTGTTCAGCTTGGCCAGGAAGGCTGGACACCATGCAGGGAGAGCCATTTGTTTGGGCTCAGCACCTCGAGGTGCACTGACACTAGCTCTCACCTAGGACAGCTCTTGTGTGTTGCGACTTAAGCTCTTACTGAGTACCTGTGACAACATATAGATCATATGTGTAAATAATGTAAAATCAAATGCAATTCACATATATACGTAAATTACCCACGTAAATATATAATGTAGCAATATATGGACATGTACACATATATGCAAAAATATTTATAATTTTTAAATTATACCAGTACAGAGAGGAAACAGTCAAAAGAGGGAGGTTTTGCTAGGGTGGGCAGATTCAACTGGTTTATTGATGAATTTCCTGGAAGGGAAGTGGCTGTGGTTGTCCCTTAAGAGGCCCACCCCCTTCTTGGTCAAGCTCAGGAGGAAAGCTGCACCCCACTAACCCACTGGATTGTTCCATAGCAATAAGGGGGCAGGATGTGATGGGGAAATGACAGCGGGCACCTGAGGAAGTGGAAGGGGCACCAGGAGACCAGGAGGGTGAGGGTGGACAGGAGGGTGGGGGTGGAGGCTGTTCTGCCCCTGCCACAGACTTCTGGGAGAATCCATCCTCTCTCTCAGACCCATCTCCAGGGCTTAAGATGAGGGGACTCTGTTTAGTAACCCCTTGTCCTTCTGGCCCTGAAGGCAAAGCCAACCTTCTAAAAGGGGTTCCTTCTAAAAGCAGCCCACTGCTCCCTGGGGACAGCGGTGGCTCATGCTGTGTTCCTGGGTTCCTTCTGGCAATAGCCCCCCTTCCCACCCCAAGGAAAGCAGGAAGGAAGTTTGTGGCAGGGGGTGTGTCTGCAGCTGGCTTGGGTTCCCTTGCCCAGTGCATCAAAGTCAGCTCCAAAGAAGAGCTACCCAAGGGCTCCAAGGGCTCAGGGACCTCTGCCCTCTATAGACCACGCCAAGCATGAGTTTGCTGAATGAATTATCCCCATCTGTACCTCCTGCAGTTTCACTACTCCCTGCAAGTCAAGAAGTGCCCAAACCTTCTTGAGGGCAAATGCCTATTGTGTGTGTGTGTGTGTGTGTGTGTGTGTGTGTGAGAGAGAGAGAGAGAGAGAGAGAGAGAAGGGGGGGGGGCCTGAGGAGAAAGGTAGTGTTAGGGTAGAGAGCAATTAGCCAATGAGTGCTTTCAGCCTGAGTAGGTCTTGAGGAACTGGAAAAAGAGAGGGTATACGTACCTATATAAATAAACAAGTATATGAAATATGGCAAAAAGTGCTTTTCCTATGTTCACTTATGACTGTTATCAGCTATATATCATTGAGTGCTCCTTGGAAACAGCATAGACACTGTTTCTTGACTACTAATATAATTACCATAGTTAACTATATTTAAATAATATTATTTCTCACTATTACTGCAACTAGTAATTTTACTATTAATTACTTACTGTTGAATATTTCTTAGAAGTGGTGTAGGCCTTTTATAAATATTTTCTTTCATCTGTATAATAATACTGTGTTGGCATTCTTCTATTTAGCAGAGTAGGAACCTGAGGTTACAAGAACCCAGGCTTCTCTAGTAACAGGAAGCTTGTTAGGTATTAGGTGAGCAATTCACATGGGACTCCATGCCTTCTATCATTACTAGGTTCTATTTGTGATTAATCTTGAAGATGCTAAGAGTTTATAGAAATGGAGTGCAGGAACATTTCAGAAATGTAAGACCTATAGGTTTCTTATCCTGGAGGCTGTACAAAATCCACTAAGGAGTGGCTTGTGCCTTTCAGAAGACAAAGTCTCATAGGAACTATTGTTACTTTGAATTTAGGAATGTCCCCGCTAAAGCTCATGAGTTAGGCAATGCTGCAGTGTTCACAGGTGAAACACTGTGATTGGATTATGAGAGCTGTAACTTCATCAGTGGATTAATTCATTTGATGGATTAATAATTTGAATATTCTACTGGGTGGTAATTGTAGGCAGGTAGGTGTGGCTGGAGAAGGTAGGTCACTGGGGCTATGCCCTTGAGCACTGTATCTCATATCTTATCCCTGCCTTCTCTCTCTCTCTTTCTCCCTCCCCATTGCCACCCCCCAACTCACTTGCCAATAACACCAAGATGGAAACTAAACATTTTTAACACACTGGTTTTGGGGGAGACATTACAAATCTAGACTATACCCTATATTTAATTCAAAAATTCATTATGCTTTTTTTTCCCCTTAAACACAGAGTTAGTCAACAATGGTAGATATTCTAAATTTGAAGACTACTTTTCTCCACCACAAATATTTAAACAAAACAGAAGATCACACAATAGCTAACTGCAATACTTATCTGTTATTAAGGGACAACCACAAACCACTCATCTCCTTTTCTGATTTTAATACATAATTGGTTATGTGTAAATGTTCAACTTCAACACACACAATCATACACATACATACACACCCTCAATTTTGTGAGCTTTATTTCCTTCAAATATCTTGTCATGTTTCCTTGCTCATACGTAATATGGCAGGCTCACACTTACTTCATCAGGTCTCCTGTTGCTCAGACAATTTCCCTTCTCTCTCTCTCTCTCTCTCTCTCTCTCACACACACACACACACACACACACACACAATTTCTCTTATTTATTTGTCTGTTATGGACATTGGACATTTATTGACACTTACTGAGTACAAGTCACTATGCTTGATGCCAAAGTTTCCAAAGTGAATACTACATATTCCTTGCCTTCAAGGAATCTACATCAAATCAGAAACATGGAGATGACAATAAAATTTGAAATACTATACAGGGCACAAGTGCGATTACAGATGCCCAAGACAGTGAGTACTTTTTCTGTCTAAAAATGTAAAAAAGTAACATGTATGTGTATGTGTTTGAGAGAGAGAGAGAAAGGGAGGGAAGGAGCGACGGGGAGAGAGAGAGAGAGAGAGAGAGAGAGAGAAGAGAGAAGAGAGAGAAGAGAGGAAGGAGGAGGGAGAGAAAAGAGAATCTTTCTTTTGAGAACTTCACCTGTGTGCATCAGGCACCTGGCACACCAGAACACTTGTGGGATGTATCTGCCCTCCAGTTCCTTCCTCACACTCCTGGCCACCATATTTTCACCATGGCCACACCACCATCTAATAGAAGGTCTGGTACCTAGGGATCTCCTTGGGATTCTCTTCTGCTTTGCTGTTGTTATCAGGGAAGAAACCCAACCCATTTTTTTTTTTAATTTTTTATTGTTGGCTGTTCAAAACATTACATAATTCTTGATATATCATATTTCACACTTTGATTCAAGTGGGTTATGAGCTCCCATTTTTACCCCAAATACAGATTGCAGAATCACAGGGAAGAAACCCAACCCATTTGACAACAATCAAAGCCACGTTTCATCCTAGGCTCCCCCTACCTGCTGAGTCAGACATCCATGTCTTTTGCTCTCTAGCAGACATGACCCTCTAGCCTGAGGAACGTGAGAATGGTCCCTACCTTGCCATATGATGATTACTGAACTGACCTTTTGAAGCACATACCATGAAGTCTGACACCTAGAATAAGCTCAGTTGTCTTGATTTTTATTTTCTATTTTCCCCTCCCCTCTGACTCCCCGACTCCTCCCCGACTCCAACTTGATCCCCTGCGACCAAAATTTTAAATCCAAAACACCTGTGGGATTTTTAAACTGTCTTAGTCTCATGAAATTTCTTGTTTCTTCAAGAAAATCTACAGAGTGTTGTAAACAGGGAGTCCTGGAGCTGTGTAGTAAACTTGTTTTTCCTTTTTGCTGTAGAGAAAGATTTCAGACGCAGGGACTTTTCCATGGCTTCTGCAGCAGTGTCTGTACTGACACCTCCCGGTGGTAATGGGGACCATCTCTTCCTCCCAGAAAAACAGAAAAGGCAAGCACAGCCATGATCTGCCTCCCTGGAGGGAGGACCCCAGGAAAGTCCACTTGCAAACTCTGTCCTTGGCAATGTCCCCACATGTCATCCAGAAACTCTTACATCTTTTAAAATAAAATATCATAAAACCATAATCATAAGAGAACTGAGATGGCTCTGACTATATCAAATAAAATGAATTTTTAAGAAATATTATGAAAGATAAATAGGGAAGTTTTATAGCGATAAAAGGGTCCCTTGAGCAGAGAGTTAACGATGGTAAATGAACATGCACCGAACAGCAAAACCTCAAAAAATATAAACCAAAATGAAAAAAAAATGAGAGGAGATTAGAAACTCATCTATAAAAGTTGAATTCAAAAAATCTATTCTCTAATATTGAGATATCTATCATTAATCATTAAAAATTGCTTATATACATGTTTCTCCCTAATATTTGGTTGCTGAGAAGGGGATAGAAATATTATTCTCATCTTGTAAAAGTATATTTCTGAAAAAAAAAAAAAGATCAGTTTTGACACAGAAAAAGGAGCAGGGTTTGGAGTTTTCTTTGGTTGATAGGGACACTTGAATTTCTGTCTAAACAAAGGAATAAAGAGAAAACAAATACTATGAGAAATATCATCAGAGTAGCTCAGAACACTGTTACAAATATCTGTATTTCTATGCATTAACAACTGTTATCTCCTGATAATATCATGAAATCTAGAGTGATGATCCTTTTCCTGGGGACAGTGACTCAGTGAAAATTATGTAAAGAAGGTTGCAAATAAGGTCAGCCTGAGCAGCTTTGGGTAAACAGCAAGGTAAGCACAGCTCTTTGGGGGATTATTTATTCTGGTAGAACTTTGTGGCAACTCTGCCCGAATCTGGTCTGGGATGTGCAAGAGCCCTGGCTGGGAGCAGATCCAGGCTGCAGGGATGAGGACCTGGGGTGCGGCAGAGACTTCTCTGCTTTCTATTTACTGTTACCTGTTTAGTAATGATGTGTGTGCAGACAGTATGGGAACAAATACTTCTTTACTTACTAGCCAGGGTCAACATATTTATCTTTTTGCCCGATTTGTTTCAATGTTACATTATAAAGTGAATAAATCTTCATAAGTAGAATTTTTTGAAGGCCAGCCCAGAGCCTCCATTTCATTTTTCACCTTTTTTAAGCTCAAAGACAATGATTATTTTGAGTTTTATTTATCTTCTCATGCACATAATTTTGTCTAACCACATATGTCTTTGTATGCATGATAGTATTTTTATTTTAGAATTCAATCATTTTGGAAAATAAGATAATTTTCTTCAGCAGAAGCTCAAAATCCCATGTTTATTTTATCCCCTATTTTTGTTTGCATAATATTTTGTACATAATTTGTTGTTATATATTTGTACATGCACACAATGTAACAATATCATTTGATCAATGTCATTCCCAGTATTTCCCCTTTCCCTTCCCTCCTCCCTCCCCCAGGTCCCTTTCCTCTGTTCTACTGTTCACCCTTCAATCTTCGTGAGATCTGCCTCCACCTTATTTCCCTTTTTCCTCTCTAGCTTCCACATATGAGAGAAAACATATGACCTGTGACCTTCTGACTTTGGCGTATTTCACTTCACATAATGGTCTCAAGTTCTATCCATTTTCCTTCAATGACATTATTTTATTCTTCTTTATGCCTGAGTAAAACTCTATTTCTTTGTCCACTCATCTGTTGATGGACACCTAGGCTGATTCCATAGTTTGGCTACTGTGAATTGTGCTGCTATTAGCATGGGTCTGAGTGGATCTCTGTAGCATGATGACTTTATTTTTTTTTGCCTTTCTTTCTTTCTTTCTTTCTTTCTTTCTTTCTTTCTTTCTTTCTTTCTTTCTTTCTCTTTCTATCTTTCTTTCTTTTATTAGCTACACATGACATTACAATGATCTTGGCAGTTCGTACATTTGAATCAATTGGGGTATAATTTCTCATTTTTCTAATTGTACAGATGGCAGAATCACACTGGTCATAGAGTCACCTATATACATACAGCAATCATAATTTCGATTCTATTCTGCTGCCCTTCCTATCCCCCCTTCCACTCCCCTCCCCTCCCATCACTTCTCTCTATCCAATCTAATGTGACACACTTTCTTTTTCTCCTCACAACATCATACACGTATTCTGTATAACAATGAGAGTCTCCTTCCATCTTCCGTGCAACTCCGCATGATGACTTTAATTCTTTAGGCTAAATACCTAGGAGAGGTAGAGCTGGTGATATGGTGGTTCCACGCATATAGTCTTCTGAGGAACCTCCATACTGATTTCCACAGTGGTTGTACTAATTTACAATCCCACCAAGACTGCACAAATTTAAAATACCATGTGTTCTTAGTCTCTGAAATCGACACAGTGGTTTGTCGTGTGTGTGTGTGTGTGTGTGTGTGTGTATTCAGCAGCAATTGAGGAAATTTCTGTAGCAATGTATGTCACTATAAATTCCATCTTTTGCATAAAATCCTTAACTTACCTATAAACATGTTGATTATTTTGTTTTAGAATGTTAGCAATAGGCTCATGTGATTTTTATTTTTAAATAATTTAACTCATTTGGTAAGGAAAGATTGATCTACTAGCACATGCCAAGTGTTGTTCTAAATATTAAAGAAACAGAGAGGAAAAGTCTTAATTTACTAGTACATCACAGAGAAAAAGTTTGCAAAAATATTTTTATTTACTTTAATATGTTTTATAATTACCCCACTTAATCCTTTGAAGTTTTAGCAAGGATGTCATAACCCAGTAAGCCCAAACATTTCTAGTGATGGCATAAATAGATAAAAACTTTGGTGTGCAATTTGCAATGTCCAATGCACAGAGTAATATGATCCTGATAAATTTATCCAGTAAGACCACAAGTAGAAATATATAAACAAATGTTAAATGAACATTTATTTATAATAACAAAAATTTCATTTAAACACAAGTCATCTTGATAATGGTAAATACATTATATTCTGTATAATTTATTCCGGTAAATAAATTTTATCTTCTATAACAAATACCGGTACAGATATAAAGTGAAAATTAGAAAGAGACCTAGAAAGATTTTCTTATATAACACTAGCAGTGTTCATCTGTCAGAATTTTACCAAATGTTTTAAAAATATCTCCCATAAGATGTTTAGCCAAAAAAGCCTTTACTTATCCACCCTTATTTCAATAGTCAAAGGGTCATTTTAGAAGGCTGAAGTGTATGTGTGTGTGTGTGTGTGTGTGTTCTTTTAATCCAGGGTGCAGAGTGGACATATTAAAGATCACTTTTACCAACAATTTGAAACAAATTAGAACCTTTGCCTTGTTGCCCCTGCCCATGGCATTTCATTTGTGTAGGATCAGTTATTTCCTTTTCTCCAGTGATCCATGAAGTACCAGCAAACTGTCGGAAAAAACAAGAAAAGAACTGAATAGCTTATGAATCCTCTGCAGTAGCCAATATAGCCAGTATCTCTAAGACCCTGTGGGACACCTCTCCACACTGGAAAGTGTTCATGTTTGATAATAAAGAGTTCTAGGTGCTTTCAATTAATGTGTTAGTCTCTTTCGGATTGGAATCAATACTGGAGTTCATATTATCAGCACAGTACTTGCATTCATTGGGATAATTCTTCTCTCAATGAATTTAATTGACATATTATCATTTGATTGCTCCAAGCACTTTGAGGGCTTATTGGCTAAAACTTCCACAGCTGTAAGTATTTCGTTGTTGGATGATGGTTTCACACTTATGTGGTGTTAATTTTCAACTACATTCGTGTTCCATGAGTGAAGCCTAGAGATGAAATATCTAAAAGTTAAAAAAAGATTTTTAAAAAAGGAAATCAGACATTGCTAAAACTCAAAACAACACAAAGGTTTCTTGCACATAATTTCAGAATCATGTGCATATTGTGTGTGTCTGATTTCTAAAAAAATAGACAATTATTATTTGAATTTCCTGTAATGAACATGTATTGTTATACAGAAATAATAGAATAATAATAATAGAATCCAATCATTGATCAATGTGTTTAGAAAAGGAGGAACTGGGTTTGTAACACAATCAAGAATTAGACTGTGAGTTTCTGGAAATTAAAATTATACAGAATTGAGGAGCTGGTCTGGGTCCTTTCTTTTTTTATTTTATTGGTTCTTTTTAGTTATAAAGGACAGTAGAATCCATTTTGATATGATTACACAAGCCTGGAGTATACTTATTCTAATTAGGACCCCAGTCTTGTGGATGTTCATGATGGTGAGATTCACTGTGGTGTACTCATATGTACACAGGAAAATTCTGTCAGATTCATTCCACTGTCTTTCCATTTCCTGTTCTCCTTTCCCCTTTCTCTTCATTTCCCTTTGTCTACTCCACTGAACTTCTATTCTTTCCACCCCCTATAATTGTGGATTGGCTTCCACATATCAGAGAAAACTTTCCACTCTTGTTTTTTGGGAATTGACTTATTCCACTTAGCATAATAGTCTCCAGTTTCGTCCATTCCATTCTTCTTTAGGACTGAGTAATATTTCACGGTATATATATGCCACATTTTCTTTATCTATTCATCTGTTGAAGGGCACCTAGGTGGGCACCTTGCTCAGCTATTATGAATTATTCTACTATAAACAGTGATGTGGCTGTGTCACTATAGTAAAGTGATTTTAAATTCTTTGAATATATACTGAGGAGTGGGAAGCCTGGGTTAAATGGTGATTCCATTCCTATCTATGCTTATTTAAGTTACCATATATGAAATGTTGGAAAATACATCCTTTCCATGGGTCAAATTTAGTCTTGTGACATTTTTGTGTTTCTGTATTTGTTTCAAATCTCAGTGTGTTCCTAGTGTTTTACTAATACATGAGGAGAAATATTTAAAATTAACTAACTCTAAATTTTCAAGAATCTCTTAGTGGAAGGTTTGTCATTTAGAATTCCCATGACCATATTTATTTCTGCAAGAATCTATTTATGGGTGATCACTGGAAGAAGGTTTGTGTTAGATCCTGAAACTTTCCCTGGGGCATCAGGTTGAGAGTACTGCAGGCTAAAACTGGGTGAAGAAACCTCAACCTTGCACTTTTCTTCTCTTGGATAGAGCATTGTGATCCTCCAAACCATGGTGACTTTTGTACAGCTCACCATTTCATTCTAACTCTCTGGACTCACTTATGATGTGAACAGCAGTGATATCAGCTAGGTAAGTAGCTCTGTTTAGTGGAAGAGGAGGGAGGCATTTGAAGTATTTTCCAGAATCATGTACACTCATTATGAACTTCAATCTCTACTTATTTAGAAATTGACCAAAACAAATTCTTAGTGATAAGATAGGAAATGGTGGTTAACAAAACAACAATTATGTGATATATTCCCCAGCCACTCCACTTTCTAAATAAATTTCTCCATATGTACTCTCATTCATAGTGAAAAAGACACCATTCCTTTCATTCTCCCATGCATTCATTTTTACTAATTAATCTAAAATACATTGAACACATATTGTTTACTTTGTTCTAAGTTAACCTTTTGTCACTATGACAAAATACCTGAGAAAATCAAGTTAAAGAGGAAAGAATTATTTTGGTTCATGGTTTCAGAAGTTTCAGTCCATGGTTGGCTGGTTCCATTGCTGTGGGTCTGTACTGAGTCAGAGTACAGAGTAGCAGGGCATAGAAGGCATGATGGATCTGAGCTGCTCACCTCATGGTGGCCAGGAAGGAGAGAGAGAGAGAGAGAACACAAAGGCCAAGAGCACTGTACCAAGGATCCATTCCCTTCTATTAGGTCCCACCTCCTATAATTTCCACCACCTACTGAGAGTCCATTCAAATTGTGAATCCATCGATGGATTGTCTACTGATGGGATTAGAGTCTTCATGATTCAGTCACTTCCCAAAAGCCTCACCTCTGAACATTTTTTAATTGGGGACCAAGTCTTCGCCACATCTGTCTTTGGGGGATATTCCAGATCTTAATTATAACAATGAGAAAACAACAGTCACTTCCTCAAGAAACTCATGTCATATAAAAAGAAAAGCACTTATGTGGAAAAATTATAAAAGTTGATTAAAAGATAAAAATTGCTCTAAGGACACTAGTGTGATCTTGATATTAATTTAACACATCATAACGAGTTTCATGAAATCCTCATTAGCCATATGCACAAACATGTATTCATGAGCTCAAGCATATATATAGTCTCCCAGAGAGCTATACGTGTATTCCACCATAGAGTCTTTATAAGTGGTGGTCTCAAAGCCACCATGTTGATATTTGTGTTTCCATGTCTCTAGGGCAAAATAGGAATGTTTCTCACTGTTTTCATGGATTCATTTTTGTTTTGTTTTATTTTTGTTTTGGGGGAGGTTGTTTTTTATTTTATTTTATTTTATTTTTTATAAATATGTGTTATCTATCACCTTGATCGGCTTGACACACGGTTCACATGATCTCCACTGTTGGGGCAGGAGTAGGGCAGAGTCCCCTAAGAGTATCAAAGGAAACCCAACTGAGTGATAGACCAACATTTTGGATTGCATAGGTTAAAGGGTATAAGTTAACAAAGCCAAACTAATAACACCAAATAAACCCTAGAAATCCCATATAAGCAAGGTAAAAAAGTATAAATGAAGTTTTGTTACCAAAAGTCCAGTCAGTGGGAGTTACTATCATCAAACCAATAGCAAAAAACAAGCAGAGAACTATGTATACACCTAGAAGCAAGGAGTAGCAATGCATTACAGTATAAGAAGTATCTTAGAGGCTGAAAGAGTCCATTTGTCCTGGTGGTAAGTCTATCTTCTGCCGTGCGTTGATCAGCCAGCCCCCCGAGTGGCTGGAGCAGGGCTGTTGTCCTTCTGATCCTCAAACTTCTCCAGTGTTTCCTTCCTCCGGATGGTCAGCTGCAAGGTTGTAGCAGGGTCTGGAGTGCACTCCCAGTCCACAGCTGCAGGCTTGAGTCTGGTGTAATGGATCCAGGGACCAATCTCTGCAACCACAGTTGGGGTAGACAAAATGACAGTGAAAGGAC
Source organism: Marmota marmota marmota (assembly GCF_001458135.2). Lineage (NCBI taxonomy): Eukaryota > Metazoa > Chordata > Mammalia > Rodentia > Sciuridae > Marmota > Marmota marmota. Next base: position 62,642,897 of record NW_026000174.1, on the reverse strand, counting down.
CCTTCCAAAGAGGTTTCAGGCGCTGAATATCCTATTCTTTGACCCAGACTGAACCTCAGGGCTTGAAGGAGTGTGCATCTGTGGTCAAAATTACTGGCAACCTTTCTCTAGCCCATTGGTAGAGAACCTGTAAAGTTTTCCCTAAGGCCTGAAGCTCTTGCCTCAGTGTTAATTCTCCTATTTCTCTCAAGTCTCTCTGGGTTATCCTCTGATAAGTGGAGGAGGTCTCCCATACATAGCTCACAGGGAGAGAACTTTGTCGTCTTAATGGCCGTGATCTTATCCTCAATAGTGCAATAGGGAGGAGTTCACCCTAAAGTAGGTGAGTATCCTGGCATAGTTTACCCAGTTGAGCCTTCAAAGTTCTATTCATTCTCTCAACTTTACCAGAACTCTGTGGCCTATAGGCCATATGTGATTTTCATCTAATATTTAAACTCTTGGCCAATGATTATATCACCTCTGCCACAAATGCTGGCCCATTATCTGAGCCAATAGTTATTGGGATAACAAATCTGGGAATAATTTCTCAGAGGAGCCTCCTGGCTCTCTCCCTAGCCTTTTCAGTGTGGGTTGGAAAGGCCTCCACCCAAACGGAGTAAGAGCACACAAAAACCAAAAGATATTTATAGTCCTGTGGGTGTGATAGTTCAGTGAAGTCGACTTCCAAGTCTTCAAAGGGTGTCCTTCCTATTGCTTGGGTTCCTGACGGAAGTCTTGGCCCTTGGTGAGGATTATCATAGGCACAGACCCCACATTGTTTACAGATCACCCTGGAGGTGCTTGTGAGCTGGGGGACATAGAAATGCTGACTCAGAACTGTCTCAAGTGCTGTTCAGCCAATATGTGTTCCCTGTGGAACTGTCTGGTAAAATCAGGGGCTAGTCCCTCAGGGTTGGCTATGCAGCCATCAGAAAATCTCCACCATCCACTTGGGAGATTCTTTCTTTCTCAGTCTTAAACCAATCACTTCCATGTCGGGAATATTTTGGCTCCCACTCTCTTAGAGGGTCAGGCAGAAGGGCAGCATTTAAGCCTGGGACTGGATCTCTTTCCTGCTTCTTGCAAGTAGCTAACCTGGCCTCTCTATCAGCTCTCTGGTTGCCCTGAGCAACCATGGTACTTCCTCTTTGGTGGCCTCAGCAGTGCATAACTGCCGCAGTCTGGCTGGGCACAATTCAAGAGCCACTTATCAAGCAGAAACGAACTTTATATTTAGAACACATGCAGCACCCCAGGATCTCTTCAGGAATTCCCTCAGAGCCCAACTGCCACCACCGGCTTCCAGCGAGCCTCTCAACCCCCCCCCCTTGAGGCTGATTGGCTGGGTCGCGTGGGCGGAGCCAAAAAAAGTCCCCCAATGAGCAGCTCCGTGGTCTGAAAGGGCCGGGAAACCGCCCAATGAGCATCACCGCAAAGGAGCCAATCAGCTGGCAGCTGGAAGTTTGCTGGGGCCCCTATGGCTGTGGTTCTCAACACATAACTGCCACTTTCCTGGGATCCCACACTGCATCTAGAAGGTTAAGAATTTTCTGCCCAAATTTTATGCCTTTTTTTCCTGAAGTAACTACCCCCCCTCCTTTTTATATATATAAGGCCCCCATGAACATGAAGGGTGGTGAGAGCATATTTTGAGTCTGTGTACTTACATAGATTTCTGTTGCCAACTGAAGTGCTCAGGTCAGAGCCATAAGTTCTGTCATTTCCCTGAGGTAGAGGCTTTGCCTCAATAGTGGAGTCCAGAGTGACCACTTCATATCCAGCAAAACATACCCCATCTTTTATAAAACCACTTCCATCTGTGAAGTACGCTGCATCAGGGTTCCTGAGAGGCTGGCCTGTCAGGTCCAATTTACTGGAGAACACTTTATCCATGACTTCAATCCAGTTGTGATCAGGCTTCCAAGTCCAATGGGCAGCAAAGTTGCTGGGTTTAAAGTCCCCACAACTTCAACCTGGATACGTGGACTTTCCCATAACCTGCCCTGGAATCCGACCACCCTCTCATTAGTCAATCAGTATTGCCCTTTGTGTCCTAGTAATGTCAACACTGAATGAGAAACTCTGACAACCAATTCTGGTCCCATAGCCAGTTTGTCAGCTTCCAGCACCAGAAGGGACAAGGCCACAAGGACCTGTAAATAAGGTGGACAGCCTTGGGCTACAGAGTCCAACTGTTTGGACAAGCAGGCCACTGGATGGTGCCATGTCACCAGCATTTGAGTCCAGGACTCCCATAGCTACTCCAGACCAGTCATGGACGTACAGAGAGTAAGGCTTTGTGAGGTTCGGGAGTCCTGGTCCTGATGCACTGGGAGTGCTTGTTTAATATCTTCAAAGGCTCTTACCGTGTTGGTCCCCATGCTAGGGGATCATGTTCTTCTCCCTTTGTGAATTCATAGAGGGGTTTTTCCATAACTGAGAAGTTGGGGATCCATAGGCAGCAGAACCCAGCAGCTCCCAGAAACTCTCTAATCTGATGGCAGGCTGAAGGGACTGGAATTGACCATATGCCTTGTTTCCTGTCAGGGCCCAATCACTGTTGTCCCTGAGAAACCAAGGTAGTTGACTTTTTCTTGAGGGATCTGGGCTTTCTTCTTTGAAAATTTGTAACCAGCCTTACATAGGAGAGTCAGAAGCAGCTGTGTCCCTTTTATGCCGTGCCCTCTGGTTGTTCCTGCCATATTGGAGCAATGTGCACCCACATTATTTTGCAGGAAAAGCTTGTAAGTCAGAGGCCAGCGCTGTCCCAAAGAGGTTGGTGAGTTTTTGAAACCCTGTGGTAGCCTTGTCCAGGCCAACTGGACTTTGTTCTCATTAGAATCTTCCCATTGGAAGGCAAAGATTGGCTGACTCCGTGGTGCCAATTGAATGCAAAGAAAGGCATCTTTAAGGTCCAAGCATGTGAAATAGGCTGCTTCAGCTGGGAACAGACTTGACTTAGGAAAAGTGTATTAACTGGGGACCACAGGACGTAAGGTGACTGTGGCTTGATTTATTGCATGTAGATCTTGGACTGGCAGGTTATCATTGTTCCTGGTTTCCGGACAGGCAAAAGAGGTGTATTCCATGGTGATTGGCAAGGCCTGAGAATCCCATGTTGCAAAAGTGTGTCCAAATGGTTTTGAATTCCAAGTTGTGCTTTTTGAGGAATATGCTATTGTCTCAGGCATACCAGTATGGCTTCTGGTTTTAGTTCCACCATCACCAGGGGAATGTTTGGGGCTGGTCCCGGTGGATTGTCCTTTGCCCAAACTCCTGGCACTTGGAAAGGGAGCTTTGGCCCCTGTTGTGCTGTCATCTCTGAGGCTGAAGAGATGCCATTCCTCTTCCCAGGGAATTGTGAGGGCTAAAATTTTTGCTTCCAGTTTTCCCAATGATAAGACTGCCTGGCCCTTTCACTAAAAATGATTTGGGCCCAGTTTTCCCAGCAGGTTTTGACCCATCAATGGCACTGGGCAATCTGGAACATTCAGGAACTCATGGGTCACTCCACATCCTGCTAAATTGCAACTCCGGAACAACAGGAAAGGATGGCGAGCTTAGCTACCTGTGGCTCCTACAATTGTGGTCTGTTTCTTTGAAAGTGGGCCCACAGTTTGGGTCACCACCTAGTGGTGAGCTCCAGTGTCCACCATAAAATCCATAGGTTGGCCCCCTACAAACATTTGGACCATAGGCTCCTGGGGACCAAAGGGATGGAGCTGGCCAGTCCTAGTCCTCATCATAATTTTTCATGGCTGCCACGCCCACAGAATCTTTCTCAGGGGTACCAGATGGGTGTTCGAGGCATTGAGTTTCCTGTGGGATCCATTTGTAAGGCTGGTATCACCCTTGAATGACTTTGCCTCTCTTATCCTGGTAAGGAGTAGCAGCAGCCTGATTGTTTTCCTTTAGTTGGGGACATTCATTTTTCAAGCATCCCTCTAGATGGCAGTAGATGCATTGGTTTGGTCTCAGCTGAGTCCCCGGGTAAGGTATTCCTTCCAGCTAGACCCTCTGTTGGCTTTGCATTTCACCTTGAGTTTGATATTCGTTTTGGCTTTGTCCTGGTGGACCATTTTGGCTGACCTCTGGGTTTGTGGTGAGGGCAGTTGCAAGGAGATCCATCCCCTATGCTGGAGTACCACCCCGGTCTTTGTTGGGGAATTGGGCCTGGGCATTGGCTTGGATATTGCCTTGTGCATCTGCAACATGTTTCTCTAGCCATTTTAAAGCTGCTTGGGTCACCCATCTGTGTTCTTCAGTTGAGTAGAGTTAGGAGGAGCTGGCAGCAGTTCACTCAGGTAGGCTGGTGAGTCTGGATAATGGATTGCCTCAAATCATCATGGCCTGGGCCTTCTCCATGTAGGAGGGAGTATGATTTTCCAACTTAAAAGATCAGTGGAGGTGAAAGGCTGATACATAAAAAGCCATCGTCCCCTTCAAACATTTCCCTCTTGGTAAATGTAGGCAAGTCCTCTAGCCTCTCACAGAGGAATCTGGAGAGCTCTCATCTGGGTGGTGGCTCTGGTCTTTTTTTTTTTTTTTTTTTTAATGTTTATTTATTTATTTTAGTTTTCGACGGACACAACATCTTTGTTTGTACGTGGTGCTGAGGATCGAACCCGGGCCGCACGCATGCCAGGCGAGCACGCTACCGCTTGAGCCACATCCCCAGCCCCTGGCTCTGGTCTTAAGATGGGTTTCCATCCTGGTCTTGGGGGGTAGAGGAGAAGTCTTTTGTTCTGGGGAATACTCTGGCTCTGAGGACACCATGGAGGAAGGAGTACCTGGTGTTGAAGGGACACCCTCTGCTCCTGCCTGTTGTTCCAGAGGTCTTGGCAAGGTTGGATAGAGTACCACGTAGGGTGGTAAGTTCTCTTTGGCTCACTGGGCAAAACATGGCTTTTTTCCTGCCTTTTTCTTTTTCTGTCAGGTTCTCTTGGTCTAGCTACCTTCCATTGAGTCTTAGAAGCTGCTATGCTCCAGCTAACATCAGCTTGGACTGTCCACCTAGACAGGCTCTCTACCAAGGGGATGCTTTGTACTATCTCTTTCCAGCAATCAATTCAAGGGAACTGGCCAGGGTGTCCAGAGGTCCAACTCCTATTAAAAGGACCTCAGCAATGACTCTTTTGTCTAAAGATCCTTCTGGTGGCCAGCCCATACTTAAGGTGGGTCATTCTAATTCACAGAGAGCACTTAACCTTTGTGGAGTGAGTTTCACCCCAGAGTTTCCCTTAAAACCCTTTTAGATTTTTTCAACATACATTCCAAGAGGTTCAAGGAACTCTGTCTACTTTGTGTGTGTGCCTCCCAGCTTCCACCCTATGTCACTGTCACACACTTAGGACAAGACTCGCTTCATTCATCTCTGCCCATTCCCCTTGCGGGGACTTAGGATCCTCTTAGCCTTGTGGGTCTGTATCAACCCCTGACCTGGAGTCCCACCTAGACGGTGGCATTCCGCCACAGACTGTATGCGGCACCACTCAGAACCTTGGATCAGGATTCTGCACTGGCTTGGGCCCTTGGGTTGGGTCAGAACCCTTCCCTTTGTCCATCTCATTCACACACTTTCACACAGATGTGTTCAGAGCAAAATTTCTGTACTGTCCAATTCCCCAAAATTTCACAAATTCCAAACCCAAAAGGGAGTCACGGTTTTCCTTCTGGTCACTGACTCTGAGCAGAGACTACTCGGGGGACTCCCTGGGTCATTTGGGCTCCAACTCCTTCTGGAGGGTACTCAGGACCCACAGAGGTTGATCAAGCCTCTCTTCCACCTGCTTAGGCCTCTGAGGGGAAGTCAGGTGGGCTGCCACAGGTGGACCCGGGTCCTACCTGTTCAGCTGGGTGGTGCTCCAAAGTCCCAGCTCTGGCTCCTGCTCCTCAGTGTCTTCCCTTGTGCTCGGGGCGGGGGCAGCAGCTCCAGGGCGCCAGGTGAGTTGCCCCCCTTCAGGCAAAGAGCAGCCTGTGCGTGCTAAGGGGAAGTTTGAGAACTTTATACCCAGGGTACAGGGGGAGGGCTCCGAGGTCCACAATCTGCAGAAGTTCACAGAACAGTAGGGTTTGGGTTTTTTTTTTTTTCCCTTCTCTTTGCTCCCAGCTCAGGCCAGGTTTTCCAAAAATAAACCCAAGGACATTCTCGCTCCTCTCTCTTCTCTCTGAAAAATCAGTGCCTGGTGGGGCTGAGGATAGAGCTCAGTTGGTAGAGTGCTTGCCTCACTTGCACAAGGCCCTGGGTTCAATCCTCAGCATCACCAAAAAAAAAAAAAAAAAAAATCAGTGCCTGGAAAAGAGAGCTTTTGGTTTGGTTTTTTGTTTTTTGTTTTTGTTTTTTCCCCTCTAACCAGCTGGCCTTCAAGAGGGGACCTAACTCACAAACACCTCTGTGAAGGCCTTGGGTTAGGCTCTTATCATACTTTGCCTCTGCAGGCATATCTCCCACCTGAAAATTCTTTTGCAGAAGTTTTACTGAGAGTCTAAGAACAAATTATGGTGGGGGGTCTCTGTAGAAGCTCAGTTAAGATTTTCTGTGGAGAAGTGGGGTGCCACTACATGAATATTTGTACTCCATGCACGAATGGACTTCTTTTCACTTTGATTATCTGTTACCCCTTGTAGATAATTTTTTGGTGGGGGGAAGGGGTACCAGGGATTGGACCCAGGGGCACTTACCCACTGAGTTACATCCCCAGCCCGTTTTTTATATTTTATTTTTATTTAGAGACAGCATCTCACTGGGTTGCTTTGGGCCTCACTCAATTACTGAAGCTGGCTTTGAACTCCATGATCCTTGTGCCTCAGCCTCCAGAGTCACTGGGATTTCAGGCTTGCACCACCGTGCCCAGCTGATAGATTCTAATTCTTAGCTCTCACAAAGGTGTTTACCCTTTCTTAGAACATGTGTTCCCTTTCTGGTTGACAGTTTACTCAAGTTATAAGTCTTTATAGAAATAGTTTGGATGAGCATTGACATACCATCTGACACCAAGTTCAATCCAAGTTCCTTCAACTTTTGAATGTTCCAGCTCTTTTCTGCTTTTGTCAAGATGAACTTGAAAAAGGAGCATGGGATACAAAATGTATATTAACAAATTGTAGCATAAGACATGCAATAAAAATCTAAGGAAGCATCATTATTATTATTAGAGTGATAATATGTTTACCATGCCAATGCCACCTAGCTGGGTCACACACACACATACAAAATGTTGCTTTATCCTTGGTAATTTTGCATCATAGACGCTAAGGTGTTGGTTCCTCAGGATCAGGTTTTAAGATGAGGATCTGAGTGGGCATATTTTGCTTTAAAGAGTTAAGAAAAAATCTCAGTATAGAATAGTGCTGAGTGAGGGAAGACAGACAAAAAAAGAATATGCCACATGATTTCATTGACATAAAATTTGAAAATGGCAAACTACTACATAACCATGGAAGGCAGTCAATGATTTCCTGGGAAAGGAGATGGAAAGCGGGGAGGACGGGTACTTTGGGTCAGTGATGACAGTGTTCTTTATCTTGATCATGATGATGTTTATGGTTGCATACAGAAGCCAACTTTTCCAATTATCGCCTTCAAATAACTGCAGTTTGTTATATGTCAATCATACCTAAATAAAGAGGTTTTCTGGTTTTTTGTTTGTTTGTTTTTCAAAGACTGTTTCTTCAAAAGCAGAAGCTGGAGAATGCCTATAGGGCCCCACTGAAGGAGGCCCAGCTCTTCTGATGATCCTGCTCGGCTTTACTTGTGAGAATCACCTTTTTCTTCACAGAATTTAGGAGTTACCTCTTGCCACTCCCCAAACTGAGAACCTACTCTCTCCTGGTACACGGGGCAGCATTGCAGTCTGGTTGGGCATCCTCTAAAGGGAATAGTAGGCTCAGGCTGCACTCCTCATACCACCAGGCTCAGACTGGACTCCCTGAGGTTTGCAGCTCTCAGTGGTGCAGGCTGAGTCTTCTGGTCCCTGCACCCCACATCCCCAGTTCTGAGGTGGAGATTTTGTCACAGCCTCATCTACCTGAACTCCCACTCCTGCTTGAGGTAGAGCAGACCCTCTGCAAACCCCGAGACTCTGTGCTGCAAGGCTTGATCACTGGTGTGCGTCTTTGCTGAGAATGTTATTGACTTTCTTGGGGGACAGAACTGATTTGATTGTCTCCTCAGCCCTGCATTGCATAGATAAGAGACATTATTGTTTATATATTCTGTATTCCTTATTCATTATTGTTTATATATTATATATTCCTTAGTGAAGAGGAGGTGCACTGGAAGCTTCCTCTTTTGGAGCCTAATCTGATTGGGAACATCAGAGGGATATACAAGAGGACTTACATCTCGCGACACGCGAGTCATGCCATTTCCTTCTTAGGGATGATTTCACAACCAAGTAAACCAGGCAGACCCATCTTTTTAGATATTTTCTATCTCTGAATGTCCATTAAACCACAGTCTGTTGTCAGCCTTGGTTATCTAGAAATATGTTCTCGGATAGAGTTTAAAAGGCAGAATAATTGCTTACTAAAACACACCTTTGATCAGAGTTTCCAGTTAATATAAACTCATTAATTTTCCATATAGGTGAGGAAATATTTTTAACTTGAATGTAACTACATAAGAATTAAAAGTAAATGAAGGGTTATTTCTGAAAATCTAGTATTCTGGAGGCTGAATGGGGGTTCCTCATGAAATATGGACTGATATTATTGAGTGCTTACTAAGTGCCAAGTATTTTCTAAGCCCTTAAAATGGATTAGTTTGGTTAATCCTTATGATTTCTATTTGAATTTGTCCTGTTACTCCGTCGTTTTACCAGTTAGGAAAACAAAACCCAGAGACGTTCCACGCCTTGCACAGGGTACACAGGAAGTGGACAGTGGTGTGATGGGGGTGAGGTCGTTGGTGACATAGACCTGTAAATGTCTATGGCTTGAACACAATGGAGAGCAAGAGCGAGCTTCCTGTGTCTTCTCCTAAAAAGACACTAAGGGCACTAATCTTATCATGTCAGGACCCTACACTGTTAGGCACTATTCTAAGAGTCACACAAAGATTAGGGCCTTGACATATGAATCTGGGGAGAGAACAATTCAGTCTATAGTAGCATCCTTCCCTTGAGCAAGTCTTGGCTTCTGAAATGCCGTCTTTGGACTCCAGTTGTTAGTTCGGGCTGTGGGAAATTGTTCCAGCTCTTCTCAAAAGCTTTCGCCTAATTTTTGAGCAGAGAATCAGAATGGAAATGGCAGCCCTAGTTTAGAGAAGAGTCAGATCAGTACAATAATGCCTAATGTTTTCACTCCATGGGTTTTAAGATTTGTTAATGTAAACTCTATTGCCACCATGTTACATAGCCTGTGGGCCCTTATAGGGACCTCCCTGTGCCTCTGTAAACGGCCATTTAAAAATCTGTGTCACAACAATTGCTTCCATTTGATAACTTTTGTGTTTTTTCTCTCGAGCATCCAATCCTATGTCTTTGTTTGTGAAGTACCTCTTCCTACAGGTTTACCGTGATGTTATTGTACCTATAAACTTGGCTGGACCACAATATCCAGATATTTGGTCAAATGTTATTTTAGATGTTTCTGTGTAGGTGTTTTTCTTAGATGAGACTAACACTTAAGTAAGTAGACTTTGAATAATGCAGATTATCTTTCATGATGTGGTGAAACTCACAGAATCAGTTGGAGACCTTAAAAACACTAGCTTCCCCCCCCCCTCAAAAAAAGAAGGAATTCTGCCAGCAACTGCCTTTGGACCCAGTCTGTAAAATTACATTTTCCCTTGATCCCCAAGTTGGCCTTCAATGTGAATCCTCCTGCCTCAGCCTCCTGATTCTCCATGATGACAGGCCACTGTGTCCCACAACAGTAGTCATTTTATTATCTTTATAGCAGCCCAACTAAAAGCAGTTACCAGTTACCAAGCTCTGAGGGGTATCTGGTAAATACTTCTCTTTCTTTACCATCTTCCTAACCTATTGAAAAGTAATGAAGTAAAACAGAAGGAGATCAGTAATCCCAATACTGGCAGATGTGGTTTATGTTGGGTAGCTTCTCAGCCATGAGTGGGTGAGCAGCAAAAGGGTAAAGAACAGCAACTAAAAACCAAGCCATCCTCATCTGACAGGCAAGCATCTCAAGGTGGGGGCCCAGAGTGTTATAACCTCTCCCAACCATAATCATAATCATATAAGAAAAAACATGGCTGCAAGATCATGTCACACCCTACCTGGTGGCCTGGGACCTCCTTAGCATGGAAGCTATCATCACCCTGGCAAGCAAAACTCTAGACCCTCAGGAAGAAAGCTGGCTGAGGGCTGTTCAAAGGGTAATAAACCCACATTAAGAAGACAGGAAATAAAGGCAGAAACAGGGACACTCCGTCTCCTTAGGGAAATAGTTTTGCCTCCATTTCCTTAAATAGTTTTTCCTCCATTTCTTCCGGGAGCTCTGTGCAGTTCTTATGCTGTCAGTCAAAAGGTGAGCCTGAGTGAGACTGTCTGGAAAATTCCCTGGGAACCCCAATAAAACTGGAGGGCAAAAGAGATACGCCATCCTTCTCTCTGAGAGGACCCACTTTCTCCCTTGGGAGAAATAATCCCTCTTTCCCTTTTCCTATCCCTTCTAATAAACTCATGCCTGTTACTCTGAGCTACATGTCTGAAATCATTCTGGCATGATTATAAGAACTGAAGGAAAGAGGAGGTCTCCCCAGCTGCCTCAGCTTTGTGGAAGGTTCCTGCCCTGTATCGGTTTATCCCTGGTGATTTCTAGATTGCCCAACAGCAGTGGACCTCAGAGTAGCACCACCATTTCAATCAGTCAGGGCTTCTCGGCACCCCCCCTCCCCCGTCACTCTGGAAGAGCACACTTTCATGTGCAGCATATTTCAAGTTTTGTAGCAAGCCCATTCTTCCAGGAGGAACCTTGACTCTCTGCATTAGGTCTTATTCCTGCTCCCACGTGTCTCAGAGGACTTCTTTCTTTATAGAGAAATAATGAGTGATAGATGAGAAAGAGGTCTGCAGGGTTTCTCTGGTGGAGCTTTCTCTCCATGGAAGGAAGCATCCTAGATGTGCAGAGAAAAGTACCTTCTCACCATACCACACCCATGAATAGTGACCCCTGCTTTAGAAATGGAAAACACGAGTTCAGCAAAGATAAGATCTACTGCAGTCACAGTACCAGTCAGTGGTCAGTCCACTGATAAGGAGTTTGACAACAATTCGAATCCAAGCTAATCTGTTAGGAGAAGTCTATCCACTCAACTCTTCTTTACAAAACAGCATGGCCTTTTCTTAGGAGAGACTTTCTTTGATGTGCCTTCTCCAAATGAAGTTTGAAATGACGTACATAAGTTCTACGTAAGTACTTACTTCATTCTAACAAAGATAATGATCTGTTCATTTGGATGGGAATGGAAAATAGAACTGGATTAGGTGGAAAAAAGAAAAAGAAAAAGAATGAAGAAGTCGCTGATGTTGGTTAAATACAGTTTAGGCCTAGTTCTCATTTTTAGAAACCATCCAGTTTTCTTTCCTCCCGAGTTGGAGCTTACCCTCCAACCAAAAGACCACAGCCTCCATTGCTCTCCTTCCTTTGACCTGGCCTGTTCTTCCTTAGCATTCTACCGGCTCTCAGGCCTCACTTCACATAGACCCTCAGTGCATGACCACCTCAGGAAACACTGACAGGGTAGCCTGTGTAGGAAATCACTTTTACTTCAACAGTCTTGGCCAAAGGGAAAATAATACAAATCCATGCTCCAGGTACAACATGGGCCGATAGGAAAATAGTCTGAAACAAATAGCAATTTATTTCTGCTTCACAGGTTTGGAGATTTTAAAATGACAGTCTGGGTTTTGGTTCCTTGAGAAGTTTGGAGATAGAAAGATGGAAAATAAAAATAATAATCTGCAATGATAAAGTGAAATTAATACTGTTCTCTCTGGCAAGATTCCTAGTGCGTACACCCCAGGAGGGTCAGATAGAGTTCCTCTCAGGCTTGGTCAGAGGGGCTGAATATCCAATCAATGAAGGCAGAACAAGTCAACAGGAATCTCAAAGCAACTTGGAGCTATTGACATGCCACATCATCATAGACATGCTCTGCAGGGACCTCTGAGAGTGCACTGTCATCGTTTGGCAAGTAGACCACGACCTATGGGAAAGCCAGCTCGTTAATATCCTGCCGTCAGGAGTTTAGGAGGGAAGAAGGAGGCCCACACATCTTGGGAACAGAGAGGTGTCACTGAGCACCTTCCCCCTGCCCCTGATTCTGAGGGTCTAAGTTGGAATCTTCCTCTAGGCCTCTGTACATTAAACTGTTTTATAATAACCAGCGATGATCCCCAGGAACAAAGGAAAAGGACACTCTTAAGGTCTGGGGAAATTTCTCTGGCTGGGCATGACTGGCCACTTCAGTCCATTCCCCCCTGCCTCTCAGGGTGGAAATGGCTGCTCTTCCATGTAAGAACAACATTTTCCTCTTTTGCTTCCTACTCTTTCCCATGATTGGAGTGGAGGACACACACACACACATTCTCTCTCACACACACACAAACTCTCAAGCACACTCCAGGGGAGCAAAGACAACAAACCCATGAAACCCAGAGCTCTGACCTTGTTGACAGAGCAAGCTGCCCTGCACCCAAATATGGACAGAGAGAAAGCAATACAGGCTTCGAGCAGAGAGAGGACAAGAACTCCAGTCACCAATCCCTGTAAAAGGCAAGGTGAAAGTCCCCAAGTCATGGAGGATAAAAAGTAAGTAATAGAAAGGGACATATTGGGCTCAGTAGATGGCAACACCTCACACCTGGTTCTCCTTTAACTCATTCAGCATGAGCCCTTTCCTCAGGACAGATTCGTGGGGTTTCTCCCGGTCCGACGCCCTAAAGGATCAAATTGAAAGCAGACCCTCAGGATTCCTCTCTTGTTCCTGGGTTCAGGACGCCAGCTTAGAGCAGAAGTTCCCTCATTGACTTTTGTTGCTGTTTTGATGCTGGTCATTGCTATTGCCATGAAGTCTCATTTGGGTTTTGAAAATAACGGTGTCTTATGATCTGTTATTTATGTCTTATGACCGTCCCACACGGAAGAGCATGGAACGTGGAAGAACATCAACTGTCAATTGCGTGTGTTGCTCAGAATCCTGAAGCATGTGAAGCACTTGGAGCTCCCATTTTCCTATTTCTCCTCAGTTCATTCAAAACCTGGAGAACAGGCTCCTTGGAAAACCCGAGTTTTGGTAAAATTTCCCTCTGTCCAACCATGAAATCAATATCAGAGTGGTTGGAGAAGAATGGTCACTAAAAAGCTAATTTCACCGCTGATGCTTCTGGCAATGTGCAGAGACCACATCCAGTTATCTTCAGGAAATAGTCCAGGATCCATAATCAATGAACCCAGTCAACAATGAGGTAAGAATTCACAAAGAATCCTGACTATAAACTAGTTTATCCAATTCTTTGTTGGAAAAACTTACCCCCCCCAAAAGTGAATTGCTGGAGATCCCTTTTATTGGTGTGAACATGATTCTTTCATCAAAAATCAGCACAGATGCGCCAAACCTTGCTATAGTGACACTCACTGTATTCATCCCAAGGCTGCCATGGATGAGAAAAAGAATGAAGGACAGAGATTGTTGCAAAGCCTGTCTCATCTTATGCCACCTGTGAGAGGTTGCTGAATCATATTCACTCAGCTCCAAGTTGCTTTGAGATTCACTCAGCTGCTCTGAACAAGCAGCAGGAAGCACACGGGTGCAGAGGCAGCTTGGATGACCTCGGGCTCTAAGGCAGTTTTGAAGTTGACCATGGAATGTTACAGGGGACAGACTACATCAATCATTCTTGCCCCAAGTGCTATGGAGAGAAACTCCCTAAAGACCCTTCAGAACAATTCTAGGGTCCTACTTTGGAGAAAAAGCAATTTTCTTTTAAATATTTTTTTAGTAATACATGGACACAACATCTTTATTTTGTTTATTTATTTTTATGTGGTGCTGAGGATCAAATCCAGTGCCGCACATGCGCGAGGCAAGCGCTCTGTCACTGAGTCACAACCCCAACCCGGAAAAACAAATTTTATGTGCCTTACTCTAAGTTTGAACAATCCCCTGATTCATTAGGCCTCCAGACAGAGACACTTACCAGACTTTTGGTCATTTTCCTGCCAGCAGCAATGGACAGCACTCCAGATGTAAAGAGAGAGAATTCACTCTGAGTGTGCGTCAGCACCTCTATTCCTACAAAAACTCCATGCTGGGAGCCATTAGCCAAGTAGGTATGACAATTTTCTTGCCAGCGTACCCCATGTTGCAGTGACATTGAATGTAGGTGACCTTGCTCAAGGACCAAGGCGGATTAGGGCGTTCCCGGTTTAGGTTCCAGGTTTAAGGTTTAAGATTATTCCTGCTGGGAATAGGGCGTATCCTGCTGCCTGAGTTCCCCTTGAGTTCTCACGGGATTTAGACAGTATATTTTGGGAGACAGAAGCCCAGGGGAGGTGGATTTGGGCAGAGAACGTGGATTTCCCCAGAACGTGATTGTAGACGGCTGGTGTGAGTTCGGGAATAAAGAGTTGCTGTTTGAATCTACAAGCTGTGTGGTGGCTCGTGATTTTGTGCCCAGCCAGACATTGGCAACTCCAAGCATCCCACAGCCAAAATTATGAATCCACACACTCAGCCTAAATGGGGAACCTGAGCATAGAGACTCAGATTCTAAGAGAGGAGGATTAAGGGTATTAGAAGAAGCTGGGAATAGTGAGATGATCACCAAATACAAAGAAGGATGCCCAGAGGTGATAGCCTATTTTAATGATGAAAAGGATTGCAATTGGATAGAGTTGTGGCATAAAATAAGCCATCATATCCCCCAGGCATAGGATCATCAGCCCAAGCAGGGTCTGAGCCACCTCAGAAGAAGACACATTCTATGAGAAGGTGCAGTTTCTCAGGAATGGGAACTTCTCCAAGACCACTGCCCACTAACCTCCTTATCCCCTCTCAGATTTCAATATTGGCACATCTCCCAGGGCCACACCCATCTGCACATTGAGCCTCTTCATTTTCCCAGTACAGAGCCCTGTCACTTGCTATAAAAGTATTTGCTCATATGGTGCTACAGGAAGCAATCCTGTCCCCAAGGCCTGCACTCTGGAATCATTGTTCTTACACTCACCCCCCAGGACATGGGGCTGCCCCTTCCAGAGAGTAGTAGACTCTTCTGCTGTGGGGAGGGCAGGACCCAAGGGTCCAGCTGGACTGGCTGGAGGATGCTCTCACCCCTGGGGAGAGGTGATGGCTGGTGCTTTGGCTGCAACTTCCTCTGATGTCCAGGCATTGCTGATGTCACCAGAAAAGAAATCATTGCTCAGTATGGGTTGCTTTCCAACACCTTTATCGATCCATATCAAAGACTAGCAGCAAGGGGCATTTTGTCTTTCTGGGGAATGAATGACATTTGATTCCCACCTCTGGCTTAGGGTAGAACATGGATGTTTTCTATATCCTCGTTCCCATACCCACCAAAGGGTCAGCTCAGATAACTAATAGCTGCCTAATCCTCAGCTCTAAGGCAGAGGGTCTCCATTTATAAACCTGAAACCTGGATGCTTCACCAGCAGCAAACTTCAGACCAGATTCTCCCACATCACAGTTTCCTGTGGATCATTCACAGGGGTCCCCTAAGTCCAGGCAGTCACGCCCCTCACATTAAGATATTTTCTGAGATCAAGCACGGGGCTAACAGAAGGCGTGGGCTTGGCCTACCTTTCCATCTCCCCAGAGTGCACCAATGAGAGCTGTTATCCTCTCTGGTGCGTGGACCCTCATTCACAGTCTCCAGGAGGGGCCTGTTCTGTGGTGTGCTGTGTGAGGAGAGCCCTGCCAGGAGCCCCACGCGGCCACACACTTCCTGTGGTTTGTCTCACCACCCACACAGATGAGCATCTGTCGTTTCTGGTTTGCGTGAGTCCCTAGGATGGCAATCTCATTGCACCCCTGCCATGCTCAAGGCCATACTAAAGGAGAGTCTGCACTTACCCAGGGACTTAGCCTTGGGTGTGCTCCCCCTGAACCTCACCTTCTTCCAGCTGGATGTGATGTAAACTATAAATACTCACAGATAAAGGCTTTGCTTGAAGTCCTGTTTAGACTGATACAATTTTTATGCTGTTTATATGATCAATAGGTTGATTTTATTATAAAACTTTTTATCAAAATAATGCATATTCCCCATTACAGTTTCTTGTCACAGATGAAACTTTCATTTTTTCAGCTTTGCTTCCTCCTCCTGATTATCATAGTGATCTTGGTCAAAAGTTCCCAGAAATATCTACGCCACTGCCTAAATGCTGTGCTGACTTGAAATTTCCTCCACCAGATTAAGTAGTCCATCACCCTTAATTCAGCTTCACAGAGAGTCTCAGGACATGGGCAAAACACAGACAACTTCTTAGCCAGAACCTAACATAAATGGCCTCTAGTCCAGTTTTCAATAGAGCCTTCCCTTCATCTCCTCTCAAGCCTCACATGCATAGTCGTCACTATCCACAGTTCTATCAGCATTCCAGGCTTTTGAGCTCTCACCAGAGATGCTCATTAATCTCTGCTTACAATATTTTAAAGTTTATCCAGCTTGCATATCTAACCTTTTTTTTCCCCAAAATTCGTCCTCCTCCAATCCATTTGTGAAGGATGGTCAGGTTACCCACAGCAATGAGCCCACTCCTGGCACTAATATCTGTTTTACTCAGATTTTTCATCATTGGGACCAAAATACCTGACAAGGACAATTAGAGGGAAAAATATTTGTGTCATGGTTTCAGAGGTCTTGGTCCATGTTCAAGTGACTCCTCAGCTCTGGGCCTGAGGTGAGGAAGAATTTGAAGTTAGAAGAGCACGGCAGAGGAAAGCAGCTCAGGACATGGCACCGGGAAGTAGCTGCCCAACTCTGTTCAAGGAGATGCTCAAGCTAAGCACTGAAAGGAAGTGAGATCACTGGAAATGGAGGACTTTAATTAACTGGCACTGGGGGATGTAATGGAGGAATATGGAACTAGAGGGAATAGGAAGGAAAAACAATCAGACAATAATTAAGGACCAGGAATACTCTTAATTTTGACTAGTGTAGTTTGACCATCATTGACTTTCAGCAGCACTTGTGCAAACATGGCATGACCACTTATCTGCAGAGTGCTTACTGTGGAAATGCAGTAAATGAGGAACACCAAGATAGAAGAGTGTTTTTTTTTGGGGGGGGGGTGGATGGCCAGCATCTCAATAAGAGTTCCTTCTTTATGCCCAGGAATCCAAGCCACCCTAAAACTTACGATCTTAGATAACTAGTAAGTAACAAAACACAAATACTCAGAAATATATTTACAGAATGCAAAACTCCCAATAGATGTAGTCCACATGGGTTCTGGAACTAGACAAAAGGAAAATGGCTTTGGTGGTTTATTTAAGGAAGTACATCAAAGGCAGGGATAAAGTTTCCAGGGCAAAGTCTTGCTTCATGGTTTCTTGTAGTCAGCAGGTTGATTGACATCTTGGCAGGTCACACCCATCTCATGTGCTGTGTGGGCCATGGCAGAACAGGAAAGAGATTCAGATTGTCCCTGGGCAATTGACCAGAGGACATGTCCACTGGCCATTCCCAGACACCAGGTGCCTCTATCCATGAGGCTTCCATGCACAGTGACGCACGTGAAACCCACAGATGGCTCATGACAGAGTACAGGTCTTCTCCCTTTCGGGTGACTCACACAGTGACAGACATACACAAGAGGCAAATCATAAGGAGGTTGCAGAGCCAATCACCTGAGTGTTGGAACACAGGAGTTAGCAGCAGCCTTACTCTGTCTACTTCATGGCCTGGCACGGGGCAGGCTCCCTGGATAAGTTGTCAGGTGTGGAGACACAGAACTTTGACTCTGGATTTAAAGAGACTGGGCAGTGTGGATTTTG
Source organism: Marmota marmota marmota (assembly GCF_001458135.2). Classification (NCBI taxonomy): domain Eukaryota; kingdom Metazoa; phylum Chordata; class Mammalia; order Rodentia; family Sciuridae; genus Marmota; species Marmota marmota. The sequence goes on along the minus strand of NW_026000174.1, from coordinate 62,624,932 downwards.
AGCAGGGATGTTTCTCCTATTTCACAATTTATCCTTGGCTCTGAAACTGTCTCAAAATTTACTGGTAGTTCTCACATAGAATAGGATGATTCATCAATTTTGCAGATAGGTAACTTGGAATGGTTGGTTTTGTCTTCATTCACACTGTCTGTCAAGTTCTGCAATGAAGACAAAAGCAAAAACAAAACATTTACTCATCCACACGTGTATGGTAAGAATGTACAATGCAGCCTTGGACTCAATGTTTCTTGAATTTATCCTTCAGCCCATACCAGAGTTGACACTGGCCACATGAAATATATTGTGGATGATGTTAGGAAAAAAAAATGAATACAATTCATGACTTATTGGCCATCTAGCAGAACTGAGCTAAAATGATAGAGATGTGTGTGTACATACATATGCATATATATTTGAGTTCTCTGATAAAGGTGAGCCGTTAAAAAATCAAAATGAATAGAAGTTCATCAATATGGGGTATTCATAGTCAGAAATGGCTTTAAAAAGGCAGTTTCGTGATGAAGAAGCAGAAATATTCAACAAAATCATACTAAATTTAATCTGGAGGTAAAACATACAGAATGTCAATTTTAGGAAATGTAAATTATTATTTTAATTGCACTGCAGAGTGTCACAGGAAGATGCATGAAAACCTGAGAAGTGAGCAGAAAGATCAAGATGGATAATTAAACAGATCTATACAATGTGCTCCAAATGAGAGTTTGGATTCATCTTGAATTCTCTGGAAGTTTTGTTTGGAATTAAGCAGATTCTCTGTATCTAATTATGTACATCCCCAGATTCTGTCCATCTGTTTCTCAAGCCCTAATTCCTTGGTTTGCTGCCCAATCACAGTTTCCTCAGAAATATCTTATGTTGCTATTGCAATAAATACTACAGATTTATTGGACATGCTGTATTCCTCGATTAGGTTAGTCTACACTGGAGCCAGGCACCTGCCATGTTTTCCATTGTATCTCTCTCTAGTGGAGACACAGTGGTTCCCCATCCTGAAAAAATGATAATCAAGAAGTACCAGATATATTGTCACCAGGTGTTGGCAAGGTGAACCCATCCCTGAAATGAAGTGTGAGGAGTTGAGAGATAATATGAGGTTTCACTGAATTTATAGATAATGGTGACAACTGCACATTGAGTGTTCCAATTCATAAAATGATATAATTCTTTATTCCATTAGTTTTTCAGTGACTTCTGGTCTTTTTTTATTTTTTTGTCTTCTACAAAGCATATACATATGCTTTGTAGAAGACAAAAAAAGACATATATATATATATGCTTTTGATGTTTCTATAAATGCTAGTTTTATTTCATATTTCAATTACTTATTGCTGGTAAATAAAAATCTGATTGTATCCTGCAACTTTTCTGTGCTCATTATTTCCAAGAGATTATTTAAAAAATGATTTTCCCTTCCCAAGTTATTTTGTCTTCTGTATGTAGAACATTCTTATTTCTTTCTTGCCAAATTTTCATCCTTTTATTCTTTTTCCTGCCCTATAGCACTGGTTAGTGTAATGATTCTGAATAGGAATGGTGAAAGCAGATCTGCTAATAATGGGGGCCAGAGGGGCATGTCCAGCCTCTCAACAGTGAATGTGTTCCAGTTGTAGGGTTTTTTTGGTAGATGGCCTTTCTCAGGCAGTGAAAATTCCCAACTAAAGGTGAAATTTTGTTGAAGGCATTTTCTCTATTTAGAAATCATATGTTTTTTTTCTTTTTGTTTCTATATTTATTTATATTTTGATACCAATGATTGAACCCAAGGGTGCTTAACCACTGAACCACAGCCCCAGCCCTATTTTTAGCTTTTATTTTGAGACAGGATCCGGCTAAGTAACATAGGCCATGATCTTCCTGCCTCAGCCTCCAGAGTTGCTGGGATTACAGGAATGCACCACCACGCCTGGCTGGGTTTTCTTCCTTATTCTGTCAATATAGTGAATTGTATACATGCAGATTTTATTAACTCACTATTACATTCCTTAAATAAGACATATTAGTTGTGGCTTATTATCTTTTGATATACTTTTGAATTGGATTTGATAATATTCTGTTGAGGATGTTTGCATCTGTATTAATAAGAGTTACTGATACGTAGTTTTATTTCCTATACCTTTGTTTTGTTTGACAATTAGAAGACAGCTGACCTCCTATTTAAAGGTTTATGTAGAATTATTATTTATTCCTTAAATATTTAATAGAAATCAATGGTGATATGATATGTATTTGGGTTTTTATTGTTGTTGAGATGGTTTTGTCTATACATTCGAATTGTTTGATAGATGCTGGACTATTCCAGTTATCAATTTAATTGAGTCAGTTTTGGTAACTTGTGTTTTTTGAGTAATTATTTTACTTCCACCAAGCTTTCAAATTATTGTCATAAATTTGCATAAGGTATTTTCTTAGATCCTTTATTAATATCTGTGGGTCTGCAGTGATTTTCCTTCTTTCATTCCTAAGTCAATCATTTCTGTCTTCTCTCTTTTTCCTTTGGCCATTTTGAACACAGTTTGATCAATTTTACAGATTTTAGTGTAATTTCATCTTTATACAGTTATATGTTAATATTTTGTTGGGTATCCTTGAGCCTGCCATTCATAGATTGATAGAGATAGATTGAGATGCGTGTAATAGATATATAGATAGATATTCTTCAAATTTAATGATCATTGAAAATATAATTTCTTGAATTTTGTTTTATTTTTTGTTTGCTTTATTATTACATTTTTGAATATATTATTAATAAGTTAAGCACAAAAACCAAGAGAAGGTACATGAGAATGTGAACTTCCTAGAGATTGTTCCAAAGAAAATAATTATATTTAATAGGTTAAAGACTGAACATAGTCTGTCAGGTTAGTGTAAAGAAATAGAGAGAACATGTCAAAATAAAGCTACCAGCTGTGCTGGGGATGGCCCTAATGAGTCTGAGCAGAGGAACATGATATACATCAAGTTTGCCTCAGCATATCAGAGCTGTTCATCTGGAGAGTTCTGGGAGTGGAATCGCAATGAAGGATATAAGGCAGAGGTGACAGTGCACTTTCCTCCCGTGCATGGTGGCTCAGGTTTTGAGAGGCACAGAAGAGACCCAGCTTAGGAAGACTGTGGGCTCCCACCTCTGTGTGCTGGAACAAACCCACATAGGTAGCACTTTTTGGTTCTTCATTACTCAGTCCACAGAAAGTACATTGTCTATACTCTTGGTGGAAAGAGGCAGAGCCAGCAGAGACTGGGCAGAATGTGGGCCTCAAGTCAACTGTTTTTCTTTTATTCTGGTTGTAGATTCTCAATATCAAATGTTTCAGGGTAATTTTTACATAATATGAAAATCTGCAGAGACTTAGAACAGCCTGAGTTAGTTTTTCATTGCTGATTTTGTCCTTCTGATTACACACACAAATTACCCACCAGGAGACAAGGAATAAGTCAGAATTCACAGAGAGGGACTTTTTCCAAACTTATTTTCTTGCAGACCTAATTTAAGACGCAGGGCAATTGTATGATTAGAATGTTAATACAGAAATATTTTTGGTTATGATCTGCAAGTGGCATTCAGAACATAGAGATGAGACGCTGTGCCAGCTGAGTTTCCAACAGCATTCTTAAAGGAAATGCTGAGGACATTATAACTCATCTAGTGTAGATGTTATAATGAGGTCTAGCTGGGTTTTAAGGCATATTTACCTGTAAAGAAAATAGAATTTTGCAGTTAATAATTCAGGTGAGCACAATGTAGCAAACATACTGAAATCCTGTTTTTGAATTGAATAATAAAATTCTCTACATAGATAGCAGAGATGGAAGAGCAGGCTTTGATGGAAAGACGATGAGTAAAAATGTCAGAATCTAACTCCATCTACTGAGTCAATGGTTGGATTGCAGCTTAAAATAATAATCAAAAGAGGAACTAAAATATTAACATTTGATAGAATATTCTAATGCTTAACTACATATATCTGGAGTAAAAATCATTAAAGATAACAGTGAATAAATGTATGCCTTAGATATATTATGGTAAATTATTTTGCACCTAATGTACATATTTCTTGAGTGAATGATGGATGAGTGAATGATTGAATGAGTGGATTGTTCAGAGAGGAGTATTAGGGCACACTTTTAGGAGTGAATGGTTCATATTCTTCCAATAAGTGCTACCTTGAGAGCAATGGCTCCCTTGAATACCCAAACTTGACTTTGTAGATTTGAAGGAGCTAAATAAGGGACGTGTTTTTGAATCATCTGACCTACCGATTTTGGTCCTGCATCTCTAAATATATCTGTGAACTGGAACCAGTTATTTTTTTGTCTTTAGAGATAGGGTCTCATTAAGGAATTGATAGCACTAATGGAGATCTGTTCTATTCATAAAGTATTAACAGACAAGTATCATGCACCAAAGATACCAACATACAAGGTTTCTTTTGGTGTGAACTGTGTGATCTCAAAACACTAAGTGCCTTGTATCAAATTTTAAACTTAAAGATACGATGGGATATTTTTAAAATACATGTTTTGGGTTAACAAAAAGTGTCCCCTAGGCATTCCATTGCCACAATATCAGAACCTTTCACTAGGACTTTAGAGAAATTTATACCCAAACACTGCTGGTATCAATTTAACCTGCTGCTTTTCATATTTTGGAAATTTTCAATGAATTTCAAGAGGCAAACATTATGTTTCTACTTTGGTCCAGGAATGCTACACAGAATCAGCAATCTGAATGGGTCTAATTCCATATGTCAATATAAAGTAAGAAGAAAATGTAAGACGCAAGAAATTATAAAGTGTAATAAATATAAATTAAACATCTGTAATAGAGATGTACTGGAACTCAGAAATAAAACCTTAGTTATGTAAAATCAATGCAATTAGGAAGAGGCTGTGCCCCTACTTTCTAAACTAATGTAATGTTATAAAATAGTTATAAATTTGCCTTAGTCATAATGGTACAGAAAGAAAACTCTTAAATTTGAGGAAAACATCTAATATGAATTACTTTACAAGAATGCCTATTGAAGAGTTTGTTCCACTGTGGATATCCTAGTATTAAGAAAATTGGACATTGGCATCATTTCTAATTGTCAAGCTGATACTGCTGGTTATCGGTGATGAGTTCTGCTTCCCCACATGTTGAAGTCTGAACATTAGAGAAGCACACTGGGGCAAGCAAATAAAGCAGGGTTTATTTAAAAAGGGGTAACATAGACTTCTCCTGCGAGGGGGAAGGGGGCCATAGCTGGTATCCTGGTCTCCCAAGAGGGGAGGTGTTCTGCCCTTTTTATATGTCCTGGGCTTCCTTTGTTCACCTTTCCCCCTTATCTTTCTCCTTTGTGACTAGGCCCAGGAATGCTAGGTGGGATGGCCAAAAGGTGAGAAATAGGTGGGCTGAAGGGGGAAGGACTGGATGGAGTAGCCAAGGACACATTAACAGGTGGGGAAATTCCTGCCACAGGTTATCTTGGCAACAGGTTAGAGCAGGGGCAGGTTCTTGATAAGGGTGAAGGAAGGGCTCTGAGGGAATTAACATTTTAATCCCTCAGGGGACACTCTCCAACTTCTCAGATTCACTCAAAATTGGCCTCCTAGATTGACCTGACTCCATTTACCTATCTATACTCACTGCCTATCTAATTCTGGCTTCAAAGCCTGTAGACATAAGTATGATGACATCTTCTAGCTGGCAACCTTGAGACTCAGGTGCATGAGGACAGTTCGTCTCCACACAGAGAATAAAGTCAGTGGCTTCTTCATGTCTCCCCTCAAGATTCTCCTGTTTTCCAACCATAGTTGCAGCATGACTCTCATTGTGCTATATTCTCACAATTATCTTGGATTTGATGATCAATTCTGTGATATCTTTAATTAAAAGATAGGACAACATCTTCAACTGACATCTGCTTGCCTTTAAATTCCAAGTTGTGTCTTTGTTCCTCTGGATAAAGCTAAATATGTCACCACTCCAATGGTGGGCCATTTTTACAATTTTGTGGCTACATACAACTTAACAACAACAACAACAAAACAAAAAAACAAAAACAAAACAAAATTTTTAAAAAGTGACTTGAGTCATAGCATTCTCAAAAATAAAACACCTTATAGTTACCTGAACTTGACATTTCCCAGCCTCCATCATGTCCCCAGTTGATGTAGACAATAGACTGAAGTTGAGGGCTCCAGGCTTAAAAATCTCCAGCTTAGCTACATGGACATATGAACATTGCTGGGTCAATGACCTATCATCATGTAAAACAAAGATTTCAAATAATGGAGGCCTCCTGTCTTCTACCTTTACAATCCGAGTACCACACTTTGCATATGGAAGGGGCACCTCTGTGCAGTTAACAGGTGGCAATCTATTACAGAATGAGCCAGACTCTGGGTTCTGGTGGGATGACACTGAACGTTCTTCCAAACCAAAATCAAAGAATCCCATTAGAAACCAATGGGGCAAGATCACCTAAAGGACATCGCCAAGGCAGGCTGCAAAACTTCCTGAAGAGGAATCTGAAATCTCCAGGGGTAATTAAGTGAGTCACACTGATAGAGACTTTCAAATGAGAAAAGATGGGGATTTGGGGGGTTGGAGTTTGTTCTGGCCAAAGAGGTATTTGGCACAGAGTTAGGGGATAATTTTCTGTGTCAACCATTCTGTGAGAAAGACACCTTGACTAAAGCAAGACCCCACTATATGGCAGGGGGTGGGGGTGCACAGAGAGAAGAATTCAGAGTCCTGATTTCCTGGATGAGACAGTAAGAATACCACACCTAAGTCTACTGATTTTGAAATACATTGCTTCAAAATAAACATCCCCTCATTATACTGGTGAGCTACATGTGTTTTGGACTCAAAGGAGTCTAATGAATGAACTCCAAACAGGGCAGAAGTTGACATCAATGTCAATCATGACTGAAACTACCTCATGATTCATTTTTTCCCTCAATATTTTGCCAAGAGAGTTATCAGTCTATCATACCAGCATTTCAGGAAGATGAAGGAAAAACGATGCATCCTTGTTAAAATAATTCTTGCATAACAAAACTAGGGAGAGGTAGTAGGGATTCCCCCCTTTATGATGTTGAATGAGGAATATCAACAAGGTAGTATTGGATCTTTGGCAATATGGTAAACCTCTGAGGGACTCGAAGATAATGAGTTACTAAGGGAATATAAGTAAGCTCCCAAAGTTTATGAACATGTTTTTTTGTGTTTCTGTGCAAACATTTTAGTTGTGATTGTGTGTGGTGCTATACCATTCTCTTTTGATTATTTGGTAATATAATATAAATATAATATAAATTTTAATAAGAAATGATTATCTTCATAAATTTCTTATAATGCCTAACCTATGGTTCTGCCTCTGATATTTCCCTTCTTATTCTTTAATAATAATTGCAATAGTTTTAACTTAAAAATGAATATTCAGTTGTTACTTTATATCCCACACACTCTGGCAGCTCAAGATGAAGAAATGGCTGGTGAAATGTGACGCTGCATGCCGTGTCTTACTTAGGGGTCACTCCCTTAAGCCTAAGGGGCTATGCTCCCATTTCTCTCTTCCTTTCTGCTGAGTGTGATGTGGATGTAACAGAGGGGACTGGAACCACCTTCACAGAGCCAGAGGACAAAGCCAAATGTTGAGAATACAACATCTGCCCTTACATGTCGTCACAAAGCCCTGGCTTGCAATGACCAGGGAAGGTCTGAAGTGTCAATCAGCTCCAGCACAACCCCCGCCCCCATTAGGAACTTGATGCACAGGTGAAAGGGTTTCTCCAAAGCCCACTCCAAGAGGCCTAGACATGGACAGTAGTGCAGTGGGACAGAGGGGAATGGAAAAGTTGATTCCTCTCAGCCAAGAAACTGTGATGGAGCCTTAGTAATTTGTACCACATCTTGGGAGATCTCCATAATTCCCACCTCAGAATCCTTATTAGGACTAATAATTTGTCCCAGAACTTACCACAAGGATTTGTTGATGAGAACTACAGTATTCAAAGACCTTGGCACCTGAGATTGGTGCGGTATGTTCACTGGGTGACAGTACCCTGGTGAGCTGCGTGTGTTTTAGACTCAAAGGAGTCTAATGAATGAACTGACGATGACAGTGAGGTGTGCATGGGGAGAAAGGCGCGTGTGTGTGTGTGTGTGTGTGTGTGTTCAGTGGTCCTGATGACGGCGACCCATGATGGTCCTCATTCTCCTTTAATAATAGAAATCATAATTATTTTAGATAAATAAATAAATATTTTAGATAAATCTTGAGCCTAATAGAACTCCGCATCCTCTCTTGCAGTTCAGAATGGTCATATCATAAATGGTGGCACCGTGTCCTGTGAGAGAAGAAATGTGTGTCACTCAGATCTAACAAGTAAATGTCTTTGTTCTGTGCACTCGCCCCACGCACATTGTGAAGATATCAGAAGGCAACTGTAGCTGTAGGGGCTGTTTTCATGTCTATTTATCACCTCCATGGATGGTGCCATCCTCTGATTCTGTTATATAATGTGGTGGGAAATGCACTACTTCAAGGGCCAAATGTAATCCCAGGAGATTTTCAATGCTGAACATTTTAGCCCAACTCTGGGGAACAGGCCTCTAACCCCACTACTCAGGAGTCTGAGGCAGGAGGACTGCAAGCATGAGGCCTGCCTGGGCACCTTAGCAAGACCTCTCTCTAAAAAAAATGAAAGTAGCTGGTGACATAGCTCAGGGCATGAGTGTCCTGGGTTCAATCCTCAGATACTTAAGAAAACAAGTGTTTTCCCTTTCTGGTAGAAGAAGAACTAGGGAAGATGTAAAAGATGATAGTGCTCAGCAAAGAGAGAGTTTTCCCTTGCTTCGGAGAAAGCCTCCAAAATATCTGTCAGTGTCCTCTAAGACAGAGGTCACCCTGTCTTAGAGGGAGAATCCAGGAGAATCCAGCCAGGCCTATCTGGAATCTGATCTTCAGAACTTTGTGATGGTAAGGAGATATTAGGTATTATTTCTAATTTGCCAGTTTATTGGAATTGTTATGCAACAATAGAAAACACTTACATAGTTTGGCACTGGTTATGAAATGTTACCAAAACCAATATCTAAATCTGGGAGAATCATTGAATCTGAGTAATGGGATGAAAGAAATTTCAGAATTTTTGAGGAGCAGTATTGAAACAAACAAATAAACAAGTGAACAAACCTAAGGTAACTCATTCTGTTAGGAGAAATAAGGACAGTGAGAATGTTGTCTGTTGTCCAAAGGAAGAGAGGCACTTGCTATGGAGACTGGAAAGAGGTATTGTTGTGAAGTAGCAGAAGTTGCACAGAGTTCTCTCGGCCACTTATATGTTGAAAACTAAGATGATAAATGGTCAACGTGGACATGTGTCTGAGGAGATTTCCAAACATAATATGGAAAATGCAGCTGTTCTGTTGCTTCTTATAATAAAACGTGAGAGGGAAAATGTCTTACTTATGGAAAGCACCTTCTGCCATGCCCTTTGGCTTAAGCCTGCCCATGACCTTCCTTCCTCACTGTGGACATGGAACCACATGCAGCTTTTCTCCATAGTTTATTTCATCAAAGGTAAAAAACAATTCTTGACGTCATTCAATGAAATAGTGGAATTTGTTCCTATTCTCTCAAGAACTGTACTCACCCAGTAAATATTTTTGTCATCTACATTATAGTTGACCATGGAGAGAAGGAGTGAGATTAACATTTGCAGACAGGTCAGCATCATTAGGATGGCCACAAGTCCCTGTTAAATAAAGAAAATTTCATAACTTCCCATTCTATGCCACCCTGATGGCAGTTTGGAGAGTTTTATTTTAGAACTCCAAATAAGGCTCTCAAAACGGGACAGTCATTGCATTGGGCAAAATGTTGGCATGAGTTGGGATTTGAACATACAAACAGATGTTCCACTGTAGAAGAGCAAGCAATTGGAGACTAACTCCAATCTTTGTGGACATAACAATATCATATGGGAAGAAAATCATTGATGATTTTTTTCAGAATTCACAAAGAAAAGGTTTTCGACTTCTTATTTTCATTAATGATATTGTTGTGATGATGGTCTTTTTAAATATTATTACTGAAGTGATTGTCAGTCCATCACAGATATCAGAAATACTTCCAAAGCCTTCAAAGCTGGCTTTTATCCACAGAGGACAGAAGTGGCAGGGATTGCTATCTCCCGGTGACATTCAAAGTTTCCAATTTTCCATTGAGTCCCAATTAAAACTGAAGGTATCCTAAATTTTGAATACATATTAAAGTTAAAAATCAAATAACAAATTGATGAATTTTTTGTCATTATCTTCATAAGTGAAACGTGTCTCTGGTGTCCCAGGACTGCCTGATTTCTGTAGGGTGAGTACTCTTCTGTTTCAGGCCCTGGGTCCCCTCTTTTTCACATGGACTTAGTGCAAATAGGGGTTCACATTCAGACATCAACAAATCAGAATAAATATTATTTATCCAGGGTACTGGATTGATACTCATGTTTAAATCATAGCTGGAATAAATATTTAAAACATAAAGCAATTTTTAAAATAATAAACAAAAAGATAAAGTCATCTTTATCTTTTAATCTAGATTTGAACATCTTCCCTTTCCTCTTAAGAAATGAAGTTGAATTAAATGAGTTGCATTTTCTGATATTCTAAAAGAAAAATGTTTTACCTTCTTAAAAGTGACATTATGCTTTAGAGTGGCATTTGCAAGGAATCTTTAGAGGCTTAGTCATGTTCCTGAGTGTACCAAATATCATGTTTCATCTTCCCCGTGCTCAAATGAACAGTGTTCACAGAACTCTGGAGGAAAATACTTACAGTTGCAATAGATTTGACGTCAACACATGTAGAATCTGCTTTGCAATCATAGTGGAAAATATTCATAAACTGTATGATACAAGGCAGAGTCCAACAATGGAGACCAGGGTGCTGAGGGTGTTAGCACCCAGATTAGCTTCCAGCTGAAAAATAAAGGAAATAATGTGCTTAAAATAAATAGGTTGTTTTTGGACTCTAAGCTAAGAGAGGAGTTCTGACTCCATAAATGTATCCATTTGAGCTCCATTAGGCATTCATCACCCCTATGCTGCCAATTCAGTTCAAAGACCAGTTACAACTCGGTGAAGGAAAGTTGGAGAGAATTAATACTTCACAAATAAACACCTTGATTAAGATAAAATTTCTGGATATTTTTTTGTTTCTATGACTATCTGTCCTGTATTAGTTCCTCCTCTCTCCCCCACAGACAACACCATGAATAAAGGGTTGTCTTGCTTAAGCCGAAGCCAAGCTTGTCTCTCTACTAACCCTCCCCTGCCAGCTGCTAATTGGACTTTAATGACTCCATAAACCTTTACTCATTTTTCTCAAGGTGATGAGATCCAGGGATCAGCATGTCTGAAATCTAGGGAAATAGATCCTGCCTATCATTTTCAGTTGTAGGAAGGTATCACGATTCTTCGGGCCAAAGGGACAGCTATATGGTGAAATATAGTAGAAATAATGGATTCTCTGGGTTATGGCTTTATGTGGGAACAGCAGTATTGGTAAGATTTCATGTTCTCCCTCAATAAGAAATGGGAAATTGTTTAACTCACTAGTGATTTTGTCTGCTTCTTGGAAGACATGACAGAGATCCAGAGATGATAAACTGTTTACAAGACAAGAAAGATGTCACCAGAGCAGGAGCTCCTTCCATCTCACCTCGTCCACCCCCTTGCCAGATGCAAGTCTTTCTCTATATCTAGTGCCATCTCTAAGAATGCCAAGAAATACATATATGTAAATCTAAGAAACATGTTGAGGATAAATATGTAGAAGACAAAAAATTTTTTTAAAAAGACTGGTAGAAGTCACAGAAGAACTAATGAAATGAAGAAATGTATCATTTTATGAATTGGAATATTCAATATGAAGTTGTCACCATTATCTATAAATTCAATGAAACCTCATATTATCTCTCAACTCCTCACACTTCATTTCAGGGATGGGTTCACCTTGCCCACACCTGATGACAATATACCTGGTATTTCTTGGTTATCATTTTTTCAGGGTGAGGAACCAGTGTGTCTCCACTAGAGACAGATATAATGGAAAGCATGCCAGGTGCCTGGCCCCAGTGTAGACTAACCTAATCAAGGAAGACAGCATGTCCAATAAACCTATAGTATTTATTGCAATGGCAACATAAGATATTTCTGAGGAAACTGTGTTGGGCAGCAAACCAAGGAATTAGGGCTTGAGAAACAGATGGACAGAATCTGGGGATGTGCATAAACTAGATACAGAGAATCTGCTTAATTCCAAACAAAACTTCCAGAGAATTCAAGATGAATCCAAAATCCCATTTGGAGCACATTGTATAGATCTGTTTAATTATCCATCTTGATCTTTCTGCTCACTTCTCAGGTTTTCATGCCTCTTCCTGAGACACTCTGAAGTCTAATTAAAATAATGATTTACATTTCCTAAAATTGACATTCTGTATGCTTTACCTCTAGATTAAATTTAGTATGATTTTGTTGAATATTTCTGCTTCTTCATCATGTAACTGCCTTTTTAAAACCATTCCAGCCTTATGAATGCCCCATATTGATGAATTTCTATTCATTTTGGTTTTATAACGGCTCACCATTATCAGAGAACTCAAATACATATTTATATGTATGTACACACACATATCTCTATCATTTTGCTCAGTTCTGCTAGATGGCCAATAAGTCATGAATTGTATTCATTTTATTTTCCTAGCATCATCCACAATATATTTCATGTGACCAGTGTCAACTCTGGTATGGGCTGAAGGATAAATTCAAGAAACATTGAGTCCAAGGCTGCATTGTACATTCTTACCATACATGTGCTGAGGGGTAATTTTTGTTTTTGTTTTTGCTTTTGTCTTCATTGCAGAATTTGACAGACAGTGTGAATGAAGACAAAACCAACCATTCCAAGTTACCTACCTGCAAAATTGATGAATCATCCCATTCTATGTGAGAACTACCAGTAAATTTTGAGACAGTGTCAGAACCAAAGATAGATTGTGAAATAGGAGAAACATCTCTGTTCAAAATCCACACTGCCCAGTCTCTTTAAATCCAGAGTCAAAGTTCTGTGTCTCCACACCTGACAACTTATCCAGGGAGCCTGCCCCGTGCCAGGCCATGAAGTAGACAGAGTAAGGCTGCTGCTAACTCCTGTGTTCCAACACTCAGGTGATTGGCTCTGCAACCTCCTTATGATTTGCCTCTTGTGTATGTCTGTCACTGTGTGAGTCACCCGAAAGGGAGAAGACCTGTACTCTGTCATGAGCCATCTGTGGGTTTCACGTGCGTCACTGTGCATGGAAGCCTCATGGATAGAGGCACCTGGTGTCTGGGAATGGCCAGTGGACATGTCCTCTGGTCAATTGCCCAGGGACAATCTGAATCTCTTTCCTGTTCTGCCATGGCCCACACAGCACATGAGATGGGTGTGACCTGCCAAGATGTCAATCAACCTGCTGACTACAAGAAACCATGAAGCAAGACTTTGCCCTGGAAACTTTATCCCTGCCTTTGATGTACTTCCTTAAATAAACCACCAAAGCCATTTTCCTTTTGTCTAGTTCCAGAACCCATGTGGACTACATCTATTGGGAGTTTTGCATTCTGTAAATATATTTCTGAGTATTTGTGTTTTGTTACTTACTAGTTATCTAAGATCGTAAGTTTTAGGGTGGCTTGGATTCCTGGGCATAAAGAAGGAACTCTTATTGAGATGCTGGCCATCCACCCCCCCCCCAAAAAAAAACACTCTTCTATCTTGGTGTTCCTCATTTACTGCATTTCCACAGTAAGCACTCTGCAGATAAGTGGTCATGCCATGTTTGCACAAGTGCTGCTGAAAGTCAATGATGGTCAAACTACACTAGTCAAAATTAAGAGTATTCCTGGTCCTTAATTATTGTCTGATTGTTTTTCCTTCCTATTCCCTCTAGTTCCATATTCCTCCATTACATCCCCCAGTGCCAGTTAATTAAAGTCCTCCATTTCCAGTGATCTCACTTCCTTTCAGTGCTTAGCTTGAGCATCTCCTTGAACAGAGTTGGGCAGCTACTTCCCGGTGCCATGTCCTGAGCTGCTTTCCTCTGCCGTGCTCTTCTAACTTCAAATTCTTCCTCACCTCAGGCCCAGAGCTGAGGAGTCACTTGAACATGGACCAAGACCTCTGAAACCATGACACAAATATTTTTCCCTCTAATTGTCCTTGTCAGGTATTTTGGTCCCAATGATGAAAAATCTGAGTAAAACAGATATTAGTGCCAGGAGTGGGCTCATTGCTGTGGGTAACCTGACCATCCTTCACAAATGGATTGGAGGAGGACGAATTTTGGGGAAAAAAAAGGTTAGATATGCAAGCTGGATAAACTTTAAAATATTGTAAGCAGAGATTAATGAGCATCTCTGGTGAGAGCTCAAAAGCCTGGAATGCTGATAGAACTGTGGATAGTGACGACTATGCATGTGAGGCTTGAGAGGAGATGAAGGGAAGGCTCTATTGAAAACTGGACTAGAGGCCATTTATGTTAGGTTCTGGCTAAGAAGTTGTCTGTGTTTTGCCCATGTCCTGAGACTCTCTGTGAAGCTGAATTAAGGGTGATGGACTACTTAATCTGGTGGAGGAAATTTCAAGTCAGCACAGCATTTAGGCAGTGGCGTAGATATTTCTGGGAACTTTTGACCAAGATCACTATGATAATCAGGAGGAGGAAGCAAAGCTGAAAAAATGAAAGTTTCATCTGTGACAAGAAACTGTAATGGGGAATATGCATTATTTTGATAAAAAGTTTTATAATATAATCAACCTATTGATCACATCAACAGCATAAAATTGTACCAGTCTAAACAGGACTTTAAGCAAAGCTTTAATGTGTGAGTATTTATAGTTTGCATCAGGTAACATCACCTCCAGCTGGAGTCACTGGGCTGAAGAAGGGGAGGTTCAGGAGGAGCACACCCAAGACTAAGGCCCTGGGTAAGTGCAGACTCTCCTTTGGTATGGCCTTGAGCATGGGAGGGGTGCAGTGAGATTGCCATCCTCGGGACTCACGCAAACCAGAAACGACAGATGCTCATCTGTGTGGGTGGTGAGACAAACCACAGGAAGTGTGTGGCCGCGTGGGGCTCCTGGCAGGGCTCTCCTCACACAGCACACCACAGAACAGGCCCCTCCTGGAGACTGTGAATGAGGGTCCACACACCATGGAGGATAACAGCTCTCATTGGTGCACTCTGGGGAGATGGAAAGGTAGGCCAAGCCCACGCCTTCTGTTAGCCCCGTGCTTGATCTCAGAAAATAACTTAATGTGAGGGGCGTGACTGCCTGGACTTAGGGGGCCCCTGTGAATGATCCACAGGAAACTGTGATGTAGGAGAATCTTGTCTGAAGTTTGCTCCTGGTGAAGCATCCAGGTTTCAGGTTTATAAATGGAGACCCTCTGCCTTAGAGCTGAGGATTAGGCAGCTATTAGTTATCTGAGCTGACCCTTTGGTGGGTATGGGAATGAGATTTAGAAAACATCCATGCTCTTCCCTAATGCAGAGGTGGGAATCAAATGTCACTCATTCCCCAGAAAGACAAAATGCCCTGTTTCTGGCCTTTGATATGGATCAACGAAGGTGTTGGAAAGCAACCCATGCTGAGCAATATTCTGTTTGCTGGTGCTAACAGCAATGCCTGGACAGCAGAGGAAGGTGCAGCCAAAGTACCAGCCATAATCCTCCCCAGGGTTAAGAGCATCCTTCAGCCAGGCCAGCTAGGACCTTGAGCCTTGCCCTCCCAGCAGTAAAAGAGTCTACTGCTCTCTGGAAGGGGCAGCCCCATGTCCTGGGGGTGAGTATAAACACAATGTTTCCAGAGTACAGGCCTCAAGGACAAGATTGCTTCCTGTAGCACCATATGAGCAAACACTTTTATAACAAGTGAGAAGGTTGTATACTGGGCAAAGGAAAATGCTCAATGTGTAGATGGGTATGGCCCTGGAGATGTGCCAATACTGGAATCTGAGCGGTGGGAAGGAGGTTAGTGGGCAATGATCCTGAAGAAATTCTACCTGCTGAGAAACTTCACCTTCTCATAGAATGTTTCTTCCTTCTGAGGTGGCTCAGATCCTGATTGGGCTGATGATTCTATGCCTGGGGGTGTCAATCACTTCTTTGGTTCCACCAGGCTATCCTTTTATGATCCTTTTCATCCTGATTTGAAAGCATACTCCAAAGCTATGGTAATCCAAACAGTGTGGTGCTGACATAAAGACTGACATAGAATAGAATAAAATAGAATAGAATAGAATAGAATAGAGAAGAGGCCACGCAGCAATAAATGCTCACATATGTGGAGGCAGGGGTTTGGATATGGTTTGTACCCCAAGAGTTTATGTGCCTGAGACTTGGTCCCAATGTGGTAGTATTAAGAGATGGTGGAATCTTTAAGACATAGGGCTTAGTGGTTGGTGATTAGGTCTCTGGGGGCTTTGGCCTCAGAAGGAATTAGTGCTGATCTTATCCTACAGAAGGAGCCAGCTCTTCTGAGAATGAGTTGCTATAAAAAGAGAAAGACTGGCCCCTCACTGGCCTCTGGCTTCCTGACCCACCATGTCTTTTCCCTCTGCATACTGCTGGTTCCCCTTTCTGATCCTCTGTCATGGTGCAATGCAGCCAATGGGGTCCTTGACAGAGGCTACATATGTCTTAAAGGACATTACTAACAAAGGAAAAGAGCCACTTAGGGAAGGAGAGAAAATATTTGCAAATAATGTATCTGTAAGGGATTAATAGTCACAACACATAAGGAACTCCTACAACTCAACAATAAGAAAAAGCAAGCAATGAGATGGCGAAATAGGAAAAGGACTTGAAAAGAGCCAAACATACATAAAGATGTTTGATTTCCCTGATCATTAGGAAATGCAAATCAAACCCACAGGGAGATACTATTCTACACCCAGGAGGATTGCCATTCTAAAAATAAATAAATAAAAACTACATGGAAAATAACACGTGTGGGTGAGGATGGGGAGAAATTGGAACATTGCACCTTGCTAGTGGGAATGTTAAATGGTGTGGCTACTGTGGGAAACAGCACGGTGGTCCTCAGAAAATAAATAAATAAATAAAACACAGAATTACCATATGATCTCGTAATGCCACTCCTAGATAAACCCTCCCAAAGGATTGAGAACAGAACTCAAACAGATATTTGCACGCTGCTGTTTATAATGGCATTTTTCTAAATTGCCGAAAAGCAGAAACAACTAAAGTGTTTGTGGATAGAATAATGGATAAGAAAAACATGAGACATACACACAATGGAATATTCCATACCCTTAGAAAGGAATAAAGGACTATGTATGTTGCAAGACAGGGGGAACTTCAGACATATGGTCAGTGAAATAGGTTAGTCTCTTGTCAAAAGGACGAATGTCATGTGATTTCACTCTCACAAGATTCTAGGAAAAGCAAATTCTAGCATATACACTGCATATATGATATATATTTGATTTTATTCCTGCTACCTTATTTAATTTCTAGCTGTTCCATTATAGAACTCCCTTTTCCTCCTTTTTCATGAATTGATCACTGAAAATATTTTAGACATTTCCTTTCTATTTGCTTAGTACATATATGTTCCATTAATATTATTTTGGTGTTTGTTCTAGCAACTAAACGTGCAAGTTTATGTCATAAAGACATGGATATATTATTAATTTTAGTGTGAAGATTCAATAAAAGTACCTTAGAATGCAATAATCAAGTTGACAATCTTTCTGTATATCTGATTGTATACAGATAGATGGATCATTAGCAGAGACAGATTTAGTATGATTCTGTTTCCTTCTGGAGAAGGTTCAGGCTTCTCTTGCTAGATTCTGTGGGATATCTTCCCTGTAATCCTACAAGGACTTGAAGATAGTTTGTATATTTGGTAAGGTTTTACTTAAAAGCCTCATTCTTAGTTCCCTGGGATTTTATCTGAAACCTTGCGTGTCTTCTAAGACTTGTTTCCCAGGCAGGTCTTTGAATCTGTTTATATTCTTCATCTGACTAGACTGCCAAAATTTTTGCTTTTTAGATGCTTTTTACTTGGAATTTTATCCTCTTTCCTTGCAGAGCTTTAGAATGCAGCAAATAACTTGGAAAAAAAAGCAGTCACATGCCAGATTCTGTTATTTTCCTCCCCACTTTCCTAAGTATTCTCTCCCAACTTTTTAATTTTTTTCTCTCCCATTTTGCAAAATAACCGAATGTTCCCTTGACTTTGTATTTTACCTGTCTTTCCAACAAAAAGCCCAGATTCTCAGCCTCTTACCACTCCCAGGGAAGGAAACATGTATTCTTCTGTTGTATTTTCACAGCTCTGAAGAACATGCCAGTTGGATTTGTGACGTCAGAGAAAGGGATGGTGTCTGCTCCTTTGCATCTCACTCATGCCTGGGAGAGTTGTGAGTACACTGCACACCTGTGCTCCCCAGCATGACTGCAGCGCTACGTTAAAGAAATTTGCATGGCTCCATATTACTTTCACAAACATATTCTCCAATTCTCTGTTTCACACTCTTCCACGATGATTCTAGAACAAGACCATTGAATTAACAGCATGTCGATTCCAGAGTAAAAATGAAATAACCCAGAACTTTGTAGGACCTACTTATTATTTGGTTACTTTTTAGATGCATTATCTCATCCAGTGCTCTGAGAGTTCCAAGAGGTAAATATTATTATTTTATGTCTATAAAATATGAGATGAAGGTAAAAGAAATAGAAAATGAGTTTCCTAGAAATAATTTCAGTTTATCTTTTTTCCAAATGTTAACACTCCACCTGTCTTCCATTCATGTTGTGAAAGAAGTAACACTTGTTTGGACTAAAAATCATTCCTCCCACTTCCAAAACTAGGTAAACCTGAAAGTATTAGTCTATTTGGAGCATTTTGGACAGTAGTGCAGGGAAAGTGCCACATTTGGAGAATCCCTCTGGCATCTTACGCAGGTGCCTTTTCATTTCCATGCTCCAAGTGGCTGCTTTGAAAGTTCAGTCACAACTCGTTGATTCTCAGCCCTCAGAGCACCTCTTGGAAAACAATATAATTACACATTTCTCCCTTAAAGTGAACAGGATGGTCAGGCATGGGGACACACACCTGTAATCCCAGCATCTCGGAGGCTGAGGTAGGAGGATTGCAAGTTTGAGGCTGGCCTGGACAACTTACAGAGACCCTATCTCAAAATAAAGGGCTGGGGATGTAGCACAGTGGTAAAGCACCCATGGGCTCAATCTCTAGCAGTGTAAATAAATCAATAGAGGGAACAGGATATTGTTTTCTAGTAGAGGGTGCATGCAGGAGTGAGAGGTATCCTGCAATTTCTGGCAGGAACCACAGGCCCAGAACATAGATCACTGCAACTGTGCACCCTCAGTCTGGCCAGTTGCCTGCTAATTCCATTGGCAATCCTGACAACCTGCACACAGCCTCACATGTCTGCAGAGTCGTTCTTCCTTCAAGCTTCATGTGCCCTGAAGACCTTCTATCCCACCTACACCAAAGACTCACTGTACACCTAGAGCACTGAGTACCTGCTCCCATCTATATTCTGGAGGACTGTGAATTACTTGTCCAGCAACTGCAGACCAGTTCCACCCCAACTAAACCAACAACTTTTTCTTCTATCAGGTATTTAAACCACGCTCTCTCCAATAAAGTCTGAACCCATTCTGTGCACAGGATCCTCAAGAAAGGAGAAATTCAGCCCTAAGATGCCATAAAGGATTTCCTTATGTCTTATAAATTCTCTTTTATGTTGTTAATAACTCATATTAAATGCTCCAGTTAGCCTACTTGTGGTCTCTGGATACAATAAGATTACTGCAGGGAGTAACTTTATGAGGCACTTTAAACAGACACCTCCAAGAGAAATTCTCCCTGGTTGGAGGTACCCCAACAGAAAAGGCATTTGTTTCATCTTGACATATTGGTGATTAAATTTAAAATATTTTTAAAATATGAGAATAAATATTTGTCCTACATGAAGGAATGATAAAAGGAAAATTTTAAAAAGTGAAGACTATCTAAGAAAGATGAGATGACATTTCTTACCACGTTATAACTGAGAAAGGAAGAGAGATAACATCGTTTTTTCAGGGTCATTTGTTCCTGTTTCTGGAATTATCTGTGAGGCCACTTTTTCCCACAGAGGAAATGGAATTATCTGCAACATCATCGCCATGAACATACAAAACCAACATTTAACAAGCGTAAATAATCTTGTATTTAGTGAGTGTGTACTCTCTCTGAGATGCAAAGGTTGGGCAGACATTCTAAAGAGGACTATAAATCTCTAAGAAGAGTTGGCGTTTTTTATGAAGACATGAAATAAGGGCCGTCTTGAACTCTACCGTATAGATTTTTCTTCTACACATACTCACTCCCTCAGGGTTTATGATGAAAAGCCATCTCCAGGGAAAGACACTTCCTCCCTAAAATCCTGCTGCATCCTAAGTTTCCTTCTTTCTGGTAAAAGGAAATATAATTTAACCCATTGGTAGATGGAATGAAATAGATCTAGAGTTTAATACCAACTATATAACAAAAGTATTTTAAATATGTATATTGGATTTTTTCCCCCTTGAAACCAGTTAGGCCCTCCTCATTCCGTATTCTACCATGCATTAAAGGGGATAGAACCTTGTTCCTGCTAGGGATCCTGATGCAATTTATATTATGTAATCCTATAAACAATAATAGCATTTGACAGAAAAAAAGAGAAGGAAAAGACCACATATATACAAAATAATATAAACATATTTTTTCCTTGTCATGGAAGAAATATATACAAATTTCAGCAGCCATGAGGTTTTCTGCAACCATTTTTTTTTCCTTATCAGTCCCTGTCACAGTGTTTCAGGTTTGCTGTGGCCACTGATGGTGATTTTGTAATTTCCTGTATTAGGCAGGAGCAACAACATCATACTGATTTCCTGAACCTTTAGCTGAATTTAAAGTCATCACCTTTTTCTTGATATTATCTTCCTTCAGTATACAGTGTTTAGATGTGAGTTTGTTTTTGTTGCTTGAGATGTCTAGAAATTTCTTAATTTTGCACCTTGACATCTTTTATAATTCTGGTACATTCTTACCTTCCCTCTTCCAATATTACTTCTGTAGCTCTATTTCTCCCATTCTATCCCTGCTCCAAATGCTATCCCTACAGAGCACTTGGTATCAACGAGAAGGGGCACATCTTTCTCAGCCAAGCAGAAAAGTAGATTCTAAGTACATTCTTCAGCTGTCTATGAGATTCTGATTATTTCAGCTCCATTCCAACATTCGAACCCTCTGCTCCATATATCTCAGTGTCAAAGTAGATACCACCTGTTCTGCCATTCATCCTGTTATTAGCCTGGGCAAGGATATCTCGCTGGAGATTTCTAAGGGCTTAAAGAGTCTTGAATCATTAATAATAAAGTGCTTAAATCAATGTAGTTAGCAAAGAAAATACTATGTATGTGGCAGGGTATTACCTAAATTAGGCAAGGGAGACATTGGAATTCCTTCACCTGATTGAAAAATGCTAGTTTTTCTCTCCCAGGAATAGCTTCTACATACTACTTCTCAGAAGAATCCCAACACAGAACAGTATTCTGTTCCCTCCTTTGCTACCTCACCAGCCCATCTTATTTTTTATTTCAAGTCAGGGTCTCACTAAGTTGCTTAGGGCCTCACTAATTTGCTGAGGCTGGCCTTTAACTCGCAATCCTCCTATCTCAGCCTCCTGAGCAGCTGGGATTATACGTGTGAACCACTACATCTGACTTGTCTTGATCTTTCCAAGCACCTAGATTATATCTTCATATAAGGTAAGAAAGTAATAATGTTTTATTGTAACAGATGTAAATATATACTGCAACAAATTCAACATGAAATCTGAAGCCAGCAAGTAAAATTTAGGACTGAAAAACTCAATATTTTAACTTGTATGTGTGGGACAAGTGGCGAGTAAATTGAAGACGTTATCACAACAGTTTCTGGAATCACACTCAAATAGTCCTCATTCAGAAAAAGCAGCCCTGTCCTCACAAAAATAATTTCCAAAGGATATTGAGAAATTCTTCAATTAACATAGGAAATAACAAAAGAGAAAATGAACGACTGGTCTTTGCAGAATTTGATTAAACATTCACCAACAAATGACTGATTTCCTTTGTTGGGCAAATACATTCTATTCCACCAGGAGGCAGAGAAGCCTCCCAGCTGCACTGAAACACACACACACACACACACACACACACACACACACAAGCTTCAATGTGGCTGTGATCATTTCAACTTGGAAAAACATGAGGACTCAGACTCACGATCCAACTCAGAATTGGACTAGTCTTCATATAATGATGCTCTGTTTCTGGTTATATTCATCAACAGAGCATGCTCCTTTTTATCCGATGCACATCCGGGCTCATACCTCTCTTCCTGGTCCGTTATCACAGGGTAATGCCTGTGCGGACTCAGCCACTAGAGGTCAGTTGATATGCTTGGCTTCCTCCTTAGAGGGGGCTAAATTATTTCACCAGAATTTCCATGTTAATGCTTTAACGCTGCGTAGGCGTTTTTCCATTTCAAGAGCGGATGCTCGTCAGATAGTATTACAATGTCCCCATTGTGTCACATTTCTTCATCCCCCTACTTATGGAGTGAATCCACGGGGATTGAAGCCATTGGTTGTCTGGCAAATGGATGTGACACACATACCTGACTTTGGTAACCTCAAGTATGTACATATTTCTGTTGATACGTGCTCTGGAGTTATTCATGCTTCTGCTTTATCGGGAGAAAGGGCACGTAATTTTATCACTCATTGCCTAGAAGCATGGGCAGCATGGGGTGCTCCTGCATCCCTTAAGACTGATAATGGACCTGCTTATACTGGAAGACAATTTACATCCTTTTGTTCTACCATGGGAGTGCAACTTACTCATGGTCTGCCTTACAATCCTCAAGGACAAGGCATTGTTGAGCGTGCTCATCGCACCTTAAAGGAAACTTTACAAAAACAAAAAGGGGGAATAGGAGCTGAACACACTCCTAAAGAACGCCTATCCTTGGCTCTCTTTACCATTAATTTTTTGAATTTGGATATTCATGGTCGCTCTGCGGCCGATAGACATGTGTCTCCTCAGCCTTCTGTAATTGGCTATGTTAAGTGGAAGGATGTTCTTACGGGCCAATGGAACGGCCCCGACCCCGTGCTGACATGGGCACGAGGATCTGTATGTGTTTTTCCCCAGGATCGCACGGAACCGTTGTGGGTCCCTGAACGCCTGACAAGAAGAGTCTTGACATCAACCGACCAGCAACAAGAGATACCACAGCAATCCCGTGATGAGGATCTTCACTCTGCTACGTGCTCTGGTTCTGGTGCTGGTGCCGATGGCACAGACGACACCAATGCAGTGGTGGGCAGTGGCACGGGCTTGGCCAATGCCGATGCCGGTTCATAGTAATTCTAGTGTCCTCCCCACTCTTTTCTCTACCTCATGTGAGATGTCTGCTCCCTGTGCCTCTCCTAGAGGGGACATGGAGAGCATTTTTAATCAATCTCAAGTTAATCTCACAGGAGTGTTTTGTTTCAGCCTTGGAAACGCTAATTGCATCAGCCTTAAGACCAAAAATTTGACTAACTGGGAGGACCCATTGCGGTCCAGTCAGGTCTCAGGGAACATTATCAGTGCCGTACTGAGCCAAGTAGTTTCAGGGAAGCAATCAGGTTCAGGGACCCCCGCAAATAGCTCTGCTTTAAACATAACTACCTTGGCTATTATCTCCAAGGTACTAATCCCAGTGCCTCCTTCTTCTAATAGTACTTACAATGCCACTCATTTCAAGGCCTCCCCTTACTGTACTCCTAATCTTGGTTTCCCCCCAACATTTACGCCTTGTCAGGATCATTCTTGGGAGAAACATCAAGTTGCTAAAGGTTTCTCCTTTTCCCCCTCTCTTAAGAGGTATGTTTATAACTTTAACAACAGTGCCAACTCCTCTACAGGAGTAGGTTGGTCCTGGTTTCAATGGCTGATTTCCAATGAGAAGGGGGCTTCAGCTGATATTTCTGCATTGGCTCAATTGCTGGGAGTCAAAAGCTGGCTGGCTAATGTTTCTGGCACTGTTAAGGAGAATGAACGAGGTAATAGACTTACATCTGTTTCATTCAACTCTTTGCTATATAATGCCACATTGCCCCCTGCAATGGTCTGCGTCCAATCCCCGTTCTTGCTCCTTTTGGCTAATGACACCTCGTCGGGGATGCTGGATTGTTCTAATATTACCTGCTATTTGTCTGAGTGTTGGAATGGCTCCTGGACTACGGCAGTGGTTATGAAAATTCCAACTTTTGTCCCAATCCCAGTCACTGCGGACCCAGATAAATTCCCCATTGTTGAACTACTTAGAGTCCGCAGGGATTTTGGAATTACGGCAGCTATAGTGACAGCTGTGGCAGTGTCTGCTGCTGCAGCGGTTACGGCCGGAGTGGCCATGGCCAGTCAAGTACAAACTGCTGCCACCATTAATCAAGTTGTTCAACAAACTTCCACCATACTTGAATCCCAAAATACAATTAATCAACATATTTTGTCAGGGATTTTAGCTGCCAACCAAAGAATAGATTTACTCCAAGCTCAGGTAGAAGAATTGGCTGACTTGGTGCTTTTGGGTTGTGTTGACCAACGTGCACATTTATGCATAACCTCTGTCAGATTTAATGATTCCAGGAATGCCTCCCGCATCATTGGCGAATATTTGGCCGGAAATTGGTCCATGGCAGCGGAAGACATGATCCAGTCTCAACTAACCCAGATAGCTGTCTTGAACAGTACCCGTGTCGATCCCGTGACTTTGGGTCAATTCACCGATTGGATATCTTCTGCTTTTTCCTTCTTCAAAGAGTGGGTGGGGGTAGGCATCTTTGGTGCAATGTGTTGCTTCGGTATGTTCCTCTGTTTGTGGTTTCTCTGTCGCCTTAAGGCCCGCAGTGCTCATGATAAGGCTATGATCATACAAGCTCTTGCAGCTTTAGAAAATGGCAACTCGCCTCAAGTCTGGCTTGCGCATCTTAAACAGTAAACCTTTGTCATGGTCGTTGCACCCCAAGTTATTATAACATTGCACTGGGATCGACATGACCTTCCTTGCTATTCTCTTAGTGTTGGAAAGCCCTTGCACTCTGCCGGTCTTACTGCCATTGCACGCAGATGGGTTTCCACACTAGTGCTTTTCTATCGTCTTAAAGTCCGTGCCTTTCTTTCAGGGTGCTGTCAACTTGTTTGTCGTTATAAACAGCCACAGTTCAGCCTCAGTTATCCCCCTTCGTCCACCATCGCCACGATACAGGATGCGAGGCAAAGCACTGCACTTGAGTGATCCTTGACGTGGACCTCAAGGAGAGCATGTCCTATTGCATGCGGGTTAGACGCGTCCACTCCCCGCCCCACGAAAAAAGGCGTCGGCTGATATGGTCTCGGATCTGGGGAAGGGCCCTCCTTAAGACTGAGCCATACTATGCAGCCACTTCTGCACAGTGGGATAGGACCTCTACTCTCGCCTGTATTGTTTTAAGAAAACAGAAAGGGGGAACTGTGGTGAGCCGCTTCTGCCGTTTATGCAAATTATGGTCGCCATTACAAGATGGCGCTGGCTCCGCTGTGGTCTGTGACAAACAACTCCTTATTTGGGAGAGTTGGCGCATGACTTTTCATCACCCTATGAGAAAGCTCCACGTGGCTGCTTTGCATTGGGGCTTGAGATGCTTTATTAAGGCTGGGAGGGGCATCCGAGAGAGAGAGAAGAAGAACTATCAAGGGCCTGAAATAAACTACTGAAAGAAGATTCCTGAGTGTTGCGTCTTCCTTGCGGGCAAGAAGTCGCGACAAAGGGGGAAGCTGGGAGTGCAGACAGAGTCTCTCCAGCAAAGAGCAGAAAAGGAAGACCCAAAGCCAAAGAGGCAAAAGACAGAGGTGACACCTCTTGTGAATCAGTCTACACCACACACTCCAGATCCCACCAGAGGAATGGGAAGTGTTCATTACAACACAAGAGACTCCATGCCCAGCCCAGCACAAAGGTCTAGCAGAGGAGAACCTTACTCATTCCCAAGAATGAGCAATATGAATCTCAGTAGTTACAGTCCTGTGTAAAATACCCAGCTTTTCACAAAATATCACAAGGCATATTTTTTAAAAGTAAAATAGGAAAACACTATCTACAAAGACATTCTATTTTTTATTTTCTTTATTTTTTTAAAATTTATTATTCTAATTTGTTATATATGACAGCAGAATGCATTACAATTCATATTACATATGTAGAACACAATTTTTCATCTCTGCTTGTAAAAAGTATATTTGCACCATTTGTCTTTTTCATACATGTACTTAGGGTAGTGATGTCTATCTCATTCCACCATCTTTTTTTTTACCCGCTTCCCCTCCTCCTTCCCCTCCTTTCCCTTTCCCGTATCTATAGTTTGTCTAATCTTCCCATGCTCCCCCTCCAAACCCACTATGAATCAGCCTCCTTGTATCAGAGAAAAACTTCAGCATTTGATTTTGGGGATTGGCTTACTTCACTTAGAATTATATTCTCCAATTCGATCCATTTACCTGCAAATGCCATGATTTTATTCTCTTTCATTGCTGAGTAATATTCCATTGTGTGTGTGTGTGATATATATACATTTTCTCTATCCATTCATCTACTGAAGGGCATCTAGTTTTGTTCCACAATTTAGCTATTGTGAATTGTGCTGCTGTAAATATTGATGTGGCTGTGTCCCTGTAGTATGCTGTTTTTATATGTAGTATGTAGTATGTATATTTATGTAGTATATGTAGTATGCTGTCCTTTGGGTATAGACCAAGGAGTGGTATAGCTGGGTCAAAATGTGGTTCTAGTCCCAGTTTTCCAAGGAATATCCATACTGCTTTCCAGATTGGCTGCCACATTTTTCAGTCCCACCAGCAATGTATGAGTGTACCTTTCCCCCCACATCCTTCCCAGCACTTATTGTTGTTTGTATGCATAATATTGCCATTCTGACTGCAGTGAGATGAAATCTTAGAGTAGTGTTGATTTTCGTTTCTCTAATTACTAGAGATGTTGAACATTTTTTCATATATTTGTTGATTGACTGTATATCACCTGAGAAGTGTCTGTTCAATTCCTTGTCCCATTTATTTATTGGGCTATTTGTTGTTGTTGGTTTTTTTTTTTTTTGTGTGTGTGTGTGTGTGTGTGTGTGTATGTATGTGTTTTTGAGTTTAGCTTTCTGAATTCTTTATATATCCTAGAGATTAGTGCTCTATCTGATGAACAAGTGGTAAAATTTTGCTCCCAAGCTGTAGGCTCTCTATTTACCTCACAGATTGTTTCTTTTGCTCAGAAGAAGCTTTTAGGTTGAATCCATCCCATTTATTAATTCTTGATCTTAATTCTTGTACTATAGGAGTCTTATTAAGGAAGTGGAGCCTAATCTGACATGATGGAGATTTGGACTTACTTTTTCTTCTATTAAATGTAGGGTCTCTAGTTTAATTCCTGGGTCCTTGATCCTTGAGTTTTTGTGCATTTTGTTGCATATAGATTTCCAGTTTTCCCAGCACCATTTGTTGAATAGGCTATCTTTTCTCCTTTGTCTAAGATAACTGTAATTTTGTGGGTTAGTCTCTGTGTCCTCTATTCTGTACCATTGGTCTACCACTCTATTTTGATGCCAGAACCATGCTGTTTTTGTTACTATTGCTCTGTAGTATAGTTTAAGGTCTGGTGTAGTGATGCCACCTGCTTTACTCTTCTTGCTAAGGATTGCTTTAGCTATTCTGGGTCTCTTCTTTTTCCAGTTGAATTTCATGACTGCTTTTTCTATTTCTATGAGGAATGTCATTGGGATTTTGATTGGAATTGCATTAAATCTGTATACTGCTTTTGGTAGTATGGTCATTTTGACAATATTAATTCTGCCTATCCAGGAACAAGGGAAATCTTTCCATCTTCTAAGGTCTTGAAGAACTTATATGGAAAGATCTCCCTAGTTCCTGGATAGGCAGAATTACAAAGACATTCTAAAGCAACAGTGGAAATCAGACTCAGATATGACATAGAAAATGTAACTAATCAGATGGTGAATTAAAGAAAAACTATGAAAATATATTGAAGGATCTAATGGGAAACAGAAAACATGCAAGATGAGAAAGGTATTGTTAAGCAAAGCTAAGGAAACTAGGAAAGCTATCCAATGGAAATAATAAAAATGAAAAGTCAGTAACAGATAAATAATGCCATCAACTAACTCATCAAAAGATTGGATCCAGCAGCTGCAGAAAGAATCACATGTGGCTTTAGGGTAGAAATCATCCCAACTGAAACACAAAGAGAAAAAGTAAAACAGTAGGGAAAATAGAGTATCTCTTAGCATTTATATTGGGAATGTCCCCCGAAGGCCCAGGTGTCAAAGGCTTGGTCCCAGCTGGTGATGCTACTGGGAGGTGGTGGTAACAGGAGGTGGGGCTTGTAGGAGGAAGTATGTCACTGTGTCACTGGGGGCATGCCCTTGAAGAATTTATTTGCCCCTGACCCTTCCCTTTCTCTGTGTTTATCTTTTCTCCTTCTTCTTCCTCTTCCTCTCCCTCTCCCTCTCCCTTCTGGCCACCATGAGCTGAACAGCTTTGCCATATCATGTGCACTCCATGTTAACACCTAAAAGCAGTGGAGTCAGCAGAGTGTGGACTGAACCCTCTGACACTGTGTTTCAAAATAAACCTTTCCTTCTTTAAGTTGTTTTTCTTTGGTATTTTTGTCACAGTGATGGAAATCTGATTAATACCATATCTAAGAGCTATAAGTTATTATTAAAGGTCTAACATAGATATAATGGAATTCCAGGGGAAGAAGAAAGAGAATTGGCAGAATAAATGTTTGAAGAATTACTGACAAGAATATTCCAGAATAAATGACAGATGCTTACCCACAGATTATAGAAGTTTAAATATCTCATCCTTTAAATATTACCAATCCCACACCACCAAATACTAGGCATGTAACATTCATATTGTTAAAAGCAAGTACAAAGAAAACATCTTCAAGGTAGACAGTGGAGAAAAAAGACACATTATCAAAAAAGGAGCAAGAATAAGAATTCTTTTCACAAATCAAGCATGCAAGAAAACTGTAGAATGAGACTTTAAAGTGCACAAAGAAAAACTGAATCCTGGATTCTATATTCTGCAAAAATACTCTTCAAAAGGTGAACTGCATATCTTAAAAGGTCTATCTATGTTAGACCTTTACTAATAACACGTTGCCAGTATGTCTCGATGTGGTAAGAACAGTCGGTTCCAGGATTTTGTAGGGGCAATCTAGCAATGCAAAGACAGAATGGTACCATGCCCCAATTTCATACTCAGCCCCTCTCATGCAATATAACTGGGAAAAATTGCAATGGAGAACTTGATGATACATATTCTTCAAGACAGTGGGTATCCACTAGAAAGAAAAAAAAAATAACTATACTGAGTTTTCAAGGAACAGCCATATGAGACTCTCCTCTTCTTGGAGTTAAATCCCTCAGCTTTCTATTGGTCTCCTAAATGAGGATACTGAGAGCACAATCCCAGGTCCCTGTGTCAGCTGCTGATTTTCAAATTCAAAATTGAGTTCAAGATCAGGGCTGGTATGTTTTAAACTGCAACAGCCGAGATGAATGACAAATGGAAGATCCAGTCTTCACTGCTCCCCCTGGGGTCAAGCCTCAGCCCCCCCCCCGTGCCCCCTCCCCTGGCCTGTCTCCCTCTCAGCAGAGGTTTCCAGGTGAGCGTGGAAATGCCCTGCCCAGGTCTCCCTTCAAGGAAGGACTTGCTACCCAGTGCAGACTGCTATGGGCAAACTCTGTCTGGCCTGCCTTAAATTCAGAGAGGTGTTTCAATGCCTGTCAGAACCCTCAAGGCAGCCCACGGCAGGGGAGGAGGAAGGAAGGAAGGGACTGCAACTTCTGCCTGGAAGGAACACTGACTGCTCTCCTCCCTCCTGAGTCCCCTGCTGTCCTGGCCAAGTCTCTTCACGTCTGTGCGTCACTTCACATTTCAATACTCTGTTTCTCCTATGAAGACACCCAGGAGCATATGGGACCTAGAGGGCTGAATTCCAAGGCCACGTTCTCTACACACTAAAACCTGCCATCCGTTTCCTCAGTGTTGTGTTTTGGAGTCTCTTTTGGATTATAAGCTCCTCAAAGAGGGAAATACCATCTTACAGACCTGACTTAACCTTGAGAAGGAGGGCACATGTTAGCATGTAATAATCGTCTATGAAATGAGTGGGATATTTAGGTAATTTTAGAAGTAAATCTGAGCGATAAAGCCACAGACGTGCTTCTCAGAATGAAGAACCCGAGTGGCAGCAAAAAGAAATAAAATTGTCTTCTTTAAAAAAAAAAAAAAAAAAGAGNNNNAAAAAAAAAAAAAAAAAAGAGTGTGAAGTTTTAAAAAAAGAAGTAAAATCCCCATTAACCAAAAAAAAAAAAAAAAGACACTGAATGTTGATTGTAGTGTATTGATAACTAGAGAAAGGAAAATAACTATGAGCTTTCTTATCTTTAATTAACACAAACAGAAATCGGGGGCGCATGTGCAGGAATGGATATTAAGGGTGGGGAAGATGTGGGTGGATTCGGCTGAATCTATTGATATGGGCCTCTAAGCAGAGATTCTGCTTTAGAGGTTGTAGCTCAAGAAGAAAGGTGCCAAGTTGTTTTGATGAAAAGGTGGTTCACCACGAGGAAGTTGGAAACACCTGAACTCACTGGGGTTAACATAGAGGAAGGGATTCAATGACTTAGGGAATCCAGGACTTACTCCAGTGCCCCACCCCCAACTCTCAGGCCTTTGGCCTCAGACAAAATTATACCATCAGGCTTCTTGGTTCTGGGGCTTTCAGACTGGGACTGAGCCACACATTGGCATCTCAGAGCCTCCCTATTGCTGACAGCCTCTTGGAGTCATGGAACTTCTCAGACCCCATAATTATGTGAGCCAGTTCCCCTAATTAATCCTCTCAGATGTCTATCATCCATCTATCTATCTATCTATCTATCTATCATCCCCTATTGATTGTCTCTCTGTAGAAACAGGTTCACAAATATACAACACTTTCCCAGGTTCACATAGCACAGCAAATATAATTGTCAGGATTAACTAATAAAATGTGACTTACATTCCAACTTTCCTTTCAGCCCTATCCCACTCTTTATAAACCAGAGGTGGCTGTTTTCTATCTCTGAAGTTGTTTACAGATCATCTTATCTAAGAAAGGGTTGATAAAGAGTACTCCAGACACTATTCTTTGCCCTTGGCTTCATTCAACTGATTCTTGATTCTTCATCGGTCTCTCAACTTCACAGGCAAGTACAAAGACAAGAAATCAAGTTAGGTAGTTTCAATTTATTGCACAATTACTAGCAGTTGAGGCTACATAAGGAGATCAGAGGTACGCTAATAATTCATTATACTATGCTTCAATGAGAGGGACAGTGGTTATGGAGCAAAGAATAAAGGCTAG
Source organism: Marmota marmota marmota (assembly GCF_001458135.2). NCBI lineage: Eukaryota > Metazoa > Chordata > Mammalia > Rodentia > Sciuridae > Marmota > Marmota marmota. The sequence goes on along the minus strand of NW_026000174.1, from coordinate 62,593,269 downwards.
AAGAAGAGATGCATATTAGGGAATCTTTACAGAGAAGTTGTTGAAATTTAGAATGATCACTGGGGCCATGGAAAGGTGAGGAGCATGCCAGCCGTGTGCCCCTGGTGGGTGTGTGGCAAAAGAGAGGGGCCTGAGCCCTACATTGACTTCTCAATGACTCACAGGGCTCCTCCACTTAGGCTTAAGACAGGACTGACTCTTTCCTTCTTTTAGAAATAAAAACAGCAACAAAACCATGTGCCTAACTTAATTTTTCTTTACTCTCTTCTACTCAGTCCCCCACTTATTGCCCAATAACCCCCCCACACACCTCACGGCCTCTCTCTCCAAATACCTTTACAAATGTTTCACTCCTCTACTCTTCACACCCCTAGATGGAATGCCTCTGTGTCTTTTGCATTCATTTATTTTGCTATTTTCTCTTTCCCATCTCTTCGCATACCTGGAGTCTATATGTCACTGTGAACTTCTCCCAAGCTTGCATGTTCCCCCTCTAAGTGTGAGTTATTTTCTCTTTGCTTCACTTTTATCTACATTGGGATACCTGATATCCTCTGTTTCTCGGGCACTTTTTTTTTTTAACTAATTCTTACGTCTTCTAGATTTTAACATTATTTTTTTCCCTCGTATTATAAGCATATAAAGTTTAACTTGGCTTTCCTTCATCTCAAAATAACTCTCAAGAGCATTAACCTAATAACGAACTCCCTTGTAATTAAACTAAACCTCTATCACCAAATTGTGTTGGACGCCATCAGGCCTTTCCACTGCACTTCCCTCAAGATGCAAGTCTAAAACTGAGCTTCCCCTCGGCTATCTGTGAGCCTCTTTCAAACCTCATATTTCTGAACTCCTAATATTTTTTTCCAAAATGACTAGGTGTTCTCCTTTCATCTTAGACTCAAACACTTAATGTATTAGTCAAACCCTTGCTTGCTTAACTTTATTCTTTAACTTGTTAGTCAGATCTACTAGTTTATTTAGGTAGATCTTTTGCTACGTGTTTTAGATATGATCACTTCTCTCCATGACCACTCATTTCAATTCACACCTTCGTTATTCTTCCTTCATCACAAATGCCTTACGAAATGTTCTTTCCACTTACAGGTTTCCTGTTTTTACCTGTCCATCTCACCAGATGCCGGTAGCTGAATAAACTCCCCACTACCTCTTCACCAAACACTGTTGAACTACACTGTATCAGTGAATGAACTGGTGATTCAGGCAATATACTGTTATAAAACTAGTGTTTTTGCAAAAATGTGTTGTCATTGAGGGAGAGTAGTACATTTGGATATAGAAAACTGCATATCATGTAAGTCATATATGTATATGTATGTGCATACAGGTGGACAGGTGCATATCATACATAACTATAGCTATAAGGAACTCTAAAAATAACTAAGAACTAAATATCACCAAACTGTCCAAATTTAGCTCAACTCTCAGTCCAGCCTCCTCTTTTTCCATCTTTGCAGAGTTATACAGTAAAAGTCCAGGGATTTTATGTTGGCTTCCCAGAGTAATCGCTTGGAGATCAAGACACAAAATAAGAAAAGTATCTACAAATGGGGGTGATGGTATTTAGTTGATCAGAAATAATAAAAACAAAATATTGTCATTTGAAGGACAAATCTAACATAAAATGTTAGAAAGACTATGCTGAGAATAGAAATTTTGCCTTTTAAAGGTTTTGGCTTTCTGGACGTTGTAAATCAAAACGTTCTGGGCATATGACTCTTAGGAACTCGTGGGAGAAGATGTTTCTATTTTTTCTTCCAACTCACTGTAAATTGGTGAATAAATGTTTAATTCTTCATAGAGTCGATCATCTGGAATCTGAAAAGGGAAGAATCATTGCAAATCAATCACTAAGAACTGTCCATTTCTAGAAGCCCTATTCTAGAGGCTCACCTCCATTCCTCCTGTCCTCCCAAATCTCCCTTCCCCTCCTCCTCCTTCTCCTCCTCCTTCTTCTTTTCTCCCCTCCTCTTCTCTCCTCCTCCTCCTCCTCCTCTCCTTCCTCCTCCTCCTCTTCTCCTTCTCCTTCTTCTTCTCTCTCCATTCTAACTATTCCCTCCCTTTCCAGAAAACCACACCACATTGGCTGCCCAACTGGACCCAAAAGAAATCACGTGAGTCAACAACAAGTCTGTGAGATTATTGCCATGTCTAAGCTCTGGTACACCTGCCGTCCTATCTGTCTTTGGGGTAAAGTGTTTTTAAAAGGTGGCCAGACTTGAATGCATCAGGAAGGTGGACACACAGAATGCTTCATCTGGCAGATTTGATTGCGCATTAGTATGGCTGATTCCCACCAAAGGTGGAACTCACGGAGGGGTGAGTCAAGCAGTAGTGCAGGTGAAATCATGAATTAGGACATAAAACGTAAGGCTCTGGAGCAGTGAAAGGGGGAAAGTCAAGAAAAAAGAAAAAAAAGCAGGGACAACTCTAAGGATTTTCTTCTAGAACAAAAATTAAGACATGCTGTCTGCACATCCATCTGCCATGCTTAACACATTTGAGGTAGCTAAAATTTCTAAAATTATAAAGATCCTATTTCCCAAGCCCTATTTCATAAGATATTTGCTAGTTCTGAGTGTAAAATGAGATTTAAAACATAATGTTTGAAAACAAAAATCAGTGAAATTTTGAAAAACAATCTGGAAACCCCACTCCCCCCCCAAAAAACCTCAGCACCTATTTTTAAGGGATAAATCAAATTACTTAGCCTGTTGTTCAGGATTTCATGTTAAGCTTCTACGTACCTTATTTCTTTTGAATTCTTCTCCAATCCCATAGATTGTGAGTGACACCGCACTGCACAACCCCAGGATGGTGAGAAACAGCATCATTGCCACAATTTCCTGTTGAACAACAGCCCAAAAGATGGCCATGTGACAGGTGTCCCAAGAGTTCATTCCCTCATAGCAGCCCCTCTCTTTCACCTCCCTGGACATAATAATCATCTCTTGCAAAGTGACACATACGTGGGAAAACCAGGAGGCAGACAGTTTCGACCTTGAGGAATCTGACCAGGGATGGGGATAGGGGCAGGCAGCCTCTTCTTGGAGTGCATGTGCCTGAAGAACATTCCCTCCTGAGACAGAGGTTCCCCCAAAAGGACTGTGTTCACGGGAAAGGAGAAGAGGTTTCCTGCTAGGATGGGCACCCTGAATCTCAGACTTTTCCCAAGAAATACTTACAGTGGTAAAAGAAGCCACGAAGCAGCCGTCATCCTCATGAAGGTTCTCACACTGGCTGATATAAACCCAGTTGTTGCCCAGGTTGAGGATCAGGATGACGATGCCTGCTCCTCCAGCTATGCTGCTGACCGTATTTGCTCCCAGTCTTCCTCGCACCTGGTGACCAAGAGGCCATTCAATCCTGGGCCTGCACCTGCCAGCACATTCAATGCACTGACCTGCATTTCAGAGCTGGTTGTGTCCAGTAAACTCTGCTTGGTTCAAGTTCTCAGTTAAAGGGGGAAATCTTAAAAAATGTCATCATTGCTTAATAAGCAGCTATTACTTTCTTGCTGGCACGGTTTTCAACAGGAGCAGCACAAGGGGTAGGGATGGAGCTCAGTGGTGGAGCATAAGGCCCAGCTGGGTTCAATCCTCAGCACAACAAATAAACAAACACGAAGGCATGACGGCACATGGCCTATCCTCAAATAGTCCTCTTAATTAGAAGCTAATTATCTATTTGAGCATATGACTATGCTTAAATATTTATAATATATAGTATGTGGGACTTAAAAAAACACAACTAATGTCAAGGCAGTTAGACTTCCCTGTATGTTTCCAATCATTATATCCAATGTTTGTTACAAAAAGCTTTCCAACACAAAATAGACTGGGGGAAAAAAATCACATAGCCACACTCACTATAAGACTGCAGCTGAATAAGCACCAAAAAAAAAAAAATAACCCAATCAATAAATGGGCCAAGGACCTGAAAAGACACTTCTCAGAAAATGATATGCAATCAATCAATAAATATATGAAAAAATGTTCATCATCACTAGCAATTAGAGAAATGCAAATCAAAACTACTCTAAGATTTCATCTCACTCCAGTCAGAATGTCAGCTATTATGCATACAAACAACAACAAGTGTTGGCAAGGATGTGGGGGAAAAGGCACACTCATACATTGCTGGTGGGCTGCAAATTTGTACAGTCAATATGGAAAGCAGTATGGAGATTTCTTGAAAAACTGGGAATGGAACCACCATTTGAGCCAGCTATCCCTCTCCTTGGTCTATAGTCAAAGGATTTTAAAACAACATACTACAGGGACACAGCCACATCAATGTTTATAGCAGCACAATTCACAATAGCTAAACTGTAGAACCAATCTAGATGCCCTTCAGTAGATGAATGGATAAACAAAATGTGGCATATATACACAATGGAATATTACTCAACAATAAAAGAGAATAAAATCATGGTATTTGCAGGTAAATGGATGGAGTTGGAGAAGATAATGCTAAGTGAAGTTAACCAATCCCAAAAAAACAAATGCCGAATGTTTTCTCTGATATAAGAAGGCTGATTCATAGTGGGGTAGAGAAGAGGAGCATGGGAGGAATAGACAGACTATAGATAGGGTGGGGCTGGGGTGGGGAAGGGAGGGGCAGGGGGTTAACAAGGATGGTGGAATGTGATGTACATCATTATCCAAAGTACATGTATGAGACACGAATTGGTGTGAACATAATTTATATACAATCAGAGATATGAAAAATGTGCTGTATATGTGTAACAAGAATTGTAATGCATTCTGTTGTCATTTATTTTTTAAAAATCAATTAAAAATATTTTAAAGACTGCAGCTGAAGATGTATATCCCTCAAGATCCTACAATTCCATTTTTCTTACCTCCCCAGGGATTAATAAAGACAGGGTTGCAACTCACCAGATGAATTCCATTTTTCTTTTCAGATATAATTGATAAGAGTCCAGAGATAGCAAACTGTCCAAAAGGAAAAGGCAAATAAAAACATGAGTCTCTGCTCTCTACACTGTCCCTTTCCTCCCATCTCTAAAGTAAAGTTTTGAGTACTCTATAAAGCTACCTCTTCATGTTTCACTTGAGACCAATATTTCTTTATTCTTATTTCCTATAAAGTGCTTCTCAGAATTAAACATGTATATGAATCCTGTGTGTCTTGGCATAATATAGGTTCCTATTTGTTAGGTCCCTGGTGCAGCATGAGACTCTTCATTTTTACCTGGCTTCCAGGTAAGGTTGACTTTGACAGTTCATGGGTCATTCTTAGAGCAGCAGCAATCTGATGCATGAGAGCTGTTATAAACACGATCCTCATTTTATTGCAATTTGTGTGTGTGTGTGCATTCTCTGTGTTGCACGACAGCTCCCATGCATCTATGGCACCTCTGGCTCCAGAGTCTGGTGTGCATCCACCAGGCTCATAATGACTATGAAATGTGCATGAGGAAAGGCTTGGCAAAAACATAAATGGAGAGCACAAATTCAAGACAGTCTCTAGAAGATCTCAGATTGTTTATGGGTTGGCCCACACTTAATGAGCTAAATGTTTGCAATGCAAAGACATTGGAGAGAAATTTCAAATAATATATGGGAGAGGTTCAAGGTGATTCTTGAACAAGGATCTGAGTACTGTGGATTTAGCAGAGTGTCAAGCCAATGTGATATTTTTTAGGGTTAACATATATCCTTGTGAACATACCAACACATTCTGGTGTTGATGCAAAAAACAACATAAATAATTGCACAATAGTTATGTGAAGTGAAGGAAGATAGAAAAGAGAACATACTGTATGATTTCAGTTACATAAAACGCTAGAAGATGCCAATTTAGTTACAGGTATAGAAAGAAGATCAGTGAGTCCTTGAGGGCGGGTGGAGAGAGAATAAAGGCAGGCAGGGAGGGGTTCTAGAGAAGCCCAAGGAAACTTTTGGATATGATAGATGTGCTCATTATATTCATGTGCTGACATTTTTTTTTTATGTGCTGACATTTTAATGTGTATCTATGAGTCAAACATCAAATTCTAAATATCAATCTATTGTTCATCAATTATACCTCAATCAAGTTATATATCCTTGTGATCTCATTCAACCATCAATTTTATGGACAATCTATTGATTAAAAGAAATGCAATGAGAAAGTGCTCAAAAGGATTCCTAGGGCGTAGTAGAAGTTCATCAGATACCTGCTAATCTTCTTTACTCTTCTGAAATCTCCCCCCACCCACCACCACCTTCATAAAGATAACTTTTTAAATTATTTTTTAAATGGAAAGATAAAATTATAGGTAGTCATTGTAAGATCTTATTGATGAATAGTGTTAGGGGTATTTTCCAGGAATTGAATTTTGGAAGTTTGGGTTCAATTTCTATTAACTAAAAGTCCCTGGACAAGTCATTTAACTTTTATTAGGTTCTGATCTGATAAAAGTATGTTAAAGGTTTAGAACACAGTTAAATATAATAAGATTCCTTTATTGTCATAGTTAGTGAGCACTATATGAAAAAGTGCTTTGAAAACTGCAAATACATGTATCTATAGTGCACATATATGTGAATAATTATATTATCTTAATATAATAGATAAGTAAGTAGTTATAAAGAAAATAAAATCTGTTCAATTGTTATTTAATAATTGTTATTTAAATTAATTGTCATTTTAAAATTGTTATTTCAATAACAATTATAAATATATACTCACAAGTACTGCTCCCCAAAATGGGTAACCTGCTTTAATTGATGAAAATATTTCTTCATCAAAGTCTGACATTTCAAGTACAGAGCAGACAATTATTCCACAACAAAGGCATATGGCACCAATCAGAATCTGTGTTACCTAGATAAAAATGAAGTTTTATGAAGTTGGAAGATATTTTTCCAGAATTGGATTCATGTTCTTGTAATTTGATCAAATATGGGAAATTGTTTTGGTATCTTAGATGGTCCTGAGAGGGAGTCCAAATGTGAGATTCTTCAGTCATCCCCTGGCCACTGTAAGAGCTGAACTGATAGAAGAACAGCCTACAGTGTGAATGGCCAAAGCATGTTTCATATCTTTATTTATGGTGGACATCAGCAATTATTCTTTCCAAGTAAAGACAGCGGTTATAATAGTGAATCCTTCATGCCTATCAGTCATTCTTGTCCCCCTAATTTAAAGTCTTCATGAGGGAATGCTTCTGTCCTCCAAGAGGGCCCAACTAGCTTCAACTCTTCATCTATCAGGATTTCTTAGAAGACCTCTCACTCCTCATGAACCCAAGTGAGAAATCATTCCATGGAACCAAATTCTCTTTCCTAGAGCCAAACCTTACTCATGCTGAGACTTCTCCACTCACCCCCAGGAATTGCAGCTCTCTCTTCAAAAATGTCAGCCATGTCTTTGGTGGGGGGGGTGCAGTCGGTGTCCCCAGCTGGGGAAGATCACCAGGAGACACTTCCAAGACCTCAATTTCAGGCGCACTGTAAAATTTAACAGAAATTCGGTCGTCAGGAAATTCTCTAACTCCCTGTACAAAGTCTTTCACTGACAGAAAGCAGAGTTTCATTTATGTACTTTTCAAAACAACCCTGCAATTGAAAATTTTTAAAATTTTGTCATTAGTATTTAATTTTAAATATTTTTGTTTAATTTTTTTATTTATATATGACAGCAGAATGCATTACAATTCTTATTACATATATAGAGCATAATTTTTCATATCTCTGTTTATATACATAGTATATTCACACCAATCTTCATTGTAATGATTAAAACATGAAGGCTCAGATGATCCAAGTACCTCATCAAGAAAACTTAAACATTATCTGCATGATCAGATGAAATAATATAGGACAAAAATCATGCCAAGTATTTTCATTCTTAATCCAGGTTTACTGTTAAACTCTTTCCCATTTATCTATGTTTATAAGTAAAACTGAAAACAATCAAACACATGTGTTTACTTTGCATTCCATAGTTCTTGTACCATAGAAATGCACCTGAATGTTTTTTGTTTGTTTGCTTTGTTATTATTTTGTTCATGACATACAAAAAACTTCCTGTGCACTGAGGAGAGTAAAGATAGTGGCTTTGACTGGCAAAACATCTGTAATTCCAGCAGCTCTGGAGGCTGAGGCAGGAGGATCCCCAAGTTCAAAGCCAGCCTCAGCAAAAGTGAGGCACTAAGCAACTCAGTGAGACCCTGTCTCTAAATAAAATACAAAGTAGTGCTAGGAATGTGGTTCCATGGTTAAGTACCCCTGAGTTCAATCCCTGGTACCAAAAAAAAAATGGCTTTGAATGCTTTATTGGAACTCTATTCCTATTTTCCTCTTCAGAGCAGGACATCACAGTTGAAGGTTCACAAAGGCCAACCACGGAGGAGGTCATTTTGTAAATCTGCTGTCCCCAGCACATGTCAGGCACAGAGGCAAGAGACCTACATAAGTAGTCAAACTCTCCTGTCCTATACCCAAACCATGAGGCTCTTGTGTTAGAAAACCAACCCGTCACTCCCAGTTCACAAGCTGAGCGAGAACCCACCCATCAGAATAGAAGCCCTGGAAAAGTAAAGCAAACAGTGTCCCTAAACCCAGTGTGTCAATCAAACCAGGTGAATCCATGCATGAGCCCACGAAAAAGCTTCTATCTGACCAGCATAGTGACCTTCTCTAACCCAATGAGGGATACTAGAAAGGAATAATAACCTTTGCTTACCTGGAAGGCTCCTGTGGGTTTGGAAGAGCCAGATCTGCTCTGCTCGTATTTTCTGGGTCCATTTTTTCATGAACTAAGCTTTCCAGGAAACAATCAAACACATATGTGTGTTGTCACATGGAGGCATGGTGGACTTCCTCTGACTTGTGGCCTTGAGAGGCAGTTAAAACAGCTCAACTCCAAACACCGATGATTATCTCCAACCCCAGCCATTTGTCAAACAGATAAGTTTCCCAGCTGATCATGACCCACGGGGTAGGTCTTCTTAGAATGGAAATAAACTTGAGAATTCTGGTGAGGAAGAAATATACAAAGTGAGGAAATTTGACACTTCTGGATCAGAATTCTGCCAGGATTTATAGAACCTAAAAAGGAAATATTTTAGTGGGAATTGAGAAGGTGCAAGAGAATTGTAGAACAGAAAGAGGCGTGGCTTTTTTGGGGGGAGTTTTCTCCAGTTGTGTCTCTGTCAGAAGTCCTCTAGTTACACCTTCGAAAAGGTCATCTTCCCTGTTTAGTGCACACTTGGTTTCATGTGCAGGTTCAAGGCCAAAGCAGTGTGTGTGTCTGAATCTTCAGATCTGTCTCTCTAACTTCACTATCTGTTCTGTCTCTTTCTTCTTGTCTTTTTGGACAGTGTTTATATAATTGTCCACAGCAAGTAGTCTTGGAAACCACCTGCTGGACAGGTAGAGTTCTAAGTCCTGTGAACCATGCTTAGTCGAATGTGACAGCTAAGAAGTTGTAACACTGAAGACTCCACGACCTCCTAAACCATTAGACTATGCTGTTCAGAGCTTTGCAATGGTGAGACTGTGCCAATGGAAACTTGAACTTGATTTAAAAGTCCCATGAGCCAGTCTAAATAGTGTGGGACTAAGCCACATGCCTACATTAGGAGGGTAGAGCCAAACCAACACACTCATTCTATACTATACCTAGCCACACCAGAGAAAAGCAGCAAGGGAAATTCATAAAAGGTATGTATTTCTTATATTTCAGGTTAATTATAGGCATAGCCTTGAGTGGCTTTTAATAAACTGCAAGAGACTACCCATTACATCCCGATCACCTGTGCTGTTCTGCTGGGGTGTGGCAAAACTTCTCAAGGGAACGAAGATATTTGCATGAACAGACTCTAAAGGACATATTGGCACCTCTTTCCTAACAACGTATTACTGACCCAGGGTCCATCTTTCCACCATGTCTGCAGGAATGGTGGACCTAACAAATATGCTACTTGAATTAAGAAATAAACCTTATTCACTTATACATTTATCACTTATACATGGACAGTGCTCCATGCCAGGCACTGATGTTATCACTGAGCAGCACATAGGCAGGCCGTGGCTCCAGCCCCATCTAACCCACAATCTAGCAGAGGAGAACAAAGATAAATGATGTAATATAACCCAATAGGTCAGAGGTTAGGGACTGTTGGAACAGGGAGGAGGGTATAAGAGCTCTGTCTGACGGGGAGATGGAGATCCGGGGAAGGAATTCCCAGGGAATTCCTCGAGCCCAGACTTAAACTGAAAGACTCAGGAGTTTCATTTGCTTGCCTCAGTGAAATCACCCACATCTGTTGGGGAAAGTCCTGAAATCGGTTATTTATGGTGTCTCCTATTTATGCGCTACAAATAATCGGGAATCAGATTTGAGGGATGGAAACAAATTGAGAATTGTCTTTGTGTTGGGACACGATGCTACTCTGAGAATTTTCAACAGAACCTTGCAAAATGTGAATCAGAAGCTGATAGGTAACTTAGGACTTCCCAGTTGTTTCATATCCCAATTTTAGCAGCACCTTCATCTTGTCCCTGGGATGCCCATCGCCTTCTGTGCCCACACATTGGATCCCCACAGTTATGGTCTTTCACCTTTCCGGGCAGTGAATATTGAAACACAGGACAAAAATGACTTTTCTTTTTCTTTGGGTTGGGGCAAAATTATCAAGATGAGTTTTAACCATACCTCTGCCTGAACGGAAGAGATAATCGAGCTAACCTTCCTCCCGCCATCTCTCTCTCCTCCTCTGGCATAAGCTTTGCACACGCCTTCTCCCCAGTCTCCATCTCTGGCTCACTCATTTGACGACCACTGTCTTCTTTGCTCAGTTACTTATGCCCTAGATTTATTTCCCCAAACTCAAATGAAATTTGCTTTCAGATCTCACATGAACATTTTTTTCTCAAATCAAATGCTCAATTTACTTACACTAAATGTGCATTGCTTTGCATGTTATAATTTGTAAGTAATACTAGCTCTTAGAGAGTATTTTCAGATGCTCCCAAAGGAACCAATTTCTGTCCCTCTTACTCTCTCTTCTTTGTCCTTCCCTCCATCTTTTCCTTCTTGTCTCTCAGTCTAATTTCTACATAGCAAGGCCAAGTCTGGTTTAATCAATACAGTTCAGAGACTAAGGGAGCCAGAGACCAACACCAACCTCCAATGTCCCATGGATAACAACATGGTTACAAAAATAAAAAAGATGAGAAAATGTTGTTTCACAAAATGATAAATTATTATTAAAGACATAGTGCCATGTGCAAACTTGAAGTAAAACCTTTTGTCTCTTCATTATAGGGTAAGATTCACATAGACCAGCTCCTTGAAGCTTTGTGTAATTGGAGTTTATTAACTGTTGTAGCCTGTGTGACCAATTAACACAGTGATTGTCCAATTCATGTGAATTCTTATTGAGTCATACCCATCCCATCTTCCAAAATGATGCTTTTCAGAAAGAAATAACAAGCATCTAATATATTTGTTATCTTGTGAATAAGAACACCTGCTCGATGGGGAGAGGATTATAAAACAGAATTGCAGGCAAGGTGTAGACCTTAGCTGTCCTAGTACCATCATGAATGATAACCGTGTTAGCTTTCTTAATCCGTTCTTTCTCCCTCCCCCCATCATCCTAATACAGTTAGATCTGAAGGTCTGGTCAAATCCATATATTTTCAAGATAATTCCAAAACTTTTAAACAACTTATTAGCTTGTTTTTAAAAGCACATCATTTAATCTTAGATTATTGTTTCTATTAATCCCCAGAGGAAAGAAATACATGATGTTAAAATAACAAATAGCATGTATTAATTTTATAGGATGGTCAGTAGCTGTTGACAAACTAAAGACCTGCGTATTTTTTTTCAGTTTCTTTATTAAAAACTTCTTTCTTCTATCCTTATGAAAGTTTTACTATACAGCAAACATCCAAAATATTTCTTTTTAAATTTTTTTTCACATATTTCCTAATCATCTATCTCTTCTTTCTTCTGGGAGAACTTTCCATTATTTACCTTCTAAAGTCTTCTTGATTTTTCTTTTTTAATGTTTGTTATAATTTTCAAAAGTTTGTTCTCTGTTCCTATTTTCTTAACTACAGGCCTGATTTCCAGGTTCTAATAATATGACTTCTTCTTCTACCTTTCAATGAAGCCTCCGTTGTTGAAGACCGGACAAGAGCTTCCCACTCTTCAGCCTTACCTGCTCCAGTGGCACAATGTGTCTCATTCCCTTTAGAACTTCCGAGGCGGGAATTTGCACTTGACTTTCCTTCTCTCCACTCATTAATTTAGACATCTTTCATTTAATTTCACTTTTAAACATCCACTTGCACCAAAGATAAAGATTTAGTTTCTTTTTTTAAATTTATTTATTCTCATTTGTTATACATGACAGCAGAACACTTTTCAATTCATAGTACACATACAGAGCACGGTTTTGCATATCTCTTTTTGTACACAAAGTAGTGTCACATCATTCGTGTCTTCATACATGCACTTGGGATAATGATGGGCATCTTATTCCACCATCTTTCCTACTCCTATGCCCTCTCCCTTCCCCTCCCTCCCCTTTGCCCTATCTGAAGTTCCTCCATTCCTCCCATGCCACCCCCATTCCCCATTATGGATCAGCATCCACATATCAGAGAAAACATTTGACCTTTGGTTTTGGGGGATTGGCTTACTTCACTTTGCATTATATTCTCCAACTCCATCCATTTACCTGCAAATACCATGATTTTATTCTCTTTTATTGCTGAGTAATATTCCACTGTGTATATATATCACATTTTCTTTATCCATTCATCTATTGAAGGGCATCTAGGTTGGTTCCACAATTTAGCTATTGTGAAATGTGTTTCTATAAACATTGATGTGACTGTGTCCCTGTAGTATGCTGTTTTTAAGTCCTTTGGGCATAAACCAAGGAGTGGGATAGCTGGGTCAAATATTGTAGTTCCATTTCAAGTTTTCCAAGGAATCTCCATATTGCTTTCCATACTGGCTGCACCATTTTGCAGTCCCACCAGCAATGTATGAGTGTGCCTTTTTGTCCACATCCTCACCAACACTTATAGTTGTTTGTATTCTTAATAGCTGACTGGAGTGATAGAAATCTTAGAGTAGTTTTGATTTGCATTTCTCTAATTACTAGAGATGTTGAATATTTTTTCTTATATTTGTTGATTGATTATATATCATAATCTGAGAAATGTCTGTTTGGCTCCTTGGCCCTTTTGATTGGGTTATTTATTTATTGGTGTTAAGTTTTTTGAGTTCTTTATATATCTTAGAGATTAGTGCTCTATCTGATGTGTGTGTGGTAAAAAAAAATTTGCTCCCATTCTGTAGGCTCTCTCTTCACCTCACTGATTGTTTATTTTGCTGATAAGAAGTTTTTCTGTTTCTTGTCCAGTTTGATTTGTTGATGCAATTTCAGGAAAGAGAAAAAAATCATCCTTATTCTGTCATCTAATATGGAGAAGCTTTAGTGAAGTATTAATAAAAGAAACTTAGAGCAGTAAAAAAATGAGTACATATATTTTTCAAAGAAGTTTCAAAGAAAAGAAAAATCGCTTAAAAAAGGAAAGAAACAACTGTATGTTCACTAAATGAATTCACTCAAAAAATGAGAGAAAAGAGGAAAAGGTAGTGGAAATCGTACATATACATGCATATGTACATTCATATATATATATGTACATACATATATATATATATGACTTTTTTTCTAATTGAAGGACAATAATCTATATTTAAGTATCTCTCAAGCACCTACAAATATAAGAGAATAAATTTATATATGGTGTCATGTCGCCATAAAAATTTTTAAATTTAAGTAATAAAGATCCTTAAAACTTTCACAGAGTAGAAAATATGTCATATCATAAGGAAATAAATGGACATGACTCAGATGGACATGACTTTTCCACAGCCTGAGTTAGAAAAAAATAATTCTAAATTATACGTTTCAATATAGAGTTAAATTATCAATCTCAATTAAATTAACCAAAACTTAAATTATCAATCAGGTGTTGATTTAGAATAAATAATACTGAAAATTTTTAAGCCAAATTTTACCCCTCCTATTGTTAGGTATGTTTTGGAAACACTGGAAAGCAAGCTGGCAGAGGAATGCATGGAGTCCACACAATGTCCACTGTTGGGCTCCTTTACAATCTAAGTGCTGCCTGGACTTGCTGCTCACACTTTCTGTTAGTGTCCCCCAGTCTACCTCTTTGTCTGACATCCACACCACTTGACTAAAACTGATCACGTCCAGATCAACAGACCTCTCATCAAATCCAGTGAACAACACTCAGACCTTGCCTAGCTCAACCTCTCAAGATCATCTCTCCTTTTAACTCCATTTTCATTAGGTTCCCCAAAAACATTCTACCCAATGTTCTTTCTACCTTATGAACTGATCTTCTCCAGCTCCTGAGCTGGTTCCTCCATCTTCTGCTGACCTTGGTATTTTATCTTCCCCTGCCCTCTGGCTAAAAGATGATTCTTGGCTTCTATGTCTTTCCTAACTACACTCACTCACAAGGGATCCCATTCATTCCCTTAGTTTTATACACTGTCTCCACACTGATGATATATCAGCTTTTGCATTCAATTCAACCTATCAGTTGTGTGTCGGACTTTTTGGACCATCAATTGCAAACTCATCATATCCACCTGGGCACTTAATACACATCACAAACAGAACCAATTCAAAACAGAACTCTTCTTGATTCCAACTCTGGGTATGTCCACCTACCAAAACTCCATAATTCCACCTCACCTACTTTAGTCTTCCCCATTGAAGACAGCTTTAATTTCTGTTAGCCCTAAAACATATAAAGTCCACTTAGCAAAAGATCGATTACACACTGGAGAAAAGAAGTACTTAGCAAAACATGCGAAAGTCACATCTTTTGTACATAATATAAAAAGATTTCCAAAAAATTAATAGGAAAGAGACAAAATATGATAGAAAGTAGCAGGCACACGAGATAATAATATATAGAAGAAGGAAACTAAATGCCCAGCAAATGTGTTGTCTCACTATTTTTCAGGGAGTATATGTTAATATAAAATTATACATCAATTTACTCTCAGCTAGGCATAAATCTATAAGATAAAATAATTATCCAGTACTAATGAAAAGGAGGACAATGAGTTGTACATATTGCTAGTTACATGATTTGTTTTAGCATTTTTTAAAAACATTTTAAAAATAATCCTTTATTAATTAAAAAAAATTATCCTTTGGCTTAAAAGTCTTATTTCAGAGATCTTGTCTCAAAAATAAAAAGAGCATTAATTGTGAGATTTGAAAGCAGATATTAATTCAGCATTATATAGTCTAAAGCAACCTGAATGAAAGAAAAAATAAGCAATATAATTATATATAACTACTACTACAAATAAAGAAGCATGATAATATAGATTGGATAATTTTAAAAAAATAGTATGATATTTGATTACAAATATTTTTTAGATAATTCAATTCTTCTTGCATCAGTATCAAACTTACACAGGATATTACTCTATTTGGTTGGGCTTCATTTGAAGTGTTTGACATGATGAACGAAATAACTTCAATGAAAAATGGGACAAAACGATTCAAAATAACAACTTATAATTTAATCTACAAATCTGCAACACAATACCAAATATGTGAAACTCATTATTCATTGAATGGATGGATCAATAAATCAACCATCATTTTTTGGATTTCCCAGCTTGCTGGTAAACTCTGAGACAAGAAGATAGGACAAAGTCCATAAATATCAGTGTCTTACAAGTTACAAACTTCAACATCTTCTCAAATTGTTCATGTACCATAAGAATTGGGTGGAGACAGTTCATTAGGATTTTCCATAAGATTCTTTTTGGAGAAAGCCCTTACTGGGAATATTTTTAAAAGCAATAGAAGTGAATGAAGCAAAGCCAAGCCAGGAGAGAAATTATTTGCTACAAGCATCATTTGTACAATAAAAACGAAATTCATGTCTTATTGAGTCAGAAGTGTAAATTCAATTTCAGGTGTGGTTAAACTGACTTCCGTTTTCTGAATTTCTCCTGTGTGGCCTTCAGCTAAATTCTTAGGCTATCTTATCTCATGGCCTCCTAATAGCTACGATTTCTACTCATAATTTAAATTCACATATTTTATGAAAAACAAAGTCATAGTTCACATATGTGGTGATGATCATTTTTTATTTGACAATTTTTGTAATGCTGCTGTTGGCTAAAGTCAAGAAGAATATTTCTGTGCTGCAAAAATAAATCTGACTCATCTTCCTTCCTACTAGGTTGTCTGAAATGAGATTTTAGGAAGAAAACATGAAATAGTGCTTATAATAGCTCCTTTCCTTAAATCTCATAAAACGATGAAATAGGAAGAAGAAAGTGAAATAATTTTTAAGGAATGACTTTGGAGTAGTGATAGTAGAAGTTACAAATCCAAGATTTCATAAAGAAATACATTGATTCATCCATACCCAGAACACACTAAAGGCATTTATGATTAGGACAGAAAAGCCTAAGTCCAAGTTTCCATGATTGGTGCCATGAGAGAAGGATTGAGTTTCATCAGCTCATGTTTTCCTGAGTTCCTGAATGAAGCTCTGATTCCTTGGAGATTTGAGGTTAAGTTTTGATGCTCTCGGAATTACCTTCATTAGGAGGTATTCCTGATTCCATAGAACTGGGAAGTGAAGAAATTTCCTGCAAAACAAAACATTTGTCTCTAAGAATAGGATCACCATCTCCTCCTCCCATCTCTTCCTGTTACCATTAAACCATCACTAATAATATTCATCCAACTTATTACTACTTGAATAAAGGTGATGTGCATAGTCTTCAGAACAAACATCAGAAGAAAATGAAAAAATATATATTTTTTTATTTTAAAGTTAGAATACCTAAAATCTAGGGAAAATATGTGATTTTTTCCTACAAAAATCATATAGCTAGAAAGTCACAAGTTAAAATGAAATAATTAAAATTAATTCCAGCTGCATAAAAAAGCATCCTCTTATGTATTAAATACGTAGTTTCCTTTTGCATTTTCACATTTGAGTTCTTTTCTGTATTTCATTCCATCTCCAACACTGATGCAATGTCTAACTCCGGGAACCCCAAGAAACATTGCCACATCAAAGTTTCTTTCCAATTCTTCCAGAAATAACTTCAACCCCAGATAGCAATCTGCAGACCAGGCAATTTATTCGTCATTTAAACAAACCCACCTCTCTTGAATCACAGCAGTTTCCTTTGCACCACATGGCTGAGAGGGAGATAGTTATGCACAATTCCAGCAAAGTGAAGATGAGCATTAGAGACACCAAGCCCTAGGGGAGATGGTATCTCACATCAAACACAATGGAAACATCCTCAGGAAAAATCTGTCAGCAGGAAACCAGACCACAGAGTCTCCCTCCCACAGAATGCAACAAAGTTAATCCCAAATTAGATTTAAGACACAAACTCTGTAGAAGGGCTGCACTCTTAATTCAGCAGCAAGGGAACATTTTCCCTGGAGAGAGAAAGGTGTACGATTTGTATATAAATTCAAGTGAACTAGTCATGGGAGAGGGATCAGAGAGGCAAAATTCTAACACTATTGCTAACATTGCTCAGTTAGAAAAGAACTAAACTAAAGAAATGAGTAGGTAATTTAAGAAAATGGAGAAAAGTGATCCCTTCTCTGTTTTGTCAATAGCACCTCATAGCTGTTTGGGCATTTACGTTATCCTTAGAAACTAAAGCAAAAAGCTGGTATAAACACAAAGTAAACATTGTTGGTTTGCTAGTGATCTTTCTATATCACTGAGGCACTTAGAAGAAATACAATTACAAACTTTTCTGGAGGGAAAATGCCACTAAATCCACACAAAAAAAGTCAAACTCGGGTAAATATAAACTTAGATAATTAAAAATTTAATAAAGAAAAGGCAGACTCAGATTTCCATGATGATGCCAGAAAACAGGAGGATCAGGGATGGATAAATAATAATTTGGCAATCACTGGGCTGCACTCAACACACTTGAAGGACAATATTAATTTCTAAGTTGACTTCAAAGAGGTATAATACCTAAAACACAGACCAAAAAATCATGTGACAGCCTATTAAAGAGCTTCTTTTTCAAAACATCATAACTCGGAAACTCAGAAGTGAAGTCAATCAAAACTTTTCAGACTTCAGAGAAAGTTGTATGTCTCTCAAGTTTGCTTTATTAAGCAAAGATACATGAGATAAAATTTTTTTTAAAAAAACGCATAATAGAATTAATTGTAATGTCAATAAGAATATAACATGATGTGCTAAGTATTGCTTTTCAAGTATCATTTCATTCTTACACTAACCCTATGGTTACTATTATTTTCCTCATTTTAAGAGTGAGAAAATTAAAATACCAACCTTATTTAGTTTTCCCTTCATTACAGCACTAATAGGCAGCAAAGACAAATTTAAATCAAGGTAGCATAATATATGACATATTGTTTTCTGTACATTTTGAAATGTTTAAATTATTTTCTATGATTAGACATAGTTTTAATTGCCTACATTTGATGAGGAACCCAGGTAATTGCATAAATCTGGAGACCGGGAAGACGGACAACTCCTGAAGGCCTGGTTATTTAGTACTAAATGTATTAAGAGAAAAACGATCCCAACGAAGGCAATTGTAGCACTGGCGATGTTCATTCCAAAACTGTTTTGCATCTAAGAAAGAAAAAGAATTTTCCATTAATATATGCGGCCCTCTTTTATCCCCTGGCAATAAATCATTTCTACAAATATGGACTGATTGACACCCAACAATATTCTAGATGCAGGACAGACATGGATGAACAAAACCCCCCACCACCCATGGAGCTTCTGTGCTAGGAATAAAGATAAAGGAAACGATAAACCTACTAATAGGTAATATATACAGTATTTTGAAGCAATGAAGTACTTTGGGTTAATAAAATGATGTAGGGAGAATCTGAAAATCCAAAAAAAAGGAGTGGAGGTTTGTGATATTAAATGGGAATAAATGACATGTGGGGAGAGGACCAAAGAACTTATGTTACTCCAGATGTCTGAGAAGATGCATAGGGAGATGTCCGCACAGTCGGAAACACTCATTCAAAGCCCCAAGGCCACAGTGCTCCAGAGAAGCAAGGTGACCAAGACCGTTGGAGGCAAACAGAGAAGATTAGGAAACCAAGACAGAAAATAACGGAGAGCCACATCACATAGAGGTGGATTCAGGAGGAAGATGCAGAATTGGGTTTTGGACCTTTTCGATATCTAAGTGGAAGAAGGCAGATATGCCAAACTGATGCTTAGGAGAAAAATCTAGTATGGAAATATTTGCCTTGGGGTTGTGGGGTATAGAGATGTTATTTGAAGTCATGAGAAAGGATGAGATCACCAGAGGACAGAGTGTAGGTTGAGAAGAGCAGGTGGCAAGGAATCGCACACTGAGGACCCTAACACCCAAAGATCAGGCACAAGAAAAGGAACCAGGAAAGGAGATGAGAAGGTGAACCCAGAAGACAGGAGGAAACCAGCCAGTCAAGGTGGAGGAGAGGCCAAGGGAAGAAATTCCTGGAGGAAGAATGAGTGGCCAGCTGTGCTGACCATTGCTCATCATTTAGTCAGATGAGGACTGAGGATTGCCTGTTGTTTTAGCAATGTGGAGGTTACCAGTGATCTTTTAAAAAGAGCAGTTACAGAGGTATGGTAGGGAAGAAAGTTGTCTTACTAAAGTAGGTTTGGGTCAAGCTGTGTGTGTTTGTATGTGTATGTGTGTATATTTACTTAAAAATATATATATATACATATGTATATATATATATATATATACACATATGTATATGTATATTTACACACACACATATATACATTTTTAAGTAACTAGATGCTCATATACTGATTTAGAAAGATCTGGTAGAGAGACATAAACAGGAGTGATACATTCCTGTGGGGAAAAACGAAAGGAATATAACACTCAGGTAGAGGAATCAGCTTTAAAGGAAATCACAGAGAGTTCACCTATGCCAAGAGGCTAGAATAAGAAAAATATCGAAGCAGATCTACTCCACAGAGCAGGTGTTGTAGTGGGGTCTGAAAGCTCTCTTTGGATGGCTTCTGTTTTCTCAGAATCTCAGAACAGAGAGCAAGGACATCAACAGAGAGTGGAGTTGTGAGAAAAGGGACTGGTGTTTGAAGATGAATATTGTTATGGCTTGAATGTGAGGTGACCCCCAAAAGTTCATGTGTGAGACAATGCAAGAAGGCTTAGAGGTGAACTGATGGGGTTATGAGAGCCTTAACCCAATCAGTGAATTAATCCCCTCATAGGGATTAACTGGGTTATAAGTGAAGGCTGATGGAGAGTGGATGGAGGAGGTGGGTCATTGGGGGAGTGCCTTTGGAGTATATATTTTATATCTGGTGAGTGGAGTGTCTCTCTGTCTCTCTCTCTCTCTCTCTCTCTCTCTCTCTCTCTCTCTCTCTCTCTCCTTCCTAATAATATCCTGAGCTACTCTCCTCCACCACACTCTTCTGCCATGATGTTCTGCCTTACCTCTAGCCCTGAGGAATGGAGCCAGCTATCTTTGGACTGAGACCTCTGAAACTGTGAACCCCCAAATAAGTCTTTTCCTCCTCTAATTGCTTTTGTCAGGTCTTTTGGTCACAGCAGCAAAAAAGCTGCCTAAAACAAATATAACAGTAAAATAGTCATCGAGGGAGGAGGAAAAGTGAATGAATGGAATAGGAATGTGGAATATAAATGGCTGGGTGACTCAGCGAGAACACATCATAGAGAGCATCATTTAATCAGTGACTAAAGGAATGGAATTTCTCACTCTCAGTTTCAGGAAATCCTATCCTCAAAATAATTAAAATTGGTTAAACCAAACTCACAAAAATCAAGAAGCATTTTCATGAAATATTTTGTAACCATCCCAGACAGACATGTCCACAATTTATATGACTTTCTGAAACCCTCTATCTGAATGCTCTAAGAAAAGAACATTAATTTTCTGGTGCATTAAATGACTCAGTGTGATTCGCCAACCTCTATCTTTCCACTGTTTGTAGATCATTTATTTTCAGTCCTGTATTCATAGAGAAAGAAGAACTGCCACTTACCAGCATTCTTGTGGATTTTCTCCCTGCTACAACAGTCAAGGATCCTGAACTAATAAACTGAAAATGGGAAGTAAAGGAGATAGAGAATATTAAGTCTCAACCATGTGCTTCTCGGCCCTCTCTGAATTAGTGGACGCCTAGCGTTAGTTACACAAACCTCATTTCTAAACGCATACGCTAGAACCAAAATTATACTTGATGTTGCTCATTATTTTATACAACTAAAATTTTAAAGTAGTATGTATTTTAAGCAAGCTTATCCTCTTTTCATTTTGTTTTATGTCTGGCTTTGAACAAGTTTTTGTGATTATAGACACTTTAAAAACATATATACATTTAGTTAATTCAATAGAATTATAGTTATGTTTATATTAAGTATATTAAACTATATATGCATGCATTTAGAATATGATTTCTCATATTTCTACGCAGGCTGCAGATAAGTTTCTGAATTATTGGACTAGATATTCCAAGAGATATTTTATAAATCTAAATGTTTTTATCTATGTACCCTATAGTTTTTAAATCTTTAATAATAATCCTATTTCTGTGATACTAATTTCGATACACTGAATTCTCACAATAGTTATGATTTTCCTTTTATTGTTTTTAACTCCTCAATCTCACCACCCTTCACCAAATCATTCCTATGGATTGCGAGAAAAGTTGACGAAAACATGAAGAGAAATCTTGCTACATAAAAATTCAGCTATTGGATTTTGACTGAATGTGCAGGAAACATCTATGGATTCTGCTTCAGTTAAAGAAGCAGAAGTTATCACAGGACCCTCCTCAGCCCCTCTGTAAGAGCATATGCTCTGTGTCCCCATCCCTGCTCTCTCTTATACTTGTCCCGTCACCTTGATCAAATCCCTGCCAAATCACTCCCCACCTGTTTCTTCTTCTGCAAAATGGAGATATGTGCATCCCCATTGTTGAGATCACCTACCTGATAGCAGTATGGAGATAAAATAAAATGATACATAAAAAGGACTTAAGTATTTGCCCAGCACACAGAAAACATCCAAATTGTCAATGATATCTAAAGTTTTTATATACATTTTTGCATTTAATTCCAGAGATCCAGAGAGGGTCCTCATGCTATTTTTACCATCCTGGTGAGGAAACTGAAGGGCAAGAGCTCATGTCTTTTCTGATATCACACTGTTCATCAGGATGAGCCAGAGAGAGATGAGCAAATAGAAAGGATCATGTGGTCAGTACATGACAGGGCATGGACACATTGGGGTGAGGACCAGGCTGTGGCTGTAGGTAAGAGCAGGCACAGAGGGCACATCATAGACCTTAGACTGTGCTCTGCAGTGGTATGGACCAGAGAGAAGCTTCCAGCAATTGTCAGTTTTGAGTCTTAGTGTTGATGATGTTAAAATGAGGGAAAAAAAACAACACTATCCTCACTGAAACACTGCAATCAGTATTCTCTTTTCTACAGTACAGTATGGAAATCCACCATTTAGGTAGTCAGGATTTATTATGCAAAATATATTTAGAAAAATTCAGAGCTTAACTAGCATCAAAACAATATTATCTAAAAATTTCTGGAATGCTAAACCCAAATTACATGTTTTGGACTGTACCCAGAAACAGTATATAATATTTTCTCAGAATATGAACTCTGATTTTGATCAAGAAATAGCCAGATTAAGAGCAATCTTCTTTTTCTGTGGTTGTTGTTGTTTTTAGCAATTTCATTTTAAAGGAGAGCTAAAGTTTGGAGATTTGGGGAGAAAGAAAAGGAATGAAATATTCATTTTTAGAAGTTTTTTCCCTTCATTTGCCAATAACTGTCCTATTCACAACTTTCAATTAAATATCTCCATCTTACATTTTATAATAGCTGCTTTATTTTTTTTAAGTTCAGTTCAGAACTGGACATAGGTAACTTGTCAAAGATCTAGCACTAGGGATAAACAAGCAAATAATAATGATATTAGTAATAGTAAGTAGTAGCAATGGCTGATTAAGAGTTTCTATTAGCCACTTTAAAAAATGAATCTCAGGCAAACAATAATAAAATGACAAAGATGAACGAGTAAATCCCAAAGATCACCTAGGCCCCCATCTATGGATTCTGACTGAACATGTAGGAACCATCTATGGATGGGGTTTTTGTTTGTTTGTTTGTTTTTCTGAATACATTTT
The DNA here is from genome assembly GCF_001458135.2 of Marmota marmota marmota. Taxonomy (NCBI): domain Eukaryota; kingdom Metazoa; phylum Chordata; class Mammalia; order Rodentia; family Sciuridae; genus Marmota; species Marmota marmota. The sequence goes on along the minus strand of NW_026000174.1, from coordinate 62,569,951 downwards.
GACCCAGATAAGGAAAATGGCTCTTCTGATTTTCCAACAGTGATCCACAGAAAAATTTCTCATCTCCCAAGCCTGGACTCCCAGCTGAACCACAGGGCAATACTCATTCACCAGTACTCATTTTTCATTGGATTCTGTTAGTATCCATAAATTTAACCTCTAGATACTAAGTTCCTGTTTGGGACTTAAATGTGCTTAGCAAATATGATTTCTTGAATCAGAAAGAAAGGGACTTCTTTTCACCTTGCTTATGTCAAAAACTATAATTTAAAGCCACAGTATGTAGCCTTCAAATGACCTACAAACAACACTTTCATAACCAAACATAACCAGCCTCTTAATTCAAAATATAGACTATGAACTTGATGGAGCTCATGCTTCTAGCTGTTGCATCTAAGAAATGATCAATAAATGCCAGGGGGAAAGGGATACTCACAAACACACTGCCCCATAGTGGATACCCTGTGTAGAACGTGAAAAAAAAGAAGTGCCTGAAGAAGTGGGTCAGGAACTCTGAGGATCCCAGGAAAATGCCCAAAGCCAGAATCACCACTCCATTCAGGATCTGCACGGCCTCCAGGAAGAAAAACAAAAGACAAAACACCATTTTAGCTTCCTTCAGAAAGAAGAGATCATGGCTTCCAGTGGTTAAAATATGAAGCCTAATTGCTAGCAATGAACATTTTTTCATATATTTGTTGATTGATTGTATATCCTCTTCTGAGAAGTGTCTCTTCAGGTCCTTGGCCCATTTATTGATTGGGTTATTTGGTTTTTTTGGTGCTTAGCTTTTTGAGTTCTTTATATACCCTAGAGATTAGTGCTCTATCTGATGTGTGAGGGGTAAAGATTTGCTCCCAAGCTGTAGGCTCTCTATTCACCTCACAGATTTTTCCTTTTGCTGAGAAGAAATTTAGTTTGAGTCCATCCCATTTATTGATTCTTGATTTTAATTCTTGTGCCAAAGGAGTCTGATTAAGGAAGTTGGGGCCTAATCCCAATATGGAAAGCAGTATGGAGATTCCTTGGAAATCTGGGAATGGAACAACCATTTGACCCAGCTATCCCTCCCCTCGGTCTATACCCAACGGACTTAAAAACAGCATACTACAGGGACACAGCCACATCAATGTTTATAGCAGCACAATTCACAATAGCTAAACTATGGAACCAACCTAGATGCCCTTCAGTGGATGAATGGATAAAAAAAAAATGAGGCATATATACACAATGGGATATTTACTCAGCAATAAAAGAGAATAAAATCATGGCATTTGCAGGTAAATGGATGGAATTAGAGAAGATAATGCTAAGTGAAGTTAGCCAATCCCCAAAAAACAAATGCTGAATGTTTTCTCTGATATAAGGAGGCTGATTCATAGTGGGGAAGGGAGGGGGCATGGGGTTAGAAATGATGGTGGAATGTGATGATCATTATTATCCAAAGTACACGTGTGAAGACACAAATTGGTGTGAATACACTTTGTATACAACCAGGGATATGAAAAATTGTGCTCTATATATGTAATAAGAATTGTAATGCATTCCACTGTCATATAAATAAGAAAATATGAAGCCTAAATAAGCTGGGCAAGAGCATCTCCTAGGAGGTTCTTGTTCCACTCTATCCCCGTCAATTCCAGTGGCAAGACTTCATCGTCATCTGTCCACCTCCCCCCCTTTTCTATTCATTCTCACAAGGTCTAACTCAAATAAAGGAGCAGAAGAACAACACCGATGTGCCAGAAAGACAAGAGTCCCAATACCTTCCCAGCAAGCTTTGGGGTCACAAGGTGAAGGAGGCAGACAGATGTTAAGCAGTTTTCTTAATTCAAAATATAGACTATGAACTTGATGGAGCTCAGCCTCAGACCTGCGGGTCAGAAGGCACAAAGCAAGAATGAAGGGCCGTGGAGTCCTTCCCCCACCGTTGGACAGGCTGCTTTCTGCCATGAGAGAAGGCCTCTCCATGGCTACTTCTCAGGTCTGACGTGTCTCAGACTTTTCTTCATCGTTGACTTAGTGATGAATAACTCAGAAATTCCTCCTGCTGGCCCTACACAAAGGTTTCCACATGACGATTATTTTTATTTCCTTTTAATTTCTAAACTAAGGCTGACTTACCCCAAGGGCCTGCAGTACTCCCTTCTGGTGATCCTGTGATCCCTCCATGAGCTGGTAATCAGAATTATTCACACACTCTGGTTTGGCCTGGCCGCCCAGGGTGCTGCCCGCAGAGACCCTCAGTGGCTCTGCCTTGTTAACTTCTTCAGAGGCCATTTGGGGTTGTTTACGGCTGTCATGGAAAAGAAATCCAAAAGCTTAAAGTTTTCCCCTTTGCCACGTGCTAATAATATTTTTGGTGTGTTGGAAGAGTTCCACTCTGTCCACGCACCAAAATGATGGACCACAGATGGAGCAAGAGGGCAGAAGACAGAGTTCACACGACGCTCTGCTCTGTCCCACCCTTCTGAGGGCCACTCCACGCCAGAAACATGTTTCTCTGCAAGCTTCACCCAGCGGTCTGCTCCTCTGCCAGACTGAGTCTCACCCCGTGCCATGCTCTCACGATGCCCCTGGAGTCCTGGCCGTCTGAATGAAGCCCCCCTCTTGCTTACTCTCAGACTCCCCAGCTTCCTTCTCTGGCCCCTTAATCAGGCTGAGCTTCAGTTTCTAGAATACTTGTCTGAGTCTCACTTGCCTCTCATCACTGGGGCCCAGTGCCTAGCCCAAGTCTATCATGTGGTTGGCACGCAGCTAATACACAGTTCATAAACAAACTTTGGTCCAGTAGGACATAGCCGTGCCTCACAGATGACACTAGAAAACATGTCTGCAAACTGGATCCTCTCACACTGCGAACCCCAGGCCACTCTGGAGGGAGGAAATCTAAGCACGTTCGTGTGTTTAACTTTTCTAAACCATCAGAGAGAATTTTCAGTCTTCGGATAAAGCAAGTTATGTTCTGTAACTTTTGGTCAATTTAATGTTAAAAAATCAGAGAAATATAATATATAATATATTGCCTAGGAATTTTCCAATTTTCCCTATCCAGCTCTGAATGTAGCAGAAGTTGGTCTAAGTGCTTTGCTCATGTTAACTAATTTAGTTCTCACAATATCCATTTGAGTGGTTACTATTGTTAAGACCCTTTCTGTCTTACAGGGGAGGAAGCTGAAGAACAGAGAGGTTAAGTAAGTTTCCCAAGGCCACTGGCCAGTGATTTCATGAGCTAGGGATCATAGCCTGGGACTCTGGCTCTAGTTATCATTATACATGTCATTCCTTGGTGTTTATGCTGAAATTCACTCACCAAACCCATACAACCCTCAGGAACATGCAAACCATTTCTTGCTGTCAAGACTGGCAGCCATTTGGAATTAACATGCATAAGAGGTAGGTGTGTGTGTGTGTGTGTGTGTGTGTGTGTGTGTATCCGTGCCCACATTTCCCAAAGAAATAGCTGCATGTCTCCACTATTTTTTTTAATCATAGCACCAGAGTAACATTCACACTCTAAGTAGAAGCCATCTTTATGGATGAATATTTCCACAACTCCATAAAACAATAGCAAAACACTTTATAGACATCCCAAGGGGATCACTGGGAGGCAGCAGACCAGAAAGAAAGGGGAATTTCTACCAAGAAGGAACATACACAGGTATTACCTGGGGGGCTTCAGGCTTTGGCAGACTTCTTTCCACTCAAGTCCATCTTCTGGAGAGTAGGAGACACTCAGGAATGATCCCCACGGTGTCTGTTCCAGAAAACAGCAGCCACTTCCTCCTCAGGCTTAACGGATCTTTCCCTTATGCAACACTTCACTAGAGCCAGTGAAAATGTGTCCCTGGCTGATTGGAAGGTGTGCTAATCACATGTGCATTTATGGCCTCTCTGACCATCAGCTTCCCCAAGGCTGAGCAATAAGTAGGAAACTGGTGTCCGGAGTAACTGTCTTCTGGCTTTGAGATGTTGCTTAACCCATTGTTGGAGCAGAGATGATATCTCGGTCAATGGGAAGGGGTTGTAGAATAGAAGAGTAGAGCTGGTAGAGTTGTGTAGTAAGAAAAGATAGGAACAGGAGTAAAAGGGAGGAAGGACAGTGGTCACTGAGACACTTAGACTCTATCAGCTGCCAGCAAAGGTACCAGGTACTTTACATGCATGACCCTGTTCAGTTCTCACAGGTTTTGAAAGGTGAATTACTTTGTCCAATATCGTAGATTAACAATGCTAATTTAGTGTAAATGCATTCAATGATTATTGTGTACAAGTCACTGCTTACTTGTATAAACTCCTGCTAGCCTCACTGTAGCCCATGATCTAGGTACTTTCATTAATTCAATATGATGGAAGACAAATCTATGGCATAGAAATGTTAGCCAGATGTCCTCTCATTTAATGAATTATCTTAGTCCACTTTCTGCTGCTGTAACACAATACCACTGACAGGGAAATGTACAGATAACAGACGTTTACTTGGCTCATGGTTCTAGAGGCTGGGAGGCCAAGGCCATGGCACCGGCTTCTGGCGAGGGCCTTCATACTGCATCATCACATGGTGGCAGGCCAGTAAGCACCACAGGACAGACAGGATGCAGGCCACACTTCATCTTTTTATCAGGAACCCAGCCCATGAGGACTAACACAACCATAGTGATATTAACCCCTGCCCCAAATCCTGGGCAGCCTGGGTGGCAACCTCCTCAGGCCTTGCACAACTCACTCCCATGGCTTTCCTGGGCTCAGCCCATGCCTCAGCTCACCCAGGTTGCCCTCTCCTGTCTCCCAGACTGGCCTAGCGTATTGGTAGCTCTGTAGTCCTGGGGTCAGCCAGTATGGCTCTCTGTGGTATCTGCACCCCTGCAACAAGTCTCTGCCTGGGCACCAAGCTGTCCTCAGCACTGTTTGAGATCTAGATGGAGAAAGCCATGTTCTCCCAGCTCTTAAATTTTGTATACCTGCAGAATGAGTACCTTGTGGATGCTGCCCAGGCTTACAGCTGGAACCTTCTGGAGCAGCAGGTTGAGCCACAGCCAGGCCCACCTGAGTACTGGCTGCGGCAGCTGAGAAGGGCTATGCGAGAATGCTGGGAGCAGCGTCCCAAGGAGGTCAGGGCAGGCAGCCTGTGGAAGGCCTCCTAGAACTTGGTCTGCGGCAGGAGAGGCAGATTTGAAGATCTCTGAAATTCCTCCCATTATCTTGATGACCCCTCTTCCTATACTTATGTAAAACACTTGCTTGGCTCTCCTAAACAGACCTATTCATTCTTCACATGGACAGCCTGTGAATTTTCCAACTTCCTTTCTGCTTCTTTTTGAATTATAAATCCCATCTCTGAGCGATTTTTTCCCCCTGTCTTACATTTCCCTATGTGCAGTTAGAGTGGCCACATGGAAGCCAGAATGGTTTTCTGCTTAGATATTTCTTTCCCCAGGTATCTTAGTTCATTGCTCTTAAGTTCCTCATTGCAAAAAGGTCAAGGACGTGGAAATCATTCTGCCATGTGTTTTGCAGCTGTGTCACAAGAATGACCTTTACTCCAGTTTCCAACCCCTTGATCTTCCTCATCTCTGACCCCTCATCAAAAGGGCCTTTCCTATCCATAGTACTTACCAACATTCTGGTCGCAACTGCTAAGTAATCTCTAAGAAGAATCAGACTTTCCCTACAGCTGTCCTCTTCTGAGTCCTCACCAGGACTTCCCACAATGCTCCTGGATGGCAATACATTTTCAGGCCATTCTTCCACTCTTCCCAGTACCCAGTTCCAGGTACTTGGTATCACAGTAGCTCTACTTCTTAGTACCTATTTTCTGTCCCGGTCCATGTTCTTCTGCTACAACAGAATATTGCAGAAGCGATAACTTACAAACAATCAAGGTCTACTTGACTCATGGTTCTAGAGGAGAGGAAGTTTTAGACCATGGCACCAGCTTCAGGCAAAGGCCTTCAATGCTGTGTCCTAACACAATAGATAGAACTGTTAGCAAGCACCAGCGAGACAGAGGATGGGGCTGAACAGCATTTATCAAGAACCCACTCCTGAAGCCACTAACTCATTCCTGTGACAATGACGATAATCTATTGTTGAGGACTCTGCCCTGAAGACCTAATCACCTTTTCAAGGTTCCATCTATTATTACGGTCACAATGGCAATTAAATTTCAACAGGACTTTGGAGGGGACTTTCAAAACACAGCATCAGCAAAGCCATGTTCAAAACCCAGGTTCTGTGCCGTGTAGAGCCAGAATCATGCCTGGTATCCCAGTGTGATCCTAACAACTGGGATATGCCCAGCTAATCAAACACTAGATCATATGCTCATCCTAAATAAACAAGCATCCTTAAATAGGGAGGAAGATGAGAGCCAAGGGACAAGGAGTAAGGAAGTGGGCATTGTGCAAAGATCCAAATTATAATCCTCACAGAGAGTCACAGGGCAAATCCTGGGAGGAGGGCCAAGAACAGCTGGGCCACATGAGAAGTCAGTAAGAGAAAAATGAATGCAGCAGAGTGAGGTCCCAGGCCCAGAAACCAGAGCATAAACAGGGACAGTTCACAGGTAAGAGAAAGAGGATCGGGTTCCACAACTGAAGGGCAGTTCAGCAATGGAGACTGTGCATACGGGGTGAGTAGGGGTCCAGCGTCCAGGAAAACACACCACACAGGAGCTCTGCAGCCAGGGCTGGCAACTGAGCCTGGAGCCAAGGACCTCAGCAGAAGCCAGAAGGAACTGGTAGAAAGGACGGTGGTAAAAGATGTGACAACCCCCTCTCACCCCATTTTAGCCAAAGCCATTGCAAATGGAATACTGAAGAAATGACAGGAAAGTGCCCTGAGCAAAGGAAGGAAGAAATATGAGGAAGTGAGAGAAAAAAACGAATCAAGCTTATTTTGAATTTAGAGCTCTAAACACAGCCACGAAAGGAACTTCAGACTTCAGTTATCTCATTTGTAAATTTAAGACCTTAGAAAACAGTATTACGTTTATGGCCTGGGGTGGTGGCTCAGTGGTACAGTGTTTGCCCAGCATGTGTGAGGCACTGGGTTGGATCCTCAGCGCCACATTAAATAAATAAATAAGATAAAGGTATTGTGTCCATCTACAATTAAAAAAATTTTAAAAAAGTTTAAATGACAAAACGCAGGTCAAGGTCTTTGTAGCTAAGACCTCTACATAAGTTCCAAATAAACAATAAACACAAGAATGTCCTTCACTTCCTTCGAAAGGGAATGATTGTGAGACCTAGCCTTCAAGAGAATATTCGTGATAAAGATTTAATTCGTTTGCTGTGTGCAACATGATGCATTAGGTATGTATACGTTGTGAAATAACAATCATAAATTAGATAAGGAAACTATCACAGTTTTTGATTTTGGAATGTGATCCACGTGTTTGATTCCTAGTTTACTACTTTATAATTTTGTATCTTTTCAGTCATCATTTTGATACAGTGTCCTGCCAGAGAACAAGTAAAACCTGTTCTCAACAACTTCCAAGTCCACCACACACCACTGTTGTTGACCACAGCCACCTAGCTAAGCATTAGATCCTCAGGGTGGACTCACTTTGTTATACCTCAGGAAAGCTGTGGGGGTTGGGAGGGAGTCAAATAAATAAATACATAAGGGCAAACATTTGTGAAAAGGAAGAAAAAAGACTCAGAGGTTTTCCTTTCATTTGTATGCAATATTTCCTAATTATAGAATACAACAGAGAATAAACATACAACCAAAAACTTACATGGCTACCCAGACAGTCTCTCCAGGCTACCAGCCATGACCTTACAAACGCAGAGTATTTAACAATACAGACACCTATAATTTTATCATTTGCTTTGTGAGTCCCAAAAAGGACTGGTAATTGTTTGTATAAGAAACTCCTTAGACAAAATAACAATGACTTTTGAAGCTCTGAAATCTTTTCATGAGAAACAAACTCTTTTTTAAGGTGCTGACACTTGAAGTCCTCTCTTTGTAGCAGGACCTAATCAATGCTCTTTGATGCAATAGAGAAACAAACTTACACAGCTTGATAGAGCTGGCTGTTTAAGGCCTCACGTCTGAATTATTTCACTCCTAGATTCCAATTGTTCCAACAGTAGTCAAATTGCCCTAAAATATTACTCAAGAACAGTTAGAGATTAGAATTTCCCCAAATAACAATTTTTTAAAAAGCATATGCTGGGCACTGTGGTGCACACCTGTAACCCCAGTGGCTCAGGAAGCTAAGGCAGGAGGATTGAGGGTTAAAGTCACCCTCAAAAACTTAGTGAAACCCTAAGCAAGCTGGTGAGACCCTGTCTCTAAATAAAAATTTTAAAGGGGCTAGGGATGCAGCTCAGGAGTTGAGCAATCCTGGGTTCCATCCCTGGTACCAAAAAAAAGCATACCAGTTTATGTGGGCAAATTGGGAGAGGTGAAGAACAAAGGGCTTGCTCAAATATTCTTTTATTTCTTCCTTTTAGTTATACATGACAGTAAAGTGTATTTTGACACATCATACATACACGGAGTATAACTTCCCATTCTTGTGGATGTAAATGATGTGGAATTTCACTGATCTTGGATTCATATATGAACACAGAAGTTATGTCTGATTCACTCTACTTTCCCATTCCCATTCCTCTTTTTTCCACCCGTTCCCCTGTCCAATCCAGTGAATCTTCACTCCTCCCCACTACCTACTGTGAGTCAACATCTGCATATTAGAGAGAATATTCAGCCTTGGGTTTTTGAAATTGGCTTATTTCACTTAACATAATAGTCCTCACTTCCATCCATTTACCAGCAAATGCCATAATTTCATTCTTCTTTATGGCAGAGTAATATTCCCTTGTGTATATGTACCATATTTTCTTACCCATTCATCTATTGAAGGGCACCTAGTTTGGTTCCATAGTTTAGCTATCGTGAATTGAGTGACTATGAACATTGATGTGGCCACATCACTATGCTGATTTTGAGCCCTCTGGGTATAAACCTATTAGTGGGATGATTGGGTCAAATGGTGCTTCCATTCCATTTTCTGAGGAATCTCCATACTGCTTTCCAGAGTGGTTGCACCAATTTACAGTGCCACCAGCAATGAATTAGTGAACAATTTTCCCTGCATCCTTGCCAACATTTATTGCTAATTGTATTCTTGATAATTGCCTTTCTGGCTGGAATGAGATGAAATCTCAGAGTAGTTTTAATTTGCATTTCTCTAATCGCTAGTGATATTGAACATTTTTCACATATATATTTCTTCTGTGAAGTATCTGTTCAATTCCTTTGCCCATTTATTGATTGTGATATTTCTCATTTGTTTTATTTTTAAAGTTTTTTTTTTTTTTGAGTTCTTTATACATCCTGGAGATGCTCAATCTGTGATGCAGGTGGCAAAGATTTTCTCCCATTCTGTAGGCTCTCTCTTCATGTTCTTGATTGTTTCCTTTGTGATGAAGAAGCATTTATTGATTATTGATTTTGGTTCTTGTGCTTTAGGAGTCTTGTTGAGGAATTTTCCAGAGCTGACATGATGAAGATTTTGTCCTAATTTTTCTTCTAGTAACTTCAGAGTCTGTGGTCTAATTCCCAGGTCCTTGATCCACTTTGATTGACTTTCATGTAGGATGAGATAGGGGTCTAACTTCATTTTGCTACATATGGATTTCCAGTTATCCCAGCCCAATTTGTTGAAGAAGCTATCTTTTCTCCAATGAATATAGAATCATGCCTTTGTCTAGTATGAGATAACCGTATTTATGTGGGTTTGTCTCTATGTCTTCCATACCATTGGTTTTCATGCCTGTTTTGGTGCCAATGCCACGAGGTTTTGTTACTGTAGCTCAGTACCATAATTTAAGATCTGGTATTGTGATGCCTCCTGCTTTGCTTTTCTTGCTAAGGATTGCTTTGACTATTCTGGGCCTCTTATTTTTCCAAATGAATTTCCTGACTGCTTTTTCTATTTCTATGAAGAACATCATCAGAACCTTAATAGGAATTGCATTATATCTGTATAGCACTTTTGTTAGTATGGGAATTTTGACTATAATACTGCCTATCCAAGAACATGGGAGATCTTTCCACCTTCTAAGGTCTTCTTCAATTTCTTTCTTCAGTTTTCTGTAGCTTTCATTGTAAAGGTCTTTTACCTCTTTAGTTATATTGGCTCCCAAATATTGGGAAAATATTTTCTTTGAGGATATCATGAATAGGATAGTTTTCCTCATTTCTCTTTCAGTTGATTTATCATTGATGTATAGGAATGCAATTGATTTATGGCTGTTAATTTCATATCCTACTACTTTGTGGAATTTGTTTATGAGTTCTAGAAACTTTCTGGTGGGGTTTTGGGGTCCTCTGAATATAGAATCATGTCATCAGCAAATAGGGATAGTTTGCCTTGCTTCTTCTAAGGCAATTGGATGCTATAGAGAGTAGCCTACCTAGAACTACGAACAGGGATACAAGCAATTTTCAGTGCATTAGAAATTTTTTTAACAAAATAATAATTTTAACACTAGGAATAAAGATGTATTGAAACATTTGAAATTTTTTTTTTACCAATAATAGCAATTCTTACCTTCGTCCTGATGCCACAATCATGAACAGGATACATCAAGTCATATATATAAGTTTGAATCTGAGTCCACAGGGCAGCCCCATCCCAGAAATAATTCATCAAGGAATACATGTCATTATTCAGCGGATTGCCCCATGGCTAGAGTCTGCGGCGGGCGCTGGGAAACGACGAGACAGCAACGCAAAGATACAGTGCTACAGATTCTGCGGGCTCCTGCAAGCTCTGCAATCACCGTGCTCAGGGCTGGGTTCTGGGTTTGAGATGGGGGAAGGAGGCGGTTCAATTCAGTTCTCCACACCGGTCAGACCATAGAGGAGGCCAGCGGCCACCATCTTGGAGAGCTGACGTCACCATCCCTGTTTTCGACTGATCGCAGCTCATTCAGCCATAGAACAGGTAATTTCAGGCTGCCATTCGCCTGGGTCTCGCAGACAGGTTGCTCAGGCTCAGTACTAAAGAACCTGCGGAAACTGCTTCTTGGAGCCTGCTCCTATCGGAACGTGCACCGAGCCCTGAGCAGCCGAACTCCGGCTCCCGGAACTGCTGTGGCCCACGGCTGAAGAACCCGCGGAAACTGCTTCTCGGTCCGGGTCCTGCTGAATACTGTGGAGGTAAACACCAACCGAGCCTTCATAGGCAGTGGCAACGGGATTGAGACAGGGCTTGTGAGGGCCGGTCAGGACTCACCCGTTGCTTTGGTCACCCGGCAAAGGGAACGAAATGCTGCCATTCGCAT
>NW_026000174.1:62416674-62552593 GCF_001458135.2 Marmota marmota marmota | reverse complement strand
AGGGGAGGGGGGATAGTAGAGGATAGGAAAGGCAGCAGAATACAACAGACACTAGTATGGCAATATGTAAATCAATGGATGTGTAACTGATGTGATTCTGCAATCTGTATACGGGGTAAAAATGGGAGTTCATAACCCACTTGAATCAAAGTGTGAAATATGATATATCAAGAACTACGTAATGTTTTGAACAACCAAGAATAAAAATTTTTAAAAAAAGATATATATATATTTATATAGATCCTTGTTTCCTTCTAAAAAATTGGATCCCATGGGAAGTCACATATCTAGGACTACATACAAGGGATACAAGCAATTTGCAATACATTAGAATAAGAGAGATATATTCCCAGTATTCTTTTTAAAGAGGGAGAAGGATAAAACATGGTACAGGGGTAATGGAATTCATATCTACAGAAAGGGTGGTGCAGGTACAGTAGAGTCCCTATCGGATCAGCCATAAGAAGAAATAGTTTCAAGAGAGAAAATCTACTACCTGGGAAGGAAATGCTATGAAAGCTTTGTTGTAAACCCCATTCTTACCCTGTACACTGAAATCTTCAAGAAGTCAAGAATAATCACTATTTTTATGGATTCATCGGGAGGAGTTGAGTCTTTCAACATGAAAAATATATTCAGTTAAGGAGCAAGTGATCACCAGACCTCCAACACCACTGGAGCCTGTAAGTCTGTGGTCTTTACAGATAAACCCTCACCAAGAAGGAGGGAAAAGCCAGGCGTGTCAAAACAAAGGGTTGGAGAGGGCAGGTGTCCTACATCAGTGATGGTGACCTCCAAATCACATCTCATCAGGTGTTTGAAATATTATTCTAACACCACCTAAATAAGGTGATCAAGAACACCCTTTCTAAAAAACGAAGGAAAAAGAAAATATGTTTTAACAGCTGGAACTGAGGATGGATTCAAAAGGAAGCAGACACACAGGAAGCCCATGCGTCTGACTTCACTGCTGCTGCTCATACATGACAGTCACATTTCAATGTGACACCGTGTGGTGTCTCAAAGCCCTAAGAAATTACTTGAGATAAAGCCTGAGGAGCGCACAGCAGCAGATACTTTAACTGAGGCAGAATTCTGCACCCAACCATCAAGAATTAGGGCCAGGGTCTGAAACCATGCTTACACCATCCCAGAGAACCAGAATTTTCCAGTCACTGTCCTTTCTGTACATGTGCTGTTCTTTTTAGTAATTAACTTCTACATGGTGAGCTGGACTAATCAAGCATTCTGAAGGATTTATCTTAAAAACATGGAAAGATGTCAGAAGCTATATATGGTCCTTCCAACACAAAATGAATACTTAAGAAATTTATAACACCAGTTCCCAAAAGACCTCACTTCAAACAGAAGGAAACAAGAGACTCTACTTTATTTTTAAAAATACACAAGAAGTAATATTTACATGCTGCCTGACAACAGTTGACCTTTCATCAGCTCTTAAAGCCAGGAGGCATTTGGATTCCAGGTAAAGTAGAAGAGATACATTAGAATAAGCTCATAAACAGCCAAGATTTGATTTGGTTTTATCCTATTGGCTTTGTAGAACTATTGACGAATTGGACATGAGTGAAAGGCAGAGCAATATTTTTTTAAGGTACAAAAGAGCAATAGCATCACCAAATGGAATTAGGAGGCATCTGGAAGCAGGAAGATCAGCTAAGATAAAATCAAGCACTGGTAATTGACAGTGGGCTTGAAATAGAGCCCAGGACTATTTCTGCAAACGAGAATCAAGATAAGGAGAAGACCAAAACAAAGGAGAGAACAAAGACCCCCAAAATGCCTTGGGACTCAGACATTTAGGCAGAAAGAGAAAAACGCATCCTCAGCTTATCCACACAAGTCCAAAAGGCTGCCAAGTATTTCTCTTCTGGATAATCCTAATAAGATGGGTTCTCTGAAGGGAGAGAAGTACCTGGAAGGAAAGCAATCATTATGAATTTGAGAATGTTCTTTCTAAATGGTCACTTACCCTTGATGCTCTCAGCACAAGGCCAAGACAAGACCGTGAGGAAAAGCAAGACTTCTAAAGCCATGGAGACGTTCGTCTGAGTGGACTCCAGCACAGGTCCTCTCAGGAACAGGAAGTGGTGCCTGGCTTAGTGATTTTATTTGGCGCCCCATGCTCAGCTGCCTTCACTTTTCTCCCCAGGGTAGCCCACGGAGCTCGGTCATGGTGCCACCCACCCAAAGACTTGGGCTCTTCTGATTACAGAAACACTGATGTCAGGGAAGTGTCCTTTGATAACTGTTTGCTCAGGGCCTGGGAAAAATCATTTGGGAGGCTGGCACCATACACAATACTTCCATTAGACACTAAATTTCAAGAGACTATTTTTTACTAAATAATGTTCAGGTGTTAAGCTTCTAGCTAATATGTAGACGGCCTAAATCATACATACTTGAAATCAATTATTACTTCATTTCTATGGATTTAACTGGAAGAATCACAAGAAGAAAAAATGACTTGGTCAGGAACATAAATTCCTAGGAGGGAGGGGCCAAAGGAAAATCAATTTTCCTGGTATTAAAAAAGAGGAAAAAAGCCAGGCACATTCCTGTAACCTCAGTGGCTTAGGAGGCTGAGGTAGGAGGATTTCAAGTTCAAAGCTAGTCTCAGCAATTTAGTAAGGCCCTAAGCAACCTAGCAAGATCCCGTCTCAAAATAAAAATAAATTAATTAATTAAAAAATTTTTAAGAAACATAAAAAGGGCTGGGGATGTGGCTCAGTGGCTAAACACACCTGAGTTCAAACCCTGGTACCAAAAAAAAAAAAAAAAAAACCCACAAATTCAAGTCTGTTGATTCTTCCTAAATTAATGTTTTAGTTAATACAGTTATTTCAAACTTTATAACTATTTAAAGAAATATCTTATATACATATATACACATATATATAATTGTATATGCATAATTAATATAGTTCTATTCCAATACTCCATTGAAATATAAGTTCCAGCTAAGTTTTTTTAAATTTTATATTCTAAAAATGTCAGTCATGATGTTTCTCTGTAATTTTAAGAGAAACTTAGAAATCAAAGGCTAACAGTAAATAACACTGAGCCTGAATTGATTCCTATTATGATTTTTATTCATATCTAAATAATATTTTCAATGTTTCAGTCTGCTCTCAAATGACTACAGTCAACCCTCAGCGTCTGTGGGTCTGCATCCATGAATTCCATCTATCATGGATCTAAAATGTTTGGGAAAAAAATTGCATATGTACTCAACAAGTGCAGAAATTTTTCTGATCATTATTTTCTAAACCATACAGTGTAACAACTATCTACATGGCACTCATATTGTATTAGGTATTACAAGTAATCTAGAAAGGATTTCAAGTGTGCAGGAGCATATATGCAAATACCACATCATGTAATTCTAAGGACTTGAGCAGTCACAGATTTTGGTGTCTGCAAGGCTCAAATCTTATATCCCAAGTGCTATAAACCCAGGGCATCCCTGTGTGTTATCAAAAGACTTCTATTTCCAACCTCATATTCCCATTCTCTAATGTGAGATCCCCAAAGCTGTGACCCACCGTGTTCCACATCAGGAAAACCTGAAAAACCCATTCATCCACCACAAAGAGGGTAGAGGACTAGAGAAAGACAAGACAAGGCCACACTACGGTTTTTGTCTTATTTTTGTTAAGCTTTTTCCTGATGTTATTAACATTTGTACAATCTAAAATTTATTTGTTTTACATTTATCCTTTAAACTATGCCACTGTAAACATCTAAGATGCTTCCAAAAAGCTTCTACTGGCTGAGTTCAGCCTATGGAATCATTTGACCAGCTTCTTCATTGTATTTGTGTAAATTTTAGAAAGCTAAGGCTCATGTTCATATTCTGTTAAAAAAAAATACAGCCATACTATGTAAATTATAAGTTTGCTGTGGATTTAAAGAAAAACAGAAAAGCATATGGCCAAAGTTAATACTGGGGGGAAAAATGACTGTTTCCCTCAGCTTGAGCTCAGGTGATTCCTGCAGTGTTCCCAGTACTACAAAGACCTCAGAATGAACAAAATCCATTCCCAATATTTCAGTTTTAATATTTTTTCTATGAAAGAATAATGGAATTTAAATATAACCTAGTGTAAAATGTAGAGTTAAAATAAAAATTGTATTTATTTGAGCACTGACTTAGTGAAATGCTGTTAGTACAAAGAACCTTATTTTTTCTGCACCCTTTGAGAGTAAGTTGTTGATATGATGCCCCTTTGCATTTAACTATTTTAGAATGTATGACATATCCCACAAAGAAGAATATCCTTCTACTGCCATAGGTCTCAATGTGTGGTCATTGGATATCTGGAGATTTGCAGGACCAAAAAATATTTGTAATAATACTGAGACATTGTTTTTCACCACTGACATTTGCATGCATGTGTAAAAATATTGGTTCACCCTGTTGCCTTCTAAACACCAACCAAGGCAGTGGCACCAAACTGTGATGATTGTCATTGTATTCTTCATACTCACAGTAAGGGGGTAGGATCAATTTCACTTAAGGCAGTAAAAAGTATTCATTTTATTAATTGTCAACCCTTGAGGACACATCTCTTCAATATTCTGTGTGATAAAATGGAAAGGATGTAGGAAGTCCCCCAGCTGCATGTCAAAGTAGAGGCTTCCTGGAGGAAAAGCTCCGGGGGCATGTTCAGGCTGTGAGTTGAGCAGGCCACGTTTTACAGAGGACACCATCTTTACTGTTGGGCAAACAATCATTACTCAGCTTTGGGTATTTGAGGGATATATTCTTGAAACTGAATGAAGTCACTTTAAATGACTCACATTTATGTCCAGCAATTAAATTCAAACTTAGAAGAAAATAAGATTTTTGGAAAACCTGTATTGTAGTGGTATAACTATGATGTTTATGTTCCATCATGAAATATCTCATCATTCAGAAGATCTGCATAATGCAGCAAACCAAGATTTCCCAAATTGTTCGTTCATGATGTTATAGAAGCATGCATTGGCAAAAGGCAAGGATCAATGGATTTTAATGTAATCAATATGAAATGTTCTTTGGGGTGTTTTCAGATTCCACATTTTGCAGCTAACCTCGAAGAGACTAACCCTCTTATCCACCTATCCCACCCCCAGGTGTTTATCCAAAAGAACTGAAATTAGAATTAGTGATACAGTCTCTGCATCACTACAGTAATGTTTATGGCAGTGTAATTCATAATAGTCAAGTTATGAAGCCAGCCTAGGTGCCCATCAACAAATAAAGGGGTAAAGAAAATGTTTTATACACACACAATAGAGTTTTACTCAACCATAAAAAAGAATGAAATTATTGCATTTGATGGTAAATGATTGGAACTAGATTCATGATTCAGTTAAAAATAGAAATAAAATCTTATATTAGCAATTATCCCCAAACCTTCACGGAACCTATAGAGGACATCCTCTTTGTGTTTATTTGGACCTAGCTATTGTTTTGTAGCATTTCTGGAGAATACTTCATAACTAAGTTTTGAAGATAACTGTCTGCTTTCTTTTACTGTATGAGATGCATTATCCATTTTTGTAAGATTTGTAGTAATTCAAAAATTATACTACCACTATCACCTTACCCCACTGTAAAACAACTTTTCTACATATACGTGCAAAACAAGGCAAGTGCATAATAATTTTTCAAGTAGCTTTATGCAGTTTGTCCAGAATATTATTGGCAGGGACCACATGCATAATTCTTTGTATTACCCAAGCCCTATCTTAGTATAATGAACTCATAAGAAATATTTGATTAACTTTCTTATAATTAAAGCACAAATCTTTCCTTAGTTTCTCTGTGGCTGTGCTTAAAGCAAATTATATTTTTTCATTATATACAAGTGAATGAAAATATATAAACTCATGTTTGTACACGTTAGAAACAAGAAATGTGAAGAATCCATTGCTTGAATGTTTATTAGAATCATTCTGCTTGATAGAAACTCAAAGATCATAGAAACTCTGATCATACCCATCTGACTCACATCCCACCTCATTCTGTTTTCCTACCAGGGAACCCAGGGAATTAACTGATTTTTCCATTTACCTTCTTTATTCTCTATTTTGTCAAAACTGCTTTGAGAGGGATGAAACCCATTACTCACTTAGCCCTATTAAACCGTGGCCCAACCTTTCTGGAATGATTAGCAAAAAAATATATATATATATATCTTTCTGAATACCGAGGGAGACTTCAGGGTATATTTACGGGAGACCAGCAAAATTAAATGGTGAATGGTAATAGCTAAAAGGTAGATTCTGAACCTGTCCAAATATTGATTCCCATAGAGATCTTTCCCTTTCCCATCTAAATAGCACCGCAGTTCACACACTCATCCAGGAGACATCCTTGAGTCCCTTGTTCTCCTCAGACTCTGCCCAAACCATTTGGATGTTTTCACATCATCTAAAACATATCCTTGGGCTGGGTAGAATGCTTGCCTAGCATGTGAGTGAGGCTCTGGGTTTGATTCCCAGCGCTGCAAATAGTAAATGAAACAACGTATCTCCTGTTGGGTACAACCTTAACTCTAACCTTTAAATCAAAAACAATTTTCATCAGATTAGCTGTTATAGCTACTTCCAGCTGGTCAGCCTTGCATTACTAGGCTTCCAGGAGATCAGTAAGATTCTTTATGGCAGAGAAGCCCTTTCTTCATTTTCACAGCTGCCTAAATCCTTAGCAAACAAAAAAAAAAATTAAGTCAGGAAAGTATTGTCCATCTTTCTTTCCCTTGGCATGCTGTCTACTACTGGAACCTACAATGAGATTGGAAGTTAAAGAAATTTTTACCCAAAAGTTATTTCAGACCCTCTAATGAAGGCCTGGCTAACCTACTGTGGCTTCTGTGATCAAGGAAAGGTCAGTCTGTTGTCAGAGTTAGGTATTTGTTGAACAGCTCAATTAAGTTATACACGAATTCTAGATGAAGAAATTGCATGTCTTCACATTCTCTAGGAATAAAAATGTTTTTAGCTAGATGGGAAAGGGGTACTTTCATTCAGATTTAGCAAGCACAAATTGTGTCTAATGAACAAAGCAATGTTTTTCATTTTCCTGTGTCATGAGTTTTGCTCCCGACACTGCTACCAGGAATAAGGAATCTAGACATAAGACAATGTTCTACCCCAAACTACCAGTTTTTCCCATGGGAGAAAATTTTTTACTTAAAGGAAATAGTCATTTGTATACATGGATCCCTTTGCATGTCTGTGGTACCCTCTGGTTTGGGCTTAAACAGTATACTCAAAGGCACAAGATTTCACTTGCAGAGATGAACTGGGTAATTATATTCAGAGGAGAACCTGAGAGCCAACCCATGAGAAGAAGAACTTGAGTTGTTAGTACTTTTGTGTTGGGGAAGCAAGCCACTGTACAACCCAACAACACAGGCAAGCTTTCATACGGTAGCAGCTTTATTATGAACTTGACTTCACATACAAAGTTGCAATGGTAATGTCACTTCCAATGAACTCATTTAAAAGGTTTAAACATCACATTAGAGATATAGACTATCCAAAATTTCAGAAAGGCATTTAAACAGACAACACATATTGGTACTCATCTTAGGAAGACAGAACAACAGGATTATTGAAACTGAGTCCCAGACGAGGGAACAGCATTTTTTCCTAGAACTCAGGGAGGAGAGGAAGTCTTGATACAGATATTTTTGGTCCAGGGCTTCATGAATAGTTGTTCCTATATGATAAGGGTAAAAGCAATTAAAAGTTGCTTACAAGTCACTCTCATCCAACAGTTGCTCACAGAAATCAGAGATGCTCAACTGGAAATAGTGTGATGAATGAAATTTGGTATTTGTTTGTTTGTTACCAGGGATTGAACTCAGGGGCACTTAACCACTAAGCAACATCCCCAGCCTTATTTTATATATATATATATATATTATATATAATTAAATTTAGAGACTGGGTCTCACTAAGTTGCTTAGTGCCTCCCCTTTGCTGAGGCTGGCTTTGAACTCACAATCTTCCCATCTCAGCCAGAGCTGCTGGGATTACAGACATGCACCACCACACCCTGATGGAATTTATACTCTTAAATGCAATCTATAGTATTATTCAACTATATCAAATATATAAGTAAAATATGCTATTGAAGGGGATTAGCATGCATGTTTGTATAAATATATCAAAATAGGTTCTACTGTCATGTCTATAAAGGTTTTTTAAAAAAGTGATTAGCGTCTAAGTATTGGCTGGATTACTGCTTTCCTGAGACTCAAGATATCAAGCATTTATACGTCTTAATTTTAAGTGGCTATCAGATTCCTAGAACAAAGTTCATTTCCTTACCAAATGTCAATTTCAAAATTGTCTATGCACAAATTGTGTGGCATATTTCAAACCCAGAAAAAAATATTTACTAAGAAAGGTGTTTTTCTGAAGGTTTATTATTATAAGAAATACTAATTAGACTTAGCAAATTCCTCCAAATTTTCAAGCCTATTTGGCCTATTTCCTACTTCTATTATTTTTGTTATCTTATACATCCAGACACATATGTATAAAGATACTCCCAAGTCTACAGGGTTCAGTTTAAGACCAAAGCAATTTGAGTATCCAGTATTCAAATAGGGCTTTATATTATTTCTTCCACTGGCATTACACCAAGCAGATCACAGTTGACCATGAAATGATGAATAAACTAAATATCCTCACCTTACTGTAACTGCTAAAGATAGGTTCACATTCTTTGCTTTGTGGGGGAGCTGACATTGGTGGCCTTTCTTTTGTCACTTCAAAGCTATCACCCAACATATTGGCATCATACCCATTCATTCCAAAAGGCATCAGAGATAATTGAAACCTAAATGCAAAGCAAATAAAAAATACATACACATAGGATCAGTAGTCTTTTCTATGCCACAAAAACTTTTGTGGGAAATTATGTATACATTTTACATAAGTAAATACATATTTATAGATATCACTAACATAAACCTGATTGTATTTTATAAGTAAAAAAAAATACTCAAAGTAACTAACTTAGAGCAAGGCAAATTAGTTCGATGAACCTAAAAAATGTTTATAATAGGATCTTGAATAGGATGATACCTATTGCACCAGAATTGATCCTAGAGCCCCAGAGTTGAAGTATCAAATGTCAAAACAATTGTCAGATGTGACAAATATGCTATGGGACTGAACAGACACACTCGGCACCAAGCCAGCCACAGGTAGGTCTCTAATGCACAGAAAGAGATGGGGAATTTAAAATGAGACCCATGTATGTGGGGAAAAGATTCCACCACCCAACTCGTAGCCTGGCAGGAGAGATGGATGCTCCACTCAAAAGTTACAAAGCAGTTAGTTTCTGTCACCTTCAACAGCCATCCCAACCCTTCTCCATCCTATTTAAGGAGTTACAGTGTCCCTTCCCTACTGCTTTCCCCTGCAGAGGAGGGAAGGGAAAGGAAGGGGCTCACCCATCGCCCAAAGCCAGGACTTGGATAGTCGCAGGAGGATGAGGGTGACCAAGCGCATGTGTAAAGGGAGGCTAAAATCTCATTCATATTTTCTAGATCCCTTTGTGAGTATAACAGGCTTTATTTCCACATTTGCTTTTGAAAAAGCGAATCCTTTTCTTGAGAGCTTAGTGGATAAAGTAATCGAGTTGCAACTTGTGCCAAGATCCTCCTTAAGTCCAGCATAAGGAAATAAATTGAAGGATCCAAACTGCGGTTTGTCACAGATCCATTCGTAAAGGCACATAGGGAGGAGAACCAGTGTTTATACTGACCACCAAGAAGGCATCCGTGGCCAGTCAGAGTTGGCCAGGAGAGACCTACAACCATCTCAATGGATGGGCATCTCCTCTCCCTGTCTTAACATTATTACCCTACTCTAACACACCCAGAAAAAGAGTAGAGACACTTTAAGACCACAAAAAGAGATCACCTCTAGGAATCTACAATCAAAAACCTCATACCCTAGAATGGCTAAAATTGTGGGAAGGGAAAAGAAAAAAATAAGTCACATATGAAATGCTAGTGTTAAATGGTACTCCCCTGTCAACTGACCAGAGATTGAACTTCTCAGGATGCTATCAAGAAGTGGGGAAGATGTTACATTGCAGTTAAAAGCAGTGACTACCAACAAGAACCCCACTTTTTGCATGTTTAGATTATCTAATAACTGATTAAAAGATGAACATAGCAATACCAGTCACAAAAAGGCAACTAGAATTGGAATGCATCGTTGCTCATCGTCTTGATTCCATTGCTGTACACCACTCCTATTCACGAGCCAAAAGAGGAAAACTACTTTTCTGAATTGTTATGTTTTGTATTTTTTTAATCTCCTAGCCTTTACCTGACCAGAGGCTGAAAGTTTACAAAGCCTTGGGATGGGGGGACTGACTGGCATTGTTCAAGTTAGAAGCTAACCCCTGGATCAATTCAGTGGGACAGGACATGAAGTTCTTATAAAAATATAGCAATTACTATTGTAGCCACAGGGGTTAAAAAAGAAATTGGAGTCTGGAAGAACAGAGAGTTCCTCAGATTAAAGGAAGTTACCCCAGTCACATTTCACATCTATTCCAGGAAGTATAGGCAACTCAGACCAGTTTGTGAAAACTTTTCATGAGAAAAGTATGTTTCTTTAGAACACAAGCTTCAGGGATGCACGTTTTCCTAGATAACTAAAGACTAAAGTATTCGTGCATTCAAACTTGAGGATTTAGTTCCTCTAGCCTCAGGCCTAATGCTAAAAGCCCAATACCTTGTTTGTAGAGAACCCTAAAGACCAGATTTTCAGAGATTTGCAGAAGTTTCAAGTACAATATGGTATCCATCAACAGGTGTCAGATCTTGACCCTAATAAGCAGATCATATAATAGCTAATTGCTTCAATGCCTTCATTAATAAAGACTAAAGATTATAGCACATACTTTATGGCATTAAGATTAAGTGAGATGATTTAAGAAGGATGTTTCCACAGTACCTAGGATGTCAGAAATATTCAATGATGTTCCTCCTCTTCCATTACTTAGTCACCATTTATCCTTCAAATGATTTTATATTTGTTTTCAACTCTAATATGATTATGCAATCTAAATGTAACTAGCATCAAAAAAACACAGGACTCAGGGAAAGGCTATTTAATGTTCAGGACCACATAAAGAAATCTGAATGCTTATGATTAATCAGTAGCTACTGTCCAGTTAGAAATGCTATTTATTCCATTTAGCAACACTTTCCAGTAACATTTTCTGTGATAAAATAATTGCTTTAAATTTGCACCGTGTAACCCTAGCCACGTGCTGTCATTGAGCATGAAAAATAGCTAAAGCAACTAAAGAACTAAATTTTACTTGTATTTAATTTACTTATTCATTTATTGAGTTATTTTGGTACCAGGGATTGAACCCAGGGGCACTTAACCACTGACCCACTCCTCAACACTTTTTATTTTTTATTTTGAGGTAGGGTCTCCCTAAGTTGCTTAAGGCCATCCTGAGTTGTGAGATTGGTTTTGAGCTTGCCATCCTCCTACCTCACTCAGCCTTCCAAGCCACTGGGATTATAGGCATGTGCTACCACACCCCGTCTTAGCTGTATTAAATTTAAATGTAAATATTGCATGCAGTTACCGACTCCTAGACAGCATAGGTTTAGAGATGATGACTATTAAAATCTAAACACAAATTTTTTAAATGTTGGTTTCTTCCAAGGTGCTCCAATTTTGTCAGGAAATATGAGGATATAGTGAGAATATGTGTGAAGGCATCCTGAATATCTAAAGCTGACATTGCTAAGTTGCAAATTAGAATAGGCACGACAGATTAATTAGAACATAAAAGACAGTCCAGAGAAATCCAAACTTATATGGTCATTTACTTCACAGAGGAATCAGTGCAATCCAAGAGGGAACAGAAAGTCATTTAAATTGAGTATTGTATCAACAAGATATCCATATGGAAAGAGAAAATATTTTATCTGCCTCAATGCCTATAAAAATTAAGATGGCTTACAGACTCAAATCTAAAACCACAAAGTTTTTTTAAAGAAAAAAATTTGACAGTAGGCAAGAATTTTAAAACAGAAACCAATAATCATAAGAAGAAGTCTATAAATTTCAAAATGAAGTATGTCTGTTCATCAGAAGATACCATTAAGCTGGGTGCAGTGGCACCAGCCTATAATCCCAGTGACTTGGGAGGCTAAGGCAGGAGAATCACAAGTTCAAAGCCAGCCTTAGACACTTAATGAGGCCCTAAGCAACTCAATTAAACTCTGTCTCAAAATAAAAAATAAAAGCGATGGAGATGTGGCTCAGTGGTTAAGCACCTCTGGATTTAATCCCTGATACCAAAAAAAAAAAAAAATGGCTAGAAAACAACTATCATCATCTGATAAAACCATCAGAGTCTCCTTCATTCCTAGTATAAGTGCAAACACTACACCCTATTTGAGAAAACAGACATGTTTCTTTCACAACTAAGCTACTCTTTCCCTATGATCAAGCAGTCCTATTCCTAGGTATTAACCCAAAGAAAACATGCACCTGCACAAAGAATTGCAGAACTATGGTCAGAGCCGATTTATACATACCTGCCAGAGCCTGAGAACAACATGTCTTCATTACAATAACAAACATGCAATGGAGAGCAACAGGTTACTGGAATATATACAAGGCAAAGGAATCTCCAATATTATGCTGGGAAATAGGAGCCAGACAGAGGTACACACTGTGACTCCATTTACATAAAGTTACAGAAGAGACAAGGGCAGTGAGAGGTAGCAGAATCACTCTACAGTAATCATAGTCTGATGAATGCTGATGGGGTTTGGGGCCAAACATATCAATGAGATGACAAATGCATATACTCATGTAACATCTATATGTTTAATAGTGGGTAAATTTTTGTTCATAGAAAGAACTTTAAGTAAATATTGATCCCTTATTCACGACAGCATGAAGTACTTAAGGGAAATGCACTTGTGTCTTCACTTAGAAATGCATCCAAAAAATTGGTGGATGGAGAAGTGGATGCTGGATAAAGTTCAGGAAAATGACTGGATGTTAGTTATACAGGGGTTCACAAAAACAAAAGTCCTTTCTACTCTTCTATGCATTTGAAATCTCTCCTATCAAGGATTGAGAAAATTTTAGACATCATTTTTGTTCCCTAGGCATCCTCTGAGGCTGTGTTCTTCACAGAAACACCTATCAGCCAAAGGATAAATTTAAAAACATGTAAGGGGAATAGTGGACTGTACGTACCTCTTCACAAAGCAAACCACCTGAAACGAATAGGTGATATTCAATGTTGGTCTGTAATTGATCTTGGATAGTATGAAAACATCATTCCCAGAGAACACCTGAAATGATTGAGAGTTTTAATACTAGAAGCATTGAACTATTTCAGTGGTTGAATAATTTGAAGAGAATGTGTCCTTTCTAGAAAAATCTGAATATGGCATTTTACATTAAGACAGTAGATCTGAGTGAAAACACTTTATCCTCCCTTTGTCCCTATCTCCACAGCCAGATGAGGTGATAAGAGACAAATGATATCTCTGGGACTAGTTTAAAATATATTTGCCCTTTCCAAAATAGCTTGCCAGGTGCACATATCCACACCCAATTCCCACCAAAAAAAAAAAAAAATCTTAAAATCTGACAGCAGGTGAAAGGAGAAAAATGGAGATGACATTGTCCATAACTTTGAACATTTTCAAAACCCTTCATCTGAAACATCATCATTACATAAACATATACTTGACCCCTATGTGAGAATTTATGATGCAAGTGTTATAGTTGTGCTTGAGATTTTTTAAAAGAGATCTTTGATACTATGTATGCCTGAATAAAAATGCAGAATATGTTTTAGGAAGAATCATGAAGGCACTTACAAATTTATTGATCCCACAGGAAACGACAGGATAAGAAAACTCATAGTTGAATGAGAGCTTCCTTGTTACAGGACAACCATCTCCCAGGTTAATGTCACCAATTTTAACTTCTGTGTCATTATCAAAGGGCCTTATTTTCATTCTGACTATCAACCAATCATCAGAACAGATTGAGGTCACTGCTAAAACAAAACAAAAATCCAAGAATCAATGTGGTATTAGCACGTCTTTACCTTAAGACATAATGGTGCAGTCTGACAACAGTATAATGCAAGCCACACAGGTATCTTTCAGTTTTCTGGTAGCCAGATTCAAAAATAAAAAGGACCTATAATTTGGGGGATTTAAAAAATTATTTTTAGTTATTTGCAACACCAGGATACACCCTGACATAATCATGAAAGCATTTTTAAATTTAATTCATATAACCAAATGTATCCCAAATACAATCATTAACTAATAATAAAACAAAAATTGTGATTTCACTTCTTTCTTATACAGATTTTCTGAAATCAGGGTGCATTGTCTCTTTGTAGCACAATTCACATTCCAAGGGCTCAATAGCCAATGGACAGTGGGGGTAACTTTGGAGCTCTGTATTTTACACTGTCATAAAACCCATCTTAAAAGATAATTTGTTATTTAATTCTTTGCAGCCATTCTACTCATATTTAAAATGAATATAGTGATTATTACCTACCTTTTGAGGTTTGTGCCTAGAACTTAAATGCTCAATAAAGTAAAAGCAATTTAAAGATATGTATAAAAGGGGACTCCCACCAAAAATCCCTTCATATAGATAGACCTGAATCTTAATACTACATAAAAGATTGGTACATGTAGGTTCAGACTCATGTTGACCTGAAGCAGCTGTGGCTATAGACCAATAACATTTTTAAGAGTAAATATAAGGCACATGTTGCCATCTATCCCTAAATATCAAATTGCTTTATCCCCAGCCACATGGCATGCATTTTGTCTTCAATGAGGATTTTAATTAAATAAGTGATGTGTCCAACCACAGGGATAAAACATTAAACTTTTTTCTCAGGACACTTGGAAATATTCAACGATCTATAGACGTCTTTTTGTAAAATGTTGGCTGAGGAAGGGGGCCTCATTTGGGCTAGAAACATGAACTTGAACAACTCAACACTGTTGCTTACCGAGATAGCTAAAATAGGTTAGAAATGCAAGCGCAAGGTGCTTATGTTTTGGAGGGGAACTGTATTTTTGCTATGAACATTAATAGTACAAATTATGTAAGTAGTTTGACATATACTGATAGCACATATAGTGATAACAGTTTAGAAGCAAGATGTGGGATAGGAATGAAACAAATCTGCAGTCCTTGTAGCAACAGGATCTTAGTTCAATACTCATGGTCCATATTAGAATGGGAATCACAAGCACCATTCAAACTAAAATAGATGCTATAAAGTAGGCAACCCAACAATGGACGCATTAACTTTAAAAGTAAACCATTCCCAGGCAGGCTCACTATCATTCCCGGGAGAATGTTAGACTACAAGCTTTGTTTTTCCATTGGAGACTCCCAAGTTTATTGTCATCACATTAAATAAGCAGAGTTTTGCTATTGATGTGCCAGTTTCCAGGTCAAGTGTCAATGCACACACATATATTTTTGTTTTTGAGTACAACAGGAGATTTTGGAGACAGGACAGTTAATCCCTTCATTTCCCAGATGAAAAATGAAATGCTCCAACCATCCAATAACTTGAGCATGATATCAAACAGAGTACATAGTGTAGCTGGCATTAGCACCAAATCAGACCAACGCTCTTGGCCATCACTAGTCGACCGAGTCATTACTGGAATCCAGACTATGTTCTCTATCTACTGAAGATCTGTGTCTTAGGAGGATATGGTAGAGTGAAAATTAGAACAGGGAATGCCTGACTCCCTTCATCAGTTAATTATCCTTTTCATAGAGAATCCTCTGTCAGTAAATGATCTAAGGCCTTGTTAAAGTCTGGTCCATGAAGGGGCAACATCAACATCCCCTGAGCACTCATCAGAAATATTGATTATCAGGTCTAATCCCTGACTTATTGAATCACTGTACACTTACAAAGATCTCTGATGACTTGTATATACATCAAAGTTTGAGAACTGGTCTAATGGGTACCAACACTGAGATCTGCAAGATGGCCAATACATAAAACAGAATCAGGTAAAAAAAGATAGGAAGAGAAATAGATGGGAGACAAGATTTCTTTTTAAGCTATTTGTTCAGTTTTCATTTCACTGATGATCTCCACTGAGGGACCAAAGTCTTTGCCAGAGCTGGATAGAGTCAACCACAAATATGTAGGTGGTACTCGCAGAGCAGGAGCTAGGTTTTTAATTCATTTTACTCCCATTTCCCAGGCCAATCTGATGTGACTCAAGTACACTTAATTTTCCATCCCACCCCCAACCTCACACCATGATTTTGGTCTCATGGAATGGCATAGAGAAGTCAGACCCACGTAACAAAATGTATATTAAGGTAAAAATCTCCAAATAAAGAACAATCAAACAAACAAGGTATGACAGGCAAAGTCTGAAGACTAATAGCTTGACCACCCCAGAGAAGCCGAGTCAGAGCACAAGAGAGGGATCAGAGAAGGATTAGGGTTTCATAGCAGGTGTCCCCACTCATTCTTATTTACTCAGAAACCCACTGGAAAGAGAAAGTCACTGTCCTTAGTCATTATAAATCAAGATTATCTGAAAGAGCTGTGGTTGGAACTAGTTTCTGATCTGGTTTTGCATAGAAAACAGTCTCACAAACACAGGTCTTAAAGCACTCTAAGCAGAGGTAGAGCACCACGAGGCTAGCTTTCTCGCCTCAGTCCTGTGGACATTGGGTTCCTTTGGTGGTGGTGATCTGGATGCTCTAGACTGTACTCTTGACCAGTATCCACCAGATACCACTAGGAACCCCAGTTGTAACAACAAAAAAATGCCTCTAGAAGTTGCCAAATCTTCCCAGGAGGAGGGGGGGGATGTCACCCCTGCTGAGAACCAGTGTTATAAAGAGATGGAAGAGGAGCCATGCAGTGGCAGACATGGGGAAGGTCCACCAGCGTCCCCTCTAACCCCTCACTGCAGCATGAGCCTCGCGGACTTCAGGGTGGGCCCAGAGGCAAACCATAGATGGCCTCTCAAATTACCTCACTGAAATACTAAGTCAGACTCACGTACATCCCAATAACTTCTTGTGGACGGCCAAAATTAGACACATGGACTTCAAATCACTCACCCAGGTCCACACCGCTAACAAGTACCAGAGTTGAGGTTTCTGGAAGCTCAGCAGATGAAGGAAACAATTATGATCTCTCCGAATCCAGCTGCTCACTTCCTTCGGTCAGTACCGCATTCAGGTGAAGAGTTTATACCCTCCCTTCCCAGAAACCCATGGATCTCTGATCCCTTCTTCTCCTGGTTCTTTTATAATTGGGGTTCATATATTTTCAAAGAAACATAGAAAAGGGATAACAATAGAATATAATTAAACCTGAGGGGCCCTCAAATTGGTTTGTAAAGGCAGAAAATACCTTGAGCAAAGGTTAAAGACACTAACTTTTTAAAAACTGAGTCTAACCGGAAACAGGCAGCCCTTTCTGTTGGTTTATCATCGGGGGTAAGGGGGGGGGGGAACAGGTCTTTGCACAGCTGAGTTTTAGAAAACAATCTTGTCACTTTAAATCACTATCCTCCAAAGACATTTTTTATTTGTACCTGGTTCGAGTCCAGAAGAATTCCAAAATATCAGAAAAAGGAGGAGGGACCCGCCTAGTTGCACAGAGGTCTTCATCATGACAGCCTCCAAGACACTGCAGCCAGAGGGGGCAGGAAGTGGCCAGGAGCTGGGCGTCCTCAGGTGTTTATAAACCTTGGCCACACTCAGCTGTCTGCAGTTATCCTCTACTTGGTTAGCACAGGGAAACTCCTTTGCATCTTTGCTCTCAAAGTCAGGTCCATCTGCTAGCAGTAGTTACATGATCTCACCTGTGAGGTGCTTAAATGCAAAAGATCAGGTTCCACACCGCAGCTACAAGATCAGTCATAGAATGCATTTCAACAATCGCCAGGTGGGTCATTTGCATATTAAATTTCAGAGACATCTCTCACAGCTTAGTCTTAGTGTGGTTTACCCTAGTACTAACTTTTTAAAAAGTACCTTAATATGAATAGATAATAAAGATAATTATGTTAAAAAATAAGGATACCTATAAAATTTCCTATACATCTAGGTACATGGATGTACCTAGGTGATATCCTACTTATCTGTATGTTCTTATTAATTATATTATAGTAAACAAAAGCTTTAGAGTTTATCCAGCAACAAGAAGCTGACATAGGGCACACATTTCTGATTGGATTTCTCATTCTTTCATTGTGTTTTAGATTTTCTGAACTACTAATGAGTAGTTCATATCATAACTTTTTCATATCATAATTTCTGGAGAAATCACATTTATTGACCATGTGGATGTCTTCTCTTAAGAAATGTTTTCCTGTTTCCTATTTAGTTGTATTTTTAAATTTAGTTCGTAAGGATCATATATTCTAGACACGACTCTTTCAATTTATGCTTATTATGCATCTTTTGTGCCGATTTCTAGGTGTGATAGTTAATTTTATGCCAATTTTACTGGTTCACAGGGTTTCTGAATAGTTGGTTAAACATTTTTCTGGGTGTGTCTATGAGGTTGTTTCTTAGTGAGATTCACATGTGACTCAATAATCTGAGTAAAGCGGATTGCCCTCCTCAGTGTGGGAGGGGCTCACCCAATCCACTGAAGGCCTGAGTGGAACTAAATGGTTGATTAAGGGAGAATCTGTACTCTGCCTCACTGTCTCCAAGCTGGGACATTGGACTCCTCTTCTGACTTGAACTTGGACTGGAACTTACACCATTGGCTCTTCTGGTTCTCAGGTAGTTCATGTGCATAATAACTTTGACAGACCTTTCTCAAAATGACTTTGGACTTGACCTAGAAGTAGGGCATCAGTTCTCCTGGATCCCCAGCTTGCCCACAGCACATCCTGGGACTTCTCAGGCTCCATAATACCAAGAGCCAAATCCTTATTTTATACATGTATGAAATTTGATTCTGTTTCCATAGAGAACCCAAACTAATATGTATGTAATCCTGTTCATTTTCTCATGGTGCATTCTTTAATTCTTCTGTTAAAACAGAAAAATTAAATATTGATGTGATCTAAGAAATCAATCTTTCCCTTCATAGTGTATTTCATTTCTCTTTTAATATTTTTTATTGATCTGAAATCCATATTTTCTAATATTTCCCTCTAAAAGCTTTATAATTTTATTCATCCTATTTAAGTACTGGATCTACTTTTATTTTTTTAACATTTCAATTCCCCTCTTAAATGAATTCTTGTTAGCTTGAATGTGAGGGAAATGATTAAATTTGATCAGAATTTTTACTGCTATTATTCTATAGACCACCAGCATCCAAGACTACAGATAATGCTTGC
This sequence comes from Marmota marmota marmota, assembly GCF_001458135.2. Lineage (NCBI taxonomy): Eukaryota > Metazoa > Chordata > Mammalia > Rodentia > Sciuridae > Marmota > Marmota marmota. Next base: position 62,533,163 of record NW_026000174.1, on the reverse strand, counting down.
ACTTCTTGACTCTGGCCCTTACAACTTCATAATCAACAATCAGTAGAAAGGGGTAACATAGCAGAGAGGTGCAGAACGTGTAAACAGTGCAGGCCCCAGGACTCTGGTAGTGAGGCCCTTCCATCCTGCTGCCCCTGTCCTAAATTTGTTACCTCTCACTCACCCACACTTCTTTGCCTCTTGCTGTAAGTATCATGCCCTGCATGATTTCAGCATGACTTTTGGTATGAACTTTTGGAAGTTGTATGACCTCCAGAAGAGCTGATCTAACATAGCTAAAGACAATTTCTAATAGTGCCTTTTTCATTTGGACCTTTATTTAATTAGAAATCTTTGGGTTCTCTCCATCCTTTGTTTTTCTAGAATTTCAGCAAGTGCAGCTAACTCAAATACTTTGGTAGAAAACCCTGAGAAGTAGGAAATATATAATTTTTAAACACAGAACATTTATTTACAAAAGGAATTGCAGCCACTCAACTAGCTAAATCAAATTATCTTCAGTCTAGTCTCCATGGGTGACTGATATTCTAATGATTGGCTCCCCAGAGAAGGAAAAAAAAAAATTTCTCATGAACTGAAATAAAAATGTCCTCATATTCAGTATTAGACACATTCCATATTGTCAATAAATCCTCTAATCTGTATTTTGTCAGGAAGCAAAAGGGAGCAGAGGGAAAACAAGCAGGAAGACAGGAGACACAATAGAGCCAACTGCACTTGGAGAATATATTATGCACTCTCCACTGCCCAAGGAGGAGGTGCATTTGCGACATCATTCTGGGATTTCTCCTTAACACTTTCAATTGTTCATAAGGGAATTCAGTCCTCGTTCCATTCACAAATGAGAAGGGAGTCCCTGGACCACTTCATCTGGCTTGCTGGTGGCCTCCCCCAGTTCCTCACAGTGTGGAAATTCTGTGAGCCTGGGGTCCCATCCTATAATTGGTTGATTAAATCCAAGACAGCACAGACTGCAGGATTTTTGTTTGTTTGTTTACTTATGAGAGATTAAATAAGATTCACTTACAAAGCTAACAGAAATTGTGACAGCAAGTATAATTTTTCCCCCTAAAAACACTAGCCTCTTTGTATGAGCAAGATAGAGGAATCTGAAGTTACAAACTGAGTTGAAATTACTACCACATAATAAGATAAGTGATGCAAAAGTGGGGGTGGTGGATTACTGAAAATCCAAGAGTAGCAAATAGAAGAGTCCACTTTCTCTTAGCCTTGTGGGGAGAACTCTAATTATTTCATTTTATTTTACACCCATAAGAAGTGAAATGGGTATTAATCAGAGAAACACCACAGTATAATACTCAAACATTGTCTGTGCTCTTGGGTGGTGAGCACACCCTTTGCTTCTGCAGAATACAGTTGCCTGGTCAACTACCCTACAAGTCAGGATTTCAGCTTTCTTCAAAGAAGAAAAGCAACTCTTCCGATTGTCAAAATTTTATTTTTAAAAATCACTTTCACCACAAATTTAAGTCTGGAAAAAAACTGCATAAATATGTGCAGCAGAGCAAATTCATTTTTAAAAATAACATTATTTAAAAGGTAAAACAGAACATCCATAGACATCTTCTAAGAGACAGTGCGGTCTTCAGATGACTGGAGTTCCAGGGTTGGTAGAGTGTACACCACCGGAATCTATAGCTTAATCCCTCCACTTCACATCAAGCAATAAAAATTAGACAGTGCAAGGGAAAAACTGGTCCTGTAATGAAGCAAAAGACATAGACAGTGGCACTGACAGGAAACTATTACAAAAGTCCCTGAAATATTTCATTGTGGCTCAACAGGAAGGAGGGCATGGACTGTAATGACTCAAGTAGAACCGATGTACTCACTACTTGTATATACTTGTTATTGATTAATAAACGTAGGTTTTACATAACAGTAACTCAAATCTTAAGATGGTTACCAGATACCTGAAATAAAAATTAACAGGGTCTGTCCCTTCTGGGATGCTAAAGTTCAAGGGCTCTAGGTCATTTGAACAATTCTTAGGATCTCCTTCCAATTCAAGAAGGATTTTCTCTTGCAGACATTTATTTAGTCCTTACAGAGCAAAATGTAGATGTTAGAACACACACACATACTATCCTCATAGCAACTCTTGTCAATTACCAGGCTCCTTTATTCATGGTAGGGTCAAAGTTTTATTCTGTGGTTGGTTTGGGATCAACCTAAATAGTCATTGAAGCCTCCTCAAAAATGTACATTTTTACCTGAAAGAATAATGAGAAACAGGCCTGATGTGGTGGCACACGCCTGTAATCCCAGCAGCTCGAGAGGCTGAGGCAGGAGGATTATGTGTAAAAGCGAGCCTCAGCAAAAAAAAAAAAAAAAAACAAGGCACTAAGCAATTCAGTGAGACCCTGTCTCTAAATAAAATACAAAATAGGGCTGGGGATGTGGCTCAGTGGTTTAATGCCCCCGAGTTCAATCCCTGGTATCCCCCCTAAAAATAATAAAAAGAAACACATGACAAATTATATTCCTGATCATCAGAAATGCATGGTTATAACAAACCTAAACTGAAGTCACATGGGTACATGGTACACAATATGCCACTTTGAACCCTTACCTTTTTTTAATAAGTACATTTGAAAACATTTACAGTACTAAGTCAAAATACCTACCCACCTGATATTCCTGGAAGGATCCCCAAATTTTCCACTTGAGATGATGTTGACTCTCTGGTTTCCACTGGCCCTTGGGTTGCTTCCCCAGAGGCGCTACTGTTAGTTTCTACCCGTTTTTCTGGAAGGGAGAATGGAAGCTTTCTGTAAAGGAAGGGGGAAGAGGGTACATGGAAATGAGACCAATGCAAATATCACTATTTTCATCACGGCTGGGAATATAAGGATAGAAACTAAATACTACTTTTTGGATAGAAGGGGGGCAGAATGACAAATCAAGTAGTTTAATATAAAAATAGAAATTGGGTATTGCACAGATATTCAAGGAGAAGTTTCTAATAGAATGTGACTAGGACTTCTGATTACCCCCAGAATTACTTATGGTAATCCACAGCTAAAACCAAAGCAGCAGCCAAAGCCAGCCACACTTTAAAAGCTGATGACCCTGCTGCTACTACAACCAGCCCACCCCGTATCTGTAGAAAATGAAAGGAGACACAGTTTTGTGTTCCTGGCCTGGCAGGTGAGGGGGATACTGAAGCACATCTCTTTTTAATGAGGCCAAGTAAAGGTGCGTCAAATGAAGCCTTAAATACTGACAGTACCCACCCTAGAGACTGACATCTGACTTCCTGTATTGCTGTCTGCTTATTCAATATGGACTAGTGTATATATTTCATATGGTATAAACAAAAACAAGTTTGTGGAAAGACTAGAAAAAGGAGAACATACTCCCAAACACCTGGTAGAAGATTTTCCTCCCAATAAATACCCGAATTTGAGCTATTTCTCCATTATATCTACCAACATACTTATTATATTTATGTTATTTATCACTTGTACCCAGTCCCCTCCAAAATAAGAGGCTCAATGATCAATAACTAAGTTAGGAACTGGCAGAAGGGAGATGCTATCAAAAGTGACATTTGGCTGGAGCTGGTTAAGCCTTATCTAGACTGTCCCATCAAAATATACCCAATGAGCATCTCTGTGTCTTATAATGGCCCTTAACCCAAGTGTTCATAATTTTAACTGCATTTAGGGTTCATAGTGCACATTTAACTAGTATTACTAGAAACAGAGGATGATAGTACCAGGTTGATGTATTCATCCCTCTACTCTTTCCTCCTTTTACTTTGCATGAGATGATGAAGAAAAGCAGGAGAGAAAGTATTCATAGATTATGTGGCATCCTCTACCTCACCCATCATTGGTACCTGGAGAGGGCAATTGTGAAGGAGGATAACATTAAATTTGATATGACATTGAATTTTTCATTGGCTTAATTTCACTTCTAATGGGTGGAAAGACCAGAAATGTTGTGAAGGTATGAGGGAAGGTTTCACATAACAGAGCTGAGCTCAATTGCTGTAAAATGAATACAACCATTTAATTATTGTGTCTTCACGGATCTCAGATTATTCAAACAATCGTTTAGATCTAAAACTTCAGCTGACCCATAATTGGTGTCAACAACCCCAACAAGGACAAGCTGAATGGCCGCTCTTCAGCACCCTTAGGCACTTGGGTCTCATTCTCTCATGAGAGACCATTTCATCGTTAACAAGTCTTGATTTTTATAACTAAAGATAAAAACTCTTGATTTTTACACATCAGAGGTTCACGGAGCTCTCCTTTTGAAAAATTTAGGAGAAAAACGATAATTTTTAACTTCTTAGGCCTTCCTTCTCTACGGGACCATCAATGGCAGAGGGATAGTATGTTCACAAAATAATTTCATTGTTCTTATTTAACCTTAGGAATGGTAGATGTAGAAAAGGAATGCTTTGCAAAGAGAAGGGAAGTTACTAAAACACTTCTGATATATTCTCTTTGCTGACTCTACTCTTCCGATCTAATAGGCCAAAGAAGTCTTTACTAAGGGATAGAACAAAATTTGGTGCATGTGTGTGCAAGAGCTGGCAAGGTAACTAAGACTCTGAACTCATCGTTTTCGTATAAATCTTTTATCAATTGCCATAATGATACAATGAAAATACAGCATCCAACCCACTTATCTGAGGATTATCAGCATCTTCTTATTCTATACATACACACATATAGAATTGATGGCAAAGTTGAAAATACAGATTCTAGAAATAAAAGAACTGGCTTCTTGATCAAAATTCCTGTCAGTTACCAGTGAAGCCTAAATTAGTAGGTTCATTTTTTAATTAACAAAATACATTTAAAGGATTGATTTGACATATAAATATGCATACTAGACATTTATTGTGTCTACTAACATGACTGAACAGAACCCAGTAATCAGACAATCTCAGGGCTGTACCTCAGCATATTTTCTAACATCTCTATCTTGTCAGAAACACGTAGCAGCCAAAAAAAAAAAGTTAGATAACAATCTCCATGGAAAGCTAGACTTACCTTTCAATAAAGCAGGATACTGGCATGTAACCTCCGATATTTAAAATCAGTGGCTCATATGTGATGAAACTTTCAATGAGAATGCCCCACAGGCGTTCCTGAAGGAGGGGGGATACAGTTAAGTCTGACAGTTCAAGTTAGAAAAATTGATAAATTGTCATTTTACATTAAGAAGGAGGACAACAGAACTAAGTGATAAAATGTGAATGTTTAGAATAGATCTCAGCAGTAGTTCCTGATGTGGTGTCAAGGACTTTATAGCTGGCTGGTGACCACCATATTTATTTAGAATAGAGGTCTAATTTTGGAAGAACTAGATTATAGGACCAGCTTTGCAACTTATTCTGAGCCTGAACTTTAACTATTCACTAATTTCAAAGATTCCCTACTGGTAAAATAGAGATAATTATAAGTCAGGGGTCAGCAAACTTTCTAAAACTGGCCAGAGAATATTTTAGTCTTTGCCCTGTACTATCTCTCTTGAAAATAGTCTGTCATGGTAGCACGATAGCTGTTAAAGAGTGCTGAGATAAATGTGTCTTTCAATAAGACTTACTTTAAGAACATAAATAGCTGGCTAGAGTTGACCCAGTTGGCCATAAATACCAACTCTAGATATGAGTTATTATTTGTAAATGGGAAAATATATAGTACATGCAACATAATATTTCTAGAGAAAAAAAACAAAGCTATGTACAGGCATGCTGACATAGTAGATTTACAGAAAGGGCAAGCCAATAAGTGTGTATCTCATACATGATAATTTAAAATATTCAGATCATACAAGGTATAAGCCAAGATTAAATGGAGATAATCTTTCTGTTCCATGCAATTAGCCATAGCCAAGATTTGGCTATATTTCAACTTTAAGCATATACATTGAACATGTTGGATGTCTGGTATTCAAGAATTCTTGCTAGTACCTCAGATTGCTGAGGTTCAAACACCACTTTGGGCATTTTCTCTTCATCTGACAATAAGGAATAACTAGGCTTAAGCTTTTTAACATATAAAGTGACTGTAGCAAGAATTTATAGGGTGGAATTTCATACAGGACCATATTACACATAAGAGATGCTCCATCTACCCTGACATGAGCACAAGTGAGTCTGTGTGCCTAAGTTTTACTTAGCACTCGTGCAGTCCTTGTCACATGCTGGGCCTTGTTCAAGGCATCAGCAGAATCAGCAGTGAACAAAGGTGTGGGTCACCAAACTGAAGCCAGAAGTAGAATTAGTCCAGATAAACCACATATACTGTAAGTGGGGCGGACGTGGTCCCAAAAGAGGAAAACCACGCTGCCATTGTCAAATGCAGCAAGAATATAACATAAAGCAAAATCAGTATAAGTGTCAGATTTTAATGAATGAAGAGCTACCCCATTCAAATCCCAACTCAGATCCCACCTGCTCCATTTTCTGTGTGACACTGGGACAATTACTGGTTCACTTGGTCCCTTGATATGGTATTTAACCAGAGGATAATATTTAGCCAAGAATGCTACTGTGGAGATTAGATAAGTAAAGTATCTTACATGTGACAACCACTATTTATGACATAAATAAAATAGGAACTGAAGGTCATGATAATCAAAGAACAGTAGCCTCTAAAATGCTTATTAGCATGATGGACACATAATTATTTAGGAAGTGTTATTCTTCCAGTTTTCTTTTTGAGCTAGTGCACAGTCTCTCCCTCTCTCAACTTGATCCATTTTATTCAAGCTAATTATTAGAATTCCAAGTACTTTAGTTTCATGAAAGAGGATTAAATTCTCTTATTTATACAGTAGCTATATAACTAATTTCCCCTATTCTAGTTCAATATTTAGATCAACAACAACAAATGAGTGAGGGATTGTGGTGCTATGCCAAAATAAAATATTTTCTGCAAGTTCAACTATACCCCGCAAAATATAGAATCTCCATCAGGCAAGGGAGAGATGTTGGAGAAATGGAAGTTTAAAAAAAATCATGGCTTTTAAATCCCCACATCATATCTGATAGTTCCTCATATGAAAATCATCAAAAAACTTAAGACAGAGTAGTCATTATAGAAGGTATAACCTACTGACAGTTACAAAATAGTTGCACAACACTAATAGTAGAACTTTAACCCAGAAAAATAAAAGTCTTTTATTAAAATAACAAGTACTCTTACAGATTTCTTGATGCCACAGGAGGTGACAGAATACATGAATTCGAAGTAGTCATGCAGCATTCTGCTTACAGGACAGCCAGTTCCTAGGAACAACTCTGAAGACTGGGGTAGCATGTTATCCAGAAAAGGCGTCTGTCTAATTCTGACCCTGAGCCAGAATTCAGTACAATCCACAGATACTGATGGGAGAAACAGAGAAGAGACGTCAGAAAATACAAAATTTTCAACCCCAGAGACCAGAATGCCCAGCCCCAGAGTGAAAACGCCTTGCTTCTATTTCTATTTTTCTACTGTGAGATCTTGCTTCAATATCCAGGTCTGAATGTGGATGGAACCATATGAGCTACCTCCTGGGAACCGGCAAAGGACTTCAGGAATGTTTAATGATTTCTTGATATTGTCAATAAGAAAATTTGTCTCTTATCTGGTAACAAAAGATGGTTTCTTCCCTCCAATAGAAAACTTGGTTCTCCAGTATGTACATATTGCCCAGAGAGACACCAATGAACAATCACCTTTTCATCAGAAATGACATCCTTTTGAGAGCATTTCCAGCAGTAAATGTGACATAATTTAAGATTACTTTTTATATTATTCGCTTCTCCCTACCCAATGGGACTTTTGAAATGTACCAGTTACTTCCGTTTCCTACAGTCCCAAAACTTTAGGTTTCACTAAGAAAACTCTGTACTAATTTCAATTTTTTTTGCAACAGAGCACATACTCTGAATCCATGGTTCTCCAAGTTTCATCCCTGAACAAACAAACAACATCACCTAGGAACTTCTTAGAAATACAAATAATTAAGTACTCCCAGGCCTACTGTGTCAGACACTGAGTTTGACACCTGCTAACTTGCGTTCCGCGTGGGACGTGCCATTTGACAACCACTACTTTAAAGGATGCTTTAATACCTATTTTATCATAACCCTGTATCGTATCATGTATTCACAAATACACGTATATTTAGATGGCAATAGTCTTTCTTACAGACATTGTTCTCTCTTCTTTCCTCTTATTTGGCCCTGTCTTGAGTTTCTGCTGACCATAAAGCAACTGTTGGATTTTTCTATGTAGACATCCCCAGGGCTCCAGACAAATTAATTTTTAGTGGTGTGCTTCTGGTGAGAGGCTCAAGTGGGATCCAAAGAAAAAGAAGAGAAATTGGAGAGTGACACAGATCACTTTAAAGGGAAGAAAAGTGAGGCAGTAACTGGAAGAGGACACAGGATCAAGGAGCCAGAGTAGTGTCACAGATGTCCACACAAACGTGCGGAACTTAACACAGAAATGTTGAGTTTTCACTAGGGCATAAGACAGCTAAAAGCTGAGGCAATTCAAAGCTTGCACGTTGGTTACAATGATGTTATAGGTCAGATCCCCCACAGGTCATTCAGAAGTAATACAACTTTCACATAGAAAAGGGCCAACCATAGAAAACATGGATCTCACCAGGCCCGGCAGCACACTGCTGTAATCCCAGCTACTTGGAAGGCTGAGGCAGGAGGATTTCAAGTTTGAGGCCAGCCTTAGTATCTTAGCAAGAAGCTGCCTCAGAATAAAACAGGACCAGCAATGTGCCTCAGTGGTAGAGTGCTTACCAACCAGAGACAAGGCCCTGGGTTCCATCCCCAGTGCCACAAAGAAAAAAATAAATAAAAATAGCCACTTGGAACAACGCATTGACTACTTTGATTTAAAAATTTTGTTTAGACTCAGATTATTTAAGCAAATTAATGTTAGCATGACATTCTATGTAGATATAAGCTCGGAGAGAAGTGATTTACCCTGACATGCAATTAACTGCTCTGTCCAAACTTCATACCTTGTGGCCAGATACAGGAGGGCCTAAACAACCTCCTTTCCTAGATACCTGGCCAGCTCTCCCGACTTATCAATTCACTAAAAGTATTTCAGCCTAGATAAGGGGACAAGCATCTCCAAGAAAAAGAAAATAAAAACTTTAAGGGTGTTTCCAACAAAAACAAAGAAAACCAGCATGGAGAAAACTACCTGGCAGCCCTGAGATGTTAGCGGATGACATCAGAATTTAGTAAAAACGCAAAGTCAAAAATACATAACAGAGCATCCCATTGTTTGAATTGAATCTGCCACCCTCCAGAATTCCCACTTTTTCTTACACTCAAAGCCATGAATCGACACAAAAAGCAGGAGGAGCCCTCCTAGCACGCCAAAGACCTTCATCACTTCAGATTTCAAAGCAAGGTATCACAGAAAACAGGAGATTGAAAGGAGAGGACCTGCACAGGTGTTTATAAATCTCTTAGCTCCTCAGCTGGAATGATTTACCATTCTGGTAAATTCTGAGAAACCCTCAGTACACAGCCAGCATTCCTCCTCACAGCTGAAGTCATTATCATCATCATTTAGAAAAATTAGAGGGGAAATGTGAAAAAAAAAAAGTGGTCTAGACAGCAAGTCCCCCACTCCATGTCTTCCATGAGCTTACAATGGTGCCTGGTATATGTCTTAACATTTGTCTGTTGGAATATTGTCAGGTGCAGGGCAGGCTGAACTAAGTTGTCTGCAGGGCAGGCTGAACGAATGTTAGCTGCAAGATAACCCAGGCACTCAAACCCCCCTCTGTCTGGTCCTTTATCACCTGTTTGGGTCAAATCTGAACATTCAACCCCACTCAAAGTGGAACACTTGACCCCCACCCATCTGGTGCAACGGAAACTCACATCTGACCCCTGCCCCATTTGCCTGAAGGCAGAAGATGACACCCTTAGCAACTACTGCATGATCCAATCACTGTACGCCAATGGGGCAGCTTGCAGACCCAAAGACCCCATTAGATTTTGGCTATAAAAACTCCCTTCTGCCGGGCCCCTCTTTCTCTCTCTCTCTCTCTCTCTCTCTCTCTCTCTCTCTCTCTCTCTCTCTCTCTTTGTCCCCTCTCTCTTTCTCTCTCTCCTCCTCCTCCTCCTCCTCCTCCTCTTTCTCACTGCTGCAATAAAGATCTCTTGGTCGCTCTAAGTGTTGTGGTCACTTTCCTTTCAAATATTAAAAGCAGGGTTTTGAAATATTATTTGAGGAGCTTCAAGCATATAATATAAAAGAATTATTTATGATTTGATTGAGAATTTTGTTCATCACAATCACTCTCAGGTCCTGTAATTAATGTTTATTCCCCACAGCCAATGACCCTGAAGCAATAAACTCGTCAATCTGGCCTTCCAACAAGCTCCAGGAGATTCTGATTCAGGTAAACAAATTCATAAAAGTATGGTTTACGCTTTGAGAAAATACTGCTTTCTGTTTTAATGTTGCTTTCCCCAAAGTACCTTATCATGAAGGTGTACATTTCCAGTTTGTCCAAGAGAAAGAAGTTCTTGAGAAAATTGTGATCCAATAAAACCTAGGGATGCAAAACCCTGATTAAAGTATTGATGAGGGTGAAAAATCTAACCTGGCTCAACATTTTGGCAGAAACCACCTATTACAGAAGCTCCTTCTCAAGAGTTTAATGGGTTATTTCTAGAAGTTGCAAAGTATGTCATATTCATTATCTTAGCTTCTAAGTGAAGGATACTTGCTGATGAAAATTCTCAAAATCAGCTGCAAGAATCTGCAGCACAATGTGTCGATGTAGCAAAAAACAATTAAAAAGATATGTGGTGGTTGTCAGAAACCTCAAATGGGGCCTGATCAAGGATGATTCTCTGCCTCTCTAGGGTCTAAGGCAGGTTCCTTAACCTCAGCACTATTGACATTTCAGGCTATTGAGTAACTTCTTTTTCTTCATGGTTAGTACTTTTTGAGTTTTCTTCTGTAAATCTTCCTTATGCTAAACTTATGAAGAAATGTTCTGCTATTCTCTTCTGAAATTTTTACAATTATTACTTACCATGTTTGGGTTCTTAATCCATAGGAATTAATTTTTCTGAATAGAGTATTTGATGTACAAATATTCAAGGGAATGTTCAAATATCCCAGTCCTATGTTTTAAAGTCTGTCCTTATGAAACTCTTTGTAGTCTGTTCATCATAAATCAAGCATCCACATATGTGTCTATTTCCAGACTCTGTTTTGTCTATGGATTAGTTTTATATTCTTATACCAATAGATGCTATATTGATTATTATCAATTTATTCATGTTATACAATAAGTTCCTTTCTATTTCTGTTTGAGTAGACTTGACCAGTTGCCATTCCATGTAAATTTTAAAATGAGCTTGACAAATTTCAATTTTTTTAAATTGTGATGGGGAATTAGAATCCATGTATAACCCATAAGTCTCACAAACTATGAACATATTATCTCTCCTGTCCATTTCCTGAGACCTTCTTCACCAAATAAATAATTTTCTGTTTTGAGTTTAGACTTCTTGTACATGTTTTCTTAGATTTACTCCCAAACATGAGATACTCTCATCCTAACATAATATTTTCTATTTTCTTACTGTTGCTGGGAAATTCCAGTTGCTTTTTGTAAATTGCTAACTCTTATAGTTCATATACAAAGCGGTTTATATTTTTGTTTTGTTTTGTTTTGTTTTTTGTGACTTGTTGGTGATGCTTGATTTATTCATTAGAAAAAGTTCTTATGTACAAAATGAGCTAATGTTTATTTCCAGGAGTTAAAAGCACTCTTTAAAAAATTAAATAAAAGTCAGGACATGGATTACACGGAGCTGTTTTTCTCATAAGCACTTAAGTGAACAAACACGCCACAAGGAAGCTATCACACGCACATCAGGATGCTCAGGACTGGACCACAGCTTCGCCCAGCAGATGCTCACCCTGGATGGGAGTCTGCACCTGGGCACAGAAGTGGGTTCCTATTTATACCCAGGGGTACAGAAGGTGTAGAAGATTCACATCCTCATTAGAATACCAACATCACTGGCTAACAGTAGACTGCCTCACAGCTGAACCCGAGTTGCAGAACTTGGGGTGACTGGAGGGCATCAGTGGCCAGCATGGCCTGTCCTCACAGTGGCCATAGGTACCTTGGTACCACAGGGCAGAAAGTGAGGAAACCAAGGCAGCAGCATCACTTGGCCTTGACCCAGGGGACCAGAGGCCACGACCTATAACCAGTGCCCTTCTGCCCCAGGAGGCGGGCTGCAGGAGGTCATCGACAGCACTGGCTCGGCCACTGGTCTGACCCTGACTGGGGCTTTATATTTTTTGTATATACAATTATTCCTCCATGAACAATACAATTTAATTTCTATTTTATCTTTGATTCCTTAATGTTGCCATATACTCTACCTAAAGCCTATGAAATGGAGTTAGATAAAGGTGGTAATCATGGGTAATTTTGTCTCGTTCCTGATCTCAGAGGGAAAGTCATTAGCATTTCACCATAAAAAGTATGTCATCTTCTGCCTTCAGGCAGATGGGGCAGGGGTCAGATGTGGGTTTCTGTTGCACCAGACGGGTGGAGGTCAAGTGTTCAACCTTGAGTGGGGTTGAGTGTTCAGACTTGACCCAAACAGGTGATAAAGGACCAGCCTGGGTTATCCTGCAGCTAATATTCTTTCAGCCTGTCCTGCAGACAACTTAGTTCAGCCTACCCTGCATCTAACAATATTCCAACAGACAAATGTTAACACATATACCAGGCACCATTGTAAGCTCATGGAAGACATGGAGTGGGGGACTTGCTGTCTAGGCCAGGTTTGTTTTTTTTTTTGGTATAGGGTATTTTAGATTTTTCCAAATTAAGGACGTTTCTTTGTGTTGTTTGTTCACTTTTATCACCATTGATGAATTTTGTCGAATATGTTCACTGCATCTACTGAGATGACTCTTTCTTCCGTTAATCTGATACCATGAAGAAATACTAAAAATTTCTCCAATATTTAGTCCAAGTTTCATTATTGAGGTAAACCAAATTAGTTATGCATTATTTTTGTTTACATTTTTCTGGATGGGTTTTCCAATATTTTGTTTAAAACTTAACAAGAACTGGGGGGTGTGGCTCAGTGGCAGAGCACTTACCTAGCATGTCTGAGGCACTAGGTTCGATTCTCAGCACCACATAAAAAAATTAATAAAGGCATTGTGTCCATCTACAAATAAAAAAAATTAAGCTTAATAAACAAAATTATATATATATATGTGTATATAAATTGATAAAAATGACTTGCTATATTCTTCTCTAATTCCTCTTAATCAAGTTTTATTAACAAGATTGTCCTAGCTTCCTAAAGTTAGGTAATAATTATTTTCTCTTAATTTGTTTGAAGATTTTGATTTAGACTGAAACGATCGTCTTCTTCAATGTTTGGAAGAATAAATGAAGCCATCTGAACCTGAAATCTGATTTATGAAAGGATTTTTGATAATTCATTTAATAGCTATAAGATTATCGATTTTTAAAAAATGATTCCAGAATTGTCCTTTCAGTGATTGATGTATTGCAGAGCCTTTGTCAAATATCACATAACACTTCAGATTTACTGGAATAAAACTGCTCATGTTATTTTATTATTTTCTTAATGTGAAGATACCCCCTCTTTTTTTCATATACTGGGGATTGAACCCAGGGAAACTTTAGCACTAATCTACATCCCCATTTTGAGACAAGGTCTTGCTAAGTTGCTAAAACTGGCCACAAATTTGGTATCCTCCTACCTCAGCTTCCCCAATTACTGAGTTTATAGGTATGTGCCACTGTTCCTGGGCCCCTTTTTCATTCCTGGTACTGAAAGAAACGCAGTTGGCTTTGTTAAGCTTTGTGGTTGGATTTCAGTACTATTAACCCATGTTCTTAATCATTGCTACAGAGTGGCCTATATTTTTGCTGGTCCTAGAATCTGCCTGGCCTCAGGTCCCTTATATCACGGAAATTATGAGGCAGGGCCCTACCCTGTTATTGGCTGGTTAACTAAAGGAAGGATAGAAAATTTAAAAATAAATAAATAAATATTTAACCAGGGGGACTAATCTCTGATTACAAAAGCTTCACCAGGTACTTGATAGTATATTGTGGCTGGACCGGGTGGAGCACACCTATAATCCCAGCAGTTTGGGAGGCTGAGGCAGTAGGAATACAAGTTCAAGTGTAGCCTGGGTACTTTAGTGAGATATAAGGCAGGACAAGATACTATGGTTAGGCTCCCTGAGAATTCCAGCTTGCTATGATTTAGTGTGCATTCAAGTCATGAACACCCCGATTCAGCATCTGTACTCAAGGTTTTAAATATCTGCTAATGAGCATGTGCTCACTTAGCTAACCCTTGGCACTGGGCCTTCTTTGTTTGGCCTGCACATAACAAAGGCCTATGGAAAGACTCAGGGGGCTGCGGCCTTGGAATAAAACATATCTACAGTCCCAACAGTGCCTCACATTTTTTCAAATGCTAGTAGTTAATCCACTACTTCTAAAGTAAAAGCATTTGGATAAAGAAGATTTACTTTAGGTGTGGAACAATAAATTGTAAAGAACATGAATGGAATTTTATGTCCTCTGTAAATTCTAGGCTTTTCATGAGTAAGATGGATGAAACTAATTTGTCAAACTGACTTGAAATGACTGACATAGAAAAAGGAAAGGGATGCAGGGTAACAGAAAAGATAGGAAAAACTGAATAGTCCGTTTTCTGAATTAGCTATCAAGAAGAGTCTGGAGGGGAAACACTTTAAGACATTGGTATAGGAAATAATTTTTGAACAGGATCCCAAAGGCACAGAAAACAAAGGTAAAAATAGACAAATGGGATTATATTAAACTAAAAGGCTTCTGAATAACACATGAAACCAACAGCGTGGAGAAATATCCTATATTAATGGGAGAAGATATCTGACAACTCTACATCTAATAAAAGAATCCTATCCAGAATATATAAGGAATTCAAAGAATTAACAAAAAAGTAATCCAATTAAATAATGGGCAAATAAATAACCTGAATAGACACATCTCAAAAGAAGAAATCCTAGTGACCAGCTGGGCTCAGTGGTACACACCTGTAATTCCAGCAATTTGGGAGGCTGAGGTAGGAAGAATGGAAATTTAAGGCCAGCCTTGGCAATTTAGCAAGACCCTGTCTCAAAACTTTAAAAAGGTGGGAGGCCTGCAGGTATCTTCCAGTGACCAAGCAACCCTGGATTTGGGAAGAAAGGAGGGGAAAAATGGGCTATATACACAAGGGAATATTTATTTATTCATAAAGAATGAAATCCTGTCATTTGCAGCAAAATGGTTGGAACAGATAGACATTACGTGAACTAAGCCAAACACAGAAAGATGAGTACCACATGTTCTCACTCGTTTGTGGAAACTAAAAAAGTCGACCTGATGGTAGAATAGTGATTACTAGAGAGTGAGAAGGGAGAATGGGTGGATAAAGGAGGGCTGGGTTTGGATCAGTGCACAGTGTAAAAATGTGTTAAAACAACATACTGAACCCATCAATATGTATAGTTAATACATGTTAATTTAAAAAGCATTTATAAAAGGGAATTCTGATTTTATTTTATACATATCATTAGAAAGAAGTGAAATGGGGATTAACTGGAAAATTAGATTACGGTATATTATTCAATTGCCACCTAGAACAGATTATGATGAGCCAACCTGTTCATAAAAGGCAGTTGCCTCACACTTGAAAGTGCCCTGTGACTCTGGACTTAAGCTTTTTTTCACAAAATAGAAATAACTATTAAAGGGGCTGGGGATATAGCTCAGTTGGCAGAGTGTTTGACTCACATGCACAAGGCCCTGGGTTCAATCCCCAGCACCACAAAAAAAAAAAAAAAAAGAAAGAAGGAAGAAGAAAAGAAATAACTATTAAGAACAGCAAAACTTTATTTTTAAAAAATTGCCTTTGTTGCAAGTTTAAAAACAGGGAAGGCCATTTTTCCCACCTAAAGACTTCATAAATATGGCCAGTGTAGGAAGCATGTCATTTAAAAGGATCATGTTGAAAATGGTAAAAGAGGATATCTATGGGCATTTAGCCAACTTGTCAGAGGCGGTGAGATCCTCAGGCAGCCTGAGCACCATGGTTAGGTTACTTCACAGTCCAGCAATTACAGCTTGATTCCTACACTTAACAGAAGGGAATGTAGTTTTTAGGATCCAACAAGGGAAAAATGTCCCTGAAAAGGAAGGAAAAGAAACAGTCACAAAGTGCTGATGAGAAACTATTATATGACCTCAGACCCACTGAGGCCCTCAGGCCTCACAGGGGGGGAGAAGCCAACAATTTGAAATCCCTGAAGCCATTACAATATTCTGATGATTCAAGTATAATAGGTTACATATAAATATATATATATATATGTAGACCCACACACAAACAACAGTATATAAGTTCGTAATAGATCTACTATATGATATACATTATATATATATATATATGCATATATACACTCATATATATAAAGAGAGATTATTATATTTTACATATAGTGATATATATAGAGAGAGAGATGAGGGAGAGAGAGAAATAAAGCACATGCTATTATCTGGTAAGTTCTCAGTTGTTAACCAGTGTTTATAAACTTTACATGGCCACCGTATCTCAAGTTTTAAATTATGAGTGTCAGCTGATACATTGGAAAAAAAATAAAGGTCTGTCCTTCTGACATAACTAAAGTCCAAGGAATAATTCTTATGACTGATTTAAGAGGAGTGTTCAATTTTGGCATTTAAATTCTTCTAGAACAAAAAGCTGATTAAGAGTTGGCAAACATATCAGTTACCATCTTCATGGAAATTCACAATCCTATTCCATATTTATGCTATAGATGCCAAAGATTTTTTTTTTTTTTTTTGCAGGCGTAGATTGATAATACAAAATGGCTCTCAAGGTTGCAATTATAAAAGTTTGTTCGAAAGAATGAAAAATGTTAATGAAACATATACCTAATAACCGTAAGAATACATGATTTCAACAATCCTGAACTAAAATCTCCCGAGTATCTGGTATACAAAGTATGGTGTATGTCATTTAACAAACCAATA
This sequence comes from Marmota marmota marmota, assembly GCF_001458135.2. Classification (NCBI taxonomy): domain Eukaryota; kingdom Metazoa; phylum Chordata; class Mammalia; order Rodentia; family Sciuridae; genus Marmota; species Marmota marmota. Next base: position 62,516,027 of record NW_026000174.1, on the reverse strand, counting down.
CCTATTTTCACCAATGTAGACACTTATGGCACTAATTCAAAATACTCTCACCTAGATAATGTTCTCGGAAGGTTTTCCAAGTGTTCGACTTCACATGACAGTGAGCATTTCTGTCCCACCGGCCTTCTGGATTCACGACTACTATTACCTCGTATTTTCATCACCAAATTTATTGGAAACTTTCTGAACAAAATAAAAAACAAATATATAGATTTGAGCACTGTTTTAATTAAATTTTTGGAGACAAGGAACATCTCATAAATGGAAAGTTTGACAACAGAACCTCTCTAGTATCATCTCTTTGATGATTGTAGATCAGCCATATACCAACTGACTGAGTATCATCTATTTATTGACAGAATCAACTGATTTTTTTTTTTTAGATCTACTCACTTAACTAACCAGAATTGTATAGATCAAATCAGGCCCAATGCTCAACTTCAGTGTACTATGCAATAATTTTACTCTGATCAGACCTGGGTGGCCAAAGACAATGTCAGATAACCTTAATCTCAGTGATCTACTACACTTACCTTTGAATGTAGCATGATATTGGGATTTGGCCAATGAAATCTAAATGCACCGGATCATATGTGATTGAACTTTCAATGAGGATTGCTAATGGGTATTCCTAAAGGTATAAAGAATATAACTTCAGTTTTTTTAATCATATCTCATTTTAATGGTTTCAAATTCAATTTTTAAAATGCAGCATATGAAAAACAAGGTAATAATCATGTTTAGCTTATGAAATAAAGTAGATATAAGTACAAGATAAAATAGAACAGAATAAGTGACAAAATATGTTTGTAGCAGACATTAATAGTTCCCAGCATAATATATGCCTAATTTTTTAGGTAATATGTATTTATCTAATTGTTTTTCTTCAGTAGAAAACACATAATTTATATATTTCTTATACATGCATTTATCTGATGCTCTGCCTTTTAGTTACAGATATTTGAGATAAATGTATTTTACTATATATTCACTTTCGAGAGATCAAACAACCATCAAGTGATCTCATATTATTATACAAACTGTATAAGATGATAAATAAATATAATTCTGTCTACAGAAAAAAAATAGTTCCTGGCATAGTCTAAGGAATTTATTTGTTTGACAGTGAGTCTGCATAGACAAATTTGCTCATCACATTTTAAGAATCAGAATCTGACTGAGGCAGAACTAAGTTACTGAGTGTGACTTCTAGTTAAATATTTGAAAACTTACATCCTGCCTATTTTCAAAATAGAGATAATATAAAACAGGAGTTGGCGAATGTTTTCTAAAATGGGCTTAAAAAATAGTCTTTGCAGACCATACTGTATATCACTATACCCATTCTTCTGCCTTTGTTAGCATGAAAGCAGACATACGTAATAACTAAATGAAAGTGACCTTGTTCCGGTAAAACTTACTATACAGGGCTGGGATTGTGGCTCAGCAGTAGAGCACTCGCCTAGCACCTGCAAGGCACTGGGTTGAATCCTCAGCACCACATAAAAATAAATAAGTAAAATAAAGATCCAACTACAACTAAAAATTATATTTAAAAAAATTTACTATACAAACAACAGAAGCTGACAGGATTTGACCATTGGTAATCTAAAGCTACTAACTTTAGACCTTATTTTTGTTGAATGTGTTAAAAATATTTCTGAGAACAAACAATTGAAATAAGAACTTTACTCATTTATTTACCTTCAGAGGGATGAATTCCATTGAGTGAAAAACAATCAGTATGCTCTAATTAAATGCTACAGTTTAGAATACTTACATCCTAGAATTGAAAAACAACTATCAAAAATCACACATTCAATTAGAGAATATCATGCTAAGCAAAGGAAGCCAATCCCAAAAAACCAAAGGCCAAATGTTTTCTCTGATAAGTGGATGCTAATCCATAATGGGGAGAAGTGGAGGAACTTTGCATTGGGCAAAGTGGTTGGGGGATAGAAGAGGAGGGGGTAGGGGAATAGGAAAGATGGTGGAATGAGAGGGACATCATTACCCTAGATACACGTATGATTGCAAGAATGGCGTGACCCTACTTTGCATACTTCTCTGAAGTGAAAAATTGTGCTCCATTTGTGTACAATGAATCGAAGAGCATTCTGCTGTCATGTATTAGAATATTTTTTTTAAAAAATGACATACTCAACTCTTCTATGCATTCAGATACAGTCAATATTTTACATGATTCATCTTTAAACATTCCATTTAGCATCTAGAAACTATGGTATTCAAGAGTGCTTGCTGGTACCTCATATCATCCAAAAGCAAATAAAATGTCCATGTTAAAAACTTTTAGTGTTGAGCATTAAACAGGAAATGTTTATTATACATTAAGGAAGTTCATTTTAACTTGGAGTTCTCACAAACAGGAATATGTGAGTCCTGGGGTCTTGTGATACAATAAATAGGAAGATAATAGAATACAAGTCACATTACCAAATACCTGTTCCTCCTCCTGCTCTTACAACTTCATATCTTTTCCTTTCTCTGAATTTCCTTTTTCGCTGCCCCAGGGAGTTTCTCCCTTCCTGGGTGACAAATGGAAATCTCAGCACCTATCTGCTTAAAAATTACCTATCTATGGTATCAGTGAGAAAGAGAGAGTCTTCTCCAAGATGTCCCAGCAAATATCCTAGAAAGGTTCCAGGTGACCTAACATGATTTTCTAAAGTGAAAATTGGCATGGACTCTTCGTTTGTTTCCCAAATATTTGAGTTCCTACATTTTACTAACCAACAATTACACTTGGTAATTGAGTCCGCCATGTGCTAAGTTGAGTGCTTACCGTGTGCTGAGCATTGTTTTAGGTACTAAGGAAGAGAAGCCAAGAAATGATGGGGCCATGCACCCAAAGCCAAGAATAGAATCAGTCCCCCCAAAATCATTTATATCAGGAGTGGTGCAGGTGTGGTTCCAAAAGGGAAAAACAAACTGTCATTACCAATCACAGCCACAAATTAACATAAAGGAGGAAAATTAAAGTTTTCTAATTTCAGAAAAGACTGATTCTTCTCATCAATCAATACAGGGGAAATATAACCTGATAGACCCTATATGTCAGTTGAAATTTTAAGTCAACAACAACAAAAGAAGAGGGGATTGAAGAACTGTTCCAAAGTAAATGTTTCCTTCAGGTTAGATTTTATCACAGAGAACATAAAATCATTCTAGCAGAGGCAAGAGAGGAGGTAAAGGAATATATAGTTTTTTTAAAATTACAAGTTCTGTATTTCTCTTCTACTGTGGAAAGAATATAAATTGAGAGAGAGAAAAAAAATCAATTGACAATTAAGTTTCAACAGCTCAGTTTTAGCCAGTAGTTTGTGATCCTAAAATAATTGAAGAATATATTATTTGCTCTTAGATGGAGAGGAAAGGAGGAGGGACAGGAAAGGGGAAGAAATGTAGAATGAATTTGACGAAATTATGCTATATGCATGTATAAATATACCACATTGAATTCTACCTTTAAGTATAACTATAAAGCACCAATCAAAAATAAATGAGTGGGACTGGGGCTGTAGCTCAGTGGAAGAGTACTTGTCTTGCACGGGTGAGGCACTGGGTTCAATCCTCAGTGCCACATAAAAATAAATAAAATAAAAACATGCTGTCCATCTACCAAAAAAAAAATTTTTTTTAATGAGTAGAGGGCACTGGGGTTGTGGGTCAGTGGTAGAGCACTTGCCTGGCATGTCTGAGGCAGTGGCTTTGAGTCTCAGCACCACATTATAAATAAATGAATAAAATACAGGCCCATCAACAACTAAAAATATATATATATTAAAAAAATAAAATAAAAATAAATGAGTGGAAGGTAGACCAATAGAGTAGAAGAAAGGGAATAGGGAGGGGGGTGGGAGGAGAAGGAGGAACAGAAGAATGGGTATAGTGATATACAACAGGAGTGGGAGACCAGGAAGATAATTCATTTTGTGTGTGCTTTATAATTATAATCATTAATTATTTGATTTTTTATAAATTATATTTTATAAACAACATCAAATAATTAATTAAGTCCACAAAATCATTTATACCAGGAGTGGTGCAGGTGTGGTTCCAAAAGGGAAAAACCAAACTGTCATTACCAGTCACAGCCACAAGTTAACATAAAGGAGGAAAATTATAGTTTTCTCATTTCAAAAAAGACTGAATCTTCAGGAAAAGCAAGTATTTTAAAAGATATTGCATTTAAGCAAAAAAACAGGGTCTAAAAATAATTCTATTTAAGGAATATTAATCCTGTAGAATGCCTTCAGACTGTGTAGTGTGATTTCTGCCTTTAGATATTTTTCAGGGATTCATTAGTCTTTAGACACAGTCTTAATAACTCTGTTAACATGGTCCAAGAAAGGTATCCAAATTGTTTTTAAAAATAAATAAACAAATGCCCTTACATAAACCCTGATGCCACAAAAAGCTAGAAGATAAAGGAACTGGAAGAAGTCCTCCTTGACTATGTTCACAGGGCAGCCATACCCAAGGTAGAGCTCATTTGACTGAGGTTGCAGGTCATTTATTATAGGTGTTCGTCTAACTTTGACCAGGAGCCAGGAAGCAGAACAGGTGACAGTCACTGTTGAAAGAAAATAACAAAAAGGGGAAAATATTATATAACATGTGTGTCCCCCAACAACAGCTTGGGAAATTTTCAGCCTGTTCAACTTGGTTGAATTCTCAACTACAGAGTGAAAATGTTTTCTATTTGTATATTTTCCCATTGTAAGATATTGGATCAAATACTTCATCTCTGTGACTCAGTTTCTTCATCAGAATATGGAAAAATCTTAGGAGAGTTATTTACTGAGATGTTCTAAGCCAAAGATCCGACCCCCTCCCCCGGGGTTTAAGAAAGCATTCAAATTTTACCAGTAGGTCTCATGAATATGTTTTTGAAATATTTCCCATTGTAACAGATCTAGACCTGAAATAGGAAAGGAAGAGCTTTTATAATTGGTTACACACAAGTGAAAATTTATCATGTGCTCCTATTTAAATTTTTCAGTTACAGTGTTGGAGCCTGCTAATATTACCTGCCTGATAACTAGATGAAACCAAAGAATTCTAAAATTGCCAGGTGCAATGGTACATGCCAGTAATCCCAGTGACTGGGGAAGCTGAGGCAGGAAGATCGCAAGTTTGAAGTCAGCTTGGGGAACTTAGCAACACCCTATCACAAAATAAAAAGGACTCCAGATATAGCTCAATGGTAGAGCCCTGGGTTTCATACACACACACACATACACACACACAAACACATACAATAAAATAAAATAAATCAATCCCAAGTTGAACAAAGAATTATAAGATAAATAATATTTCGGTTACCTCAATAACTTTTATGACTGCTAACAAATTTTGGTCTGAGTCATACTTATTGTGTCTCTATGAATTCAAGTTATTATCCCATACTTACAGATGAATAAACTTATGCCCTTACATAACTGCTAAGTGGCAGAGCAGAATTAAAACCAATGCAAAATCTATTCAGAGTCTCAACTCTAAAAAGGAATCATTTACAGCTGAAAACAGCTGACTACTCTCTGACCAAACTTCCTAACACATGGCTAGAACATGCAGACCTAAGGAATTTTCTCTCCAGGGGACCTGGCAATCTCTCCTGATTTTGCCAGTCAGTGCAAGTATTTTATATTCTGCACAGAGACTAGCCAGTCTCTAGACAAAAGAAATTATGAACTTGGAAATTTTTTGAAAGTGTGGAGAAAAATATCTTGAGATCAGCTCAGGGGATAGATTCAAAGGAAGAACTGTGCTGAAGACAGGTGGTCAAAACCCTAGCTTACTGCAACCTAGCAGTGTTTTAGCAACTGATCACCAGATGATACGAAACAAAACCCAAAAGTCAACAGTATGCTTTAAAAGCACCCCCACTGCTTGAAATTGCCACCTCTGGAATTCTCTCGGTTACTTACAATCAGCAAGACCCTTAACGGACACAAAAAGCATAAGAAGCCCTCCTAGCACGCCTGAGAGCTTCATTGTCACTTCAAGTCTCAGTCCCAGGTATTGCAACAAGCAAGAAACCAAGGTAGTCGGGCCTCTGCAGGGTTTATAAACCTCTTGCCTCCTCAGCTGTGAGTGATGATTTACCATTCTGGAAGACACTAAGAAGCCCTTAACATAGTCTTGGCCTTTTCTCCTGGGAGCCAAAATTACAATTATAAATCAGAAAATCAGGGAAGAGAATATAAAAGTGATCCTGGGTGTATCCCCTATGGTGTCTTCCCCAAGCATGTATTTGTCTTACATATTTTATGTCTATCTATTGGATGATTAAAGCAAGGATTTGCAAGGTTAGGAGAATCCAAGTAGTAATGAAACTCAGTTTTGAGATGGGACTAGATTTCCCACTTTGCCAATTTCCTTTTGGGTTCTTGTCTTGCAGATTTGAGGAATAAAATCCATGGACAAAAAGGGAAGGCAAGAGTAAAATGAAGTAGCATTTATTTAGGTGAGAAAAGACAGAACTCCTGCAATGCAGACAGCATCGACTTGCTAACTTGGGGGCTTACATGGGTTTTGGGTATGAGCATTGATCAAAATCTATGTTAAACAAGCCTGAGAAAGTATCAAGGCTATTGGTTGTGTCCTTCAGCCTGAGTTTCAATCATTCCTATAATTCCCATTGGGGTTCACTCCTTTCTTCCATTCCTGCCTCTCTAAAACAAAGGAGTTGGCTGGAGTGTTTCCACAGGTGAGTCCTATGGTCTTTTTTGAAACAGGCCTTGATGGTACCATTGATATTTCTACCAGTTATCCTTCAGGTGCGGTCTCTGCCTTTAAATAAGACCTCAATTGAGGCCAATTACCCATTGCCTGACCCTTATCGGTATTCATTAATACCAAAGAACCATTTGCAAATTGAATGAAAATACTGTATACCATATTATCAGGTTCACTATGGGATTTTGTGAGAAAAGAACAGGAAAAAAAAAAAGCCAATGCCCCACCTACAAGCCAATGATTCAGATCCAGTAAGCCTGGGCCAAACAGCACTAACCACCTCCAGGAGGTCCTGGTTCAGATAAACAAACCAACACAGCATGGTCTGAGGGCCGGGAAAATGCAACTTTTAGATTTCGAGGCATTTATCATGAATATGTACATATTAGGGTGCTGACGAAAGATTCTCTAAGGGATTTTTGGACAACTAAATCTAGAAATGAAAATTCCTAAGAGAAAGGGCTAATGGGAAAGAATAACAATGCTGCCCAGCTCCAAATGTTGGAAGCTTCAAATTTTGAAACCCCTAAAAAGTTCCATCTCAAAACTAAAAGTCTACTGTTTTGCCTTAAGATATTAAATGGCATGTCACGAAGCCTATGTCAGCTCTGAGTGCAGGATGATTGCTGGTGAATAGTGTCAAATCCCGATACAGATCTTCAGGACGGTGAGCTGACGTGACACAGAACTAGCAAAGAGTTCCATCTATGAACATCAGAAACCTCAAGGTGATGTCCTCACTAGTATTTATTTCTATTACATTGCATATTCTTAAAATCAATAGGATTTTAGAGTGTTTGATGCTTAACACATTTAGGAAGGTCAAGGACTATAATCAGTCAATTTTATTCGACAATAATTTTCTGTTCTCTTAATCCGACAGGTGAACATGTTTTTTTACAAAGTTAACAAGAAGCTGGGTATGGTGGTGTGTGCCTATAATCCCATTGGTTTGGGAGACTGAGGCAGGAGGATCATGAGTTCAAAGCTAGCCTCAGTAATTTAGCAAGGCTCCAAGCAACTCAGTGAGACCCTGTCTCTAAATAAATTTTTTTAAAAGGGCTGGGGATATGGCTCAGTGGTTAAGTGCCCTGAGTTCAATCCCTGGTACCAAAAATATAAATAAATAAACAGTTAACAACGTAAGAATACATAATTCTGAAATCTCTAATTCTAATAACTTACATGCTTTCTTCCTCTGTTAAAATAACCGCTGAAATTTTTTAGAGGTTAAATTTGCATAAAATTAACCATTTTAAATACACAATTCAGGGTATTTAGCACATTCACACATGTTCAATCATCAGTAGTTCCAAAATATCTTCATCACCCCCGGCCTGAAGAAGCACCTAAAGCAATTAAGCAACTCCCCACTCCTCTCTTCTCCCAATCCCCGGAAACCATTAATCTTTATGTTCCTGTGGATTTACCCATTTTGAATATTGTATAAAAATTGAATTATCTGTGACTTTTTGTGCATAGATTATTTCATTTAATGTAACTTTGTTCAAGATACACTAAATCCTAGTCTCGGTACATCATTCCTCGTCAGAGTTGTATAAAACCCCTTTGGATGGATATATCATATTGTGTTTTTTATTATCTACTGATGCACACTTGAGTTAACATGTTTGTGAACAGTGCTACTATGAATCTTTCTGTACAATATTTGTTTGAATATTTGTTTTCAATTCTGTGGGCTGGAGGCCTATATTTTAATTGCCTCTATTCACCCCACTGCTGAGGGAGAGCTTCCCATGCCAGGGTTGCAGTGATCGCCAAACACTTGACAAGTGACACAGAACAGATTGGCTCCTCAGCAGTTCATTAGGACTTGCCGTCACTGCCTGGGGAATGCCCCATGTCACATAGGGCCACAGGGAAGCTGCACTTAGGGTAAAGAAAATGGGCAGCCAGGTGGTACAAGTCACAGTCCTCACAGTCTGAAGAGGATGAGATGACCCCTGGCTCCCACAGGAGGACACAATGGCCTCCTTTGAATGATTCATTAGGCTGTCACAAAACAGAAACTGCCATTCAGAGATAAGTTTCCACTCACTGGCTTCCACGTATCTGCTCCTCCTGGGGACTTCATCCACAGGAGCAAAGAGGGGAGAGATCTGTGAAGTCAAGTCAGTAGAGGCCCTCCCCATCTCACCAGACATGGAGAGCCTCATGGAAATAAAAGCACATAACACGGGGCCTTAATTTTAGTCCTGATATGACGAGTTGATGGTGGAACCCACAACTTACCTCCTCCAGCCATGTACAAAGGCCCCAGTTTCTCCGAATCCCAGCTAACACTGTATATTGTGAAACTGAGAGTTATGTGTCACTGTTTCTCATTGACAGTTTTGTGGTTGGTTGTGAAGAGATTGTCTCATCGTGGTTTTTATTTGCATTTCTCAACTGATTCACGTCTTTTCAGGTGCTTGTCCGGTCCTTTGTAAATCTTTGGAGAAATGCCTACTCAAGTTCTTTTCCATTTTTGATTGTTTGTCTTTTTGCTATTCAGTTGTAAATGTTCTTTAAATACTCTGAATACTAGACACCTTACAGGCTCAAGGTTCACAATTTTTTTTTTCCCATCCTGTAGAATATCTTTTCACTCGATTGAGGTTGTTTTAATTTTTGTCAACTCCATTTTTCTATGTTTCCCTTCATTGCTTGTGATTTCAATGCTGTGCCTAAAATTTGACTGCCAAATCCAAGGTCATGAAAAGTTTCCCCTAAGTCATATAGCTTCATGTCTTATATTTAGGTGTTTGCTACATTTTGAGTTCGTCTTTCGAATGGTAAGAGGTAGGAGTTCCACGTTTTTCTTTTCCATGGGGATATTCAGTTGTCTCAGCACCATTTATTAAAGAGACAATTTGTTCCCCAACTAATGATCTTGGTACCCTGGCCAAAAATCTGTTGATCGTGGATGTTTGGGTTTATTTTTAGACTCTCTATTCCATTGATCTATATCTTTATCCTTATGCCAGTCACTATTTTGATTACCGTCGGTTGTGGTATATTGTGAAACTGAGAGTTATGTGTCACTATTCTTTTTCAAGATTGTTTGGTTATTTTGGATTTCCACATGTGTTCTATGGTCAGCTTTTTTCTTTATGAAAAAAAAATGGCATTGGGGATTTTGATAGAGATTGCACTCAATGCATAGATTGCTTTCAGTATTGTCCTCATAGTAATGTAAGGCATGTATGCCTTGTAACGGTCCGGCGAACGTCGGAGGAAGAGACCACCAAGAGACCGGCTCATGCAACAGCAAAAGGGGATTTATTGAGGATCCAATCCAGCACGCTGGGGCTCCAGGCTCACTCAAGAAGGGAGAGCGGCCAAGAGCCCCGAGCAGAGGTTAAGCAGTGCTTAAGTACACTTTTTGGGGAGGGCGGGGACTTTGCATACATCAGAACAAATCATCATGAGGCGCGGGAAAATCAAACAACAATTTTTAAACATGATTAGTACATTCATTGGCGGGAACAGGTTGGGAGGGAGTGATAGGTCAATCCTAAGAAGGGGGGTACATTCAAACTGATTGGTTTGGGCCCTGAGATGCCTACGTGCCAAGCTGCACAGGGTCCTAGGTTATTAAACAACTAAATGGTCAGGGGGAATATCTACTGGGCAGTCCCGGGAATTGTCCTAACAGCTACAGGAATTTCAGGTTTTGGGTGTAGCATAGGAACTTAACAATACCTGGTCCTTTACATTTTAACTCAGGCTTTGCAGCTTAGAAACTTTACAATACCCGGTCTTTTACACTTTAACTTCAATTTCTTTTACTCTTACAGCCTGAGCACAGGATATATTTGGTATTTATTTAGGCATTCATTTCTTTCAGGAGCCTTTTGCAGTTTTCAGATGGGTTTTTGTCTGCCCTTGTAGCCGTGTCACGCTATCTTGATAATAAATTTAGGGTATGTTTTGATATCTGGAACAGTAAATTCTTCTACATTTCCTATAAAGATATTTTGAGGCTATTTGGCCAAATGTCATTTCATAATTTTTAGAGTTTACACTTGCTTATATTTTCCCTTGTTTTATTTTTACCTTCTTAACAAAATTTTAAGTCTATAGTACAGTGTCATTAACAAGGTTGTACAGTAGGGCTCTAGAACTTTTTCATCTGCCATTCCATAATTTTTAAGGTTTCCCAGTAACAAAAGGAAAAAAATGGAAATGCAATCAGTATTGGAATCAATCTATAATCAATGGATCTTCAGTCCATGATCATAATCATGGACATAAAGACATTTTTATGTCTTTTTAATATGTAAGAGTAATGTTTTACAATCTTCTCTTTAGTATTCTTGCATATTTCCTTAGACTTTTTCATAGGTATTAATACTTTCATGCATTTATATTATTTTTCTTACTCTTGATGGTACAATGAATTGCAGCTGTTTTATATATTAATAACCAAACTTATTTTTCAGTAGGTCACCTGCATTTTACATATATAAAATGTTTCTTCTGTGAACAAAAACAGTATTATTTCTTTCTAGATAGCTGTTTATTCTGTTGTACCTTTATGTTACCATATTCTCTACACAGAACCTTCAATAAAGTCAAGTGAAATGGTAACAGTGAATACCCTTGTTTTATTCCTGATCTCAGTGGAAAAGTTATAGAATGTTTGATATTTTGCTTCTATATCATCATTGATTCAGAAATGCCATCAAAATTTTTCTGCATTTACTGAGATTATACCATCAATTCATCTGATAAGCTGGTAAAATACTTTGATATTTTTCTAATGTTAAGTGCAACTTTCATTACTTATGCAAACCCATCATCCTTATATTTCTGGATAGTTGGACTTGGCTTTTCTAACATACTTTTTAGAGCTTTTAGTTCCATGTATATCAGTGACAATGGTAACTGGTTATTTTCCTATTGTCCTTTTCAGATTTTTTTATCAAGATTATCCTAGCTTCATAAAATGAGGTGGAGATTATTATCTCTTTACCAATTCTCTCAAAGAATTATTTCTTCTTAAATATTTACTAGAGGGCTGGGGTTGTGGCTCAGTGGTAGAGTGTTCACCTAGCATGCATGAGGCACTATGTTCAATCCTCAGCACCACATAAAAATAAAATAAAGGAAAAAATATTTAGTAGAAATATACTGGCCTATTTAGAGGCCTTAGTGGATACTAAGCACATAACCAAAAATTTCAATCATGTTATGTGTTCAGAGACCTCAAATCACCAAGTAATTCAGGAACCCTCTGTAGTGAAATGGAAGTGTTACACATAGGATCAGACCAAAAAAATAGTCAAGCTGAGGTCTTGTTGCTCCATAAAGATGTCCCAGGAGTGTCTCTTTTTCTCTCAGCATATCACTCAAGAAGTTCCTGCCTCCACAAACCAGATGAGGACTCAGATAAAGAAAACTCCAAGGTCATGCATGGGCCTGGGTCACTGATGGCCCCTCCAAATAATGTCTACAGGAATGGATTAGAGTGAGGCTAAATCCTGTGTCCTTTAGTGGGCACAGTAAAGGACGTGGCACAGTGTGAGGCTTTGTGCAATATGGATGGCTTTCCTAACTGCCCTACCAAATGTCCTGGTCATTTGGTCAGATTAGTAGCAAGACTCAGAATGGCATATAAAATAAGTCTGTCTGGAGATGAGACAGCTGGACAAAAATCAACTGTGCAACTAATAAGGTGTTTGTTACCAATATGGACATTCATAGAAAAAGGGAACACAACCAATGAGTAGTCTGGTTGTCAGCTAAATTTAGACACTGAATCATGTTTCATCTCGGAACAAACAGATATGTGACCAATTACCTCCTGGATTTGCAAGATGGCGGCTCATGAAAATTCAGATACTGTTCTAGACTGGGCCTGTGTGCAATAAACTGCTACTATCACCAGAAGATACTGAAACAACATGGAAGAGCAGTCCTGACTGCCAGCTTCTGGATAAAACTAAAGGTACTGCCCAGGGACAAAGCCCTCCCCCCCACAAACAGGACGTTCTTAGCAAACAGATCACACTGGGCCTCTCTTCCCATCATCCCATCTAGACTATCCAGCTGGATCCTGACTGCAGCTGGGACTTGTTCCGGATTTGGCCTAAATATGCTTATACGGTCTACTGATTTGAGCCACACTGTCTAGGCCCTACAAGAACACATTTGTTCCCTCTTTGGGTTCCCTAAAAACATTGTATCTGATAATAGCTTTGCAATGTAGACCACACATCAGTGGACCCAATCAAGGGCCATATTATGGACTCTCCATGCTCCACAGCACCCCAAGTCACTGGTACAGTTGAGCATTTTAGTAGACAATTAAAGAACCAGTTTAAGTGGCTAATGGGAATAAGATAACCCTATCCTATAGTATAGGTCTCAGGTTGAGTAATCTGGGGCTTCACAGCAATTTGCCTAAACGGTAGTTCTCATTTCCACCACATTTGATCAGGCTACGCATCCTTTTCCTCTTTTACAATTATTTACAGATCAATCTCCATGAGAAATCCTCCAAGAACCTTTTATTCCCTCAGAGATTCAAATCAATGGTAGATCAGGATGCTCATTAGAAAAGCAAGATCTTGGAGAAACTCACCTTCTCCATTTACTTCACTGGTATAGATCATGGATTTTGCCTACAAGGATCTCAGGTATAATGACTATCAATTTGAGGTCTCTGGTTCAACATTTTCCTTCAGCTGGCCCTGCTCCTTAATGAAACTGGCAGGAGAGAACTAGTCTTAGGTTGGCCTCCTAGTTCTCTAGAATAGACCCTAATGAGCTATGGAACATCTTTTCCTGGCTTGCTAATATTTAGGCTTATGGCCTTCAAGCTCATGCCCCTTGGGGTAATGCTGAGTGTAGCACTAGTCTGTGATTTCCTCTGACAGATTAATGATTATGTTCATATCCCCTCAATGTCCAGTTCACTCAAGTCCAGGGTCCTAAGGATTAAAGGGTAGATTTGAATGCTCTGGCTCCAGGACTCCCAAGCCAGTCTTCGTCATTTGCATATCTACATTCCTAGTCCAAGTATCTCCATTCAGAGGCCTCCTTGTCAATGACCTTGGCTGGAACAATTTTCTCCACTTTGACTCAGTAGCTTTCCCCTCCTAGCCCTTTCAACTGCTAGGGAGCCAGCACCACTTTTTGCTTCTTGGAAAAAAAAAAAAAAAGCTTCATTTCAATGTGGCCTGTCATCCTAATTGACCAATTTGATACTTGTTTGCTCAACAGGTTGTGGACTGATTAAAAGGTAAATTTATGAAAGCCACTTAGAACAGTGCCAAACTATGACCAGTTCTTTTCTGTTTAATTTGTTCCTGTAACTAAATGCATTGTTGGAATGCTTAAGATTAACATAAATTCTTACCTCATATTTTAAGGTGTATGTACAATATTTTTTAATACTGTACATTTTGGAGTATGTTTTCATAAATGTTTTATATAATTATAAATGGAAATTTGGTATTTTTGGATATCTGTATTTCTAGCAACTTAACATGAATTGGGAAAAATCCTGTTTTTCTAGATTCTGAGCATGATAATGAAGCAAACTTTCATTTTTATAATATTTAGTAGACTATGCTATGCCATATTATTTATAAATGTGATGTTTTATAAATGGGCCTCTGATTAGCAGTCTCATATTTTAAATTGATTTTACACAGTGATTGATGTATCATTTTTTTGGCCTATATACATGCAGATGTTAAACCACAAACACAAAGAAAAGACCACCAACTCCAATTTTATTTATTTATTTTATTTATTTAGCTTTTTTTTTTTTTTTTTTTTTTGTTCAACTCCAATTTTAAATCAAATTAAAGCAAGCTTGTAATTCCAACCCACCGGGACTGTCTCTCCAAAAATCCATGGGTTAAAAGACAGTACTCCGGCTCTCTAGGAGCACAGTTTTATAGTACAAAAAGTTGCAAAAAGGGGGCTGTCTTGAGAACTTTAGGATTTTGACAAGCATAATACAAAGGCAGGTAGTAGGTTAATGGTCTAAATGATTCAGCACTTAGGGACTAAATTTAGATCCCAAAATCAGAATTTATGAGGTGCCATTAGGGTTTCAGAGAGGATTGTTATCTGGTCAGGGAAAACCAGGCATGAGTGAGTTCAAGGCAAGGGCAGGCATTCCAAGCAAGTTTAGAAATTGCAATAATTTATAGTAAAACAGAAATTAACTTTTCATGACTTTGTGATGAAATGGCTCCCAATCTTAAAATGGAATTAGGCTGGGTTCATCAGTGACAACATGGAGAGGTTGTCCAGTAGGTATTACATCAAGAATTTTCCCTTAAAACACCTCTTTGTACAACACCTATTTTGCTTTTCTTTTGTTTAATTTTTAAGACTTCTCTTTAGTTCTTAGTTTTCTAAAATTTCCACCCACATCAATCTAACGGACAGGTTGAAAGGATTGAGGTAGGCAGGACACATACTTTACATGTATGGGGCAGATGTTGATATGAGGAATTGTAGCAATTCCAACTGATATAGTAGAAATCAGTTCTATTTTCATATCTCCCCAGAGGAAAATTAAGAGTATTTCCTTATGAATTGAAATAAAAATCCTCACATTCAGAGGTAGGTATACTCCATATGGTGTCAGTGACGTCCCTCAGTGGTTTACTAGAAAGGGAAAGGTGGGAAAGTAGAGAACAGGCAAACAGGCAGGGAAGTGGAACTACACAGGAGCAGGACAGCATAGTTGCTTACTGTGTTCCCAAGAAGGAGCAGTTTTTGAAACCTACGTATGGAATTTCTGTTCAACCTTCTCTCATAACAAAATTCAATCTTCAACCCATTAGTGAGAAGGAACAGTCTCTCCACATGCCTGTGGGGATTTTCACTGGTCTCAGTTGGAATCTTCCTGGCCCTAGGTCTCTTGCATCATGAAAACTATAAGGCAGGGACCCCCTCCTTGATCTCCCTGATTGGTTGGGGAAGTCAAGGAGGGGCAAAGATCTGGAGCAATTCTTATTTTTCCAGGGGGCTAATCTCTGATGTCAACAACTTTACCAAAAATAAAGAATACAGTGTGATTATGACTCCCTTATAACTTTCATCCATTGGTTCATAATCTATAGACTAAGAGTAAATAGTTTCAAGAGAACTCCTAAGAGCACATGATTTCTTACAAGATTTTTCCAATGCCACTAGTTAATCCACTGTTTTATCAGTAAAGACTTTTGGAAAATGGAATTTAATTTTGGTTCACAGCTAACTGACATAAAAAAAAATCTCTGCCTAAATTTCAACTTCTTATGAGCAAGACGGATGAATCAGTTTTTTACACTGGCTTAAAATTATTATTACATAGTAGAGAAACGGGTAGAAAGAGGAAAAAATAGAAAAGACAGAAATAAAGAGAATAACACAGTTCACTCTCCTTTCAACCAGGTACAGAGACAACTTTGATTTCATCTTGTGTTACACAAGTCATCAGAAGGAAGTGATATGGGCACTAATAAGAACTACATCATAGTGCAGTAGCTACTCAGCTGTCACTCAGAAGTATATGATGAAATGCAGTCACATTTTAGTCTACAACACCACATTAAGTCATGACTTACACTTTTTTTTGAAGAAAAATAGCTACTAAAAATTGCAAAATGAGGGGCTGGAGTCGTGGCTCAGTGGTAGAGCACTTGCCTAGCACATGTGAGACACTGGGTTCAATCCTCAGCACCACATAAAAATAAACAAAGGCATTGTGTCCATCTACAACTAAAAAAAGATTTTTTTAATTACAAAACTTTTTAAAATGCCTTCACTACAAATTTAAAATCTCTTTCTCCCCCACAAGAAAAGTTCTTAAATTTGGACTGCAGAGAAAGCTATTAATTTTTTTAAAAAATAGGCAAAAGATGATATCCATAGGAATTTAGTCCAACCTCCAATAAGCAATAAAATCTTCAGACAGCCAAAGTACCAGGGTTAGTAAGGTAACCTCCCCATCTACAATTTATACTTTCATTCATATATTTAATCAGGAATAAAATGTATGTGTTCTACAACTCCTATAATGAAAGAAAAAAATCATGAAGCATTATTGATAGGAAACTACTGTATAAGTAGTCATTCAGACTAATCAAGGTGGGAGCATATAAGAGGACATCAATTTTCAATCCCAGAACCCATTAAAATATTTTAATGAATTAAGCTTAGCAGTGACATTATATTTACAGTATCATTAATAAATGTTTATCAATTTTTCCATAAGAGTAATATTTCAAGTGTTGACTTAAATGCACCAGTTGACATATAGAAAGGGCTGGGGGGAGTTGTATGGAATAGATAATCCCTAATGGAACAATCTAGATAAGGTTTTATCTTCCAAAAAATTCATTCTTAACATGAAATGTGAGACTTCAGATATAGGGAATAGTATCTATGGTGCACCATCGTACCATGTGACCAGGAAAACTTCTACCCCTCAATCTTTCATCCTCTATCATACTTGAACACAGTATGGTAAGGGAAAGAACAAGGGAGAAAATATCCATAGATAGGATATTCATAGAGCCCTCTTACTTTGCAAGTCCTTCACACACAGATTTTAAAGTCATTGTTTTTTCAATGCATAATCACTTTAATAACAAAAAGAAACTAAAAATCAAAACCTTAGTAAAGAACTATCCAAAAATTGTCTTAAGGAAAATGGCAAATCGGGCTGGGGTTGTGGCTCAGTGGTAGAGTACTTTCCTAGCGTGTATGGGGCACTGGGTTCAATTCTCAGCACCACATATAAACAAATAAATAAAGGTCCATCAATAACTAATAAAAAAATTTAAAAAATGGCAAATCAATAAATAAAGAAGTTTGAAAAAGTGTTTTAATCATGTACCAATTCAGACAATTCAGTATTTTTTGGACTTTATAGTAGGCCTTCAAAAATTGAGGTCTGACAAAGCACATGGTAACCCAGAAATAGAGAAATATCTCATCACAGATTGACAATGCTTCAGAAGAAGGGGATCAAGGGAGGGAAAAGGGGAGATACTAGGGAATGAAATTGATTGAATTGTACTGTTTTATTGTGTGCACATATATTATAAAAAAAAATCCCATGGTTACGTATAATTATAATGCACCAATAAAAAGTATAAATTAATAAAAGATTTGTTAGACATTACCAATGTAGAAGCTTTCCATTTTTCACCCACAATCATCTGCATGCGATTAATCCTTTGTTTGGGGTACATAAACATTATTAAAGGAATATGTTAGTCTGGATAGGATGTATGTTAAACCTGAAGTTTCAGTTGCCTGACATATGTTTGTTACTCTTGATATCTATCAACACAAGCAAGGGACTCAGCTCCATAGAGTCACTGAAGGCCCCAAGCAAATGAAGGTTGCACCTTCCTACACTCACTCCTCCGTTTTATCCGGGAAGAGCCTCTCAGAACTTCAGCTCACAGCTTACTGACCAGTGATAACCTCCAGCCTCCCCTAGAAGGGAATGTGATGATCACTTGCATATATAGTGGTCATCAATATCTTTTTCAGAGAATTACACAGAACTGTTCTGATAGCCATCATTATACCACTTTTTTTAAAAAATGATAACCCGTAAACCTACACACATAGGACCCTGGCCCATCTGAACCACCACAGGGCAAGCTAAGGATCTGCTTTGATAAGGGATCCTGAGGTTTTCAATTTTAAATGTTGTAACAAGTTTTGTTTAAAACAGTCAATATTTTAAAGGCCTAAATAAAATATGTAAGTACAAAAAAAAAACAGAACAGAAAACACAATACTCATAATTTTTTAAATGCCTATTAACAGATTTGAGGTTTTATAATTATATAAATTATGCCTAGGTCTTTGCATCCTGTGTGATAGATTGCTCATAACCACATATTCTTCTCATACAAGTATGTAAATATCTTTTCAGTGAGATTTGACTATTCCTCCCACACACAGGCAAAACAAATTTCCCCAGCCACTTGAATCTGGGCTGTTCTGGGACTCACCTTGACCAACAGAATGTGATCATAATGATGTATAAATCCTAGAGTTGAGGCTCAGCAAATCGCAGTCTCTGCCTCACCCCCTTGAGAGTATCATATAATTAAGCCAATTGAGGTAACAAGAGAAGGAGAGAGAGGTGCAAGTAAATCAAGGCCCAAGTGTACCAGCACTAACTATCCAATATGTGCATGAGACCATCTTGGAATTCCCATGCTACCCAATCTTCCAGCTTAATGCAGCTCTTCACTGAAGCTAGAATAAAAGCCCAACCAACCCACAGAATTATGAGACATGAAAAGTGTCATCATTTTAAGTCACTAAGTATTGGGATAATTTATTACACTACAGGAGTGAACTAATGACCTGTATAAAATAATGTAGTTTATGACAAAATAAGTAAGTAAAATTTGCTTTTCCATATTAATATATTTCTCATGGCTATGCCATACTAACCAAACTATTCATCAGTATATTTTAAATAAAAATAAAACTATGATGAACAGGTAGCTATTTACTTATTTTAAAAATGAATTTGTGGGGAAAATGCCCTTGACATATATACAGGATAAAAATATATTTCAACACATAAAATATGAATTTACTAATGTTCAAGTAAATACAGTAAACATATAAATAAATGAAGACCAGACACTCTAACCCTGGGTCCTGCTCCAGTATCCTCCCTCGAGTCAACTCAAATTTTTAAAATTTAGGAATCCTACTATATGACTTTGTGAGAAAGAAAGATTCCTGGAATGAAGTGAAATTTGTTTCCATCTAAACTCCTGAAACTATTTCTACTATTTATCAGAGGAAAAGGGGGAAGGTTATAGTAAGGAACCAAGTTATCGGCACAGTTTTCTCTGTTGTTTATCTAGAAATTTTAAGGCTAAAGAAACTTTTGTAGCCAATCTGGAGAGAATATATGCAACCAATATTAGTAAAACCTCAAAGCACTTTGTACACTCTATTAACTATGCTAACATAGCAAGCTGGGTGAAGTGGCACATACTTGCAATCCTAGTTACTCAAGAGGGTGAGATAGAAGGATCCCAGAATCAAGGATGGCCTAGGAAACAGCAAGATCCCATCTCAAAGTTTAAAAAAGCCTGGGGATGTAGCTCAGCAGTAGAGTGCCCAATTCAGAAAAAATTCCCCACTACAGGAAAAAGAAAATGTTAATAAGAGTTCTCTCTCTGTGGTGGTACTGAGACATATTCTCTTATTTATAGAAAGCAGCACAGAAAATTTTATTAAGAATTTTACAGATAAATATGTTTTAAGAAAACACAAACCTAGACTTTTGGATTATAGGAGGATAATGACAATAGCCTAAAATATCTTCTTGGATGCTCTAAAAAACATACATAACAGAATAAAGCTATTTCCTATGCCTACAGCAAACTGAGAAAATAAAGAGAATGCTGTATTAGTCAGTTTTCCATTACTGTGATCAACATACCTGACAAAAACAACTTAGAAGAGGAAAAGATTATTTGGGGTTCGTGGTTTCTGATATTCAGTCCTTGGTCAGCCAACTCCATTGCTCTGGGCTTGAGGTGAGGCAGAACATTATGGCACAAGAACATAGTTGAAGAAAGCTACTCAGTACATGACAGCCAGGAAGAAAAGAGACATATCAGGGACAAGATATAGTCCAAAGTCATGCCCCCATTGACCTTCCTCCTCTAGCCACACCCCACCTCCTGACAGTTGCCACCCAGTAGTTCAAAAAAAGTTGTTCATCAAATGGATTAGTTCACTGATGAGATTATAACCTCTAAAATCTAATTATCTAAAATCTACCTCTGTACCTTGCTGGCAGGAAGCCCATGCTTTCAGCGCATAAGCTTTCCAGGGACATCAAACATCCAATCCATGACAATTACTAACTTGAAGCTGCATTCCAGTGGGGAAAGCATGTCTAAAACCAGACCCAGGGGTCAATCTAGAAGCCAGACACCTTCAAAAAACATATACTGTTATTCCCATATTACAGATCAGGAAATTGAGGCCAAGAGAAATATATAAGAAGAATGTGCAATGAGTAACTTCTAAAACTATTTATTGAATTTGATTCCAGTATAATTTTTAAACTCCTTTCTCAAAAGGAGTCATAAAAGAAATGTCAATTTTATTAAAATTACATATTTATAAGAACATCTAAAAACACATGATATCAGTAAAAGCTATGCCATTTCAAAAGATTGTTATTGCTTCTCTGTCTTCAAGAGACTGATGTTGCTCTGTGCATCATTATGTAACCCATTTCCATTTCCCAATTGAAAATAAAATGAGGCATGTGGTGGTCAGTGTTCTAATGTTAGGCACTTCCTAGAAGAGAAAAAGAAAGAATTGATAAATGTCTTTCATATTAGTAATGATGGGATAATCTGGCTAAACTAGTTTTCTTATTGGGATAGAAAGGAGGGAAGAAATTGATCTGTATCCTCAAGACTAACCCATGAGAAGACATCACATCAAGAGCTATAAATACTTAAATTTAAAAATGCTCAGGCACAAAATTTAAGTACAATGTATTAAACTGTGTGCAACACAATTCACAATAGCTATGGATGAACATCAGATACCCATCAAGAGGTGACTAGATTAAGAAATTGTAGTATGTAACTGTGTATATACATACACACACAAAAAAAATGGAGTTCTACTCAGACATAAAAAGAATGAAATTATGGCATTTGTCAGTAAATGGATGGAAATGGAGAACATCATGCTAAGTGAAATAAGCCAAGCTCAAACTCAAAGTTTGGGTGTTCTCTCTCATATATGGAGGCTAGAGTCAAATAAAGGAAAGGGGGAGGGAGGGCAGGGTAACAAGGGAAATATCAGGGATGTAGGAGGACATGAAGAGAGAGAGTGAAGGAATGGAAAGGGGAGTAATGAAGAATAAATCCTTAAATCATCTCATGTGCACATATATACTACAGGGAACGTCACCTTTAAGAATAGGTAGAAAGTAACCATCAAATATGAATTAATAGACAAGCAAAAGGAAGTCTAGTAAAGTAGGAGAATGGGAAAAGGGGGAAAGAGGGACATCATGAACTGAAAGCAAATTCCACATATGTATGAGTTTGCTGGGATAGACCCAACTGCTGTGTGTAACTATAGAGCTCTAGAACAAATAAAATGAGTGCAACATTCCAATTTCCTAGAGTAAATGGCTTCATTTCGAACTCTAGCTTTAAAGCAATCTCTGTAGAACAAACCCCTTTCCCTTCAGGGTCATACCTTGTCCCAAGTACCCTAAACATGTAATATTTTTTTTTTAACAACTTCCCTTTCACTGCTGATTCAGTGGGAAAATTCCACGAGTAGGGAACATTCTTCTGAACAAGTTTGATTTTAAGAAAGAGGATTTATCTCTAAGAAAATGCCAAGTTTGTACCTTTAGTGATTGCTTAGTGACTGACTGCCTTCATAGTAAAACTAAAATATTTCTTGTTACTATATAAGTTTCAGTGAATGTTGAAGTGGCCAACTATGCACACATCAACACCAAGATTACAGATCTGGTCTACTCTACAAAGCCCGAGAAACCCTACTAGAGATCCCCCCATAGGGTCAGATGAATGAGACAATATCATGAAGACTAATTCACAAGATGACATAGTAACACATACATCTTCCATTCCTGAACTGGAAGGCTGGTAAGTACCTGATATATGAAACCACACATTTATGCAATTTTCTTTTCTAAAATCTTCCTTTTATCATAGACCATACCTGAAGAATATTAATAAATTGATATTTAACTACCTTGACTTCATTGATCTTCGTGGATAGAGAAGGATCTAAGTACAGGAGTATGACAACACAATCACAAGTATTTAGAAGGGCACCGGAAGTATTCTTGGAAAAATGGAGAAGCCAATGATTCGATCTGCCTAGAAAATAAAGAAACAAACTTCAAACAAAGAACAAGAGATAAAACATTTTAATGTCTATTTAGGCCCCAGTGTGATCAAACTGAAGTCCAAGTATTATTTCTATTTGCTGACACTAGGATTTTTTTTCTATTTTTTAAATGAGAGGGCCACTGTGTCCCATTGCTGTTTAGACACCAGAATGAGATCATAGATTCTTAGTATAGAATTTAAATATGAAAACATTTATGTAAAAGTTGCCTTAAGAACATCTTCCAGACATATGACATTTTATAACTAGATTAAAATAATGATTGGTAAATAAAGGCTCGACATAAAATTAGACCTATTGAACGTTTCCAAAAGTATAAAAACTGAAAAAGTTCATCTCATGATCCTGAAGGCATATAACTGTCATTAGAAACTAGGAAAATTAATTAAAAATATAATTCTTCTTGCTGACAGTTGTGAACCCTAATGTGCTCATGTAATTATTGCTAGAGAAAATAAGACAGGAAAAATATAGAATGTAGAAATTAAATGGAACCCCAGGTTGATCCTGACATGAAAAATATTTTAAAGAAATTAGAGGAATAATGATCTTCCCATTCATTTACAAATGGCAGACACCTCTTAGTATTTGCAAAGATAAATGCTTGTTCTACTAAACACAAAATAAAAAATTTTAAAAAATCAACTGTGTGTCATCGCAGTCAGATCTTGGTGTGCAAGAAAACATCCTTCTTATTTTCAAAACTATTTAGGAAGTAGAGAGATGATTCAAGATCCATTGAGGATGTATAACAACATGCTTTAAAAGAGAAACCAGGGCTGTCATTAAAGGGGGCTTTCGGGGAAGGCATTTTTCAATACTTTCTCTGAACACAAGTACCTTGGGTGGATGAATAAATGCGCAGGCCATTTGGGGGGCGGGGCTTCATTAACAGCGCATGTGATAGGCATGATTCCTTGCCTTGGTGATGTTTTCGAGATAAATGATAGTGAGGTCCTAAAAATAACCTTCCCCTTTGCAATCTGAGGGCATAAAATAAATTTTAAATAGATAAATCAACATATTATGTTTAAACAAATTGAACCTGGAACACTACATCCAATACAGGATCCCCTAGTAAGTTTTAATTAAATCTGAATTTATTGCTTCCAAGAAACCACATGATTCCTCAAGGACCTTTATTGGGAAAGCAATTAAGCCTAATTGTTAAAGAAATGGTTTATCCATGTTTAAATTCTATGATCTTTCTAAATATCTTACTATTTCCCTGTTTTCCTTAAAGTCATGGTTTCCTCCCTAAAGGTGGGACTATGCCAGACTCATACTAACTGAAACCAAAAATATTCATCAATGCATTGGCACATAAGTCAGAACACATTCACCTTAGACTAATAACACATTAGTAAAGGAAGTTAATTGTCAGTCAAATGCTTTCTAAGCACCTCTCTGAAATACCTCATTTTCTATTCTCTTCAGCAGAAAGAATTCTCCTAATTCCTACAGGCAGAAGTAGAAACAAACTCTCTGGATGAAATGAGCACGCACTTAATGACCCAACCAAGTAAAATACCAATTGCTCTTACCCAAGTTTGGATGCCACAGTCACTTGTAGGGTATAAAAATGTGTAAATATCCTCCTGCACATTGGTCACAGGACATCCAAACCCCAGAAACACCTCATCAGGAAGCAGATACCAATCTTCAATTGTTATTGCTTTAAAGTCAACTTGAATCCAAGCGAGACTACAGTTGATCTTCAAGACTGAGAAATCCAAAGAGAACACATCAGTACACCTGTGTCCTAGGAAACAGCTCAGAATTGTGCAAGACGGGGGTAAAGCATCTTCTCAACAGGAAAAAAACCTAAGGTCTGCAGCTTACAATACTGTATCACTATTAATTCCCTAATCTTGATAATTGTGAAGCATATAAGAGAATGTTCTTGGTTTTAGAAAATATACAGTGAAAATGCTTAGCAATAAAAGACCCAGGAGAAATCTTAGAAGCAAGGCAGCAAAGTCAGGGTACCAGTATCTGAACAGCAGGAAACTGAGCAAATTAAGAAGTTGTTCCAACTCCAATCGTCAAGCAAGAGTCCTGTGTAAATTCTAAAGCACACAACAGCAGGTACAATGACATCATATGGGATTCCCACTCCAAGGCAGACCCACCAGAGGCTGCAGCCTTCCCTCAGCAGAAGGAATTTTCCCAATTCCTACAGGCAGAAGTAGAAGCAAACTCTCTGGATGAAATGAGCACACACTTAAAACATGAAGACAAAAGAAAAACAAAAAATTTTTAAGTAATCCCATGGAAAAAGAAAGCACACAGAATAGCTAGAGGAAAATGTGTATCAATATAGCTACATCAGACAAAGTACAGAGAGGAAAGGGTGGGCCTAACATTTCTGAGGACACCAACTGCTAGAATAACTGGGGGAAAAAAACACATTTGCAGCCACCACATTAATAATTACTTTTGGCCAGAATCATCAATGATGCTTAAAACTAGTAAAAATTTGAGGAGAAAAAAATGTATTTTATGTAGTCTCCCAAGAAAATATTACTGTTGACAAACAACTTTATAATGAATAGTAAATGACTATAACATGGCAGGTACCACCATAACCATGTGATCCTCCTGTGGGGCAAACAGGTACCTTGTACATCTGGACACAAGGCACTGAGAACAACAAAACAGGACTTCTGGGTATTTCAGTCAAAGATGAAGAACCTGGACCCATTCTTGAGAAAATATTAGATAAGCACCCAAATTGACTAGTAATAGTCTACAAACTACATAGCCTGCTCACTTAAAAAGAAAATACTGAATTCTGAGACAGATCGAAAGATTCTAAAGAGATCTGATGTCTATGATACTGAATTTGATCCTAAACTGGATTTTTTCTTTTTGCCATGAAAGACATGATTGACAGAACTATGGACATTTGAACAGGTCTGCAGCTTACAATACTGTATCACTATTAATTTCCTAATCTTGATAATTGTGGATCATACAAGAGAATGTACTCGGTTTTAGAAAATATACACTGAAATGCTTAGCGATAAAAGGTCATACTTTGACTATCAAATGGTCTAGAGGAAAATACATAAGTGCACACAAGAGAATAATTAAATGGTAAAACGTTAACACTGAGAGAATCTTAGGGCAGCTATATGGGAATTTTGTGTACTATTTTTTGCAAAGGTTCTATGAGTCTGCAATTATGTTAAAAAGTTCAAATTTAAAGACTGTCTTCTACCTTACCTCAGGTATCTATCCCCAGACCTTTGTCATCACCATCCACCTGCTTCATAACCTCAATTTCATATACCGTAGTCTCTCTTCCAAGATTCTAATGTCCAGTCGATCCTCTAAGAATTATCACCAATAACTCACTAATGTCTTGAGACATCAATCTTTGATCCTACCAGTCCTCTACTGTTAATTATCTTGTCTTTTACTCTACGTTTGCCTTGCCTAAACCCCACAGTCAAGCATAACTTCCCCTCCCCAAACCCTATGTCATCCTGACTTTGCTGCACTTGCCTGGTGAAATCATAACCTAGCTCACTCCAATGTTCTGCTATCTTGTCATGCATGGGGACGTGCATTGACTTGCATGGGCCTCTTCTAACAGATATGGTGGAACGCCTGTGGTCTTTCAATGTTTTCATACAGTCAGTGAACAGCACTGTCTATGTTCACTTAGACATTCTGTTTCTTTTTTTTAATTCCTACTAGATGGAGTAACCCAGGCATGTTGTTTGATTTTTCTTATTCCTTTGCTTGACTTATAATGCACTTATTGTACTGCTTAAGATTTGGGGGAA
Source organism: Marmota marmota marmota (assembly GCF_001458135.2). Classification (NCBI taxonomy): domain Eukaryota; kingdom Metazoa; phylum Chordata; class Mammalia; order Rodentia; family Sciuridae; genus Marmota; species Marmota marmota. The sequence goes on along the minus strand of NW_026000174.1, from coordinate 62,489,544 downwards.
AATGCTTCAGGAAGAAAACTGTCTAAGCACCAGGCTCACTTCTATGTGCTTTCACCTTAGGAACCTTAGTGCTTCAAGTCCTGAGTGCTTTGGTCAAATGTGATGAATTCTTATTTCACCCTTAAGCCCTATAAGCCACATTCTGCTGGTTTCTCTGCATCTCCCTCCCACCATCAGCACCAAAACATTTTAAATATCCTGAGATAAAAAAAGAAATATGCAGAATATTGAATTCACTTCTGAGACCTTAGCCCTCCAACTACTGGCCACCTTGCCAGGTCCCCAGTGCCTTCAAAAAGGTACATGTGTACTTTACCTACATCTTCAAGTTGTTCTCAGGGAATATTACCTCCTACAAGCTACTTTCTCCATCAGAACCAAAAACACAAGTTCTTCCTAATGAAATTTTGAGGTAATTATATTGCCATGGAAACCACAACTCTTGCTTTTTAAAAGCAGTATAACAGATTGATTTCAAGAGCAACTCCAGACCCCAAACCTGCACTAGGAGAACATATACAGTAAACACCATGCAGTTGCTCTCAGAGGAGATAGTCCCTAGTGCCCATTTCTGATGAGGCAATATAGAACAACAGATAAGGAATAATCGTTCCAGAGGCACAGCTAGTGGCTGTCAGAATATAGCACCAAAGAACTTGCTTTCTGGAGCCATAACCGGGATCTGATTAAGAAACTTAATTTCACTGTCAGGAGAGAAATTCTGTGCAATTACTGCCCTGGAGAAATTGATGTGGAGAGTGCTCATCCCATTTTCCTCCATGAGGGTTTTCATGGCAATAATTCCGCTCCTTCTGAACCATATATATGTATATTTGTATGTGTATGCATGCGCGCGCACACACACACACACACACACACACACACCCCACATAGCTTATATTTCCCCATACATGAGAAACCATAAATAGACAAAACTAAGGTCAGCACATCCCCCAATAGCCTAAACTTCAACTTATTTACTATAACTACTTATAGCACTTTGGGTAGCTCCTAAATGAAGGTGAATATATCATTATAATGTGGCCAGGGAGATCGACTATGGCAGAAACTCTTACATATTCCCCAGCACTCATTATTGCCTTTAGTAATAGAATGCTCTGATATTCACCCTCTGGGAAAGGTTGTGTAACTAAAAACCATCTGTAGGAAGCTGTGTAACTAAAGACCATCTTTCCAAACTCTCGTGACAGTAGGTATGGCCACATAACCAGGACATGGCTGATGTAATACATGTATACAATATCTAGGTAATTTCTCTGGAGAAAAACCACTGATCTAGACATCCTCATTTCCCTTTCTTGGTGGCTGAGAAGTGGTATCAACAGAAGCGGTCAGTTGGGGACAGAATTAGGACATTAGTACTAAGGAATGAAATCATGGAGCAATCATGCTCTGGGCCACCTGACCATCTCTGGACTCATCCTTCAGCAAAATAAATGGCTACTTAGTCCACTGTATTTTGAAACCTGTTACATCAGCCTAGTTTAACCACAGTCTTTATACTCAACAGTGTGGTGGAAAATGTTAACTGATTCTCTGGGGTGGAAAAGCATAAATATGCAGCGTTTCCTCTCTTCCATAGTGTCCTGATATTTTTGCGCTGCTATTAAAAGCACAATTGGTCCTCAGTACCCTTGGAGGTTTGGTTCCAGTACCCCTGGGGACAACAAAATCCTTAGAGGTTCATTTTATCCTTTATATAAAATGGTACAGTATTATACATCCTCCCACATACTTTAAGTCATCTAATTATTTATAACATCCAATGCAATATAAATTCAATGTTATTAGTTGTCATGTTGTTTAGGGAGTGACAGGAAAAAGTCTGTACATGTTAAGTAAAGGTGAATTTTTAAAATTTTTGATCAGACATTAGTTGAACTCATGAATATGGAGGGCTGACTATACCTGAGCCTGGGTAATTTATAAAGAGGAATTTGTTTTCCCACAGTTCTGGAGACTAGCTGATCCAAGCTCCAGACCCTGGCAGATTCCATGGCTGGAAAAAAATGTATGATGTGAGGAGGAGGAGGGCCATGTCCTCACACAACAAAACAGAGGTGCACAGGAGCACAAGCCCACCGAAGGCTGCATGCAGCCTCCTCTAACTAAGGGCCTGGATCCCATCAGTAAGGAGGGAACCCTGGGGGCCTAAGCTCCTCCTACAGTCTCCGCTTCTCAATGCTGTCTCACTGGCAGCACTTGAATTCTGGAGGTGAAGCATTCAAACCATAGTATATGTTATAAATCCTCCCAAAAAAACTAATTTCAAGCATTCACTGAACAAGAAGTTGGGAAGAAATATGTACAATTGGCTCTTATGATCTAGAAACCAGGTGCATAACAATTATCATGTCTACAAATCTGGAAAATTTATAGAATTCTTTGTTTTCGTTTTTTTAATGGGTGTATTTGTGTGAGAGTGGTGCTGGGGATTGAGCCCATGGCCTTGTGCATGCAAGGCAAGCACTCTACCAGCTGAGCTTTATCTCCAACCCTTGGTTTTGATTTTTAAGTAACATCCACTATTTAGGTAAATATCCACAATTATGCTTCCACCTTTAAAAAAAAAAAAAAAACCTCAATAACCAGATTGTAAAACCTAATCAGCCTGGCTGGTTCCAGAGGACTGATTGTGCAGGCCAGCAATCTCTACCTTAATTTTAACCAAAAATAGACTATAAGGAAAATACTTTTAAATTTCCACTAACATTATATTTGGTATCTGTCGAATCTGAAGTTCATGATTAAACCTGATTTAAAATGGAGCACTCCATATCAACTATTATAAAGACAGCATAATTAAGCTAGGAATTGAGGATAAACAGACCAACAAAACATAAACATAAATACCCATGAATTTATGGACACTTGATTTTGTATAATGATGGTATGTAGAGCAGAAAGAGCAAGAGAAATTTTGCAATATCTAGGATTCAGACAATCTGTTGTTATGTACAAGCAACTTGATTCACGTGATACACAAGAATAAGTATCAGGCCTAATGTTGAGCTAAATGTTCACAGCAGGACAAAGCTGGGAGAAAGTAAAGACTTTCATTGTTGTTTGGCCTGGACTCAGGCAGGTTTCTTAACCCTCAATATAAAGGAAAAGGTGGATAGAATGAGTGACGGCAACATGAAGAGCTGTGGATTAGAAAGATACCACTAAGAAAGTAAAAAATAAAGCCAAAGCATGGAAAAAATGTGTGACACGTAAACAACTGGTTTGCATCCAGAATATTACAGAAATCCTATGATTTCAAGAAAAATTCAGTGGAAAAATAGTTGAATAAGAGACTGGTACAGGCGCTTCCAAAAAAAAAAAAAAATCAAATGGCAAATAAATTTATGAAAAATGGCTAACTTCATTTTTAACATGAAAATGCCAATTAAAACTACCATAAAATAATACTGAACATTCACTAAATACAATAATTACTGATAAATCCAAATTTGTGCCAAGCTAGGAAGCAACCAGAGCATTCATAAACTTTTCAGAAAACTTTTGTAGGATCAAAAGGTTGAGCCACCCTCCTCTAGAGACAAGCATCAAAACTGCATATGTGGAGATTCACAACCTCTGGGACAGAAGTCTCCTGTGCTTCTTCTTTGCTAGCAAAGCAATAAAACTTTCCTTTTTCTCAAAGCCATGTCCTCATTACTGGATTAACATCGAGGACAAGGACTGAGCTTTCAGTGACAAATTCGCAATCCAGATCGGACCCCATTGCAGCCCCTGCTCCAACTTCCTTGGGCAGGCCTGGCTCTCCAAGCAACCCCACTTCCATGCTGAGGAGCAAGATGGCTGGCGAACTTGTGGAGCGCCAACTGCTGGAGAGGTAGGAGACAGTGAGTTTGCCTAGTGTCCAACTGGGTAAAGGGAGGCACTTTGGGATCATCCCAGTAGCTGATTAAACTGCTCTTGTTTGTCTCAAGGAAGTCCCAACTTCTCTTAATCCACTTAGAAAAAGGAAACAGAATGCAGCAATGTTGTAACCCCCTTGCCATCTGCATGATCTCTGCCCTATGTATAGCCTTGTCCAGTCACCCACCAACTGCCACAGGGACCCCTGGACTTCCCTGATGCTGAACACCCTTAACTGTCTATGCCCAACCCATGGAGACCAAGAACTTCAGGTCACTTCCCCCACTTTACCCTCCCTCAGCAGGAAGCAGCTTGGAGAAGTCAATCACCCATTTATTCATAGAAATGGAATGCAGAAATTGACAGGAAAGATAACAACGGTCCACTTCATGCTTTGAATATAACCCTTGCTGCTCTGCCACTGCAACTTGTTTTTAAAACGGACACGTTTCTTTCTCTTCCTCTCTCCCTGCTCCTCCCTAATCTCTCCCTCTCTCTAATCTCAGGGGAAATAGGATTACCTTTCTTCCCCATCTAGGCAGAGTCATCTGTTCTTGTGTTGTGGAAAGCTCCTCCTTATCCCCACGCCAATCCAATAATGAGGACATGATTTTGAGAAAAAGGAAAAACAAGGTTTGTTGCTTTGCTAGCAAAGGAGAAACACAGGGATTCCTGTCCCAAAGGCTGTGATTCTGCCCATCTGCAGGAATTCAGAGGTGATTCAGAGAAAATGAGATCAGGGAGGAGAGATCAGGAAGAAATAGTTTAGGGAAAATAAGATCAGGGAGAAGTCTAAGGGAAAAAAGATCAGGTAGGAGAAGTTTAGGGAAAAGAAGATCAAGTAGGAGTTTGGGGAAAAGAACATTGGGAAAAAGAAAATATATTATATATATTATATACACATATAATATATAATATATATGTATATGTTTGAAAGCCACAAGGGAAATAGTCAAAACATCAAATTAACCCCTGTTACACTTGGGCACACACCCACCACAGGAATGAAGTAATTCAGATTTGGGGAGGCACCAGAAGATCTCAGAAATGACTACCTCCCAAATTAACAAGTGAATTACAACTCTAACAGAGAACACATGGAATGTACCTTTGAATCACCTCTTTAAAAACCCCTTGTTCCCATTGATGGGCAGAATCAGCCTCTGGGACAGGAATCCCCTGTTCTTCCTTTGCAAGCAAAGCAATATTTTTTTTTCCTTTTCCTCAAAACCAAAACCTGCATGCGTGTGCACTAAAAATGGGTGTGAGCCTACATAAATTAATTATTGGTTAATGACCTGTAGTATATTTATACAACAGAATACAGAACATAAAAACAAGCTACAACATGCAGGAGTCTCACAACACTCATGGTAAGAGGCCAAAACACAATCATATTTATGAGAGTGAAAAACATACAAAATTAACTCAAACTTAGAGATGCACACTTAGCATAAAGCAACACAAAAAATGATCATTATAAACTCAAGGTAGTGGTTAAATTGGGGAAGAGTGTGGCAGGCATTATATTAGGAAGAAGCTTCTCCAGGTGTTCTGAGTACTGCTCCTGTTCTTGACCTGGGGATAGTCAGGTGTTCAATTTATAGTAATTCACTAGGCAAAACTTCATGAACTTTTATATATGTGTTTAGGTTAATGTTATTTAAAGTAAATTATTTCAAAGGAACCCACATCTGCTTATTAAGATGTCAGATCTTTAGGATGGAGATGGGGAACAAATTCCTGTAAATTTAAAGTAATTAAAATTCCTTCACCTGAGAAAGCTAGAAATTGCAGTCACCATTGATTCCTCCTTTCTTCCCCCACACATCCGCAACTCCACAAGACCTCAACAAGCCATTCAACTAAGACTGCCAGCCAGTGGCCAGCTTTTTTCAATTCATACTTATAAACATCATACTTTCAGAAATATATTTGCATAACAAATGGCTAGAATTCACCTTACGCTTTAATACTTATTGCTCACTCTCCTTCACAGTACTCTGGCTAGGAGACACAAAAAGCTCATATTTACTGGGTTCCTAGGAAATCACTCCTTGTCTATCTCTGTTCCTAAGGCTGTGTGGTTTTCTTCTTCCTATGGGTTTGTATATTTAAATGATCTCATTCTTTCAACAATGGTTTATCTTAGAGGGTTGACCCCTCAAGATTCAGGTCCACAAAACCATATTCTTATTATGCTCCAACTGTTTATGGCATGCGTGGGCTAGACGTCTCAATTCCAAAATCCCTTTCATATCATCTTGCTTACAAGTGACACACACTGCTGCAGCCATCAACAGAAGTTGTAACAACAAAATCCTATCAATTAAAAAAAAATCAAATAAGGTAACTGCCACTGAAGAAGTTTTGCTAGATATAATAACATTAAAGTCTAATTGATTAATTCCAGGTTTAGTCATTTATTACAAATTATCTCAGGACAAGGGCCTCCTGTCTGTCAAAACCACTTTGCAGACAGATCTGTAAACAAGGTTAGCAGGGAGACCATACACCTCATGGGCCCCTCCTGAGACTTACTTAGGTGTCAATCAGCTTCCTAAAGCCACTCAAAGCGTACTGACAGGTACTTATTTCGAGTACAGTTGCTCACTGCCAAGATGACTAGTGATTTCCTGATCTGCTATATGCAAGAGGGGTCAGGGAGCTAACAATGAAATAGCAAAATTCAATTTTAAAAATGTTCCTGCAGAAGCTGGAGGAGGAACAGTATAAGAAAATTAATTTAGGGCAAAGCATGGTGGCACAGGCCTGTAATCTTAGCAATTTAGGAGGCTGAAGCAGAAGGATCACAAGTTTGAGGCCAGCCTGGGGTACTTAGCGAGACCTTGTTTTGAAAAAATAAAAAAGCCTGGGGGGTTTAGCTCAGTGGACAAGGGCCCCTGGATTCAATCAATCCCCACTACCAAGTGAGAAAAAAATTAATTTAAGAAGAGCACTGTGGATGAGAATTGGGTAATCAATTCTGCCCAGTGAGAGATTTCTTGAAAATTCTGCTGGTGTGAGGTTCAAACATGGAAGAACAACATGGCAGATGAGAAAAGGTAGAGTTAGAAGAAAATATCTGATGCTTAAAAGTGTTTCATAAAAGTAAAAATAGCATCAGTTTGAACTCAGCACATTAATTGATAAAAAGGAAATAGTGCCGCTTATTTGACCCTAACTGTAATTAGAATCAGAAAATCCTTAGTATCAGCCGAAACAATAAGAGTCAGAGAGTCAAATTAGAAAACAGTTCATTCAACACACATATGGAGCATGTCAGTGTGCCCAAAGGTCAACAAAAGCTGTGAGCAAAATTCTCTTCTATACCTGCTGGTGCACTGTATCCAAACAAAGTCACAGCAAGGAGGAGAGGAACTAAAGCTAGCTTCAAGGGAGACTTCATGACACCAGACCAGAGACAACAGCCTCAGGACACAAAGACAAAAAGAAGCTGGGCTGCCTTGGGTTGTTTTATAGCTGACAGGGAGCTCAGGTGTTGCCCATGGACGCGTCCTTAGGCCTTTCCTAGCATTCAGCCCAGAATCCTAAATTCTGACCCTTCATCTATCACATGAGTTTCTTTTTTTTTCCCTTGGGGGAGGGGTATTTTTTTTGTACCAGATATTGAACCCCCAGGCACTTAACCACTCAGCCACATCCCATAACTTTTTATTTTTCGTTTTGAGACAGGGTCTTGCTAAGTTGGTTAGAGCCTCACAAAGTAGCTGAGGCTGGCCTTGAACTTGCAATCCTCCTGCCTCTGACTCCTGAATCACTGAGATTACAGGTGTTCGCCACAACAACTAGCTCACATGGGTTCTAAATTCCAGAGAGTAGGTAAAGTAAGTAAGAACATCAGTTGTGACAAGAGATCTGTTTCTTCTTTAAGTCTATGGTACTGATAGAGAAGAAAGCATGTAGAATTCTCAAACCATGTTTTTGGATTCTAGGATCTTGTTCACTGTGGGGTTAGCACAAGGAAACTCCACCTGCCTCTCAGCTGTGGCTGACCCTACCACCCGCAGCCTGTACTTAGCATTTTGCAATCCACCTTACTCCTTCCACCTGTACACTGGTTTCTAGCTCCACTTTCCCTAAGAACTACCCTTCTTCTATTCTTACAGTGTTGCTCTCCTAGGGAGAGCAATTCATAACTGCTCTTTTGGGTTCCTTTCTTCTCATCTTCTCTTAAACAGACTTTCGCCCCAACCACTCCACCAAAACTGTTGTCAAACTATCAGAGCCCTCTACATTGCTGGATCCAATGATTAATTCTTAGTTCACATCAGATTTAACCTTTCAGAGATCATTAATGTCGTTGACACCCCCATCTATGGGCTGTCAGGAGCCCCTTTATCCTGGTTTAACTTCTACTCTTCCTTGCTGACTTCTCTTTGGCTGGCTTGAAGGTTCTGTCTCCTCTAACTAACTCTTCACACTGGAAATACCAAGACTCAAGCCTTGGACCCATTATCTTCTTTTTCCTTATTTGCTTTGAACTTAGTCAGTCTCTAAGAATATTACATTTTAAGGATGAATCCTAATTTTCTACATCCAGCCTGGGCCTTTCCTCCTGAAATTCAGATATATGTATATTCAAATACCCAGTTGTTCTCTCCTCTTGGAGATCTAACAAGCATCTAAACACAGTATTTTCAGAACAAAGTTAGTTCATGAGCCACACCTTCCACATTCTCATCTGATTTAGAGGCATCTCCCACTTCATGGTAAATCACAGGTCATAAACTCTCCTGGATACCTCTCGTTCTCATACCCCATATCTAACCATCAGCAAATCATTCTCAGATGATGGATGGATATACAGGTGGATAAATAGATCTGACCACCTCCTATGTATTCCACTGCTGTATCTAACACAGGGTTCTCAAACTCAACATTATGGACATTTGGGGCAAAATAATTCTTGGTTGCCAGTGGCAATCCTAAGCACTGAAGATGTTCAGCAGCACCCCTAGCCTGTGTCCTCTAGATTCTCTTAACACAATAGTACCCCACTGTGGCAAACAAAACTGTTTCTAGATATGTCTTCTAGAGGGCAAAATCACCCCTGTATATGGAGCACTGGCCTAAGAGTCATCAGTATCCAACCAATCTCCTCGCTCCCTCTTCATATCTGATGACCCAGCTCATGTAATCTTGGTAAAAACCAACTCAGATCATGTTACTCTTCCATTTGAAGTTTTCCAGTGGCTTTTCCATCTTATTTGGGATAAAAGCCAAGCTTGTAATGTTGTGGTGTGAACTGATAAATACAATCAATAAGTGTAAATTATAGGTTATAGATTAGTAAAAAAATATAGATTATATATAAGATTTTGATAAGTGAGATAAGACAATTATAAAGCAAAAACTGTCATAGACAGGCCTGTCTCCATTTTGCTGCCTTCTATAAAAAAACTGTTACAAGAGCTGTTTCTGAGAAACTGAAATGAAAGCTGTTTTCTTATAAAAAATTGTTTTTCTGTACTTTGTACCCCACAAATTGTACCCTACTCAGGATGCAGCAGTGGTCATGGTGAGCTGCATCCTGAGTGTGAATGCCCTTGTAGGTCTACATGACTTTGAAGTAGATTCTCGCCCCACCGACCCTCACCCAAATTCAGGATGAGACTGTCTAGCACTTACTTGAACCCAGGACTGTGGGCAACTGAACTGCAAAGCTAATGCTATTTCTTTTTTTTTTTTTTTGCTTCTGTTTATCACTTGCTTGCTGACTGGAAAATTCCAGTCCCGCTTATTAATGTTCTAATTTCTGTAATTGGCTAGCTTACATGACGATAAGCAAGTCACTGAGTTGTGGTTTTTGGGCTTATATTCTTTTTGGATGGACCAGGAAGCTGCTGTCCTCCCACAGAGCTTGAGTCTCTGTGGTGAGTGACAGTCCCTGGCCAGGTAAATAAAGCTCTCTTTTGATTTGAAATTCAGACTTAGAGTTCTTTCGGAGGTATTTCTCCATAACACTAAATCAATTTTGGGAAACTAGGTGGTCTACCCCAGCATACTACCATCATTTTAAAGGTGTTTTTTTTTCTTCTTAAAAACTTCATTTATTGGGCTGGGATTATGGTTCAGCAGTAGAGCACTCGCCTAGCATGTGCAAGACCCTGAGTTCGATCCTCAGCACCACATATAAATAAAATAAAGGTATTGTGTCCAACTACAACTAAAAAATAATTTTTTAAAAAATCTTCATTTATTAAGACTTTCCCCCTCCAACCACACTGATCTCCTGTGGATACTCAGGGCATGCTTTCTTTCCAGATATTTTATATTAGCTATTTTCATAGTCTTTTTTTATACTTCATTCTAAATGACCATAATCGTATGTATTTATGGAGTAAAAGGTGATGTTTTGATATCTGTACCGAGAAATGATTAAATCTGGCTAATTAACAAATATATCATCTCACTTGGTTTTTTGTGGCAAAAACATTAAAGTCACAAAATTAGCCCAGGTGTCCATCAACAGGTGAGTGAGTGAATACAGAAAATATGGTGGATACATACACAAAGGAGTTTTACTCGGCCATAAAGAGGAATGAAATTATGGCTTTTGCTAGTAAATGGATGGTGTAAGATATGGAAAATGACAAACCCCAGGACAGGAAAATGAAAACCCCTCAAAACTGTCTGACCTGGAGGAAGAGGGAGGAGGAAGGCATCACTAATCCTCTCCCAGCAAATCCTTTCCCAGTAACAATCCCCCCTCCCACCCGGGGGGGTGGGGGGGGAAGCAAACTTTCATCTCTTCCCCACCCACCACAGTGGGTCCTGAAGGGAGGAGGCAGATAAGGAAATTCTGGGCCCTGGACTTTCACCCTTTCCATCGCCAATGAGTCCTGGAAGGAGAAGAGCAAATAGTGAAGCTCTGGGTCACAATGGGTCCCAGAGGAGGAAGACAATCTGTGAACACCTAGTTCCGAGCTTTTCCCAGTCACAATGAGTTTCAGGCTTTTGACAACTTCTTTCCTGACTGTCCAAACCAACATGTCATGCCTCAGTCTCCAATAACTAAACCACCTTCATTGTAACCTATAAAACGCAGACTCCTTCTACGACCGCAGCCATTTTCCACCCAGAAAATGACACTGAAGAATAAAGGAAAGCTTGCTGATCCATTTGAGGTCTGCTTCCGTCCCAGTTATTTTGTTTTCATAACGGTGCCCAAACTGTGTTGGTTATTTTTGCTACAGATGGAAATGGAGAACTAAGTGAACAGCTCAGTGAAATGAGCCTGACCCAGAAAGTCAAGAGCCCATTGTTTTCTCTCCTATGCAGAAGGTAGGCCAAAATAAGGGTGGCAGGGAGAAAGGCAGGTTGTGGGTGGGGGGAAGCCCATGAAAACATGAGAGATGGGTGGGGTACAGGAAGGAGACTGAGGAGGGAGCAGGGAAAGGAAAAGGGAGGAACAGTGAAATGAAACTGACCAAACTATCCTATGTACATATATGAATATACCACAGTGAATTTGATACACATATACACGTGTGTGTGTGTGTGTGTATAATGCACTAATTTTTTTTAAAAAACTATAAATAGAAGATCAGTAGAGGAAAGGGAACAGGATGAGGGAAAGGGATATACTGGGGACTAAATTGAAGCAAATTCTATTCCATGGCTGTATATTTTTGTAAAAATGAGTCTCAATATAATGTATAAGTATAATGAACAGATAAAAAAATTGAATAAAAATCATTAAATTCTCTTAGCAACTTTGAAATGGAAAATAATTATTGATTATTGTCACCATTCTATACAGTAAACCACTAGAGCCTATTCCTCCTACTTAACTGAACTGTAATCAGCATCTCCCTTTTCCCCAGCCCCTGGGAACCACTATTCTAGCCTCTATTTCTAATCAGTTTGACACCTGTAGAGCCCACAGGTAAGTGAGGTGGTGAAGTCCGTCTTCTGTACCAGGCTTACTCCGTAGCATAAGTCCTCCACAGTCTTGATAACCTTCCCTCCAGGATCTGCATGCCTCACTCTCTCACTTCCTTCAGCTCTTTCCCCACACCCGTCACCCACATGCTACATCCAGACCCACAAGGCTTAGCCCAGTGTTCCCAATCCCTCTTCTCTGCCCTACTTTCCCTCGGAAGCAATTTCCTTTCCTAGGATGCTTTGTAACATGCTGTCTTTTTGATTACTGTCACCATTCTATACAGTAAACCACTACAGCCTATTATAGTGTCTCCTCCTACCGAAATGTGAGCTCCACAAGGGCATGTTGGCAGGATAGAAGAATGAATAGGCATCATTCTAGGTCCCCACAACTAAAGCCTTAGCCAAGGGCATGAGTCACCAACAAAGAAGAGTAATTTTATGTTAAAAACCTTTAAAATGGGGTTGGGGATATGGCTCGGTTGGTAGAGTGCTTGCCTTGCATGCACATAGGCCCCGAATTCAATCCCCAGAACCACACACACACACACACAAATACACTTTAAAATGGGCATAGAAGCTTATCATGACATGCAGATCAGCTCTTTGATAATTAGAAACAGTATGTAATAGAACAAATTTTATTCATAAATAAAACTCCATAGTTAAAAGGGCAGCTCCTTTTTTTTACAAAGGGAATATAAGAAGGAAACATACCATTTTATTTAAAATTGCAAATTAATTTCTTTTTAAAAATGGATCAGAGTTGAGATATCATTCGAGCTCATTTCAACTTCTCACATCTCACACTTCTTAAATCCTCAGTCTAAGCACTCGCTGCAGTCATTCCAAATTGCCTCTCGATGGAGGGGTGAATAGCCCAGTTTCTTCTCTTATGATAAAGGTACATCATTTGGCAAACAAGGGTCTGTAACATTTGGATTGTTACTGAAAAGGAAGAAAGATGGTAAAAAAACAGGTCCAGATATAAACATTGCTTAGCTACTTCTAAGTAAGGCAGTGTATGTGCCTGAAGTAGGGAGAGAGGTTGTGGATAGGAGACAAGGGGAGAAAAGAATTTGAGAAAGTCAGTGCTCCATGAGAGAGACCACAACCTGAAGTGCATCATGATTTAAGTACAATGCATGCCTAAGTGACTAAATATACTTTTGCTTCTTTAAGCCATGAAGATCATCCCAAATACTTCCTTGGGCACTCTTTACAACATAGCTCCATCCTTTTATTAATAACCAATCAACATGTGGATTTTGGGTAGTATCTGTTGGGAGCCACTCTGGCCAGTAGCTATGTATACACCTTTAAGTCCTGAGTAAAGGGGTACTGAATAGTTACTGCACCCCACAAAACATTGGACTTTTACCCCCGCGCTCCAGGAGAGGGTGTCACCCAGTAAGGTTGAGTTACACTCACCTGTTCTTTTGTAATCCTACCCCTTTGCCCTTTGGGGGATAGAATGTTCCATAGAACCTCCCCTTGTGTGTCCTCTATATAAGAATAAAGAATTCCAGTGGCTCTCTCTTTCCACAGACCCTTAAGGTCACAGAGTCATCCCTGGATTTTGAAAAGGTACTTCTGTGTGTTTGCATGCTTTCTTCACTGTTTTCTTAAGTTATTGAAATAGTCAGATTTTGTGAACCCAGCATAGGTTGCCAGCTCAGATAGATGGCGATAAGTATCCCTTTATATGGGACTTGAGAATAAAGAACCGCATTGCCTTATGGGCATTTAGTAATCCTGGAAGAAGCTGCAACCAAGATTTATGACATTTCTGAGTTTACATCCCCAGGGATTACCAACGAAGCTACTTTGTAGGCTCAATATTAATACTTGCTTTTTAAAATTCAGAATTTTTTTGATATTGGAATTGATAGAAATTCTGTCTTTACATTGATTATGGAATTTCATATGACACCCAAGAAAGACACCTCTTATTTATAAGGAATCTCTACCAGTTAGCAATAGAATAGCAAGAATACTGTGATCAATAATACCTTCTACAAACAGGAATGCATGAATTTGCCATCCCCGATTTGGAAGCCCTTTCAGTACAAAGCGCCTTAGTGCAAATATATGACATTTCTTTGACAATCATCTTGATTCTTGTCTAGGGTGTGCCTGGACAAAGTCACAATATGCCACTTCTAAGTGTGCCTACCATGATGGTGTCGCACAAGCAGCTCCCGTGTCTTCATGTGCGTTGTTTACTCTCACTTCCACTTCCCACTCAGTAGTCGTGCTGCCATTTTTGTTCCTGTTCCTTTCCAAAAAAATGGAAAGTAAAATGAGAAAAGAAAATCAAGAAACACCACAAGTTCAAAGCCTAATGTTTGCAAGGCTGAACAGGGGGCCAAATTCCTGTTGCTTCTATATGTATTGATTTCTGCTTATTTCTCCAGATCATTGCAAGGCAGTGTTTGTGGCGTTAAAAAGCATGGGTTTAGAAACCCAATATCTGGGTTTACTTTATGGTTCTACCATTGACCAATGAAGGATCTAAGGCAAAAAAAAAAAAACTCAATTTCTCTGTGCCTCAATTTCCTCACCTGAAAATTGGCATAGTAGTATCTACCTCATTGAGTCACCATGAGTAACACTCTCATACAAATAAAGTGCTTAGAACAGTATCTGCATGTAGTGATTTAAAAATATTAGCTGCTAATATAACTAGCACTACCTGTGGGAACAGCACATGTAGGGTCACTTGAGGGGGACAAGAATTCCAGTTTAAGATTTAAACCAGAAAATTTGATGGAAAAATTTCCCAAAGAAAGTTCTTTCAAATATATCAGTTTTGCTAAGATCTGATCAAAGATGTTATTAATCTAGAGAATATCGCAGACTTTTTTTTTAAATCAGTTAATAAGGTACAAAAAAGAGTCAAATCTCCACCCATGGATCCTAATATAATGTGTTTTTTAATCTCACCCCACAACTTCAGCCGGCCCTGGTGCATGCTGATCTTGATTCTTTGATACTTTGTGGTATTATTTGGGTTGAGTTTTGCCTTTCATTTTGCCTATTACCTTCAGGAATCTTGAAAGTGGGCTCAAGTTTAAAGTTAAAATAACATGGTAAATGGCACTCAAATCAGGTTTTCAGTCATCAACACTTGCTTCAAAAACAAATCATTATTATTCTATATTTCAATATTCCTAATGTTCTTATATTCTAGGGGACAATTGCAATAATTTTCAAAGAATGCTGACTAGCAATCAAGAGATTTTGTTCCCATTAGGATCTAGGGATGTCCACCCTATACACACACTTCTAGTTTTGCCATTTTACTGTTTGGGCTTGGGCATCTTATTAAAACAGAAGGTAAAGATGAAGCTGGGGGCCAGGACAGGTGTCTGGCATACTGTACTCACTTGTTGATGACACATGACAAAGGCATTTCAATTAGGAGAGTAGTGTTTCTTGAAACATACTTGATTTTAGTTTTAAGCACAACAACTTCTTGGAAAATCTAAAAGGAAAGGAAGTTTGGAATGTTTATCTCAATTATCTCAGGAAACTTCAAGGCATTCAAATAGAAATTTACAGATATTTTGAGCACTCTAAAAATGGTCACACCCTCTTAAAACAAAAAACAACATCTATTTATGGGGAACAGGACCATTTGCCTCATGTGCCAGATGAGTTAAAATCTGGCACAATGTTTGTACATAAGAGGCAAACAATACTTGTGAGATGAAACAGGGCGGATCTTTGTGATTCATACTCAAGAAAGTGTTTGCACCTCTTTTTGAGAAACACCATTGTAGCTAGAGTACTGCTTATCAACAGAGAGACAGAGGATGTGAGCTTTCAGATTAGTTGAATCCTGCTTGGAATCTTAGAGCTACCTCTGTTCAATATGAAGGGAATTTTGTTTAAACTCTGTTTACTCATTTCTGGGGATGGTGTGGGAGGAGCACTCATCATGGTGGTAAGGAATAACCTTGATACAGTTCAAATTTCCAATCACTTATCCAGCAGGAATTTGAAGCTCTGTAGGGTCAGCCAAAGCTGCCTTTAAGCCTACATCAATAGCACAGCTTCTCCATTTTACCCAATCTTCTTTATCCCAAGAGCACTTAATAAATAACCTGGAATTGGAGCCATTGTTCAGTGGTAGAACATTTGCTTAACACCTGGTAAGGCCTTGGGTTCAATCCATGGCACCAAGGGAAAAAAAATGCATGCTCAACTCCATCTTGAATTTTTCTTTCTGTGAAACTGAATCTATAACATTCATGTAGAATTGACAAAGTTCTAGTATTTCTTTTGGTATTTTATTTGGGATATTAAACAAAAAAATTAATATTATGACAAAGTTTCACTGACTTTTAATTTTTTTAAAATCAAGTCAAAAATCCTAATTATACCTTTAGGAGTGGTATATACAATTGCCCTAAGTGACCTATCAATATGCCCAGTAAGGCATGCCAGAATATCTGGGCTTAGGACTGGTACGAGTCAAACATTTACTTTGAAAAGCTGTCTGATGCTTACCTCGTGTTACTCCCTTCTTCTGGTAGCAGTTGGCCAAATTTCAAATTATAAAGAATAACTCTTTTGTAAAACTGCTTAATAATCCTTGAAGCACAGAGAAACTACATTCGTCCTTTGAAGATAGTCAATTCTTAACCTGTTCTACCACAAATTGAGCAATATGAATTTTCAGTTACTGCACAAGTTAAAAAAATAGTATTTAGCATCTCCTTCTTAACTTTTGTTGTAAATGTGACTATTAAATCAATCTAACCATACTACAAATAAGAACTTAGTGACTTCTGGTTTGTTGACAGGTTAAAGAAACCGTAAGACTCTCAATTTAGGTGAGAGCGCCATTCCCCTTACTTGAGTTTCGATGCCACAGTCTTGAGGGTGGTATAAAAATTCATAGTAATTATTTAGACAAACGTGGGTTACAGGGCATCCGGTTCCTAAAAATGCTTCATTATGGTTCATATGCACGTTGTAAAATATCGTGGGTGGGATTCTGGCGTAGAAGAAATTGCTGGAGCACAGCACGAGAATGGCTGAGAGGCAGAAAAGAGAATCCCTCTGTTAGTAAGTACACATAGAGCAGCTCAGAAAGTTTCAGCACAGCCAATTAATAGAAATGAAGGCATGCTCCTGACTCAAATAAAACACGTTTTAGAAGGGGGCAAGTCTGCAAAAGATGGTCTCCATATTATTGCTTCATCCCCCAAAACACCCTCATCTACATCCATCCTTCAAAGAGGCTTTTGGATGATTATATGTGAAAAATAATTAATACAAAATAACATCTTTTCATTCCACTGTGTGTGATTTTTTATAGATTCATAAGAATACATCTATATTGTAGCATTTGTGCTAAGTACAGTGCAGGTTCTAGTGATCTTGTTCAATGGAGGCTTCATTTCTATAACCACAGCTTCATGATATATAAGAATAAGCACTGAGGGGCTGGGATTGTGGCTCAGTGGTAGAGTGTGCATCTAGCATGCACGAGGCACTGGGTTCGATCCTCAGCACCACATAAATGTAAAATAAAGATATTATGTCCACCTAAAACTAAAAAATAAATATAAAAAAAAGAATAAGCACTGAGAGTTGATACAGCAATAAAGATTTATCCAGAAAAGCTAAAGCCTACCAATCAGTGACATTAGTACTCCTCCTCTTCTTTTAACTCTAAATATCTGTACCACATTTATAATTTTATCTGAGAAAGGGAATTTTTATGGTATAACCTGTTAATTGAGCTAGATGCCAAGGGCAGACACTCAGAACGACCTAGAAATTATGAGACTGGGTGAGCATAAGGGGAAGAGTGAGGTTGGCTAATTACCTAGACCTCCCTAAGGAAAAATTTTCTCACTTGCACTTAGGGTACTGGAAGGGGCCTGAGGCCTCAGGAGATACCAAAAACTCACAAGTCAAATGCAAACAATATAAATCTGCCATCCTTTCTCTGAAAAGGATATAGAAATTGCAAATAATCAAAGATATTCAAAGATAAAAAAAGATAAAAAGATATTAAAAGATAAAAAGATATTCAACATCATCAGCTATTATGGAAACCCAAATTAAAAAATCACAGTGAATTATCACTATACACCTATTAGCATATCTAAAATAAAAAATAGTAACAGTTCCAAAAGCTGGTAAGGCTGCAGAGAAACATTACTACTTATATTTTGCTAGTGGAAATGTAAAATGAAAACTGAAAAACAGTTTCACAATTTGCTTTAAAAACTAAACATACAACTACCATATAACCCAGGAAATAAGTTAATGGACAATTTATCCCAGGAAAATAAAAATTTATATTCACACAAACTGTATGAAAAAGTTTCCAACAGTTGGTCAAAAACTAGAAACAGTCTAGATGTTTTTTTTTTTTTAAAGAGAGAGTGAGAGAGAATTTTTTAATATTTATTTTTTAGTTTTTGGCGGACACAACATCTTTGTATGTGGTGCTGAGGATCTAACCTGGGCCGCACGCATGCCAGGCGAGCGCGCTACCACTTGAGCCACATCCTCAGCCCTAGAGTTTTTAATAGGCAAATGGTTAAATAAACTGTGGTTCACCCATGCCATGGAATAATAGTTTGCAATAAAAATGAATAAACTATGAATACATGCAAAATAAATAGATGAATCTCCATGAGTGGAAAATGCCACACCCTCAAAAAAAATAAGAGAATAAAAAAGAATAAAGATGATCACAAAAGGTTATATGCCATATGACACATTTATAAAACACCTGGAAATGACAAAAATCATAGAAGTGGAGAACAGATTTGTGGTGTTTAAAAATTAAGAACCAGAATTAGAGCAGAGTCCTCATATGATTGTTTTAAGAGGACAGTGGCAGTGAACTCTACAAGTATCTTTATTGTGATAGAAATGATCTGGCTATAATCATACCCCAATGTTATACAGTATTAGAGTTCTGCAAATGTTATTAGTGAGAGAAATGGAGTAATAGTATATTGATCTCTCTCTACTACTTCCTATAACTGCATGTGAATATACAATTCTATAAAAAATAAAAAGCTTTTGGAAAAATCAGTTTCAGTTACTTTTTGTCAATCTCAGTATGAAGCAAGTCATCTGCTAACACCAAATACAGATGAAAATGAAAGAAAGAAAAGTTTTTGTTTTAAGAGGACCCCAAACTGGAATGGTCAAATTAGCAAAATAAACCAGTGGGTCAGTTTTAAGATCAGTCCACCCTGCGATCCCACAATTCCATTCCTAGGTATGCAAAAACATACCCACATCCACATCAATATGTACAACTATAATATGCAAATAAAAAATATGGGGAAATAAACCATCTACATACAAACATTACTTGTAACAACAATGGAAAAATTCTTTCAATATGAGAATAGAAACATTTTGTAATATATTCATTCAATGGAATAACCAAGTAGTAATTAAAATAAACCAATGTTACCAGTATAAATCTCTAAATAATGTTAAAAAAATAAAATTATAGAATGAAACGAATAAAACTTTAGATGCCCACAAAACATATTTATGGATTCATAGATTTGAAGCAAAATTATAAAATCCACAGAAAAATGAGTAATTATCAAGTTTACATACAGGCATAGAGGAAAGACCACAGGATCAGGGATATTCACAGGGTCTCTACCTGAGCTTTTATCAGAAAATAAAATTTAAGTAAATGTAGCAAATCATTATGGATTTAATAAAACTGGATAGTGGGCCAATGGTTACTTACAGTTGTCTCTTTCAAATGGTCCCTAATAAAGGAAAGGAAAATGTAATAAATACTCTAAAATCCTTACAACTGCCCACACAGCAAGTCTGGACCATGTTATTGAAGGTAACTTGACAAGAATATATAGGCTTTTATTGCCATTCTGAAATTTCAGAATCAGAAATGTCAGAACCCCAAGTTCATACCTGGGGTGGCAAACCATGCAAGTTCACCCAAGATAGAAGACTTGCTAAAAGAAGGACATATTGAGAAACAGTAGGTTAGTCACCTGAGGAGGAGCCCTCCAACATGACAGATCTATGAAGGATAAGGAAGGCAGAGACTGTGATAAGGCTCCCTGCCTGAATGTCACACCCTACAGAATCCTGAGTCCTAGCACAGCTGTGGAAGACGCCACTGATTTCTAGCCTCAAGAATATGATGTTGTTTGCAAAGTGTCAAAAGAGAAGGGGAGTCGGGTGTGGTGGTTCATGCCTGTAATCCCAACCGCTCGGGAGGCTGAGGAAGGAGGATTTCGAGTTCAANAAAAAAAAAAAAAAAAAAAAAAAGAAAGAAAGAAAAGAAAAGAAAAGAAAGTGAGAGAGAAGGGGAATTAGAGAAAGACTGAAGTTCCCAAGTTAGGACACATCCTTTAGACTCAAGAATACAAATATGACATCCCAAGATCATTCATCCAAGAAGAATCTCCGTCATTACATCCTTAGTTGTTACTAAGATTTATCCAGACCAAAACTGTAAAGAATCTACAGGCCACATCTTACAGTGCTTGTTAACAAATTCCAGTTCCCCAGGTCACATGTGATACCTGACCAGTCCCCAGCACAAATCCACATCAAGGAAGGGAGGAGAAAGAGAACCCCTAACGCCAGAAAAGTCTTCATTTTTGCAGACTGAAATCCAGATCCCACTGAGGAAACAGGAAATTGGGAGCAGTGAGCAGCCTTAAATGCCAAAACAGCAGAGGCCACATCAGGAGTAAGTAATTGACTACCACTTTAGACAGCACACACATGCCTCAAATATACCATCAAGTCACCAGTTCTAGAGTTAGGCAACTGTATGTTATCTTCATACAACAAGAAAAGCAGAAACTTACATAAATTAGAAGACTAGATAAATGCATTTAACCATCCAGTCTGTTCTAAACATTTTAAAAGAGTTCATTTTCTAAACTTTAACATTTTTATTCAGTTATCAAAGAATGAGAGCAAACTTGAAGCAAAATGTACTATTTGAGTGTTCCCATAGACAAGCCTAAGAAAACCCCCCTGAAACACACACAACTTATAATAATGAGTGACGTAAATGAGGTAGGTCTTTGAGAGGTGATTCAAAGATTAATAGAAATCTCTGTTTTTGAGTCTGATTCACCTGTTTTTGAGTCTGTATCATCAAAAATAGAGTTATTTTATGCACTAATTTATCTTTATTAAAACTCCCTATCATCCTAAAATGTCTATCTCTATATCTAAGAAGAAATAACTGTGAAAGATTTTAATTGTCCTGTGGACCTGAAACAAGGGATATGAAAGACTGATTTCACCTCTTCCACCAAGAAACTTCTACACCGTGACTCCCAAACTTAACAGATATCAAAATCACCTGGAGGATTTATTAAAATACAGAGGGCCCCAATCAGTTTTCTGATTGGGGCAGGACTTGAGAATTTACATTTCTAACAAATTCCCAGATGATGCTGATACTACTGGTCCAGGGGTCGTGTTTGAGAACCACGGTGTACAGGGTTTTGCCTTCAGAGAGCATGCTGTGCTGATGCCCATTAGCAGCACTTGTTTATCAAACTTCAAGAAGCATCCACACCACCTGAGGATCTTGTTACAGTGCAGATTCTAATTCAGAAAGTTGGGGTGGGGGCTAAAATTCTGCATTTGTAATAAACTCTCAGGTGATACTGGTGATAATGTGCAGATTACAATTAGAATAGCAAGGTCTGAATATACCTCATGCATACTTAGATTCCTTTCTTCAAAACAGAAGATGCCACCTTACAATGAGAAATTCAAACTCTACTATGACAAAGAGCTTAAATAAATATTTGGTTTAAATGTATTCTGCTTTTTTTTTCTCTCAAAGTCAGCAGTTACTAGAGTTAAGCAACTGTATGTAATGTTAATACAACAAGAAAAGCAGAAACTTACATAAATTAGAAGACTAGATAAAATCATTTAACCATCCTTGGTATTACTTGAATTTTATCATTACATGTACAGTCTGTTCTAAGCATTTTAAAAGACTTCTTCAAAGCCAGGGACCATTCCATGGGTTTTCACATCTCCAGAGCTTGGCAGACCTGATGCTCAAATCAGAGACGGTAGAACACTGAAATGGAGCAAATTATATTCCATGCATGTATGATTATGTCAAAATGAATCCCAATATTATGTGTAAGTATAATGTACCAATAAAACATTTTTTAAATCCTTGAAAAGAAGAGATGAAGCGTGGGGAACAAAAAGAGAAAAGAAATGTAATTAATTAGCATTTTTTTAACAATTTACCAAATGTTTATGTTCCACACAAACATATTTTCACTTTCATAATTATAACTTTTAAATTTTACGTGTATTAGGATAAAAGGTGAATTAAAACAGCATTTCAGAAATATTGCTGTCCAGGATGGACAATGCTAAAGAACAGTCCAAATGAAGGTCAGAGCCTTGTGCATAGTGACGTACTCTGAGGCTGTGCACAGGTCAAGGTCTTCAACTTTCAGTAACTGTTTCTTAACATCCTGTATCTGCCAATCTACAAAACTACTACTATTGTCATGTTTTTAATAAACTGGTAAGAAAAAGGTGATTTCTGTCTTAAAATTACATGGATATGTGAGATTTGGTTAGCAGTACTTTTAGGATGAGGATGGGGGTGTCAATAAAGTGATTGCCTATGGCTTCGCTTTGGAATCTCACCAGACTTCAACTTCTAGTTGCTCCATAGTCTCACCAGCACCTGTGGGCTATTTTTTTTCTGTTCTACTGGGTGTGTAGTGGCCTCTCAGCGTGCTTTAAGTTTTCCTAATAACTAATGGTCTTGAACAATTTTTCAAGTGCTTCTTTGCCATCTGTATTCATATCTTTTTTGAAGAGTGTCTATTCTCCCATTTTGCTCATTTGTTATTTAGCTATTTTTTTTTCTTATTGAGTTGTACCTACTATTTTTGTTTTGTATAAAAAGGTCTTTTTAGAAGAGTCTTGGTTCATTGTCTTGAGTAAAGATTCACATTCAGAATCTTTCTGATTATGTTCTCATAGGTAGACTCAAACCTTTTTTTGGCAAGAATATATCATAGCCGTGTTATATCTTTGTAGTAAAGTTTAAAATTTTATAATTTTGAGAACATATTTTTTCATTCTCTTTCATCTGTGATAAGATGCAAATATATTATTCCCAGTCAGTCATTTATCTTTCAATTTTTCCACCAGAGTTTGTTTAATTGTATGTTTTCAAATTTTATTTGGTCAGATTTCTACTTACTGCTTCTGGAGTTGAGTATAATTAGAATAGACTCCCTTGCACCAGTTAATAAAGTAATTAATACAAGCAAGCTAAACACACACTGAGGTGAGACCAGTGCACAACCAGAAATTCACTATTTGCTCCTATCCAACAGATCCCCAGACACCTAACCAATTCATACTAACTCTCAGCTAAGTGGCTAGTAACAGTAAAACCCATCAGCTCTATCCTGTTAATACTTGTATTAAAACAGGGGAAAAAAGAAAAGAATTCTCTTGCTGGCTAAGGTGCGTGGCTAACGTGCCTAATGGTCTCACCCACTAGGCTGTCTCCCTGGTAGAGGAAACAGGACACTTTGGTTTTACTCTCAATAATCTTTGGACCAGAGCCCGGCCAGCCCTCCCTCTCAGAGCCTTAAAGATAGTAATTTTTCTGCATCCTCACCTTCCTGCCTTGGGTTTAGGGAGTTCCATTTCTATTTGGCCAGATCTTTTTTTTTTAACAAAAAGAATTGTTTAGTTTGGAAAATTTACAGTACAGTTATAGCAGAGAACATCATTCCACAGTGTTCTTAATGGTATGGTTAGTTTTTTTTTTGTTTGTTTGTTTTTTAAGCATCCCTTAATGAAAAGAATTGTTACTGGCTCACTTATTAGTTACATCAAAATCAAAATAATTATTTATGCCCTAAAAACTTAGTACCATTTGAAAACATTAAATGCATACATTGAAAAAGTACAATATTTTTATATTATTCTTTAAATAATCACTATTGCTAATGGAATGCATATGCCTGTTCAACACTGCAGTTTCTCAAATCTTTGAACCAGATTGGACTGTGCCATCTTCGTGTCTTATTCCATGTTGATTTTGCCACAGTGGTTGATTTTGCTCTGCATCACAGCAGCCACTGACTCCCCAGCTGCACAAAGGCATGCACTAATAGGAAGGAAAGGCACACCAGAACAGGGCTATCTCTAGCTCACTCTTAGCACAGTGACTGACAGTTGTGGAGTATCACTGTTTCCCTGGAAATATTAACATTCCCTAAGGTACCCCCGCAAGATCACTCTAGTCCCTCTGGCCTTCTCAGCACACAGTGGAGGAACTGTGGAGTTCAGGACACAATGTGTGTGTTTGAAGAAAAATCGACATATTAGTAACTCCTTTAATGCAACAGCAAATTCTCACACACACTTTTTTAGTAAATGAATGAAAATAATAAAATAATGTTTTATATCTCTTCTCACTAATTCAATGAATTTAATTCTTCAATATATCTACTGAGCACTTAATATGCCAGGGGCATATTTCAGAGAAATAAAAATTTGTTTTCACATGAAAACATGTACAGGAATATTTTAAACAGTCTTATTCATAATAGCAAAATACTACAAACAATTGAGATATCCTTCAATGAGTGAATGGTTAAATAAACTGCAGTAATTTCTACCATGGAATATTACTCAGCAATAAAAGGAACAAATTGTTGATTCACTGGAACTCAAGGGAAGAATCACTAGAGAAGTATACTGAGTATGAAAGTCGATCCCAAAAGGTAACGAACTGCAAGATTCCGTTTATACAACACTCATGAAATGACCAAGTGGAAACCAAGAGCATATTAGTGGCTGCTAGGGGCTAAAAAAGAGGTGGGGACAGGAGGGAAGTGGACATAGCTCCAAAAGGGCAATATTAGGCATATGTGATGAAGGAAATGATTGATTGTATCAAAGTCAATATTTTGATTGTAATATAGTGATATAGTTTTGCAAGATGTTACTTGGGGAAAATTGGGCAAAAAGTACATTGGGTTTCTCTATATTATTTTTTACAACTGCATATGAATCTACAATTTTCTCAAAATAAATTTTGTAACGTTAACAAAAAAGTTCTATAAAAACCAGCTATTATTTTAAGAAATTAAGTTAGAAGAGATCTTTTTCAATGACAAGAAAATCAGAACCATAAAAGAAAAAGAAAACAATCTACTAAGTAATCAATTAAGCAGAAATTGTAGGTGAGCAACTAAATCAGAAAAACTTGAAATGAAAAATAAAAGGATAAAATTGCTTTTATAAAACTGCTCTTACAAATTGTTTAGATCAAACAAATAACTCTACTGAAAAAATGAGCAAAGTCATTTGCATAAATATGTGCAATTCACATAAGACTAATGAATTAGTAGCTTCTCTCTTCCATTAATAATTGCAAACTTAAACAAAAAGGAATCACTTACATTCATTTGGGCGTCAAAATTTAAGAGATTTGTTAGCAGTCAATGATGACAGTTTCCTTAGAAAGTATGCAATATTATTTACTCCTATGAGAAAGTAAATTAACACATCTTGAGGGAAAATTTTATCAATACATTTATACTTTATTGCAATTCCTCATCCAATATTTTATCCTCTAGAAATATTGACATGAGATTGCAATGATTTATCTTAAATTAATTACAGCACTCGGTAATTATATAATATTGGCAAAGTAGATTCAACTCAAAAATTCATCATTTGATATGAATATACCACAAGTGTGGTTATATCCATAAAATGCACTAATGTTCAGCAATTAAAAATAATAAAGTACACTGATACACCTTCAGTGCCTGTGTATGTGTGTATATACAGTGTACACACGCATGCACTGGAAAACTTCAGAAAAAAATGCCACAACAGCTATCACTTAGAAATGTGTTAGAACTTTAATTTTACATTTTTAACACTTCTGTATTGCTTGCATTTTATTTCATGGATTTTCTTCAAGTCACCTGGTTAATAGGACTCTGCCTCCACTTCTGACTCAATATACTTAAAACTAGTTTCTGGGTTTGCTGCACTCAATGTAACTCTTTGGTTTCTAAAATTAGTGACGTTTTCAGATCTACCTGTCTAATGCTTCTCAAACTATCTCTGAAATAGAAAGAAAATGAACAACATCACATACAGGGTTGTAACTGGAAGATGCAAGCTTGAAATAGAGTTTTATCCTGTTTTCAAAAGAATTTTCACCAGTTTTTTATTTGCAATTTGTGCTGTGTGTTGTGTTACTGGGGATCAAACTCAGGACTTCACACAGCTAGGCAAGCACTCTACCACTGAGTTTCATCCCAAGCCCTGTTTGCATTTTAAATGACATTTTAAATTATTTTCCAGATAAGTCATCAAATACTTAATAGACTTTCTAGGAAATTTTGCCACATCCATCTTTTATCTTTGATTGTATTATTGCAGAGTACTAACATATTCTTGAGCTTGTCCAAACCCTAATATTGAAAAAGCAACACTACTGGAGAAACTTAAATTTTCATGGCATCAACTTGAGGAAAATCTAAGCTTTTCATTGATCATGGGGATTTTTAAACACTTTAGATTAAACGTACTATCCAGGAGGCACACATTGCTCACCCAGGAGCACCTGTCCATACCAGTCAGTTCCTGGTATACCACAGTATTTCTTTGGGGATATGGAAAATGTGGTTAGAAAAGAGATCAAAGTGTTAACCACATGACCTCTGGGAAAGACATTAAGAAGTCTGAAGAGAATGGAACTTGTTAAGGTTGACTTTTGCAAAATGTAAAAATGGTCCAAGTGAGGCTGCCTGTCCCTGTTGGCATCTCCTTCCCAGGTTGATAGCATTGGATCAGGTCTCATGCAGCTCCTGATAGCACCCAAGTTATTAGTTAAGCAATTAATATAAATATATGTATCAAAAACGGGGGGTGGAGGGATGGCTCTATCAGTGGATCATGAAATGACACTATCATATCAGAGCTTCGAAGAATCCCTAAATCAGCTAATAGAATTTCAAAAAAATGGCCAGCAAATGATCTCCATTCAAGCACTTCAAAGGTCCCCCAAAAGACAATTCTGTGGGCACTCCATAATGCTTCCTTGTGTTCACCTTAAAAAACATTATAGTTTTCTATGCCCAAATAATAAAGACAGGGTCAGGAGCTGGAGATGACAATATGTTAAAGGTTTTCTTTTTCCTCTCAAGTTGGGTTAATTGAACACATCTGAGTGTGCCCTCCCATATAAAAACCCCTCAGGCTTCCCAGCTCCTCTCCCTCGCTGTTTCCTGAGAGGATCTTACCCTGAGATCCAGCATGATGAAGGCCTTACTCATGCTGGAAGGACTTTTGCTGCCACTTTTTTCCTGGATGTGGATGTGCGCTGGGCGGAACAAAGGTATAGGGGGGACATTGACTCCTGGTGTTTTCAAGGGGGAGTTTCTCAATGGCTGTGAGTCACAGGGCTTTTGATTGCCAGCACTAAATTTTCCAATGCTAACAATTAAGAACTAAATAATTCTCATTAGTCCATGCTTTGGTCTCCCCTTGGGTCCAGATAATCCTGGTGGGTGAGTGAGGGAGAGCTGCACTCAGGTTGCCATGAGTTTCTCCTCTTCCTCCCTACCACTTCTTCCTCCTTGGGACCTACTGGAATTTCCCACTAGATCATCCTTGGACCATCTGCTTTTCCATATGACTCTTCCCATTCCTGGTAACTCATTGTTCTTTCGCCACTTCACACCTGAGTTACTCAACCATGCACTCCTAATTGGCCTCCCTTATGCAAGTGCCCCACCTCCCCGCTACCCCCAGAACATCACTGTGTAAATTTTTAAAGATACAACCTTGAACAGACCCCTCTTAAACACTCCAAGGCTTCCCTGCAACCAACTAGGTATAGAGTAGCATCCTATAAAGACTGACCTAAAGCTACCCTCAGATCCCAGGTGTCTGATGGCTTCCCAAAGAGTCACAGAAGGGACTTTTAAGATGCTTGCTTCTCCACTGACATTGCACAGCCTCTCTCCTGCTCCTGGTAAGAATGTGGTACAGAATTCTCTAAAACATCTCACACCATTCAGAATGGAGATTTGCTCAACTTGAAAGAGATAGGGGTTAATTTATAAGTCCTGCAGATGTATAAACTGCTCTAACTACTTAGAAGGAAAATGATGAGAGATGAGTATATGAAATAAATAGAATTAATGTAGTTCTTTGGGGAGAGATTCCCTGGATTTCTAGGTGGGATAACATTGTCTTTACTTAGGGAAAGACTTGGGTGTTGGGGAACTAGAAACACTAATTTTTGCCTTAAGCTAAAAAGGCTTGTGTGTGCACACAATACCTGTGTTTCCAAGATAAATGGAATACAACCAGATTGGGGGGGAGAAGGAATGTAAGCAGACTAAAGGGGCGGACAGGACCTTGGAGGGCTGTGAGATGGTAAAGGGGGGGGGAATATAAGCGAGAGGACCCCTTCCTTTGTACAAATGGTTCTCTAAATTAGTCTTGCAGATCCTTAGGGCAGAGTGCTGTCAGTGATTATTGGAGAGCTGGAGAAAAATATAGAAGTGATGTGAGAGCTAGGAATGGAGTATTTGGTTTGTGACTGAAACACTAGGACTCAGAAGTGAGGAGAGTAGAGAGGGAAATCAAAGGTGACACAGTGAACAGCACAGGGTCTGCCCGTCTCGTCTCTCTGCCCTATAGTTCACTATCCCAAGTATGAGGGCCTGCGTTTGCTTCTGATGCAGGGGGCTGACTGGGCAGAGCCTTGTAACTCTTGTTAAGGACTTTGGTCTTTTCTTAGAAAGGAAATCCTAATCGGGAGAGTCCCGATATTTAGGTTAAGACATCAACTACCCTACTCAAGATGGAGGATTGTGGAAGGCAGAATTCTAAACAGGTGATCCTTGTAAACATGTTGCCTGATGTGGCCCAGCCCAGCCTGACTCTGCTGACCAGTTTTAATTTGCACATCTGAAACCACTTGAGTTCCTCTTTTCCTTTTCTACAAAAGGCAAAGAATGCTTATTCAATTTTCCAAGGATATAAAGAAATTCAAATTTAAAATAATGATGGAAATGTGAAGTTCCAAGAAAAGAAAATATGTGGGTGTTTTGTCAATATAAACAACTCTCAATTCTTATAAAATGGAATTTTGAAAGTTGGGTTTCCCTCCCCCCGAAGGAGATATATACTTGTGGAAAAAGAGGCATATGAGACTGCTGGAACTTACCGTCAAATTTCCATTAAGCTTTAAAGCTGTCAATGAGTAGCTTTAGTACAGTTTTTACACACTGTTTACCCTAAATACTGGATCTTGCCCTGGTGAAATCAGGCAGCTTTATTTGGGTTCTTTTGTATTTTTTTTCATTTTATAGTAAGTTTATTAATTGAAGCAACACATCTACTAGGGATTTAAATATCAGATATTTTCTCAAATAATTCCACTTATTGATAATTAAGCACACAGACACAATTCAAAGAATAAATTCAGCAGTTTCAATGATATATTTTGTTCATAGTCATAAAAGAGCAAAATCTTTAAAGATAATTAATATTTCCTGGAGTATTCTCCCACAGAAACCAAATCAGTGTTAGATCTGATTTAACACTCAATGTGTGCATGCTGTTAAGAAGTACTTCTGCTCCCAAAATGTGTGCCCTTCCTCCTCGGGACGTGTTGACAGTTATGAATACAACTTGATCAATTCTTTATGCTCGTAGTCCTAATTCCACCATAATATTTCAGGTTCCTCACAAGGTCTAAACCATGACAATAATCTTGAACAATATCTTTCCCCCTTTTCCACAAGGAAAATCCATGTTACCCATCTGCTCTGTCCTATTATCAGTATTTAGCACAGGTAGTAAGTAGAGAGTATCATCAGAATTCTAGATTTCCATTTAATATTTCCTTCCTCATCCATTTACCAACCACATGTCTGACTTGTTGGCAGAAAAAAACAGCAGTAAATAGTCACTACATGTATAGCTCTTGAACCCCAGTTAGGGAGAAAAACCCTATAAATAAGTAGTATGATTCCAGGTTATAATGAGGGCTTTTTTGTTTGTTTTATTTTTATTTTTTTATTTGTTTTAATTAGTTATACATGATAGTACAATGATCTTGACATATCATACATTTGAATCAAATGGGGTAAAATTTCTCATTATTCTGAGTGTACAGGTTGCAGAATCACATTGGTCATGCAGTCACGTATATACCTACAGCAATACTAGTGTCTATTTTATTCTGCTGCCCTTCCTTTCTCCCCTTCTCCTCCCCTCCCCTCCCATCACTTCTCTCTATCCAATCTAATGTGACACACTTCTTTCCCCCCACCCTCATCATCATACATGTAATCTGTATAACGATGAGGGTCTCCTTCCATCTTCTGTGCAATTCCCCTTCTCTCTCCCTTTCCCTCAACCTCTCTTCCCTATTTAGTGGTAATCTTCTTCTCATGCTCTTCCTCCCTACCCCATTTTGAGTCACCTCCCTTATATCAGAGAAGACATTCGGCTTTCAGAGAAATGAATAGGGTGATGTGAGACAGGAAAAACTGAAAGAGAAAAGCCACTTGAATAGGACCCTCAGCATAAGGTCTGCTGAGAAAGTGACATTGAACTGGGACATGGAAGAAGAGTTAGCAAGCCAGAATCCCAGAGGAAAAGCCATCTATGTGCAAGGAGCTGTGAAGAGGGTGTCAACCTCATTGAGCCAAAAGGAGGTCGGTATGGCTAAGGTGGCTTCAAAAAGGCCTTGTTTCCTGCTCCCTGGGGCATTTTGGTAATGTATGCCACTTTGCTTTGAACAAAATTGGAAAGAAAGAGGGTATGCCACATAACCTAAAATGCAAGGGACAATCCCCAAAGCAAATAATTCTCTGGTGTCCAATATAAATTTCAAATATTTCACCATTCATTTATATATATAGAGAGAAATCTGTTAAAACAATCTGAACCTAGAACCCATCCTTCATTTATATAGAACCAGGTTCTCCCCCAGATTTACTGAGCTCAACAACCATATATATTATATATATGTAATATATATGAATGATGTATATATGTTTATATATTAAAGGACTACAATGTGGTTTCTTTGTTAGTGTATCAGTTATACATAATGTCAGGATTCATATTGCTGTAATCATACAAGCAAGAAATATAATTTGTTCCACTTCAGTGCCCAGTACTTTCCCTTTCCCTTCCCTCCCTCCTCTTCCTCTTCCCTTAATTCTACTGGTCTTCCTTCCATTATTTATGGTTTTTTGAAATTTGCGTTATGGATATACATAAAGGTGAAATTCACTGTAGTATATTCGATAGAAGGATACATTGTAAAATGATTACCACTATTGACATAATTAACATATCTATCACCTCAGTTTCTTTGTGATGGGGATACTTGAGACCTACTCTTGGAAAACCTCGAGTATACCAGGTGCTCTTAATTATAGTCACCATGCTGTATGTGGAGCTCCAGAACTAATTCATTTTGCAAAGATGACAAAGAGACTTCTTGTACAGTTTGTACACGTAACCCAAGGGAAGTTTGCACATCATTGTTGGAACTTTACTAAGTTGTTTATCTTCCTGGAAAAATCTCACTACTGAATGGAAAGCCACTCTGGTGCTTGAAATCTCTGTTGGTATTAGCCTTAGTCTTGATCAAGGTAAATATTATGTACATGTTAGAGTATTTCAACAGGTCTGCCTGAGTATCTTTTTATTGATATACATATTGTTTCAGTATATTTTTTTCATTTTATAGTGCAATGAATAAATTATTATTTTTTAAAGTGTAAATAGGTTATCTCTAAATTTTTAGGAATAAGACAGTAGGCATTAAAATTGCTTATTGTTAAAATTGGAGCTTGTTGTTAAAATTGGGTCAAATGGTTGAAACTCACTGGACTACGACTTAGCAAATCAAGCAAAGTTAATTGGAGATTCAGTGACCAGGTCAATATAGACCACTAGGATCTCAGATTTTATACTAATCACAATAGGAAGCAGTTAGAAAGCTGTATGCATCCTGGTGAAATGATCCTATCTGCATCCATCCATCTTTGCAGCTGACCTAGAAAAAGAAGGAAACTGGAGACGGGGTGCTCCTTCACAAGGCTGCAAGGGTAGTCCAGGGGAGAGGCAGTGGCAGATTGGGCCAGAGTGTTGACCATGGAGAAGTGAATACATGTGATATAAATTTCAAAGGTCAAAGTGAAAAGGTTGGGAGATTGGATGTAGGTATGAAGATAAATTCTAAGGTGTTCTGGCTTGGATGTTGGGTGGATTGTGGCACTATTGGATGAGATGGGGAGAAAATAAATTGAAAACAGGGTAAAATCCTGAGTTCCACATTGAACAAGAACATAATGAGAGAATATTTCAAATATCCTTTTGGAGAGATGACCCTAAAACTCAGAGGAGTTTAAGCCAGGTGTAAATTGAACATTCTGATCTTCCAGTGTAATGGTATATAAAAAGCAACAAGCCAGGCTTGACTTTCAGTTCCAAATCTTTACTTCCTTAGCCCTGAAAGACTTGCTTCTTTCCTTCCACATGTACTGCACTGTGCTACTATGTGGCACATGACCAAAGCTGGAAACCTAAAACAATTTGAACCTAGAACTCATCCTTTATTTACATAGAACAAGGTTTTCCCCTAGATTTACTTAGCTAAATAACCATAATAACCATACACACACACACACACACACACACACACACACACACACATTTAAGGACTAACATATGGTTTGTTAGTGCATTAGTTATACATAATATCAGGATTATCAAAGGGCTCAAGTTTTACAGGGACACTAGGTATTGGGGAACTAGGTACCCAGTATGAGCACCCTAATGAAGATATAGACCTTTTCTCTTCTACCAAAGACAGCTATATATGGTGTTTCTCAGAAAAGAATTCCAAGCACATTGTACACTGATTCTGGTTATCTGGTTCTGGTACCAGGAGGAGACTGGTACTTTTACAAAAGAAGGGAATCTTTGGGTGGTTTTTTGTTTGTTTGTTTCCCAGCAGTACTTGGTATTTAATACAACAGTAGTTGGTGTTTATTAAACTTGGTGTTTAATAAAATGCTAGGCAAGCATTTTACCACTACCAAAGCCTCAGGCCCCTTTGTATTTTATTTTGAGACAGGGTCTTGATAAGTTACCCCAGATGGCCTCAGACTTGCCATCCTCCTGCCTCAGCTCCCCAGTAGCTGGGATTACAGGCATGCACAACCATGCACAACTGGGAATCATTTTTACACAAATCTCTAAGCTTCGTTTGCTTTAATTAAAGATGGTTTTCCTTCATGCGATCTAATACTGCTCAGATTTCTTTGCTTGTCCACTGAAGCAGAATTGCTAATTTTTGTCTTCTCTTGGCAGTACTGGTGGAATGCAGCCATCATAATTTCCGTGTAGTAGTTAACAGAGCACTATTTTATGAAGATTAATTGATAGGCCCTGATGAATTATTTCTTGGGACTGGCTGTGTGGCAATTCATGTGCGACCAAATGAACTTGAGTTTGACTATCCTGTCAGCCTCTGTGGAATCGTACCACAGGTAAGAGCAGCAAGCATTGCACCCAGTGTCATCTGTAAAGTGGTGGGAAGTGTTGCTTTGTCTTTTCTCTAGGTGCCAAGTGCAGGTGGAAGGCAAGAACACGAAGAACCTTTTTTTTTATGCTGAATTAAATTTATTTACATTTAGAAAATCCATTATGACAGTTGAGGTCATGTGATTTTACCTTCTTTGACCTTTCTACATGCACATAAAAGATTTCAATTGTTTTCACTTTAATCTTTCCTTTTTTTTAATACTGAGGATTAAACCTAGGGGTGCTCAACCACTGAGCCATATCTCCAGTCTTTTTTTTATTTTTATTTTTTTAAATTTTTTATTGTTGGTTGTTCAAAACATTACATAGTTCTTGATATATCATATTTCACACTTTGATTCAAGTGGGTTATGAACTCCCATTTTTACCCCATATACAGATTGCAGAATCACATCAGTTACACATCCATTGATTTACATATTGCCATACTAGTGTCTGTTGTATTCTGCTGCCTTTCCTATCCTCTACTATCCCCCCTCCCCTCCCCTCCCCTCCCCTCTTCTCTCTCTACCCCCTCTACTGTCATTCATTTCTCCCCCTTCTATTATTTTTCCCTTCCCCCCTCCCCCGAACCTTTTTATCAATTCATTCATTCATCAGAGTCTAGTATGTGTAGGACACTAAGTATGAGTAGGAAACTCCAAGACCTCTCTCTCAAGAAGCTCACAGTCTGTTGGGGTAGTACAACTCCACGCATAGCATAATGTAGTATCCAGCATTGCCACACCTTCCTAATCCCCATAATCCTTGATATTGGTGCCGTCCCAATTTATTTATATAAAAGAATCAAGGTATAAAGGCCAGAAATGTGACAAAACTTGTGAAGTTGGGATATAGCAGAGCCAGGAATAGAAACCAGGTTTGCTGATGCCTATTCGAATATACATTTTTCTTTGTTTTCAATTATGACTCTGGGATAAGCAGAACAGAATGCATAACATGATAAAAAGAAATTTCCAGGGGTATTCAGAGGAAAGAGTGACATGGGACAGTCATGAACTCAAAACAGACTTTTCTTGTTCTTCTCTGATGAAAAAATATTGAAAAATATGTTCAAGGTATCCCAATGTCCAAGAAGGGAATGTATGAGAAGGTTTAGATATAGGTGGTTTCTGCCATGCCAAAAGCAAGTACAATATATGAATTTAGTCTGTCTTAATGCTCCCTGCTTTAAACATGAGGCTAAGTGTGCTGTGCCAAGAACCTAACCTTATCATTACAGAGAAAAGATAACTTGGACATATTGACATGTTCTATCAAAGTATCTTCTTAACAGACCGGTAGTATCATGGTCTGAGAACAAAGTGTGTTTGTCTAGAACATACTATTATACCTTCCTTGTGTGCATCACAGCAGGGAGCTAGTGACACAGGCTCTGTTATACCTGCCAAGAAGAAATCCAAAGTATCTCGAGATGCTCTAAGTTATTAAAAGTAGCTCTCACACTAGAGTCTTTGGCACATTTAAGAAATCTGGACGGAAGTAACCCCCTGAGTAGAGGTTGCCTGGGCTAGCATGTTAGGAAAAGCTAAAAGTTTAGATTGTAAGAAAAGAAAACAGAAGGCATGTTTCCTGTATTACAGGAACTTCATCAGTTTGTAAAACAGGAGTCTAAAATGACCAGCACTTTGGTTCTTGAAACATATCTGAACCATGTGCAGTTACTTGAGCTAGTAGGTCAGGATCCCATCCTGAGACAAGTGAAAGATAAAAATCTAGTCACAATATTTTCTAACAAATGAGATGTGGCAATCAGAGGACAGTGACATATACCAAATGGGTGATATTGGCCAAAAGACAACATGGCACAGTATCAGTGTTCCAGACAGGCCTTAGAGATATGGCATATCAGTCAGTACATGCAAAAGGAATCTTGAATTGATGTAAAAGGGAATGTAGACTACAGTGAATTATGTGGATAAAAATAATGTGAGGCAACAAGCAACAATAATCAGAGCTGATAACGTTATTTCTGAGGGGCCCGACAAAAGAAAAGGTATAGAATGCATGACTCTTCTTTGGCATTGTTTGGTACAGTCCCATTTCTGAGTCATGTATAGTCTTTATAATTTCTAAGGAGAAGATTTAAAATGCTCTTTTATATAAATAAAATTTTTCCTGTCACTGCCTCCTCCCTTTTTGTGGTAGAAACCTTAGTAGCTCCTATAAAATATATATATATATATATATCCTGGAGTCAAATTTAGCTGCCACAACTGGAGAGGAAAGGAGTGTACTGGCATCTGGAGAATAGAGGCCAGAGATTCTGCCAGGTAACCTGTAGGCACAGGACACCCCCACAACAAAGTATCACCTGGCCTAAAGTGCCAGGAGACTCAGGGTTGAGAAACCCACCCCTAAACGCACACATTCACCTTTTCTCCTGGCCCCTCGCTCTCACTTCCACTCCACTCAGAAGTTTAGAATCATTGCAGTTGAAATGACCTAACCCCTAACAACCAGGAGCATCCAGGAGAGTGCACTTCTTTCTTTCTTTCTTCCTTTCTTTAACTTTTTGGCCCTTTTTAGTTACACATAACAATAGGATTTGTTTTCACAAATCATAGAAAGCATGGAATATAATTTGCTCTAATTCAGTCCCCAGTACTTCCCTTTCCCTCTCCTCCTACCTCCCCCTGTTCCCTTACCTCTACTCTACTGATCTCTCTTGCTGTCTACTTATGTTTTTAATTATTTTTTTAAATGGACACAATACCTTTAACTTATTTATTTTTATGGGGTGCTGAGGATTAAACCCAGTGCCTCACATGTGCTAGGCAAGCATTCTACCACTGAGCTACAACCCTAGCCCAAGTTTTTTTTTTTTAACTGGTGTCTTGTAGATGTGCACAATGGTATATTCATATATATACATGGGAAAGTTAGGTCAGAAACATTCCACTGTCTTTCCTAATCTCATCCCTCCTCCCTTCCCTTCATTCTCCTTTGTCTAATCTACTGATCTTTCTTTGATTCTTTAATTCCCTACCCCTTATTTTGGGTTGGCTTCTGCATATCAGAAAAAAACATTCAACCTTTGACTTTTGGGGACTGGCTTATTTCATTTAGCATGATAATCTCCATTTCTACCCATTTAGCAGCAAATGCCATAATTTCATTCTTCTTTGAGGCTGAGTACTACTCCATTGTGTACATACATCACATTTTCTTTATCCATTTATCTGTTGCTTTGGCTATCGTGGATCTCACATTTTTCCAAATAAACTTCATAACACTTGTTCTATTTCTGTGGGAAAACATTGTTGGAATTTTGATGGAAATTGCAATGAATCTGTATAGCACTTTTGGTAGTATGACCATTTTGACAGAATTAATTCTGCCTATGCAAGAACATGGGATATCTTTCCAACTTTTAAGTTCTTCAATTTCTTTCTTTAGTGTTCTATATTTTTTCATTGTAGAAGCCCTTCATCTTTTTTGTTAAATTAAATTGATTCCTGTGTATTTTTTAGGCTATTATGAATGGAATAGTTTTCCTAATTTCCTTTTCAGCAGACTCATAATTGGAATATAAGAATGTAATTGATTTATTTGTCTGTCTCGTCTTACCTCTTGAATAGCTGAATGGGATAAAGCATTTAGACCCCAGGAAGCATATGATCCATTCATCTAACAGGATATTATGCAGCCAATCAATTTATACTATGCTTTAATGACACTGAAACCTCTCTATTAAAGTCAAAATATTAGAAAACATACATACATAATATATAATACGACTTCAATTACATAAAGAATGGAGACCCTGTGGAAAATCCATACAAATAGTTATGAAAAATGAGCTTGGGATGATAGGAATGTAGGAATTGTATCTCATCTGCTGACCACCAAACATATTTCAAATGCTCCTAATGGGGGTATATATTTTATGTTCAGAAACCTCAATTGGTAGCCTAAATACATCATTTTAAATTAGCTCTCCTCCTTTTGGTCTAATGTTCTAGAGGTAAAAATCAAAAAGAGAAAATATATTTTAATCCAGAGATACCAGCTAAAATATTTTTAGAATTCCACCACAGTTTCTTTGTCCTTTAAGTCCTCCTTACAGAAAGATTTTTATCCTAAGGACCTGTGGAAAATTTTTCTTTCCCAGAATTTTGATTAAAGAAGACCAATAGAAAATCTTCAGGGTCAACTGACACTCATTTGCCAATTCCATTTAAAAATCCTACACCATGGGTTTCTGCTTTATTTTGTGACTAAGCTAAGTGCTTCCCCTTTGCCAGAGAAAAATTTAATCACCTTACTTGGGCTAATACTCTGATCTCTTGAGATAAGTGGCCATCTTTTATTTTAATAAAATACACTGTTGTGACAAATTAGCTTGCATTATCAAAGATCTCTTTTCCCACCAGGTTTTCTATGATGGTTCTGTCTTTCATTCCTGGCTCACCTATAGACCAAGGAATCAAGTGATTTCTACTGAACTTCATTTGCAGTGTTTAGTTCCCAGGTCGGTCCAAAATATCACTGGTTCCTTGCCTGAATACCAGTAGCTTTTTGCTGAAATGTATCCTCACTTATCCAGAGTCCTTGAAAGTCCTAACTGGTTTGTCTAGCCACTGGGCTTCACAGCATGTGAGCACACGCCTATTTAATCTCTACAGCAGTTCACTTCAAAGGCCAGAACTGCAAAATTACAAAGCTAGAAGTGAGCCTTGCCTCTTCATTGTAGACCCTTTTTTCTATCTACTCTTCTACAGATAGGAGGACACACTGCTAAACCTCAAGCATTACACCAACATCTGACACACAGTATCTACAGGTTTCCTAAGTATACAGATTGGCTTTGATCTTCTCCACAATGCAAGAGGCTGTAGGTTGTGCAGAAGAGTTGGGATTTGAGAAATTAAATAACAATCTGTTTCTAAATTTTAGATCAAAACAGTAATAAGCTATAGAAGATACAGCTCAATTTGAATAAAATCAATTAGCAAATGAGTCTTTTGGCCACAGCCAAAAGTCCACCTATAAACCCACCCAGAAATGAATTTGCTGGCCCTGGAATAAAGAGTTGTACAGTTCCAGGACCCCCCTTGAATACAAAAAGCCCACCTAGTAAGCTGACCTCCTGGCCTCAGAGGCCAGGATGTGGCTCCCTGAAGACAGCCTAGCTCCAAAAAGCCAGGAACAAAAAGTGATCAGTTCTTCCAAATTCACCTTCAGCTAATGCTTTCCTGTTCTGAAATAATTGAGGAAGAAGGCCTAGAAGAGATAGAATTGTTCCTCCCATAGCTTACTTCTCTCCTGAAGGAGAACAAAAATAAACCTTTTTTCTCTTAAAATTTAAAAATTTTTAAAGGAAAAAAAATAGTATGCAATACTCCATTTTACAAAAGAAGGAAAATTCTATGGTTTAAGCACTAAGTGTATAATCTCTTATAAGCAAAATGAAATCAAATAAGGAAAAAAGACTAGAAAGTTTAAGTTATGATTCTGCTGGACATCAGTTTTTGAGCAAAAATGCTATTTGACACTTGCTAATAACAATAACCTTATTTATTAGAGCCTCACTATGTTCCAGCCACGTGTTTCCAAGAACTTCAAGCATCTTAATCCTCAGTATCAACTATATGCCTGAATCATTAGTATTGTCCTTGCTGAATAATTTAG
Source organism: Marmota marmota marmota (assembly GCF_001458135.2). Taxonomy (NCBI): domain Eukaryota; kingdom Metazoa; phylum Chordata; class Mammalia; order Rodentia; family Sciuridae; genus Marmota; species Marmota marmota. Next base: position 62,450,442 of record NW_026000174.1, on the reverse strand, counting down.
AAACTTGGGCTCGGACACATCAAATGATTTTCCAACTTCACACAGCTAGAAAGTCCCAGAGTTGACTCCATGCTAAATGACCTGAATCCAGTGGTTTACATCGTTATCTACCACTCTAAACCTACTAGACCCTCACCCACAGCCATTCTTTGACATAAAATTCATCAGCCTGATGAGTTCTTAGTACCTAATAAATGAGCTCTAAGAGATTCTAGGAATATCTCTCCCTAGACTAGTTACTATTTTAAGCCAAAAAAAAAAAAATTACTTCAAAACATTGTGAATGTTTTCTTTAAACATTTTTTCCTTAATTTAACAGACAACATTTTTTCCATAATTCAGTATCCTACAATGGAGGGCTTGATGAGGGGCAGAGCGTATTGGACAAGAATAACAGTTATGTGATATTTTAAAACAATGAAAAGTTACAACTTTTTAATTGTTAAATATACTAAGCTATTAAATCAAGGATATTGAACCATTAAGCTTTTGAATCATAATAAAATACCTGAGCCAAAATTCAGCCCCAGGGATGATAACTCTTAAGACTTTGTTTTGCTTTTTGTTTTCTTTCTCTGTCTTGCTTTTTAATTCCTCTTTTTTCCTTTGAAAGTTTCCATGCCCCACTTGATGTCAACGAGATGAGCCAGTTGCCCTCCTCTTCAACAGTGGTACTTGGTACAGCACAGATTCTGTTCATCCTGTGGCTGCATCCACTTGAGAGATGACTGGGTAAGGATATAAGGCCCAACCAGAAAAATATTATTTAGGGCAAGTAAAAACAGCCAAGGTACAACCCCCCCCCACACACACACACACACACATACACACTGAAGACAGAATGGCACACATATTAGTAGTGGAGGTAAATGTGGAGCTCTCTTGTACCTTGTTCACACCAGGCTTAGTGTTAATTCAAGGAAGACCCTACACTTACCCGTCCTAGAGTTCTCTCCTTATCCTGGGATTTTTCCCCCTAGGCAGTAAGAATTATTCCACTTTACAAAATTCAGAACTGAATACGTCCCTCCAACATCAATGATTGTGAAGGAAGGAGGAGTCAATCAACTCTGGAATGGCCAGTTTGGAACATTTTCTTCCTTTCTTTCACAAGAAATTAAATGTCTTAAGATGTGGAGAAAGGCCTTTGAAGGAAACATGGGCTAAAACATTTGGGTTTTAATTCTGGGTTCATTTCAAACAAATTTTCAAACATATACAAGATTCCTTTGTGGGTTTTTTTTCTCCCTATAATCTTTATGACACAGCATCTGTACTGCTCCCATTCTTAAAATCTAGATTATCCCAAAACTGTTTGCAATGTAGTTCATATCTTGGAGTTATTTTTTTTTAATGTCCTAAAATTAACTGGTTCTATTCCCAAGGGAAGGAGCTCAAAAAGTCTTGCCTTTCTTTTAGAGCCATGTTTTAGGAATGTTGTTTATCTAGCAAATATTATGATAATGTTCACAAATTTTGTTTCTTCTACAGTCGACTCCTTTTTATGGGACACGCAGTCAGTCGCTGCAAAGGCCTTTCTATTCATCGCCTAATTTTGTGAATTTTAGAGGCTTGTGCCCTTTGATGTACAGCAACAAAACAAATTAACTCAGTGGAAGGTTATGAAGTGATCTTTTATTTGTATGTATCTGCATGATTTTAATTCATTTTAATCTATTGTAACCCCCTTTTATGATGCCTTTGAGAAAAGGCTATCAAATGTTTTTATATTTCAATGTGGCCACAAATTTATAAATAAAACTTGACATTTTATATCTGTATTGCATTCCTAACTTAATTTCTAAGCTGTTGGGCTGAGTTACTGGGAAGATGGAAATTGGTGGGAAGATTATTACCAACCTTGCTTTTAATAGGTATTTAATACCAATACACAGCTGTTGAAAACAGGTCCTCCTGGTATGCAGTAACATGGCCAGTAGGCCCAGCTGCAAGACAGAAGGGAAATTCAAACCCACCAGAGAAGCAGGAGGAAGCTCAGAAGGGTAAGTGGGCAGGATGTCTATTAAGAGTCTCCCCAACCAAATTATAACCTAATATAAATCCAAAGAGTTGGAGTTTTTTCCCCCTTCTCTTGACCTGTTGCTCCATTAGTTACTCCTGAGCAGTGTCAGCAACCTTTCTGTTCTTGGGACCAAAGATTCTGTGTTAACAAGATTTGTTGCACAAAATGCTCTGGAAATTCTGATCAGCCATCCATGCCTTTTCAGATTTATTTTTGCCAAACTATTACCATCATTTTAAACTTAGAAGCCATGTTACCATCAGGAAAATCTCAATTGCATGCTCTGTGGTAATGATCCATGTACCTCTTGGTAAAAGGGGCACAATAAGACCCCCAGGTGAAGGACAGAGTTTTTCCAAAGTTCAAACCAGCCACTGAGTGCCTGTCTCTAACCTGGGTGGATTTTTACCTGCCAAGAGTTCAAGTCACCCTGCCCATGTAATTACCACATTTTCTGCTCAGGCTTTAGTAACACGATGTATTTTCTGTTTGCATATCCATTTAACTTTAATTCAGCAAGGGAAACACCAACTCCCTGAAGCTACCATGGTATCAGTCCTTTCTACAAGGAGCAGCTTCATTTCTGGGTGAGGGTACAGGGCATCTTGGTCTCAGTCTGCCTAGGGCAAGGCCAAGACTCCCTAAGCTTCCCCCTCTAGGGGGATCAGATGTTGAGAAACTTGCTTTTTGAGCCTAGATTCTTCTATTATGATTACCTTTTTACCTTGCAAGGAAAGAAAGCTTCTTCCATTTCAAAAGTTTTGGGACTGCTATAGCCTCAGAGTAAGTTTCCCTTGCTTGAACCCACTGTCAGGCCCAGGTGCTTTCCTGGGCTTCGTAATACCAGCTTATGGTATAAAGTGAACCCTCAACATGACCTTCCTATATTCCCAGTGCAGAGTTCTTGATATTTGACCAGTTAACTCTGAAACTGTCCTCGAAACATTATCATTTTCCTAATGATAGTATTATTTATCTACTATCTCCCCATCCTTGCAAGCTTTCCTTATAAAGATCTTTTATTATATTTTTATGGCTTTTACAAATGAGGGAGTAATCAACTCCCAAAAAAAACTTCAGAAAGGAACACAAATCAAGAATCTAAAATAAATCTCTCCCCACCACAAAGTGTGTGCAGACAGATGGGTGGACAGATGGATGATGGTACATAGATGGTAATATATATATGGAAAGATTTACATATAAAAATACACATGTTTTCTCATATTATTAAAGACACCCAGGACATTACACTGGAAGATTATCTTATACTGTGTTAATTTCTTACTAAATAGAAGCACTTGGTTAAAGCAGATGGTTTAGACTTTTCCTAAAAGTTTAGTTACCAGAGCACAAGTTAGCATAGGTCGTTTTTGATTCAGCTTTTTTGCCGTAGCTGTTAGAAAAATACATGCTTGATGAACATTTTAACTCTTTCCCTCTTTCCTTTATCTGATATACCTACCCCACCTCGCTCCTTCAGAGGGTTCAAAATCAGTGTGGTGGTTTTGAGACGCCACTGGAGGTTGGATAGTGACTTTGCCAGTTTTCTTATTTTGCTATAATTCTTCTGTTTAAAATGGAACCTATAGCACAAAAGAACTCAAAGCAGTCATTCCTGACTTTGAGTTCATGACAATGTTGAACAAAGCTAAAGAGTTCTATAGTCCATCCTGTTATTCAAACATCCAGACAAACTGTCATAAGCCATCCTCCCTGCAGATGGCACTGTTTAATAGGTTTAGAAGTGGGAGAAGTCTATATCATTTATAACATCTATTTGAGCATCTGCTCCTGCTTCCCATTAAGTCTAAGACGCCATTAACTTTAGATACACTGTTTTTTAAAACCAAGATAAACTTTTTTTAGACAGAAACTAAAAATCTGACAGTTTACCATTTAGTTTTTAAATAATTTTATAAAAATTCAAAGAGCTCTATGGATATTTTAAACCATATCACCTTGTGCTGTATAAAAAAGCAAGTGTGAACAAAATTAATGCAATCCTAAAATGTTGTCACAGTGAGTCTGGCTCTTCTACATAACTGCTTGGTTCATAGTCATCAATGTCCCTGGTTCCCCACACATTTACCACTCTTTGAGCCATCAGGATCATTGACAATGCAACATCTCTTTAAAGAATGTTCTGCTCTTATCTCCAGAACTGCCTACCATCTAGTGACCCCCATTTCTCAAGTTTTCAGGAGGTGTCAGCAGAAAGTGTCAGACCAAATTTTCCATGTGCAGGCAAGAACAGCTACACTATAACTGTCCACTGGCCAATCTTAATAAGTTGTTGATTGTAAGTCCTCTAAAATACTGATGAGTCTTATTATGTGAAAGAAATGTGCATGTTAGAATGTGAAATATATGTGCCTGTTCTGTTCCAGGCCCTAGAGATGCAGAAATGTGCGTATGTTGAAGTGGTAGTTATCTTGTTCAGGTAACATAATAAAGGGATACAGAAGATAAAAGATATTTAACTATCATGTTAGATGGAAATAAACACTATGAAACCATAAGGCTCGTAAAAGGTTTAATGTAGTGAGGGGATAGAATTTAAAATACTTTTTTTCAGTAAGGAAGGCCTCACTGACGAAGTGACATCTCAGCAGGGATCTGAAGTTGTCAGGGAGCTGATCACAGGGCATGGGGGGCAGTAAGACCTCTAGGCAGAAGGGCATCAGGATGCAAAGGCCACACAGCAGGAGCATACCTGCCTGCTCAATGACTGGCAAGGACACCAGGGAGCTAGAGTGTGGAGACTGGAGGGGCATGGAGAGAGATGGGGAAGTTGCCATTTCCTGGCCCTCTTCCCCATGAAGTAGCCAAGCCACTCTGCCTAGGGCCTCACAGGCCATAACAAAGACTATGACTTTCATTGTGGGTCAGATAAATACAGTGGAGGGTCATGAGCAAAGGATTCTGAGAGGGTGTGATGAACTGAACTTTGTCTCCTAAAATGACACCATGAAGCACTACTCCAATGATGCAGAAGGTGAGCTTATTTGGAAATAGGGTCATTGTTGATGTAATTAGTTCTTAGTCCTGCTGACACCTTTACTTTGGATTTGCCTCCCAAATTGAGAAAATAAGTTTCTGTCGTTATAAGCCATCCCACTTGTGGTGCTTTGTTATGGCAGCTCTAGGAGACTAAGGCACTAGTGAGTGTTAGCAGAATGACTCTGGCTGCTGGCTGGAGAACAGATTCTCCAGAACCAAGGACATAATCAGATGCCCATTAAGAGAAAGTGCAGTTTTCTAATTGGGAAATACAGCATCATGGAGCAGTTTCACCAACAGAACTTAGAGACTGGTTATGGTATAGACAAGAACAGAGGGCTGCTGGTTCCCGAGATGGAAAAGCTAGCGGAGGAGCAGACTGGAGTGCAGGGCCAAGAGTATACATTCAGTTCTGAACTTATTACGATATTATTGGACATCCGCCTGGAGATATTGACCAGGCCATCCCCTTAGGGCTTCTTCTATTATCGCTGCTGGTCCACAATCAGAGTTTTCTTCTCACTCTGGACTGTAAGTGTCCTTTGCCCCCATTCAGACTAGAAGGTCTGCTGATGACACTTTGAGGAACACTACAACAGGATCAAAAAAATCATGATTGGGGGCCAGGCACTAGATAGATGGTTACTTGTTATTTATGGGGTATGCCACTTTCAAAGTAAGCTAAAGGAAAATGACCTGTGTTTATGCCACCACTCCTTCTACATAGGAACCACCCCACCCCTTTTTGCACTGTCTACTGAGCAAGTCTCATGACAACTCCGCTTTCTCTCCATGACCCCACAAGGCCCCTCATCTTGCCCCACTTCACACACATGCCACCCTCAGGGCTTTTGCACCTTCTGTTCCCTCTGCCTGGAACTCTCCCTCCCCCCTACACCTCAACCTGTTCACCTCCTACTCATGCTGAAGATCTTAACTCATCACTTCCCCAGGAGAACACTCCCCCAGAGTGCATCATCCCTATTTGTTAAACTGTCTACAGCTTCCTGTACTCCAGCCATTAGCAATTTTACATATGCAGGATTTCGTTAACCTCAATTAGGTCTTGAGCTGAACACACTTGAATGACACCTGAATTCTGTCTTAATAAGTTTCTCCAGGTACCTGAGAGAGGCCATTCACATTTTATCAGATCATAAAGAAGCAGTTAGGTGTTTTGTGTTAAAGAGAAGAACCAAGTAGAGATTTGATAAGAGCATTACAAAGAAAATCTGAAGCAAGGAGCTCAGTGAAGAAAGTCACTCATAAGAATTAAGGAAAGTGTTTAAAAGGAGGATGTAAAAGAAACCAGATAAAGTAATAAACCAAATAGAGAAAATATAGTTTTCCAAAGGCATTTTAAAAAGAGAATTAACCAGTTAGGCTGAAACTCATTACCCTTTAACATAAGCAGCAAATAATTCTGTGAAAGCCACCAGTCTGGAAATCCTATCACTTAGTCATTCAATCAAACTACCATCAACCCAAGATTTCTTGCCTAAATGACAATATTAATTCTTAGTATAAATCAAGGAAATGAGGACATGCAACTCTCTTACCACAGAGTGGCTTGCGCCTTGCTAACCTCACAGCAGGGCCTGTTGAGGAAATAGGAAGTGAAGGTTTGGGATGTCTCACAGGATTTTATGCTGTGGCTGTACTAAGGTGTAGCAATTATCCCCCCTGTAGCACGCCGAGTGGGAACTGTCATACCACCATCACTTAGCCTCCAGAAAGTAACATTTTTATGACAACTCTGGTAGTAAAAAGTGCATGTTGACCCATGCAATTAAACACATCTTTTCAATGTCCATGCACCTGAGTCTTCCTGGGAACCTTTAAAGTTCCTGAGAGGATGTCACACACAGATGAGCCAACTTACAGGGGCCTTGGAGGGTGAGTTTAGGGGTAACACTAACTTTGTCTTAACACACAGAGTTCTTTGTACATTTGAAATTATTATTTCAGATGTAAGATGAGTCCTTCAGAAAGCTCAGCATGTATCCACCTCCCTCTGGGCACTGAAATAAGCAGCTACAGCATAATGAAGGCCTTTATCCATCCCAAAGGGCAAGTCCAAGGGGACTTAGACCTGAAGAATCATCCTAACCTGCTCTGGAAGTAACTTTGGTAGAATCCCACCTTTCAAAGTGAATGCTTAGTTAATTAAGCACAGAAATCAACTCTGAGAAGACATTTCTAAAAAATAAATCCAAAACTCCTTAGGACTACCCCCTCTTTACTTATTTATGTTACCTACCTAAACTGTACTCACCTATAAAAGTTGTGATTTTTAATAGTCCCCTCTTACAAAACTAGCAGACATGTGAATATGAACAGTATAAGAATAGCTTCCCACAATGGGACCAACGAGGGACAAAAATCAATGGAAATGCTTTTTCCCTCTTCAATATTTCAGGTCCTCCTAGGAATGACAATGACTCTGAGACACTGATTAGAGCCACCACTGTCTTACCATTCCCTGGTTCCCATTCTGGAGTTGGTGAGCTTCTGACCTTTTAAAGATGGTGGAAATAATAAGAAATAATCTTGTATGAAATTAATTCATTCCAAGTGAATGCTAGATTAAAAAAAAGAGAGAAAATAAATATACAAGTTGTAATCACTTTTACCCCTCATACAAAACTCTTTCCATATCTCCATAACTTAAATGAAAACTATACATTAAAGCTGGGCATGGTGGTACATGCCTGTAATCTCAGCAACTCAAGAGGCTAAGGTTGGAGGATTGAAAGTTGAAGGCCAGCCTCAGCAACTTATCAAAACCCTCAGCAATTCAGTAAGACCCTGTATCAAAATTTAAAAAAATTAAATATAAAAAAGGACTGGGAATATAACTCATTGCTAAAGCATCCTTGGGTTCAAACTCTAGTACAAGAAAGAAAAAGGAAGAAAGTCAGGAAAGACGGGAAAAGGAAAAGAAACTATATATTAGTACACCATTTTCTGAAGTTACCATTCCCTGGATTACATTCCTAAATTAGTTTTTTTTTTTTTTTTAAGGGATGAGAAAAAATGGCAGGAAGAAATATGTCCTATTAAAAGTAGCAGGAATTCATTCCTTGCAGATGAATGCTAGATATAAAAGAGGACAAAGGATGAATAAGCAGACTGTAACCAATGTCAATCCTAATTAATACATAAATCCTTGCTGGTCCCCATTGCTATTACAGAAAGCAGTGCCTGTCTTGGCACAGGAAGCTCAGAAGTGTGGCTGACCTGTTATCTCAGTTCCTCAGGTGCCCTTGTGCTGTGCATTGTGGGAGCTGAGAGTTCAAAAATTAAATTCTCCAGCCCCCCTCTCAGGCTCTTCCGGCAGAAAACACTGGCAGAGATGAGAAGACCTCCATGTGCACCCTGGTGTTTTCTAATGATGTGCGCCCAGATTCTCCCTAGTAGGGCTCCTTAATATCAGGTGAGGCACAGGATTGCACTTGAGGAATTCTGTTCGATTTCTCCAAGCATCTCCTGATCTGCAGAGCAGAAACAATGTGAGAAGTCGGGCTCAAGTTCTGACTTGCCATTTCTTAGCTCCCTGATCATGAACACATCAACTTCTCAGCCCTAGTTAACCCATTTTTCCGTGTCTTAGTTGGGGTTCCCAGCGCAGAACTTGATAAGGGGATTTATAGGCAGATGACTTGTTATGGAAGTGTTCCCATTAAGGGAATGAGTAGGCAGGCCATGGAAAGGAAAGGCAACCAGCATGAAAGCTACCTACTGAAGGCACAGTCCTAGCCTCCGCAGGACCTCCAAAAGAGCTCCCGCATTAAACCCTGCCTCCAACTTCGTCTCTGATTCAAGCAACAAACCTGAACTTTCACACTCTTGCATCACTTAAGCATAGGGGTGGCAAACATTTTGTAAATTTTCAGGCTTAGCTGGAGTCATTTGACACCAAACCAGACACTGATCAAATGACATGGATCTGCAGAGGGACTGTACAAACCCACATTATTGCAGATGTCAGAGGAAGCTGAGCTCCATTTTCCAAATGTTTTACTTGTTTTCCTTAGAAGGTGAACTGCAAACCAGCTGGTCAGTTAGACTCATTGGAATTCAACACACCTCACAGGAATTTTTCCAGCAGTTCCTTTGCATGTTACAATGGAGGGCTGAATAAACCCACGGGGACAAAAGATCTTTTTAGGTTAAAGTACGTCATGTTACACAGCAGTTTTTTGAACGTGATATTGATATATTTATATGAATTAAATGGTGCATTACAGTCATATATAATAGTGAGATGGGTTATACCATCATTATACATGCACATGACATAATTTGATCAATCTCATCCCCCAGTACCTATTCTTCTCTCCCTTCCTCTCTCCCCAGATCTGCTTGCTCTACTCTACTTATCTCCCTTCCATTATGGTTATTTTTAATTAGTGTATTATAATTACATATATGCAGATTCACTGTTCATTCATGGACATAGCACAGTTGGGAGATTTCATTCCCCAGTATTTTCACATGCTCTTCCCTCCTCCCTCCCTCTTGACCCCAATTCCCTTCCTCTATTGGTTTCCCTTTCATTTATTTTTGTGAGATTCCCTCCTTTTCTTTGTTTATTCTTTTCTATCTCTCTTGCTCTCTGTTTCCACATATGAGAGAAAATATTTAGTCCTTTATTTTGAGTCTGATTTAGTTCATTTAGCATGATGCTATCCACTTTTATCAATTTACCCACAATTGGCATAACTTCATTCTTCATGGCTGAGTTAAATGTCATTGTGTAATATACCACATTTTCTTCATCCATTTGCATGTTGAAAGATCCCTAGTCTGGTTCCATAACTTAGCTATTGTGAATTGTGCTGCAATAAACATTGATGTGCCTGTATTACTGTAGTATATTGATTTTAGTCCTTTTGGATAAATACTGAGGAGTGGGAGAGCTGGTCATGTGGTGGTTCCATGCCTAGTCTTTTCAGGAAACTCCATAATGATATCCAGAGTGGTTGTACTTTGCAGCCCACTGACAATGTATGCGTGAGTACCTTTGCCCCACATCCTCACCAGGGTTTAATATTATTTTTCTTCTTGAAGACTGTCATTCTAATTGAAATGAGATGAAATCTCAGGGTAGTTTTGATTTGTATTTCCCTGATTTCTAGGGATGATGAACATTTTTTCATATATTTGTTGACCATTAACTGAAAAACTTCTTCTCAGCAAAAGAAGAGGTGCATAGAGAGCCTACAGAATGGGAGCAAAATTTTTACCACACACACATCAGCTAGAGCACTAATCTCTAGTGTACATAAAGAACTCAAAAAACTTGACAGCAATAAAACAAACAACCCAATCAGTAAATGGGCTACCTAACTGAACAGACACTTCTAAGAAGACGATATACAGTCAATCAACAAATATATTAAAAAAATGTTCAACATCTCTAGTTATTAGAGAAACACACATCAAAACTAAGATTTCATCTCACTCCAGTCAGAATGGCAGCTATTAAGAATACAAACAATAAATGTTGGTGAGGATGTGGGGGAAAAGGCACACTCACACATAGCTGGTAGGACTGCAAATTGGTACAACCAATATGAAAAGCAGTATGGAGATTCCTTGGAAAACTGGGAATGGAACCACCATTTGACCCTGCTATACCACTCCTTGTTTTATATCCTAAGGACTTAAAAACAGCATACTACAGTGATACAGCCATATCAATGTTTATAGCAGCACAATTCACAATATCTAAATTATGAAACCAAGCTAGATGCCCTTCAGTAGATAAATGGATAAAGAAACTGTGGTATATATACACAATGGAATATTACTCAGCATTAAAAGAGAATAAAATCATGGCATTTGCAGATAAATGGGTGGAGTTGGAAGATACTATGCTAAGTGAAGTAAGCCAATCCTAAAAAAACAAATTCCAAATGTTTTCTCTGATATGAGGATGCTGATCCTTTATGGAGATGGGAGGGGGAGCATGGGAGAAAGGGAGGAACTTTAGATAGGGAAAAGGGATGAGAAAGGGAAGGAGGGGGAGGGAGGGGGTAGGGGGGTAGAAAGAGATGGACATCATTACCCTAAGTACACCTATGAAGACATGAATGGTGTGACTCTACTTTGTGAACAACCAGAGACATGAAAAAACGTGCTCTATATGTGTACTATGAATTGAAATACATTCCACTGTCATGTATAACAAATTAGAGTAAATTTTCAAAAAGAGATTCTCAGCTGAGTTCTACAAGACCTTCAACGAAGAACTGACATCAATACTTCTAAAATTATACCATGAAATGCAAAAGGAGGGAACACTTCCAAACTCATTCTATGAGGCTAGTCACCTGGATACCAAAACCAGACAGAGACACATCAAGGGAAGAAAACTTCAGAACCAATATCCCTAATTAACATAGATACAAATATTCTCAATAAAATTCTGGCAAATCAAATAAAAAATATTAAAAAGATAGTGCAACAAAGTAGATGCCCAATAAATGTTTATTATTATATTTACATAGCCAATTAATTACCTTGTCTATAAAACTTCCTGACTGTGAAACTCAACATAAATGTAGGTTTTCTTTTCACTTGCTCTACTATTACTTTTACCTTCTTTTTATCTGATATGTTGATATTTTACTTAAAAAACAGCAGGTTTATCCTGGTTTTTCCAGTTTGTTAATATATAACTATACCAAACACAAACTTATGGTTATTAATCACTTTATCTGTAATTAAATTTTATTTCATCCAAATAAAGTTTGTATTCCAACGTATATACATTTTTTTAAAAAGTGCAGCACGTTCAAGTGGGGTTCATCCCAGGGATGCAAGGATGGTTCAACATACAGAAATCAATAATATAATGCATCACATAAATAGACTTAAAGACAAGAATCATATGATTATCTTAATAGATGCAGAAAAAGCATTTGACAAAATACAGCACCTCTCCATGTTCAAAACACTAGTAAAACTAGGGATAAAGAAACGTATCTCAACACTAGAAAAGCTATCTATGCTAAGCCCAAGGCCAATATCATTCTTAATGGAGAAACATTGAAAGCATTCCCTCTAAAAACTGGAACAAAACAGGCATGCCCTCTTTCACCACTTCTATTCAACATAGTCCTTAAAACTCTAGACACAGCAATCAGACAAATGAAAAAAAATTAAAGGGATATGAATAGGAAAAGAAGAACTCAAACTATCACTATTTGCCAAAGACATGATTCTATATTTAGAATATCCAAAAAAATTCCACCAGGAAACTTCTAGAACTAATAAAGGAATCCAGCAAAGTAGCAGGACATAAAATCAATACCCATAAATCAAATGCATTCCTATACATAAGTGATGAATCCACTGCAAGAGAAATTAGGAAAACTACCCCATTCTCAATAGCCCCCCCAAAATAAAATACTTGGGAATCTAACAAAAGATGTGAAAGCCCTTTACAAGGGAAACTACAGAACACTAAGAAAGAAATTAAAGAAGACCTTAGAAGACAGAAAGATCTCCCATGCTCTTGGATAGGCAGAATTAATATTGTTAAAATGGACATACTACTATTCAAATTTAGTGCAATTCCTATTAAAACCCCAATAACATTCTTCATAGAACTAGAAAAAGCAATCATGAAATTCATTTGGAAAAATAAGAGACCCAGAATAACCAAAGCAGTCCTTAGCAAGAAGAGTGAAGCAGGAGGCATCACAATACCAGACCTTAAACTATACTACAGAGCAACAGTAACAAAAAAGGCATGATATTAGCACCGAAATAGAAATGTAGACCAAGGGTATAAAATAGAAGACACAGAGACAAACCCACATAAATATAGTTATCTCATACTAGACAAACATGCCAAAAACATACATTGGAGAAAAGGTAGCCTCTTCAACAAATGATACTAGAAAAATGAAATCCATATGTAACAAAATGAAAATAAACCTCTATCTCTCACCCTGCACGAAAAATCAACTCAAAGTGGATCAAAGAGTTAGGCACTAGAACAGAGACCCTGAGCCTAATAGAAGAAAAGTAGGCCCAAATCTTCATCATGTCAGCTTAGGTCCTGACTTCGTTAACATGACTTCTAAAGCACAAGAAGTACAATTAAGAATCAATAAATGTGGGCTGGGGATGTGGCTCAAGAGGTAGCGCGCTTGCCTGGCATGCCTGCAGCCCGGGTTCGATCCTCAGCACCACACACAAAGATGTTGTATCTGCCGAAAACTAAAAAATAAATATTAAAAAAATTTCTCTCTCTCTCTCTCTCTCTCTCTCTCTCTCTCTCTCTCTCAAAAAAAAAAAAAGAATCAATAAATGTGATGGATTCAAACTAAAAAGCTCCTTCTCAGCAAAGTAATCAATCAATAACATGAAGAGAGAGCCTACAAAATGGAAGAAAATCTTTACCACATTCACCTCGGATAGAGCATTAATCTCCAGGATATATAAAGAACTCAAAAAACTTAACACTAAAAAATCAAATAACCCAATCAATAAATGGGCTTAGAGGAACTGAACAGACACTTCACAGAAGAAGACATACAATCTATCAAAAACTATATGAAAAAATGTTCAAAATCTTTAGCAATTAGAGAAATGCAAACAAAATTACTCTTAAGATTTCATCTCACCCCCCATCAGAATGGCAATTATCAAGACTATAGACAACAATAAGTGTTGGCGAGGATGTGGGGAAAAGGTACACTCATACATTGTTGGTGGACTATAAATACTGTAACACTTACACATAGCTGATGGGAATGCAAATTGGTGCAACCAGTATGGAAAGTGGTATGGAGATTCCTCAGAAAACCTGGAATGGAACCACCATTTGACCCAGCTAATCCACTTCTCGGTTTATACTGAAAGGACTTAAAAATCAGCATATTACAGTGATGCAGCCACATCAATATTTCTAGAAGTTCAATTCACAATAACTAAACTATGGAACCAAACTAGGTGGCCTTCAACAGATAAATGAATATATGATGGAATATTACTCAGCCTTAAAAAATAATGAAATTATGGCATTTGCCAGTAAATGGGTAGAGGTAGAGAATATTATGCTAAGGGAAATAAGCCAATCCCCAAAAAAACAAAAGCTGAATGTTTTCTGATATGCAGATGCTAACTCACTCAGTCTCCATTTATTTAAAGTTTGTGATTTTAAATAAGAAATATGATGTGTCTAGGGATCACTCATTAAATGGCATCTCTGATGGTTTAAAGAAGGTAAAATAAGACCAAATCCTATTTCCTATCATACATTTCTCCTTAAATGACACAAACTTAGCAAAACATTTTTGCTCTCTTTTCTAATAATCATAGTTTTTAAGGATCTGGAATGACTTTTTAAAAAGAAAAAAAAAAAACAGAAACCAGTCCAACTCTCATGATGTTGACCCAGTTTCCAGAAATCCCTTCACCCAACGCACCATTTCATACTTCCCTCCTACTTTCACTTCCTCTACACACTTATACATTATACCAGGGGGAAAAAGAGAAAAAGATGAGACAAATCAGTTTGCTGCATGCCGTGTTCTATCACCCTCAGGTCTGGGAAGGAAGGAGCTCTGCTCAGGAACTCACACTTTATACAGCTTCACTGTGGCCTTCTCCACTGTGCCCTTTTCTGGGGGAAAGAAGTGTGCTGGGCCACAGGAACATGCCACCAAGATCTCAATCCCCCAGAATTCACTGCCCAAATAGCCCTGAGCTTACACACAAGGCCTGCCTGAGCCCCACTGAGTCTGTCCTCCCAGGTGTGTGTAGCCCTGGGCCCAGGGGCAGCCCAGGGACAACTGTCTACTGGAAATACGGATGCAACTTGGACACACCTGCACGGGCAGGCCCCATACAATGCAAGTGAGAGTGGGATTAGAGAGAATGGATTTAGCCACATCCATGGACAAGGGAAGGGATTTGAGTGGTGACCATTGCTGGTTCTTACCACAATGTCCCAGAGTAGAACTCTGGAATTCTAAATTAAAATCCGCCTTTCCGGCTCATCATGAAAGTTGGTTGTCAAAATAGGAGGGCAAAACTTATCTTGTTTAACAGTTTTTTCAATTAATTTATAATTTTTACATGGGTCTGCACTACATGTGCCTCCACTGACACCATTAGATAATCAGAGAGACCAAGGAACTGAGGGTAATGGAAGGAAGTGTTTGTAGTGAATCTTGGAAAGTTATCTAAATATAGTCAGAATTGAGGACATGAGTGGAATAAGAGTTAGTAAAAAAAAGGGGAGGGCAATATCATTGGCCCTAAATGTGGTAAGGGCCAAAGTATATTGATAAATTTAGATGAGACAATTAAAAAAAAGGATGATGCCATTTGTCCCACACTTTGTAGAAATCAGTCTATACTGATAAATTTAGGTGAGCTAGTAAGAAAGGGACAATACATTGATCCTATGCATGGTGGAGGTCAAACTATATATTAAAGGTAAGTATGAGATTATCCCCACACAAAACCTAAACTTCTTAGAAACCTGAAGAATAGTTCCCATCTTGGGGCAGGGAGAGCAGAGGGCAAATTCCCAGGAACCATGGAGGTATCTTTTGTCATGACTATTGGGATGAGGGATAGTTTTTACCTGCCAAAGATACCGATAAATAACATTCAAGGCACAGGAAAACCTTACACAACAAGGAATTATTTGGCCCCAAATGTCAACAGTGTCACTTTTAAGAAACCTAGGCCTTGAATCTTTGCATATTTGCCTTGTCTTAATATTCCCCAGCTTCCATGGGAAACCTTACATTCAATGTGTGTCTCCTGAATGTCTTCTATGGATTGGACCATGTGCTATACAAAGAAATTGTATTGTCAGTGTTCTCCACAGAAACAGTAGGGGAAAGAGACAGAGACAGAGGGACAGAATGAATGAATGAGGAACTGATTCATACAATTAGGGAGACTGAGAAGTACCACAGTCTGCTGTCTGTAAGCTGCAGACCCAGGAAAGCAAGTGGTATAATTCAATCTCAGTCTGAAGTCCTGAGAACCCGAGAATCCAATGGTATAAATCAATCCAAGGACTTCCCAGGAGAAGTGAGAAGTCCCTTCTAATCTTATATGGCTATACACTCACAGGCACATCAGAAATAATGTTTCATCCAGGCTCCCCATGGCCAGTCAAGTTGACACAGAAAGTTAACCATCAGAGTGTTACAGCTGGATATGAGCTGTCCCCCAAGAGCTCATGTGTGACAATGCAGGAATGTTCAGGGTTGAAATGGTTCGATTGTGAGAACTATAACATAATCAGTGGGCTAATCCACTGATATGGATTAACTGGGTGATTACTTGCAGGTGGGGTATAGCTGGAAGAATTAGGTCACTGGGGATATAACTTTGCAAAGCACTTCTCCCAGCTTCCTAGCCTTCATGCCCTCACCTGCTTTCCTCCATCACGTCCTTCCTCCATGATTTTCTGCCTTACCTTGTGTTAGGGTTCTCTAGAGGAAAAGAATCAACAGGAAGTATAATTATAAAAGGGGGACTAAATAGGTTGGCTTACATGACCAGAAGCTGGATGGTCTACAATGGCCATCTTCACACTGAAGAGAGCTGGGAGAACCAGTAGCTGCACAATCCAAGAGGCTGAAGCCCCAGAACAAGAGGGATCAACAGTGCTACTCTAGTCCCAGACCAAAGGCTTCTGGAGAATCACTGGCAGAGCCTGCTTTGCAAGAGTGAAGAAGGGAGAGTCCAATATCCTCAGACAATTGCAGCAGCAACCAAGAACCCATTCAAGAAGAATTAAGCTTGCATCTGCTGCTGCTTCCTTGTTCTTCCAACTTTTATTCCACCCAAACCATCATCCTATTGGTCAGTGCTGCCCATGCTTAGGGAGGGTCTCAATTTCAGGTGGCTATCCCACATGCCAATCATTCCTGGACACACCTCCATTAACACACCTATAATCCTAGGCATCTCTTAATCCAATCAAGTTGACAATTCAAATTGACGATTATACTTTGGGTCCAGAGCTTCAGGCTCAGCTGACCACCAACTGAACCTCTGAAACTGTGAGCCAAAATAAACTTTTTATCCTCTATGTTGTTCTTGTCAGGCCTTTTGGTCCCTGCAACACAAAGGCTGACTAAAACACAGAGATACAATGCCAATGATATGTCACAAGTCATGAGGAAGTAGATTGACAATATTTTCTAATAGTGCTTAAAAGAACTACAATAGGCAACACAACTCACATATAGCATATAATATGTAGCAATTTTTTGGCAGGCTGAAATTGATATTTGATGTATATCTCTCTGGTTTTTCTCTTGGGCAAAGAAACTCTCTGGACATCATGAACCCTAAGAGAAAATCTTAGCTTAAAAACCACCATACCAAAGACTGCCTCATAACCCTGCTTCCCTAATCTTGCCTGCTCCAATTTTTGACTTACAATTTCTACTTTCTTTTTTTATGTTATATGCCCTTGTCCCATCAAATCTGATTTCTCAGGAAAAATAAATCAAACAAAACCAAAGTAGAGTGGAAACGATGATAATGAAAACTAAGTCGAATGTAAAGGACTGATTTATGTCCATCAGGCTGAAAACAAGTAATAAATGTGAATCCTGAAGGTGTCGAACAGGAAACAAAAAAAAATATTTCCTCATTCTCCCTGACCATACCTTTCCAGTCTTCTTCCTGATTTGTCACATTACTTGACAAATACACTTGACCACACCTCCTGACATTGCTCAATATTTGCTTGAGTGAGAGGGGCTGAGACAACTGGAGAAGGAGCTCTCATTGCCCTCTGCCCATCATCCAGCCAAGCCCTCAGTTTTCCAGTACTCTGCTGGAGAGATGAGGCATTCATACCAGCTGCCCTTAGTGGGGCTCCTACTGTTTTCTCTTATTCCAAGCCAACTATGCAAGATCTGTGGTAAGTACAATTTCAGCTAAAATTATTCCAGTGTGATAGTCTTCTGAAAGCTATTATCAGAGCACTCTATGTAGAATTAACTAAGAAAAGACCCTATATCAGGTCTATGTGTGTTTCGACTCCATGCGGAATGGAAAGGGTAATTAAAAAATGATGAGAAAAATTCCACAAGAGGGATCATAGATTCTGTATTAAACTGCCTGTTCTTCCTAAGCTCCAATCCTCTCTACCACAATACCCCTACCAAGTAACTCTCTACTTTGTTCATTTCCAGTGATGGAAAATTCATGATCTCAGAAACTTTTCAGGATCATAGAAAGTGATCTTCTGATTTTGAAGTGCAATCTATTTCTGCAGTTCAACCCATGGCTTTGGTTTAACCCTTTGTAACTCACAGGAAAAAAATAATGATGATAAGCTCTTTCAAACAATGAGTCTTCTCTCTTGTCATTGTTTATGTTTAGATATTTCAAGCTGCATATCTTCCATCCTTCCATTCTTTCTATAGGACATAGGTTAGAACCTCATCATCTCTGAGTATTAGCTCCGGAGACTGCAAAGTTCTATTAAAAAAAAGTAAAGTGGGAGAAAGGAAATCCAGGCATGGGTCTAGTTTGACCCCTTAAGTGGAGGATAATGAAGGACAATTGTTGAAACACTTGATCTCTTGAAGTCTGGAGTAGACCTCAGGTGTATGATTTCTCTTTTGTGACTCTGTATTCTAGAATTTAGCTTTAAACAAATCCAAGGATGACTAGATTGTGCCATCTGCAGCTACATACTCCTGGTACTCTAGCCAGCAAGAGGAGATCAACACCATAGGAGACAGACTTGTATTCAAGCCAAGGCTAAAACACAGAATCTTCCAACTCACATTTTTCTTCCTGTACTGTCAGTTTCCCTACCGGATCCAGAGAATAGGAGACTTCCAGGGAGGCTTTGAAGTTCAATTCATTGCAAAGAATAATTAAATTTGTCTTTAGTGGTCAAGGAAGTTGATTAGAGTTGTTGAACAGGAACTAAAAAGTCTGCTTTAATGCCAGAAAATCTGCTGAACTGGATGCTTCCACAAACCTCAGAAATATGATTCACAATTGTCCTATTATGCCTGCAACAAACTGTGACCTTCCTACAATCACTCCATTCAGATCTTCTTGAGTGTTTATTACAGTGAACAAAATGTGCAAGAGAAATCACATCTCCTGTCTCTAAGTATGACAATAGGAACTCCAGTTGCACTGTAAATAGGAACATATGGAGCATTTTACCATGTGTTAATATCCACAATTTTTAAATGAAGAAACCAAGGGTCAGGAAAGTTACATAACTTACCCATGGTCATAAATTAAGGAGCAAAGAGACCATCAAAAGGTGCTGAACACAGGACTAGTTTTCTTCTCACTGTCTTACCAACCCATGAGACTATATGGAGATGGGAAGAATTTGGGGATATTTCTCAATATTGTAAACAAAATGTCTTATGTTTTAGGTGGCAATTAACTCTACTTATTTTCCTCCAGATCTTTGGGGCCTCTGGATTCTCTTTTACCTCCACAATAAAATGAACTTCCTTTCATGTTCTCCACTGTAATTTGGGGATATTGTAGGCTAAAACTAGAGGACATTCCAAAGGGAGTGTGCTGCTAAGTAATGATCTTGATGCCTGGCCAGTTGGGCAATCAGATAATGCAACTTGGGGGTCAATCATCAATGTAATAGAATTTTTGCCTTAGAATGAATGTTCTCAGGATTAACCCAATAAAGTTAGAAGAAAGAGAAGAAACCAGATAGAAAAAATAGAAAGAGCAATAGATAGGAGTCAGAAGACATGTATTCTAGTTTCAGTTAACCTTCCAATTATGAAAATTTCTTTAAGGACATTTCTCCAGGGAATGATACTAGATATCCCAGGCAGGACTGATATGCCAGTACCGGATTCACAAGCTGTTAAAATACTGAAATACTACAATGCTACTTGTCACAGAAGTAATGAAGTGGAGGAGGGCTCCAGACCCACCTCTGTATTATTTCACCAACAGCTAGTAACTACTGGGTTGACTTTGGTCTGGGCCATAACTATTAGTAAATATTTTAATATAACCCTTGTTTCTAGTCTTAATGTTTTATGAGCATTAATACTGTTACATAAGTTTGCTAAGTTCAGAACCAAAGAGGGTTGTGGACCACAGCTGAGAAAGTTGATGTTAGAGAATCAACGACGGAGCAATAGAAATTTGGATTGGGTTCAAGTCCCCATCAAGACTTGGTCCAGTTATGTCAATAAGGAACCTCCATTTTTAGTTAATGTAAGGGGGAAATGAAGCCATCCTGATCCACCTCATAATAGTATTGCCACATTATTTCTTCCTTTCTGTACTACAGAGGTCAATAAAGAAAACTACTCTTATCTGAACCATCTGTTGAATACAATGATCAATTCAGAATACACAAGCAAAACCCAATCTGCAAATGTCCTGTTGTCCCTCAGCCTTGTTGGAATTCAGGACAAAACCCTAAAACAACAAGTCGAAAGAACTATGGAAGGGAAAGGTGAGTGTTATATTCTATGAAATATTTAAGAAACGATCTACCTATCTAAAGAGATTATCTCCAACAAATTCTAAAAATTACGTGTCCAAAGTACCTCTGATGCATCAGTCCCAGCTGTATAAAACCTGAAGTGACAGTGCCTAGCAGCATCAAATCCACTCACTCTAGAGCTAGGTCATGCTTCTTTGGATCCTTCAGAACCACAAAGGAAAGCAAAATATATAGACTCTTAATATGGTGTTGTAAACTAGATGAGTTTACACATAAGGATATGAACCACAAACAAAAAAGCTCACAGTAGAGCAGCATCTGTGGAACAATAAAAATTTGAAGTGGGTTCAAGTCCAGGATTATCCTTGAGCTAGTCACATTAATACTGAGCCTCAGGTTTTGAGTTGATATAAGGGGGAAATGAAGCTACTCTTTCCTCTTCATATTATTATAATAGAAGTCTGAAAGTTTTGCTACTCTATTAAGACAGAACATAAAAATCAATTATTACTGTCCTAGAAAGATGGCAATATGAAGATAGAAAATCCAAAGGTTTTAGTATTTATCTACTTTTCTTATCTTTTTTTCATCTTTTGTAAATATTGCATGATTTCAAAAAGATCCCATTATTTCATGAAAAAGACTAAGACCTAGCTTGCACTGATACAGCAGAGCCTTAGAAGGCTCTGCTTTGGGGATTAAAAAAAGAGAACAATAAAAATTTTAGTGTACAGTAGAATGGAGAAAAAGAAGTTATAAGCAGTATAAGCCACAAGGAAGACAGGAAGCAAAAAAAATCACAAGCATGTGTCTCGTTAAACTTGAACACTTTTCTTTTCAGATCTAAATTTAAGCTCGGGACAGCTTGCTGTGATTATACTGGCTTTGGAAGCATGTCATACCACTGGTGAAAACTTTACATATAATGAATATCTGCTCAGTCATCTAGAAAAGAAATTCCAAGACGAAATTGAAAATATGAGTAAGAATCAAATGTTCAGAAACCCTCAACAACTTTGACTTCTCCTCTACTGATTCAGAACTGAATAATGTCCCTCCATTGTGTCCTCCTCCCTCTTCATCCCATTCATCCTGTGGCATCCCTGCAGGTCACTTCCCCCTCTTCCCTCTTTAACTGTGCAACCTGCATTTTTTTCTTTCCAAATTGTGTTCAACTGAGCACTGCCATACCTATGTCAAGGTCTCCTTCACACACACACACACACACACACACACACACACAATTCTTTAGTCCTCCAGGAGCTTGGCTTTTAGACAAATAATGAGTAACACCAGAAACAGCTGAACAACACAGGACACTGAGTTTTAAGTAACAAAGCATCCAAAATTAATATAAGAGCTAAAAGTGGCCAGAGTACTTTATCACTGGGAAAAAAGGGTTGACAGTCACGGCTACTAGTGAAATGCATTATTTTTTTTAAACTCCCACCTAATATATATCCTATTATTTACCAACTTCCTCCAATCCCACCTTCTTTGAAGTGCCTCCAACCCAAGCCTCTCAGCTTACTGTTACAAGTGCAAGAGGCTTGGAGGTAGGAAATCTATGTTCTAGTCGTAACTCTGTAACCAGCTGAATATCTGGATAGTCCTTTAATCTCTTCACTGTTGGCTCTCCTCAGATTTAAAATGAAAGGAGTTAAGTCAGATTTGGTGGCCTTTAAAAGTCTTTACATTTCTTGGATTTGCTCATCCTATGGGTGATCTCTACCTTCTCTTACTTACCTCTCTTTAAATATACAGAATGACAATAAAGAAAGTAGGAGAATGTTGAAAGGAGTATATTTACCCAGTACCATGAGTAAATATTTATCCTTTTCTTTCTGCCAGAAGCACACGATGGCAATCCACTGACCAACTTCTACCAGATCAGCCTGGACGTTTTGACTTTGTGTCTCTTCAAGGGGAACTACTCAACCACCGAAGTTGCTGAATTATTCAATTATACAAAAAACTATTATTTGGGTGGTCAGTTCTCAGTAGGTGAGTGTCACTTAACCCAATTCCCTTGGCTCCAAGGATACAATCACCAGTAGTTCTTGCCCTTTGGGGTTTTGTACCAACATTAATCATATTTTTTTCCTATCTTCTTTACCCTCAGAAGAGAATATTCTTTGGGGAAAATCATGGATAATGGTTGGCAGTTAAGCCTCTTTCCAGATGTGTGGTACCATAAAAAGACCTGGCTCCTAGTGCGGCTTAATATTACAATCTGTAAAATAAGGATGGAACATGAGAATATATATACAAAATATTTTAGAAAGCATAGAGTTTAAGAAATAAAATTCAAGGCAAGTCATTTAATTTAACACTGCCTCTTTCTCTAATTTACTGAGACAATGTGGACATGTTGGTTGACTTGAACAACACAACCTCTCCTAGGGAAAAGTCCAATATTTTGATCAAGTAAAGGAGAAGAACCAATTTCCCACTTTGTCAGTTTAATCATCCAAAAGAAGTCTCCTCTAGATAACTAGTATTGGTGCTCAGCTCCTATGGATCCAGATACATGGGCTCATTTTCATCTAAAAGGTCAAAGCAAAACACCAGTCAGTATTTCTGGACAGAATGTGAGACTTCCCATATTCCTTTTCTTGTAAGAGAGAGAAGGTGCCATACCAAGGAGCAATCAAGCATCAAAGAAAGAGTCCTTATCCTTCCTTCTTCCCGTCTTTTGCCTCATCCTGTCCCTTGAGGGGATTTACTGGGGAACAATTCTGTTAACTGCCATTTTTATTCAGTGTAATGGACTGATTAGGAACACACAAAGATATTTCTTTTGTTTTATTATCCTGGATTTTCTCAATTCCCTTACCAATGTGGTTGAAAAGTTGAAGAAAGATTTAAAAAGATGAGAGCAATCAAGATCTAAAAGTGAAAGCTAGAAAGGAAAAAGCAGGCAGAGGATTTCATAAAAATGAAAGGGAGATCAGTAGAGTAGAGATAAGGATGGGAAGGGGAAGAACGGAGGAAATGGGGAGGTTCTGGGCAATAAAATCCTGCATTCCTGGAAATCCCTCCGTCCAAGACAAACTGGAATGGTTGGTCAACCTATCACCAACGTTTTGTTCCCTGACAGATATTGGTGCAATGGCTGAAAATAGACGGGAGATCAGTAGAGTATAGAGATCAGGCAGAGGGAAGAGTGGAGGGATAAGGGAGGTACTGGGCAATGAAATTGATCAAATTATGTTATGTGCATGTATGAATATATCACAACAAATCCCAAGATTTTGTATAGTTATGATGCACCAGTAAAATAAAACAAAAATGGAAAACTGTTCATGAATATGGACTTACAAATCCATATATGGTTTTATGGCTATAACATATTATGTTATATATGTGCACATGACAACTCAACATAGGGAAGAAATCTTGAAATAAATTTGAGTGCATAGTCCTAGAAAGATGATCAGCCATATCTTAAAATCCTTCTCTGCTGTCATCAATCCGAATGACCAAACATTCTGGTTTTTCCAAATTTGTCCATTTAACTGACTCTAAGTCCTATCTCCCCAGAAATCCCTTAGTCTAAGACAAAGAATGGTTGGTCAACCCATTACCAATGTTTTGTTCCCTGACAGATACTGGTGCAATGGCTGTCCTGGCTCTGACATGTGTGAACAGGAGTCTAACAAATGAGCAGATCAAAGCAGAAAAGAATTTAACAAAAATTGATAAGTGTATAAGGTTCCTGGTAAAAAAAATTCTGTCTGAGAAAAAAGAAAATGGTCTCATTGGAAACACATTTAGTACAGGAATAGCTATGCAGGTAAGTCAGAGGGTAAAAATAGGAGACAGAAAAGGGAGTCACAGAGAACAATACCTTGATCCCTTATTGTTGACCCCTAAGATGATGATGATGATATTATTATTACTATTATTATTATTTCTTTTTTATTACTTTTTTATTTATATGACAGTGGGATGCATTACAATTCTTATTACACATATAGAGCACAAATTTTCATATCTCTGGTTATATACAAAGTATATTCACACCAATTTGTGTCTTCAAACATGTACTTTGGATAATAATATCCATCATATTCCACCATCATTGTTAACCCCATACCTCCTCCCTTGCCCTCCCACCCCTCTGCCCTACCAGAGTCCATTTATTCCTCCCACACTCCCCCTCCCTACCTGACTATGAATCAGCCTCCTTATATCAGAGAAAACATTTGGCATTTGGTTTTTTGAGATTGGTTAACTTCACTTAGCATTATCTTCTCTAACTCCATCCATTTACCTACAAATACCATGATTTTATTCTCTTTAACTGCTGAGTAATATTCCATTGTGTATATATGCCACATTTTTTTATCCATTCATCTATTGAAGGGCATCTAGGTTGGTTCCACAATTTAGCTATTGTGAATTAAGCTGCTATAAACATGATGCGGCTGTGTCCCTGTAGTATGCTGTTTTTAAGTCCTTTGGGTATAGACTGAGGAGAGGAACAGCTGGGTCAAATGGTGGTTCCATTCCCAATTTTCCAAGAAATCTCCATACTGCTTTCCATATTGGCTGCACCAAATTGCAGCCCCAACAGCAGTGTATGAGTGTATCTTTTTCCCCACATCCTTGCCAACACTTACTGTTGTTTGTATGCAAAATAGCTGCCATTCTGACTGGAGTGAGATGAAATCTTAAGAGTAGTTTTGATTTGCATTTCTCTAATTGCTAGTGATGATAAACATTTTTTCATATATTTTTTGATTGATCGTATATCCTCTTCTGAGAAGTGTCTGTTCAGGTCCTTGGCCCATTTATTGATTGGATTATTTATTTTTTTGGTGTTAAGTTTTTTGAGTTTCTTTATATAATCTAGAGATTAGTGCTGTATCTGATGTGTGTGTATAGTACTAGTAGGAGGAGGAGGAGGAGGAGGAAGAGGAGTATGTTTCCTACACTATTTTTCTTACATGATTTCCCAACACCATCTGAAATATATTCTTTTCACCTTCAATCTTTACCTTTTCATATCCAATGCTTTTATGAAGCTTTTCCTAACTACAATTTCTTTATGAAATTAGAAATTTTGCTACAACCTATCTTGTTATATCACATGTAATTTCACACTTTACCACATACTGTTGTTTTGTGTGTTCATCTTTCTTCCAAATTATGTTACTGCTGCATTAGTAGTGATAGTAGTAGTAAATAGTGTCAGTATTTGTTGTGTCCTATTAAATAAATTAATGCACATAACATCATGAGGAAAGGATTATCCTAAACAGGAGCATAAGTCAGAGTGTCAGTAAACTTGCCAAATTTTATAAAGCCAGAAAGTGTTATGGATGGGGATGGACCTCAACAGTTGTTCTCAAAACTCACTCAGTACCTATACTGTCATGCACACATTCCTCAAGGTCTGGCACTTTTTCTACATTCTTTCATTGACTTACTGAACTCTAAGTGGTAGATACAAGAATAGAAAAAAAAGAAGGTTTGAAGGGAAAAAACGCAGAGTCATTAGGATGAATAGTTATTTGCCAGGCTGACGTCGGGTGAGAGGACTTTCAGAAGCATCCCTTGGGGACTGGTCAAAATGCAAACACTCTCATCATTTCAAGGCCATGTGCTCCCCATTCCTACCTTAGGCCTTTGCTCATGCTGCTCCCTCAGCTCAGAGTCCCCTCCTCTTTCCTCCTTCCAACATGCCTCATACTGCCAAGCTGCCAAGGCTCACCTCCAATACCACCTCCTCCAATGAAGTTTTCCTCAGACTCACTACATATATGTGAAACCCTCTCCATTTTTGAAAGACAATGTCACTAGGCACTTCTCTTAGGGCATTCATTTAGGGCACCTTTTACAATAGTTTGTTGATTATGTTTATTGAGTGCATCTTTATGATAGGTATTATTCTAGAGCTAAAATACAGGAGTAAATATGGCAGAGAAAGTCTATTTTCAATGGAATCATTGTACCTTGCATTACACAATTCCCCTGCACTCAAACTAGTCTATAACCTTCCATATAGTGGGAAAGATAACTTAAAGGTGCTTCCTATGTTGTCAATGTTCAGTAAATTCTTACTGAATTAGTTAGGTGCCACCTTCCACCCTATTTGAAGTGTCTCTGACTCTCTTTCTTTCTCACTAGGCCCTCTTTGTGTCATCAAAGTATTATGAAGAAAGTGAATGGAATTGCCAACAAACTCTGAATACAACATTCAAGGAAATTTCTCGGGGAATGTTCAATAATCCAACTGCTGCGGCCCAGATCTTACCTCCCCTAATGGGAAAGACCTACTTGAATGTTACAAACTTTCCTTGTGTCTCTGATTTAGGTATAAGCACTGAAGGAAGGGTAAACTCTTTTGCCTTTCAGCCTAACACCCAAAGGATGTGAGAGGCAGGAGTCTTTAGGGACTGAAAGTGAGAGGATAAGCCTCTAAGCCATAGAAGTTTCTAGACAGAATTCAGTTCTCATTACATCATCAGGAATTACAACCACCTGAGGACTTGTTCTCAGGGTGGCAGACCTTATTCTTGATTGAAACATAGATAAGTGATGTCTGTCTTCAAAGAGATGTTTTCTGATTGTAGATACAGAAATTCCCATCCTAGACAAAGCATCATTCCCATTCTAAACGAAGTATAGAAGGTGAATATTATATTTCTGACTTTTCATTATTCACACAATAATTTCCATTATTCCTCTGTGAAAAAATACATGGTTGGAAAGAATATGGCAGTATTCTTAGACAAATGTAGTATGAATTATTTATTCAAACAGATTATTTTGAAATAAGGTAGAAAGGAGTCATTTTCTTCTATCTCCCTTCATTCCTGGTACAGCCACTTACGGATTTAGGGGCATTGGGCAAATGTTTAACCTCTAAGCTAAAGTAATTTCTAATGTAGAAAATGGTAACACTACCTCACACAGGTTTTGTGAGAACTGATTGAGCTAATTCATGTAAAATGATTATTGCAATGGCTGGCACTTAATATGTTCTTAGCAAATATTAAGAAATAAAAAGAGGAAAGATAAGCATTGCTGGATTCTGTACCAAAGGGGGAAAAAATCAGGACTGTCTGGGGAAAACGGGCATTAAGCCAACTGAATTGTTTAAACAGCTGGGAGCTGAGCCCAATGCCAGCATTCACAGGCTGGGTAGTCTCTGTTTTCATTTCTGTTTAGTCACATGAGAGATCTTCCCCTTGATGACATTTGCTCCTTGTAGCAAATTCATCTCTGTATAAAGGAAAGGAATCCTTAGACAGGGGTAGAATGGTATGCAAACTCTGACACCATATTTATTCTTCTGCATATCTATCTCTGCTTTTCTGTCTCTGTCAGATAAATTCAACATTTCCAATGATGCACCTGAATCTAACACACCTTCTAACTCATCCTCATCCATCCTCGTCCATTACTCTGTGGTAATCAATGAAACATATCCTATCAATATCACCGTGCCAAATGGTTCAGTCTTCCTAGATGTGATGAAAGAAGCTCAAAAACAGAATTCGACGGCATTTCGGTATGTCTGACCATAACCTAATGCTAATGTATTTACTGTAATTTTGAAAGACTGATTAAGAATATATCTGCACCTGAATATAAAGTGTATTTAAGACACTTCTGTACTGGTACTTTTGTTATCCATGTATACCTCACAGCAGGGTTTAAAAATACCTATTATATGCTAGGAAGATTATTTCACCTCAAAGCACATAATATGTATTAAGTTAATGTTCACTTAATGAATGAATGAATCCCAGGATTCTTTCTTTTTTCAGCAAAACTTGAATAAATAGAACCTTTTATATCAGACATCTGTGTCTAGAAGAGTGGTTCTTAACTACTTTTGAATCAATGACTCCTTTGAAAATCAGATGAATGTAATGAAAGCTCATCTCAGAAAAATTAACACCAAAAAAATTGACATTTCAATTGGTAATTTCACAAATGCACTTAAGTCTCTCCATTTCCCCCTTTCAGGAGATGTATGGACCCCTAAATTAAGGTTCCCTGGCCTAGAGAGGTCAAATAGCAAATTTAAGATATTTGTGCCCCTGAAAAGTATGATTTATTTGACTCCTTAAATCTAGTTGAAAGTTATTTATTGTGTCTAGCAACATGTACTGTAGAGAAAATCTGAATAATTGTGTGTGTGTATATATATGTGTAATATATATATATATACATATATAATAAATATATTTAAAAGACTGATTTCAAGAGCTTCCAAGCAGATAATGAAATATGACTAAGGAATGTGAAATAGATAACAACCTTGTCATTTTGTAATACACATCACATGAAATATCAATCCTTCCTTCCTGATTGTCTTTTCTAAAAGAAAACCCACTAATTTGCAGTGCCTTGAGGTTAACATGAGGTTAACACTTTCTTCTACTTCTCCAGTATCTTCAACAGGTACTATTCCAGGGTGGAAGGTTGAAGAAGTTAATTGCAAAGTGTGTATAATGGCAGTGGGGGAAGACAGAGCCATGGGCATCACATTGTCACTTTGACAGAGTGTGAAGTGCCTGCATCAGAATCCCTGGACTTTTGATAAAACCTGCAGCTTCCCGGTCCCCAGCCCAGACCTAAGAATCAAATAATCTGAGTATAGGGCCAGGAAATCTGTATTTTGGGTTACATCTCCAAGTTATACTTAAAAACATTAAAGGGTCTCCTTTGAAAATTCTAAATTCTTATAACTCATTCACTGTCCCCACAGTTTCACAATGGAGCAGAGCGAATGGGGCCCCTACATTACTTCTGTCCAGGGTCTGTATGCCAGCAACAATAAGAGAACCTACTGGGAACTTCTGAGCGGAGGCAAATCATTGAGCCAAGGTAAGAAGAGATGTACCAAGAAGATCCACGGAGTATAAATGCCCAAAGTTCTCAGATGGGAGGGCATAAGCTTTTGTTGGAAATGGGCCAAAGTGTTGGGCAAGATGGCATCCAATGGATTCAGTGGTCAAATATTTTGACCTCTCTTTCTTCCTCTTTTCAGGAGTTGGTAGCTATGTTGTTCATAATGGAGAAAACTTGGAGATTCGTTGGAGCAAATACTGATAAGCCCAGACTTTCCTCTTATGAATGTACCTTTTGGAGTGGAATTCTATGAAGAAATTAGCCCAACACTCCCCCCTCCAATTCAATAAAAGATCAATGTCTGTACAAGAAGAGCATGTTCTAATCAGTTAATTTTCAAAAGGATTTTATAAGTTATTACAGGGATGATCACCTAAAGAAGAATAGATTAGACCACATGTCCAATAAGCTGGGTTCTGCTCAAGCTTCCCCAACTATCTGGAGGATCTTCGGCAATTGGGGAAAATTAAAGTCTACATCTAGGGCTGGGGTTGTGGCTCAATGGTAGAACATTTGCCTCACACGTATGAGGCACTAGGTTTGATTCTCAGTACAACATATAAATAAATGAATAAAATAAAGGTCCATCAACAACTAAAAAAATTATTTAAAAAATTCTAGGATCTAAAGTTGCAGCAGCAACCATGAGATCAATGAAAAGCTCACAAGGAGACATCTCTCTGAAGAAAGCAAGGGAGGAACCCAAGTGTCATTGACTTCATACAGGCAGTGAGTAGAGAGAAAAACTTGTGTGGAAAAGGAAACATACAGGAGAAATCAGTCCATAGTTTGAGGAACAATACTATCACCTCCTCTGTTTGTCTCCCTTGGTTCCATTTGTTCTTCCCCCACATTTATTTTCCATTTAGTTCCCCATAAATTCACCCTAGTATTCATGTTAAATATGCATGCAAAAAAATCACATCTGATCAGTAGTGGAAAGAGAATAGCAGGAGAGAGGAAGGGGAGGAAAAAAAATCACCTCTGATGTCCATTTCCACCAAATTAAAAAAAAAAAAACATTTTAAAAAGGGGGTGAAAGGTGTCTAGGCAGCATGAACTGAATTGTACTGTATACCAAGTACCTGAGTTGCATACAGATACAGTCAGGAGCCAGAAGTACCTTTAAGATGTCAAAAGGCTTCAGTCTACTGTCATATATAACTAATAAGAACAAATAAAACTTTTTTAAAAAAAAGATGTCAAAGGGTGGAAAGTGCTTCACATATCACACAAATAGCCCATTTCAAGTAACTCCCAGAAGAAAGATATCCTCAGGTAGAATCAAAATATTTTAAATTACTCCTCATACTTTCTTCATGATAATCTTCCTCTCTTCCACCTGCGACCCTGCTTCATAGAGGCTGAACCCTACTCCTACATACCACTTTCTGATACTGATTCTCAACTCTCAGTTCAACTCTCCCCTGTCCTCTTTTCAGGAGTTGGTAGCTATGGTGTTCATAATGGAGAAAACTTGGAGATTCCTTGGAGCAAGTGGGACACATGTCCCCATTATTAGACTGCAGTGGATTCTATCCTCTTGCTACTGTGACTTACCTTGAAAGCAACAGTAGAGACAGGAGAAAGGTGTAAGACCTTCCAGGCCCTCGTGGTGCTGCTAGTACAGAGAGCAATTGTCAGGTCTAGACTATACACTGAAGATAGTAATTTGAGAAGACAAATCCAAAAAAAAATGTTAGAACTGGCACACTATCCCATACTCTGCAGAAGGGAATTGTACAAGGGCAGGAATAGCAGGAAGTGGAGACACCGGCTCACGTTAGACATTGTCTAGCACACCCCAATATGTACCCTGTGTTCTCACCTCACAAAACCACCAACATTCCCTGAGAAAGTAGTGCTTTAGAACCCATGTCTTACATTAGTTCACTAATTCACTCATTCAAGTCACAAGTGCTGGGGATTGAGGAGTGAGAAAAACAAACAAACCCCTACCTCCTTGAAGTAGTTATTCTAATGGGGAGGAA
This sequence comes from Marmota marmota marmota, assembly GCF_001458135.2. NCBI lineage: Eukaryota > Metazoa > Chordata > Mammalia > Rodentia > Sciuridae > Marmota > Marmota marmota. The sequence goes on along the minus strand of NW_026000174.1, from coordinate 62,419,091 downwards.
GACAGTAGACAACTGTACACAGTGTGACAGCCATAAGTTACAGCAGGGAAGGGTGTGGTGACGCTGGTGGGGGTGAGGTTAATAGGGGATGGTCTGGAAGGCCTCTCTAAAAGCTTCCCTTGGACAAAAAGATGAAGGAAGTGAGAAGCCACCACAAGGATATCTAGAAGAGCGTCCTGGGTAGGATCCTGGAGGTAAGGACTTAAAGGAAACCCAGAAGCCACATCTTATAGAGCCTTGTAAGTCATAAAGACTTTGAATTTTATTTTAAGATGAGAGCCACTGGACAATTCCCCCCAAAAAGCAGCTACTTAAAATGCAGAAAAGAATCAGCCCCTTCCTTCATAATTTCAAAATACTAGTTCCAGTTCTGTATTATAGAGGAGTTTTCTTTGATTTATAAAATGGGTACATTTCTAATATATATATATATACATATATATATATACTTAATATATATATATATATATACTTAATCTAGTTAACTGATGCCTTATTATCTAATTACTTGTCTGAAGGGCTTGGGTGTTGGAGACTGTTGTCATCCCCAGGTAAAGAAAGATAAATTTAATTTTTTTTTTTTATGAAACAGAGGTCTTGTTTAAAAATCTTCAAAGAATCTGGGCCAGAACCAGGTCCAGGTTAACTTGATTAATTGCATAAAGCCAAACTTCACCTGGAAGATCCCCACCTGAGAACCAAAAAAGGGGCCTTGGACCATAAATGAGCTCATGTCCATAGATCAACCAAACCTCAACAAAGTGGCTGCAGATAAACATTCAGTAGGTTATTCGACTGATGCAGTAAGGAATAGAAGTCTTGTTTTATACTCACACATTAGCCAAACTTTCTAATGTAATGACCTAGAAACTTGGTAAAGGCTACTTTCTTGTCACTGTCTTTGTTACACCTAGCCCCAATTCTCTGTATCACTGTACTGCCTAGAAGTCACCTTCAGACACCATGGAGGGTCTATACAGTGGGTAAACATAGATAAGCCATGGAAATTGGTTATATCAGGAAAAGTCAGCATAAGTAGTTAGGAGTGGCTGGGTCAGGAGCAGAGTGTTTTACAAAGATAAGCGTATATAAAAGAAGGTAGAATAACACTCCACTTGCAAACACTGGTATCTGTGGACAGGGAAACGTGGCAGGACAGGAGAGTGAAATGGCTTGGCTTGCCCTCTACCTCCTAAACCTTCTCTGGGCTATGGCTGGGACTAGTACCCAGACCCGAAGCTTGTGCTGTGAGTATGCTGTTTATTCTGAGATGGCCAGGGAAGCAGTTACCCTGCGAAGAGGCAAAGACCTCAGATAAAAGTCTGCTGATGAGAAAGTGATTGGAATAGCAATCACTGTAAGAGTTCCAAAGTGGGTGAGTCAGGGTGCAAGTGTGTGCTGTTCATCATTCCTGACTCAAAGAACTTGTGAGCCAAGTTGATGCATTTTTTATTAAGATGAGCTGAAGTACTATTGCAGGAATGATGCTTGCTGGTACAAGACAGACACTTAGTGGCCATTGAGACCTGGTACCACTACCAGGGAGGTAGTGGGAGGTTTTGGTAATGACTGAGGACACATACTGTCCCAAATCTTTAATATTCTTCATGGAAGAGTGGGGTGAACATAGATGCAAGGCAAACAGTAATTTTAAGAAGTTACCAGAAGTCATGTGAAATGTCCATGAGCCATATCACTTAAACATAGTAAATGAAAAATAACTTTTACAACCCCAAATGTGAGTTTTTAAGAAAATCTAAGGACTAAATTACATTTAAAAAAATCAATGTTTTCTGCATTTCTCTTCAATTATTTAAGTTGCCAAAGCTAATCAAATCTTCTATTTAAAAAAAAAACATGGGAATCATGTTTCTGAGGAGAGAGAATAAGGGAAAGAGGTTTGATAAGTAGTTTTTCTCTTCTCAGCTGTCCCCTCAGAACAACAGCCTTGGGTTGATGGCCTACAAGCACTCATGGAGAACTCAGTGATCTCATCAGCCTACCCAAACCCCAGCATCCTGATTGCCATGAATCTGGCTGGGACCTACAACCTGGAGGCCCAGAAGCTCCTGACCTATGAGCTCATGGCCACTGACACTGTGGGTGAGATATGTGAGCCCCTTGCCCACCCTCACAATCACACACACCACTAGCCACTCTCAGATACCAACTTTATGTCACCCCATCACCACCTGAATGCTGCCTTTGACTGTACCTTGATCACTTTTCCTTACACACTGATAAATACCTGGAAAGAAATGTGTGTGAAGTGAGAACATTAATGGAGGAAGACGGTGAACCAGAAAGAGCTCCCAACTAGACGCACAGAGAGCAGGCTTCCAGTTCTGAATATGCCACTTACCAGTTGTGACCTTGAGTTTGAGTTTCTTTTCTTTCTTTTTTTTTTTTTTTTCGGG
>NW_026000174.1:62352756-62416628 GCF_001458135.2 Marmota marmota marmota | reverse complement strand
TTTTTTTTTTTTTTTTTTTTTTTTTTTTTTTTTTGGCGGGGGGGGGGCACTGGGGATTGAACCCAGAAGTGCTCTACCACTGAGCTACATCCCCTGCCCTTTTTTAAGACAGGGTCTAAGTTTCCCAGGTTGACCTCAAACTTACAATCCTCCTGTCTCAACCTCCTGAGTCACTGGTACTACAGGCATGAGCCATCACATGCCAGCTACTCTGTGACCTTGAACAAATCACTGAATGTGACTCAATCTCACCTCACCCTCTAATAACAATAATGCCACAACTAATAGCAATGACAATGACAATACAATGTCTCTTCTGCCTACCTCACAGGAGTCACCTTAAGGCCCAAGTTCAATAACAAATTTTAAATTATTCTGCAGTTCCATATTTTCATAGAGAAACTTGTGTGAGTGTTCTTGCTGCTTTTTAAACTAGATACCAGGGATTATTGGCAGAGTCATGGATCACACAAAAGATACTAGATTCAATACTCCCTTAAGTATTTTTCCATATATATTTCTTCAGAAATATCAAAAAATTATGTGAGTACATAAGTTTAAAAAATCAAAATGACCTGGATATGCTCAGCCCTACCCCTGGTGATCCCTCCCCTGAGGATGCCTTATGTCACTTCTCTGTTTGCTCCTCTGCAGACCTAACCACTGGGCAGCTCGCCCTCACCATTATGGCCCTCACCTCCTCCTGCCGAGACCCTGGGAGTAAAGTGTCAGTTCTGCAAAAGCAAATGGAGAAGTGGGCACCTTCAAGTAAGACCTCATGGGAAGGGAGGGGAGAATGAGCACAGAGTCTCTTTCCTGAAAATTTTAAACCCAGAAAGGAAAAGAGTAGAGGTGGGGAGAGTTACACTGTCACCTTCTCTGATAATTCCACCAGTGACAGATTCACTCCTCAGTCAAAAAAAAAAAAAAACTAGAAAGTCAACAGACTGTTCACACTCATTGGAAACAGCATCATCCCATCATCCCTTTTATTCTGTTCAATTGCCAGATGATATTCTGAAAAACACTGAAGTTACCCTTTGCCAATACTCTTTCTTTAGGGAGAAGTGTTCTAGCAATTTCTATTTTAAAAATTCAGTTTTTCCTTCTTCATAAATGTCTCGAGCATAAGGAATGTTAGTCTAACAAAGACTCTTTATTCCCTCTTGAGGCCCTAATGACCAAGTGACAGCTTTCTATGGGCCCAGTCTGGCAATCTTGGCACTGTGCCAGAAGAACTCAGAATCAACCTTGCCAATAGCAGTCCGCTTTGCCAAGACCCTGCTGTCCAATACCTCTCCCTTCAACGTGGGTAAGTGGCCACCATCAGACACTGCCCTAAGCTGAGAACATCACAGGCACAATGTGCTTAGTGATGAAGCTGGACAAGGAAGTAAGGACCTTGAAGAACCTGAGAACCATGCAAGCTTGTGCAGATGGGAGACATTTAGCAAAGTTTGTTGGATATGTGAGTTAGGGAATAATGAAGGAAGGGGAGATAGTAACACGTAGAAACATGTTACTATATTTGAAATGTCTAGCAGCTACAGAACCTCCACTGGGAACAATAAACATGTCACCCAAGTGTAGGGATTACTTCCAAAGTGATGCATTGCTTCAGCCCTGCCCTGCACCATCTTTAATTGCTGCTAATGCTTCCACACTCAATTTTCCTAATGCTTCTCCTTATTACATCCAAATATCCTCTTTCTATTAAATAGCAACTGTCTAACCCATAATGTTCCCGGCCTCAAGAAACACTGGGACCATCTTATTCCTTCATTCTGAAAGCTTTCAGCTGCTAGTGCATGGAAGCTTTCTCCTTGCACATCCTTCTTTGGTCCATTCCTCAGGGTGTAATGATCTCTTCTCTGTAGGGGTCACCGTCATGGCTCTCTGCCACTCTCTCATCAGTAGCATTATCTCAGGCTTTGCCCTTTATTCATGCCTCATCAGAAACCTGTCGCATATCAATTTCTATCAACAAGCAGGTAAATGTACTCTGGGCCCTTCTCTGGATCAAGAACAGACGCATCTCCCTTTTCATCCTCGAACTTCACACATTTCTGGGGCATCTCAGCCAATCCAGAAACTCTGGACTTCTTTGCCTCTGGGTTTTAATAACACTATCACCCGGAATGAAGTTACATGACTTTCAGGTGGAGATTGGGGTAGGAGGAAAAGATCAGTAAAATAAAAAAATGTTATCTGGCAAGTTTTCCATTTGTTCTGGTCTTGTCACATCGGAGCTTCCTCATTCAGTCCACACAGGTTTATCACACACTAATAATGGCAAAGTCCCTGTGCCGAGTGCTCTGGGGGATGCAAAGTTCCCATCATTCAAGTGTTCACAGAGCGTAACAGCCACAAAACACAGCAGAGGGTGCTGAAATCGCAGAACAGGCAAAACAACAAATGCTAAATGAGTTCAGAAAAGAGGCTGCAACTGACAGAGAAGACTTCACTGAAATGTGGTGATGGTCAGATTTTCAAAAATGGTGGATTTTTGGAAAGATAAAAACTGGACAAAAAGCATGGGATTGAACATACCACCAGTCTACATTAATGGAAAGTATGAGCTGTAAAGGTGCAGAGATCTAGGTTCAAGTTGTGGCCCTGCTGCTTACTGGTTGTGTAGGATTGGGCAGTTATTTAACTTCTCAGACCCCCCATTTCCCCATCTCTTAAGGAAGTTAAGTACAGTTTCCTATTCCACAGATTATCCTGAGGACTAAGTGAAATCATGTAACTAGAACTCCATGAGCACATGTAAATGTTAGCTGTTCAAAATGCAGTGGTGGCAATGATGGTGGTAGGTCTGTCCCCTCTGTGATTTACAGACACGGGAGCAGTGGCAACCTTGGCTCTGACCTGCATGTACAACAAGATCCCTGTAGGTTCCGATGAAAGCTATAGAGCCCTGTTTGGTCAGGTACTAAAGAATATTGTGGAGAACATCAGCAATCGGATCAAAGACAATGGCATCATTGGAGACATCTACAGTACTGGCCTTGCCATGCAGGTAAATACGTCTTGGATGCCCTTGATCGAGTCCAAGCCAATAAGCCCAGATTGTAGGATCAAGAGATCAGATGTCTGCTGACATCTCTGGAAAAGCCCAACTTTGAAGTAGATTTCTAATGGCACCTGTGCCTCAGTTTCTCCACTGGTTAAATGCAGGTAAGTGTTAATTCTCCCTTATCTCATAGATAAAGTATGAAAACAAATCTATATGAATTTATTTTCCTTCCTTGGGAAAAAATGAAATAAATAAATTCAAGAAATGACAAGTTTACTAGTCATAGTAATAATGATTTAAAGTTTGATGTGTACATAATAATATTAAAGCAGGTCCTCAAAAAAATTGAATTTTCTGATTCAATCTTGCCAGCCAAATGCTCTTTTTTGCCCTTTGTCTTGATCCAAAAAAGGTCAATTTTCATTTTAAATGGTTAATGAAAATAATCTAAAATTGACTCAAAAAATTCCCTCATAAATGGTAGAGCCAGTCTATCTGTTACCAAGCCCACACTCAGTCCTACACTCCCTAGTATATATTTCCAAACTTGGGTTTGGTAAGATGTTGCTTGATAGCTCTGACAACACCTTCTCCCTATCCTAGTTGATTAAGGCAGCATCCTCTGTGGAATGCAGATGTACTCAGGATATTAAAAAGCCACCTGTGGCTAAATCCTCTGATCTATACTGAGAAATTTATGCTCTGAAGTCTCAAAATATCTTATGGGATTAAGAGAAAAGCTGCACATGAACTCTCCAAGTCAGGAAAGGGAGAATGCTGGAGTTAGGATGCCAGCACTAAACCTAATCTAGCTCTGGACTGCTACTAAAAGGAAACTGTCTCCTGAGAAAATAAATGCTGATATTGGTATTCTCCAGACATTAAAAATTAGTAAAGGACATAAACAACCTAAGTATCAGTTAATGTTAAACATAAGAATAAAAACAAATTCCCATTCCAATGTTTAGTATTGACAAATAAGAATCAAGTCAGTTTTCATGTCATGGTTAATAAGAGTCTGTCACTATACAAAGCACTGGATATTTTCCATGGTTGCGTCAATCATACAAGAGAATCCCCAGTACTCAGGTCTAGAAAACTCCTTGAAAGAAAACAGGTAGTCTGAAAGAAATGAGCATAAGAATTGGTGGGGGTAGAGGGAAGAAAGTCATGACTCAACTAAAATAATCTTGCTTCAACCTAATGCCTGATAGAGAAGTGTTTATTTTGTAAATTTGCCTTATGAATTCTGTTTCAGATCTTATCATCTGTTAGTTATACTCTGATAAGCTGTACCTGGGAACTAAAGCTTTTCCTGTGGAAAGGCAGGACCTCCTCCAAACCCAAACACCACAGACCATGTGGGTTTCTCAGTTAAGACGCTGCCCACCTGGAGTTTACTCAGGCAGTGACTCTATCTGAAGTCAGCAGATATCTAATATATAACCTCCATCTAATCTAAAATGTTCTGGTATTGAGATCAAAGGGTTCTGCAGCTATAACAACTTGGGTTTGAATCCCAGATCTTCCCACTATCTTGAACAAATACTGAATTTCTTGGAATTTCATTTTATCTACAATAGCGAAATTGCAACTAAGTTAAAAGAAATGTGATGTACAAAAAAAAAAAAATCACAGATGCAATTTCACGATCACTCACTGTTCATGGTCTCTCCCAGAAGAACAGCAGTGCTAATAATATTAAATCTTTTTAGCCTTTGTTCTCCCTCTTCCAAGATGATGATTCCCTTCACATTGCTCAAGCTACCCTCTCCCTTCCCAGTGGCACTCTCAAGGCATTTCCTCTGTTCCAACATTTCTCTCTAAATGCTATCACTTTAAGCTTCCTCAGATAGAACTTACACTGATAAGGGATCTCATAAACCCCTTCATGATAGTTATTAATGACATATAATAGCTTAACAATATAGAGTATTGGCATTGGTGACTCTTACTTAGCAGAATTTGGGGGGATATTGTTACTGAGGAGTATCTATCTGATACTTCTTAAACCAAACTGCTTTGTAAAGTCACCTGCAGCAAGATCTATGGTTCATGCTTGCCAAAGATAACAGTATGGTCATACACGTCACAACTGTCTAAGTGTCCATACCACTCTCTCTAGCTGAGAGAACCATTTCTGACTCATCTCTACCTTCTTCCATTCCCCATAACCAGCTCCAGGCAAACCAGTCATCAGCAATCCCAGCCCTTTAACGTGCTCTGGTGGCCCTAGCCAGCACAACTGTAAAGGAAGGAATGTGGTAATGATAGTTTGTACATCACATTACAAAATCCTTTTAAATATTAGCCCATAGAATTTCAAATGTCAATTTGAAATTGTCAAGCAGGAATTATGCTTTTATTTAACCCATTAGATAAAAAACTCAACAATGTTAAGTGAATTGGTTGGTCTGTTAATCAAGACTCATTTTTCAGTAAACTGAACTACAAATCATTTTGCTAAAAAAAATGGGAATATCATATACACTTGAAATTCCAAGGCTACATTAGGTGGTCTCAGGAATAATCAGAATAAAGGGTTCAAACCATGATATCATGGACCACCTTTTTTTCTCATCTCAGCATGGTTTCCCTCATTCTCCCCTACTACATGGCTTCTTCAAAGTATTTCAGGAAGATGATGACTCAGTGTGCACTCACACAGTCCCAGCTGAAAAACCCCAACAGGAAAAAGAAGTGTTTCTCTCCCCAACTACCTATATGTCAGAGAAAGATTAAATAGTTCATGTATCACCAGTCATCGGGAAAGTCCACCCGAGGGTGCACATGACAACACAAAACAAGGGAAGTCGGCTACATGTATATGGCCAGGTTTTTCTAAATCACAGCTCCCAATGGAGTTGGCTTTGCCCACTCTCACCCTCACTTTACACCCAAAGTCTGCTCATAAATATGGCAGCCCTACTGGTGTTCCTTGAATCTGACCATCTCACCGGTCTTTGTTTTGTGACTAATATGTGACAGATACTGCGCTAAGTGGTAGAAGTGTAGCACTGAGGAAGAAAAATATAGTTCCCAGAGCTGTGTATCCCTTACAAGGCATGTAAGTAAAGCTATACCTAATCTTTCTCTCTCTCTTTCATTCTCTCTTTCTCCCCGTGTTCCTCTCTTCCTCCCCTCTCTCCCTCTTGTCCCAGGCCCTCTCAGTGACACCTGAGCAACCTAACAAGAAGTGGGACTGTGAGAAGACTATGAATATAATACTGGATAAGATTAAGCAGGGGAAATTCCAAAACCCCATGTCCATTGCCCAAATCCTTCCTTCTCTGAAAGGCAAGACATACCTAGATATACCCCAAGTGACCTGTGGTCCTGGTAAGAACTCTTAATATCTACCTCTACTTATGTCATAAGTCAGCACCTTATGTCAAGATGAAATGTAGGTCAAAGTTAAGTGGCATGTAGGCTTTGTATGTCTTCCTCCCACATGAAGAGAGCCACATCTGTCTTAAAATTCCCAAAAGCATATGTTAGCATACAGCCATACCATTCAAACCTCAGAATTCAGCCCCATGTCTACTTCATTCAGCATACATTTATTGAAAACAACTCTGGACAAAGCATTTTGTGGGATGCTAGAGAAGGGAGGGCTATAGTCTGAACAACCAAATAGCTTCACATTCATTTGACAAATGTACCTCCAAACATTATGCATATCTTATCATATCTGCTTTTTACAGAGTAGGAGACAAATACACAAAAACTATAATATTTGGAATAATGAAACAAATATTAAATAGAAATTAAATCCATACACAGTGCAAAAGCAAAAAAAGATGACCAATTATTGATTTTATTTGGGAGGCCTAAGATAAAAGAGTTGACATTTTAGCCATCTAATTATGAAAGCTTGATGCTCACAGAACACCAAAGGGATGGAGTGGAAACATAGCATGCTACTTTTTAATTTGAAATATCTTTATTTTATCCAATCATAAATACAATACAGAAATACATAAATTCAAATATTGAAGAAATGTGTGTTTAGAAAGTAGGGATCCTTCATTAAAATTGTATACTCCAGAGATAGTACTGGTATGGATTTCTAGCTCTTCTTTCTAGTCAAATACCAACATAAAGTATTATTCTCTTAAATTAACTTCCTAAGAAGAGATTATAAACTTCTTGTCCATTTCAACACAGAATCTACAGAGACCAAAATTAAGAAAACTGTTCCCAACCATATTGAATATTTACACTCACCTAACTCCTTGGGCTGTTTCCCAATGATTTCCCAACTTTAACAAGTTGGCCATAGAGTCTTTGCCAGGATTCTACACTAGTTGTCCAAGTACCTTGTTAAATGGTCTGAAACTTATTACTTGCTTGAAATGTTTCTGGGATAAGTTTTCAGTAACAGACTTCACACCAACCACAGAAACCCCATAAACTTTGACGTATTTTATATCTTCACTCTTCACAGATCATGAGGCGCAACCAACTCTACCCAATTACCCTTTCCCTGTCCCAACCTCAGCATCTAATATCACTGTCACATATACCATAAACAACCAGCTGAGAGGGGTAGAGCTGCTCTTCAATGTGACCATCCCAGTTAGTGTGAGAAATGGATCAGTGTTACTGGTTGTCCTAGAAGAAGCACAGCGCAAAAATTCCATGTTCAAGTGAGTGCTGTGAGTGTTGCTTGCCATTCTCCTAGTCCTGCCCTCAAATACCTTCTCTTTCTCTCCCTTCCGTATCCTTACTTGTATTCCTTCTGCTAATTTAATATGCTTTTATAATAGCCCCTTGAGGAGCTCATGAAAATTTAAATCATACATGTCAATATAAGTCAAATGAGTCAATGTTAAGTCATACAGATCAAGGAGAGTCCACTGTGGATTAGAAGACTCAGACTCCATGGCTTTGTTGGGCCCCAACAACTAGGTACTATTTAGGAAGATGTGGAATCTGTGCTATAACAAAGCATTTGAGATACGAGTGCACAATCTGGGGTTAGTGAATAGACTAGTGTTCATAGAGGAGAGAATACAGGGCTAAATTAAGTGTTTAGGTTGAATAACAGTGTAAAAAGTCTGAAGTCCCAGGCTAAGGAGATCAGCTTTCATATTGTAGATAAGCATTACAAGTTTTTGTGTAAGGAGACCCGTGTTGTAAAATGGTCCTTGGACTGTGAGAAGAGGAGGCAAGCACAAAACCTATGATAGCTACAGTAATGAAGTGTGAAGTAACATTTACCTCACCTAGGAACCACACCAAGGAAGTTCCTAGGTGAACTTCCTTGACATGAACCACACCAAGGAAGACTGTGCAGTGACAGGGAGTGGAAGGCAAGAGAATGCCCCAAAACTATTGATGGGAGTGTCAAAAATAATATCTTCCAGAAAAAAACCAGACTGGTTTAAAAACATATGTGTTCCAACTTGAAACACTGGAGACATTTAGAGGAAGTCCTTGGAAAAAGACACCAAGATAGGCAAAAGAGATCGGAAAATAATCTTATAGAGACGACAAAGTTAAGGAACTATGCAGTGGGTGGCAGACACATGCCCCCCAAAAAACATGAGGCAGCTCTAATATTTCCCATTTTACAGATGACACCCTAGGCCCAAGGAAACTAAGGAACATTCCTAAGATCACATAATGCGTAACTGGCAGCGTGGAGAGCTAAGCTCAGATGTGACTGGCTCTGAAGCTCATGTTCTTTCCACTCTCCTGTCAGGGAAGAGCAGAATACAGGAATAAATCATGGAGGAAAAAGCTAAACTTTGGGGAATGCTTATAGTTTGCAAAGAGAAAACAATAAAGAAAAATAGGTAAGTCTGTTTAGAATGAGCCAAGGGAAAGTGCCCACTCATGGAAAGAAAAAAGGAGATTGATTTTCAAACCTTCTGAATATACTGTTCTTCTCTAAGCTTAGCTTTAATGTTGCCTGACTTTTCTTTTTCTGATTGTAAATATAATAAATATACATAATAAATTTAGGAGGGAAAAAGCATAAAGAAGAAAACAAATCTACAGTCCGTTCACAATATAACCACTGTTAATATTTTTTATAATTTTGTTTTTTCTATGCATATTATAAACAGTTGTAATCATCCTATAAGTGGAACAGATATTTCTATAAAATATGAATCCCATATTTTCTTTAGCATTATTGCTTATTTTCCCATTTTGCTGAAAATTATTGAAAAATATTATTTTCATAACTTTCAAATATACAATCTCAGATATTCATTCCATCATTCATGTAATTTTTTACCCATTGTGGGCATTTACACTTTTTAAATTTGATTTTAAAAATCCATTCATTTTAATTTCATTTGATTTCATATTCATTAGTCATCTGCATCTTTTTCTTTTAAGCAGGATTTTATCTGATCTTTAAAAGAACTTAGAATTTCTCTGTCCCCTCATCTTACCTCCACTTATTGCCTGACCTAAAGTGAGGTATTAATTATGTATTATTTTATTCTTAGATTTGAAACCACAATGACATCTTGGGGCCTTGTTGTCTCTTCCATCAACAATATTGCTGAAAATGTTAATCACAAAACATACTGGCAATTCCTCAGCGACAAAACACCTTTGAATGAAGGTGAGAGAAGAAAAGGGATGAGCATATCTTCTGTAGTTGGGATGCTACATCCATTATTTTATTTCATTCGTTCATTCATTTAATCAATAAATGTGAGACTACATATGTATTTATAATAATTTATACAGTAATTACATAAATATAGATGATATGTATATCCATAAACATATATATATATATACACACACACACATACATATATAGCCCTTCAATAGATACATTAACTCTTTAAGTATTAGTGGCCCTCTTTTTACAGTGGGAGCAACAATCTTAGTGACATTAAAAGGACTTGTGCGAGGCAGGCATCTAGCATGTGAGAAAGAAGACAATCAAACCCAGGTTTCCAAACTCACACTCCAGCAAAACCTTAACATTAGTTAGTCTCCAACTTAAAGAGCACTGGTGTATGGTTTTGTCTAAAGATGATGTTACCTGGTTAAGCTAATGTTCGCTGTCAACATGCAGAGCGATGGAAAGCCAAAGTCACAGCAGTGCTAAGGCTGTGGCTTGATAAGAAGGCTTTGTTATCCAGTATCACAATGGGAAAGCTGTTGTTCTTAGCATCTGTCATATAATTAACAAAATCTGGCCAGTCAGAATTTGTAGGACTGTAGCATAGCATATAACAAAGATCCTGGAGCTGCACAGGCCTTGGCAAGAATCCCCTTCTTTTATTTAAGACATGCATTAGGCAAGTGATGAATCTTCTCTGGACCAGTCTCCACAGTTATAAAATGGAAATGGCTATAACAATTTCTTAAGTTACTGTGCAGATTACGAATAATGTATTTAAGTACTGGGCCTTTTGTATGACATGTATTCAAAAGTGGTAATTATTATTATCAATTCTCCTACCTCTTTTATCTCAGAAAATTGCCCTGAGAACTAATATTAGACTAATTTTTCTGTCTACCAATTGCTTTCTTTCTCTGAGAGAAGGATGACAAAGGGAAAGGTCTCTGAGATTCAAAAAAAAAATGGGCCTGAACTTGTCACTGTTTCTGTTGCCTGAACTACCTGGAAGATAATGATGCACCTGGAAGATAATGGATGCTGTCATTTTTTATCTTCCCTGTCCTAAAAGACAAAATTCTCAACCCACTGTCCATCCCTATTTCTTACAAAATCTTCCCCCAAAAAAGTGAAATACTTCTTGAATGCCCTAATTTTGGCTGAAATAAGCCATTTTAATAATAACTACCATTTGTTGTTTAATTATTATGTGTTGGGTCCTGTATGAGGCACCCAGCAGTCACTATTTCTAATCCAGAAGATAACCCTTCAAAGAAAATATTATTAACAAAATTTTCTTTGTGGAGGAAAAAGAGGCTGGCACATCTTAAGACATGCTCCACAAAATACCAAACTGGAAACTAGAAACAAGAACTCCCCAAATTCCAATTCCATATTTCTTCCAGACTAACAAAGTGCCCACTTCTCACTAGGGTTATTTTATTCCTCAAATAAATTTAATGGGCTGATCATTTGGGAAGTAGGGGTGATTACATGCACCATGATGACCCCATTTTATTCTTTTCTTTCCAGGAGTTGCTGACTATATTCCCTTCAACAATGAGCACATCACAGCCAATTTCACTCAGTATTAAGAAGGAGGTGAGCTTAGTTTCTACTGAACATCTTCAAAGGCTAGGTGAATTTTTTCCACTTTGTTTCAGAAAAAAAAAATGGATACCTATGCTATTCTTATTTCTGGTGAAAACACAAAAGAACACTCTGTGGAATAAATGATGCAAAGTTCTCCAGAGTCTGAACATTCCTGACTCATGAAAACAAAATGTCCCGTTTTCCAATAAAATCACCACCAGCCCTCACTTAAACCTGAGGAGATAGGAAGGGTCCAGCTGACTTTTCTTGGAGATCATTCTGATTTTCTTGATTAACTAAATAATGCACTCCCTATTCTACAAATGATAAGTTTTTATTTTATTTTTCTTTATTTTTTATTGGTTCTTTTTAGTTATAAATGACAGCAGAATCCATTTTGACATAACTATAAAATCATGGAATATATCTTGTTCTAATTCAGTCCCAATGCCTCTCATGATATATTTTTAAAACGTCCTATTTGTGTTTCTAGTACCAAATTCTCCTTTTCAAATCACCTAATATAAACATACACCTGTAGGTACAGCAAATATACATGAAATGGCCAAAATTGTTTCATATGAAAACTCTCAGATGGTTCAGAACTCCCCTTCCGTTTCTATTACTTGCTCTGGGTAAAATCAGGTTCAAAATATATGTTTTATATAATTTTATATATTTAGTATATAGATATAATTCATATTTATAACAACATATAATATAAAAATATATAACATATTATGTGACGATAATAATTCTATCCTCTGCTTATAGGAGTCAACACTGGTACAAACTTTCTAGAGAATAAAAAATTTGTATTAAAAGGCCTAAAATATACAATTGGCCCTCTATATTCACAGGCTCTGCATTTGCAGAGTCCACCTATTGCAGATTTAAAATACTTCCAGTTGAATTTGTAAGGAATATGTACCAACTCTTCTTCCCTAAACAACATAGCATTAACAACTATTCACACAGCATTCATGTTGTCTTAGGTATTATAAGTAACCTGTACAGGATTTAAAGCATACAGGAGGATGGGAATAGATTATATGCAAATATCACACTATTGTATATAAGGGATTTCAGCATCCACAGATTTTGGAATCCCTGGGGTCCTGGAACCAATCCCCTGAGGATATTGAGGGCCAACAACTGTACTCAAACTTGACACAAAATCCCAATTGTGAAATTTATGCAAAGAAAAGAATCATAAGAGGACGCAAAGATACACAAGAATCAAAATATCAACTGTGACTGTTGGAGAACAACACTTAGGTGCAGTCACAATGCACTGCCTGACACTGAGCCCCAGCATGAGACAGACTGAATTTCCCAGCCACAGTCCTCCTGTCCTGGCATCTTAAAAACAAGTAACTGCTCACTGGTAACAGTGTGGCTCCCAGAAGAAAGAGATGTGAACCAACCACACAGACCCAGGTCCTCATCCCCAACGCACCTGTTAAGTAAATCACTCTGTCCCAGAAAAATGCCAGGACAGTCATTGTAATAGAAGGAAACTTCAGGAATGATGAATAAAGTGTCTCTCTTATCATGTAATGTACATAAATGAAAAAAGTAGAGGCTATCTATACATCCAACAATAGGGTCGTGGACAGACAAACTTTAATAGGACACATAATAGGATACTAAAGGTTACTATAATTCACCTTCAATACTTGCTGACTTGAAAAGACATTCATGATATAGAGCCAAGTGAATGAAGCAGACTATACAACATTATAGAATCATCCATGCCAGTGTTTTGGTGGCTCTGTTTGATACAATTACTAGTTATTTGGAGGTTTTGTTTTTTGTTGTTGTTGTTTTACTGTTTTCTAAGTTTTGGCTATTTAACACATAATTGAGCAACTGGAACCTAGGAAAAATATTTTAAGCAAAAGCACCTTTTTTGCTTAACAATAAATTGGGCAACCAAAAAACCCTGTGTGTTTGTATGTGTATCTGTGTGTGTGTATATTGGCAAGACTGGGAGCAGAGGAATGAGTTGAATCTATCACAAGTTGCAGCTCTGCTTTGACAAAGTGCTTTAAAATGTACCCATGTGTATATTCACTATAAAAATAAGGTGACTGCTATAAGTAATGAAAAGTGTGAAAATACTGTGAAATATATTCACCTGTGAGTACTTGAGACAGGAAGTCATATAAATTTAGTTTATAAAATACGTCGATTTTTCAAGACATTTCAGAGGTCTTTTCTAGGTTGCCAATGCATTTTCTAGTTGGTTTCCATTTGTCATTATCTCACAGATGAAAGAGTTCTACTCTTATTCCTTTGGAGATAATTATTCAGCTTAAGAATTTTTCCAAGCAATGACGCTCTTGTCTTCTGATTCCTACCTTTTGGTCCTTTAGCACTAGTAAATTACCTAAGAAGAAACAGTTAATCAGGGGATTGACTAGTATCCCTGATTTTTTTTTTAAAAAAAAAAGAAAGTAGCACAAAATTACTGAAAAACCTAAACAAAAAAATCAAGACTAGATGCACATATACAGAAAGTATCTAAAAGGGGAAAACCTGACATTTCCTCCAAGGTTCTTCTCACTATTTTACTATTCCTACTCACACATTCTCACAGTGCCACGAGAAAGAACCACAATATATCTCCACCAACTAGCACAGTTCCTGGCATAAAAATATATACTGATTATTTCAGATCAGAAAAGATAACTTCCAGTTGGAAAAAAAAAATAGCCTGAAGATATGGTGTGAGAGGAAATCTGGACATGGAATCAAAATATTTTTAGCAATCATTCTGTACATGCTAGCAAGTAAGCTGAGTGACCTGGACAAGACAGATTCTCATTAACTAAAAACTCAATTTCTTCATCTATAAAATGGGGAGTCTGGCCTAGAAACATCTCAAAAATTCTCTCAGTTCAGAAAAGGTTTAAGAATTGTATTCCTGAAGATATGTATATTGTTTATAAAAAGCTCCCTACCCAAACACACTAGCTGTATTAAAAAAAAAAAAAAGAATTAAAAGTAACAGCCCCCTCCATTCATAATCACATGTGTGTGCTCTTTAATGCTTTAGGTTAAGTTGCAGTGACTATAAAAAGAACTTTTGTGACCTCTATTGGCCACCAGTGGTAAAGCCTGAATTTTTTTCCAACGCATTTTGACACATCATACATAAATGGAGTATAACTATTCATTCTTTTGGTTGCACACGATGTAGAATCACACTGGTCGTATAATCAGATATTCACATAGGGTATTAATGTCTGACTCATTCTACTATCCTTCCTATCCCTTCTCCTCTCCCCTCCCTTCACTCCCCTCTCTCTAATCCAAAGTACTTCTATTCTTCCCTAGCCCCCGCCCCGAATTAGCATCTGCATATTGAAGAAAACATTCAGTCTTTGGTTTTGGGGGATTGGCTTATTTTGCTTAGCATAATATTCTCCAGTTCCATCCATTTACCAGCATATACCATAATTTTATTCTTATTTAAAGCTGAATAATATTCCATTGTGTATATATACCACATTTTCTTTACCTGCTCATCTGTTGAAGGGCACCTAGGTTGGTTCCATAGTTTAGCTATTGTGAGTTGAGCTTCTATAAACATTTATGTACAGATGGGAGAAATCTTTACCGCCTACACCTAAAATAGAGCACTAATCTCCAGGATATATAAAGAACTCAAAAAATTTAATACCAAAAAACCAAATAACCCAATCAATAAATGGGCTAAGAGGAACTGAACACAGACACTTCACAGAAGGAGAAATACAACCTATCAACAAATATATGAAAAAAATGTTCAAAATCTTTAGCAATTAGAGGGTTAAGATAAAATCAAGTGTTAACATGCAAACAAAACTCCTCTAAGATTTCATCTCACTCCAGTCAGAATGGCAATTATCAAGAATACAAGCAACAGTAAATGTTGGTGAAGATGTGGGGAAAAAGCAAGGGTCAACTATTTTCTTGTATGTGGAAGTTAAGAGATAAATAACAAATTTTAAAAAGTAGGGGAGAGGGGAATTTCATGAAAATAAAGTTGAGAACAGTAAAGTAAAGGAAATGGAACAGAGAGGGAAAGGGGAAGAATTGGACAGGGGAGGAACGGCAGAATGAAATAAACCAAATTATGTCATTTGCATTCATAAACATGTCACAATCAATTATACTTTTATGTACAACTGTAATGCACCAATTTAAAACACCAATTAAAAAGATAAAATCAAGTGCTAACATGCATAAAGGTCTACAAAAGACCTAACTCCAGCAGATTGACAATTTTGTAAAGTAAGGTTTTTACCCATTTTTCCCTTGTCTATCCTTTTTCTGATTATGTTGAGCAATTTTTCATGTGTTGTTGTATATGTGTTACGAATATCATTTTCTGCACTGTGAATGGGTTCCCCTTTTTACTTTTCTAATGGTTTCTTTTGATGAAGAGAAGGTCTTACTTTTAATTTAAAAAATTACATCATGCTCCATAAATACATACCATTATTTTGTGTCAGTAAAATAAAATCCGTAACGCTTGCAGAGGTACAATTCCTGGAAGATCTTACTGCAGAAAAAGAAATGGTCATACCTTTAAAAAAAAAAAAAAACTAAGTCATTTTGCAGACAAAAATGAAAAGAAAATTGGAATATGCACAACCACACAGAAGATAATATATTTAACAAATAATAAGCAGTTTTTAACTGATAAGAAAAAATATGAACAGTATGACTAAAATATAGACAAAACATACAAGCAAGCAAATTGCAAATGCAAAAACTACAATGGGGATGTAGTTTAGACATAGTGTACTTACCTAGTATGCTCAAAGACCTGGGTTTAATCCCTAGTATTGCAAAAAAAAAAAAAAAAAAGGTGTGTGTGTGTGCGGGGGGGGGGGGTAAAATCAAAGACATGAGAAAAAGCTTGATATTAGTCATCTCTAAAAAGGAAAACTAATCTATAACCAATTTGTAAATTAAAGTAAATGGGACTTAGAAAATGCTAACGAAAATCAACTTCAGTGTACTACTTTTAGCCAACCATCTCTGTGAGGCTGGTTTCTGTTGCTGTGTCTTGCCATTTTCTCATTACTCCACAACTTAAAATTAAACTTTAAAATTGTTTTTTTACTTTTAGTCAAGGAAAACTTTCTCATATCAGTACCTAAAATGTCCAAAAGTGTAATATTCTTAACTATGAATTCCATTCAAAGGCAGAGCTCCTACCCTCTCCCAGCTCAATCCTGCTTTAGGTAGAGAGTAGTGAAAACAAAATGGGCAAGGGGTGTCTATTTCCCCCACTTAATGCTTTTATCAGTCAAGGAAAATCTTGTCTGCCCCTGTGATCTCTCACCATTTGTGACTTCCAAGGAATGGCATCTGTTGTGGGCTGAATTGTGTCCCCCAAAAATGTGCTCAAGTCCTAAACCTCAATCCATCATCGGAATGTGATCTTATTTGGAGACAGGGTCTTTACAGAAGTAATCAAGTTAAAATGAGGTCATGGGGTGGATGTAATAAAGTCTGTTAACTCTTTGGAAACAGATTCAGCGTGCAGGTCCATCAAACTGTGAATAGAGTCCTCTCAATACTTCCACAGGCACGACGAGTCTTACCTGCTGCTATTACTTGAGACATTAATTTTCAGGGGAAGGCGACACGCAGATTTATTATGATTTAAGCACAACAGACATCAGTCTCCATTTGCTAATCCCATTTGTGTCCTAGGAGCTTGGATAAGGATCTTCTCTCATTCCAATTATTAGACAGCTTCGGGCTCGTAAAAATAATTGACCCAACACTCTCCCAGAACGGTGACACGTTATTTCACCGTAACTTGACTAACTTAAGCTACTGTCCTTTCCCTGGGATCGCTGGGCTCACAGATCCTGACTCGGCTGTTTTTCTGTGGTGTGACCCCGAGAAAGGCAAATCCTTTAACTCTAGGGATGGAATCGGAAAAGCAAGGATGACTTACTCGTCTCGGGGAATTGTTGGGAGGACTAATACAACAGGATGTCCTCGTCTGACACACTGCAAGACCCTTAAACGGTAAACCAAAGACCGGTCCCTGGTATCTTCCTAAGGTGGTTCCCCAGGGTTCCCCTCGAGAAGGGGCGTAACGCAGTAAGTAGTAAGGAGCTGACTGCTAAGCGAACCCCAGGATTGAACGGTGAGGTACTCAAAGGAGAACACTCAGAGCCCTTCCGCCTTCGGAAAAGACGCGGGATTGGGTAGAATACCGCCACAAAGCCAAGAAAACGCGCGCAAGTTGCTGGACGGGACTCATATTGACCCGCAGACAGCAGCGCCGGAACGAAGCTCCCGGGCTCGGGTTTCTTCCCTTCCGGCGGGACTCTGTGCGGAGTGGACCTGCGTGGACACAACTTCCGGTAACGCTAAGCAGTATCCTGAGCACATGAACTTGGCGCTAAGGCGCCGCTCCGGACCCGGGAGAACGAAACTGTGGTGGTAGCGGAGGGAACCTGGCTGCCCGCGACCATGTGGAGGCTGCTGTCTCGCGCCAGTGCGCCGCTCCTGCGGGTGTCCGTGTCAGGTCAGAAGTCCCTTTGGGTCCCTAAAGAAGACTTCCCCCTTCTCCCCCGCCCCCCCGCGCCCTCCAGTGTTGCCTCTTCCAAATCCAAAAAACTGCTAGCTGCGGCTGGTTGGGGGCTGCCCTTTCCCGCCGCCACCTCGGCTCTAGGGTTCCGTACCAAAGGGGCACAGCCATGTGGCGGGGTGGCTCCCGGCTGACTTCTTCAGGGAAGCCTGAGAGCCCATTCAATGGAACCCTCTAGACGATGTTAAAAGTACCTTTGGCCCTGCCTTTGTCGCCTCGTTCAACTTTATTTGTTTTTGTAGATCCTAGGGCAGCCCTGCCCGCCAGTGCTGGCCTAAAGACTCTGCTTCCGGTGCCATCCTTTGAAGGTGAGAGTTTGTCCATCACTTTCCTCTTGGTCTTTTCTCTGATGGAACCCAGTAGAAAATAGAAGACATTGGGTGTCCTTGTGCCATCTGTCCCCATTCACTCATTCAGTAAATAATGCGTTGAAGGCATACTATATTGTCGGTGTTCTAAACACCAGAGGTAAATAACGAGGGGCCATAAAAGTTCCCTGCTCTTAATGGAGCAAAAAGCCAGTGGGTGGTTCCCCTAAGCCTATTCTTGGTATGTGGCCCATGGTCCAATCAGCCAAAACTAATTGGCCTCAAATTTGGACTTTCGATGTTCTCTCCAAAGGTGATTGCATGTATGCAATCATTTAACAATATTATGTAAAGTGCTAATGTATTAAATATAAAAGTTTACAATAAGCCTCAGTTTTGTAAACTAATTTGCCATTCTTTTTTAATATACTGGAAATCTCAGAACAATTAAAGGCATGTGGCTATCTGAAGGTCTTCAACGTGTAATTGTTAAACCACTTTATGTTCTGGGAAGTACATACTGACTTGCAGTCAAAAGCATTACCAAGTTCATTTCTAGCTGCATGAGAAAGCTGGGAGGCAGCTTTTATAACCTGGAATAGTGATAATTTTATAATTCCACTGATAATTATATCAAATATCATTCTTTGAGGTCTCCTCTGTTTTATGATTCCATCATGGAGCCATACTTGTTTTACTACTCAGATTCTTTTTTACATAAATGACAAGATGTTTGATTCCCTACCCCTCAAATTGCCAAGGAAAGAGGATAAAGAAGTCAAGTGTCTGGTCTGAGGTTGTGCCCACCCAACCTCACCCAGTACACTGAGGCACAGATTAGGAATTGTGCAGGTCTCAGCATAACAGCCTCTACGTATATCAAAGACAGTACATTGATTGATAAGATTCCTAAGTTGTAAGTTTTCCAACAAAAACGTGGCAGAGATGAAGAACTTAGTTATTTTTATATGCAATAAAATATGCTTTTATCCCATTAATATCCAGAGATGGAGTAAACTATTTTTTAAAAAAGAATCATATTGTCTGGCTTTGCTGTTTTAATTGGATAGTCTAGACCAAATTACAAAACATCTCCAGGCCTAAGGTTCTTCATCTATAAATTAGAGATTAAAAACACTTTCTACCTTAAATTATATTTCTTGACCTGGGTGATAGTGATGTATTTGTCTCATGCATTCACTTTCAGATAGTTAACTGACCTTTATGTGTGTTAAATGTTTAAAAAAAAAATACCAAGGCTATAAAAGTGTTGTGAAGATTAAAAGAAATAATGATTTCCAAACAGTTCCTTTAATAGGTGTTAACCCCTGAGTGGGGTTAAAAAATGCACATTAGCTTCAATGTTAAAACTTTGCTATCTTCAAAGACTTAGAAGCAATTGTGTTAACCATTGTCAATAGCTGGAAGAATGCAGTTTTACTAAATGCATTCACAAGAAGAATGTAATATTTCTTTGGAATTATTATCCAAAGGTAACTCCTTAAGAGTTACCATTTACTGTTATAACTCTTTCTAGAGATATGTAGCTTTACTTACTCTTGGTTGTCTGTGTTCCTTTTAGATATTTCCATCCCTGAAAAGTCCAAGCTTAAATTTGTTGAAAGGGTACCACTTGTGCCAAAAGTAAGAAGAGAACCTAAAAATTTGAGTGACATACGGGGACCTTCAACTGAAGCTACTGAGTTCACAGAAGGCAATTTTGCAATTTTGGTGAGTGAAGGAAGCTACAGATTAAAAACAAACAAAATTTTCAAAGTCTTCAATTCTAGTCTCTTCCTCCAGTCTGTATTAGAAGTGCCTCACAGGGATGCCACATACTAGCTGCCCTTTAAACAGATGTATAGAGGCTACTAGGTACCCTGTATACATATATCTTTTTAAATGTAGAATGAAAATACAGTGGTTCTCCCTTATCTATGAAGGATACATTCCTAGTATCCCACTGGATGCTTGAGGCTATGGATGGTGCTGAACCCTATGTACAAGCATTGTGATACCATGACAAGTGCATCTAATAACCTAGAGGGCTACTGAGTGACTAATAGATGGCCTAATTAGCACAGTTACATACTGGACAAAAGATAATTCATGTCCAGGTGGAATGGAGTGGAAAAGGATATCTTGATGCTCAAAACAACGTGCAATTTAAAAACTCATGAATTGTTTACTTCATATTTTTTCATTTAATATTTTCAGACTGTGGTTGACTGTGGATAACTGAAACCACAGAAAGAGAAACTATGAAGGAGTTGGGGGAACTACCATAATATAAAAGCAGGAGAGAGACTAATTTGCCCAGCCAGACCATGAGATCTCTTCAGACTCTTAGTAAAAATAAAACTATCCACAACTTCAGCTATGAGGCAGCTGTTCCTTTATTTGTTGAGTAACTTCCATAAAAACTAATTGAGTAGCTGTACAAACAGGTGCACTGGGCTTTGTTTCATCCAGCAGGGAGACATTTCAAAGTTCATCAGCCTGCATGAATAGCCCCTGCTGACCTCTTAGAACCTCATGCCCACTTCTCCAGCCACCCTGGCTTTTACTCCCATTCAGCAAGCTCTTCACTTTGTCAGGTCTTTACATAAACTGTTCCTCTACCTGGAACTCATTCTCTTGCCTTAACTAGTTTTTATTATTTTGTCCTCAGCTTTAAATGTCACTTCTTCAGAGGCCTACCCTGGCTCACCACTGGAATGGGTCTACCATACTCTTTTATTACCATATGCTAGTCTTTTCCTCCATGGTACTTCTTAGTAAGAACTTACATTTTCATATGTATCTTTGAGGCATGGTTTCTAAAAAAGGGAGACATAATAAAACCCACTAAAGACATCTAAGTTCCCGTGTGTTTCTAATTCTCTCATTTACTTTTAGGCATTGGGAGGTGGTTATCTCCATTGGGGCCATTTTGAAATGATGCGCCTGACAATCAACCGCTCTATGGACCCCAAGAATATGTTTGCCATATGGCGAGTACCAGCCCCTTTCAAGCCCATTACCCGCAAAGGAATTGGACAGCGCATGGGGGGAGGCAAAGGTGCCATTGATCATTATGTGACACCCGTGAAGGCTGGCCGCCTCATAGTCGAGATGGGTGGGCGATGTGAATTCAGAGAGGTACAGCATTTCCTGAACCAGGCTGCCCACAAGTTGCCCTTCCCAGCAAAGTCTGTGAGTCGTGAGACCCTAGAGAAGATGCGGAAAGATCAAGAAGAAAGAGAACGTAACAACCAAAACCCCTGGACCTTTGAGCGTATAGCCACTGCCAACATGCTTGGGATTCGGAAAGTACTGAGCCCATATGACTTGACCCAGAAGGGGCGATACTGGGGCAAATTCTACATGCCCGAACGGGTGTAGTGAGAGCACAAGGAATGTATGCACGTGAGCTGCTGAGAGGGGGATCTGCACTTTTCTTCTCTACAGCCTGACCATTAAAGACTCCGGGTATGTCTTAGGTTATATCTAAGAAGCAGTGTGTTATCTGTTTTTTTAAATTAGAGTGTAACCTGAGGGTATAACTTCTCATTGGTCACCTTTAATCCCTTAAGAAATTAAGAATGATTATTAAAAACAAAGTTCTTGGTTCTCGTGGATTGTGAAATAAATGTCTTCAGGAATGAAACAGATGTTCGCATTTCATCACTCATGAAAGTCTGACTTAAAATGTCCGCCCTTGCTTTTCATGTGTACACACTTCAGGAACTAGTTTCCATGACATTTACTAGTTAGAGATACAAATGTTTTTGGAGTAGTAACAAAGAAAATAATGACACTTAATAGGTTAATGGATTCAAGAGATATTTATTGGTGCCATCTACCCATCTTCTTTGAATCTGGAAAGAGGGGATGTTGGACAATATGACAAGGAACATAGCTTTTAGCAAAGGAACTTAAAAGTTGAAATTACATGGTGCCTCCTAGTCTGGAGGTCTCAAGGAGGGGAGTGTTAGGCTCTTTGTGTCTCTGCAGGATTAGCACAGTGCCATATGCCATCTGGCACACAAATTACCACTGCTGGGTGAATGAGGACCCCATGTGATTCAAATTCCCACGGTTCCAGCACCCTGTTTATAACAAGATTAATCCATATTTCAGAGCTAGCCGGTTATAGCCCCTATTCAAACTAAAGGAAACACAAATTACAAGAAATGTTAAACCATTTGCTTTTGAAAATTAATAGAAAGCACACTGATAAAAATGTCATTTTTATCCCATTTTCTTAAAAAAATTACATGTCCAGAAAAGAAAATAAGAATTTATCACCGACTTTCAGAAGTGCACATCTGCACAGTTGGGTGGTCCTCAACAAGTCATGTACTATGAATTTTTAATGTATTTTTAGTGATCCTTTTGCAGTGTAATCACTAAGTAAATCATTCATATTGGAACTCACATATACATAGTTTTTAAAGGGGAACAGAACAACCTTGAGTTGGACACAGCCTCTGGACCACTTCTGTGCTGGTGCATTCCAACCAAGTTTCAGCCTGCAATACATACCACGAAGAAGTAAAGCAAGCAACCACTTACTCCTTTCTTACCTCACACTTCACCTGTTTGTGTGGACTACAGAGCATGGTATGTTGACTGTTGGAGGTTCAGTCTTGATATAAACATGTTGCTTTTGTTGGAGGTCTATTAGTGAACTGCCATCCTGCAACCAACCATCTTCTAATAGGACTCCACCATCACCACCCACACACACACACAAAAAAAAACGGGGTGGTGGGGGGGGGGGCTGTTAAGTGTATCAGCCCAGTGGCTGTCAGCTTTCACAGCTTCTGACAATAAAAAAAAATAAGTAAAAAAAATTTTAAAAGGTTCCCATTGATGCCTTTAAAGAGTCAATCCCAAGCACTCATCCATGAGTGGAATCAACTTAATAATAGATCGCTGAGTCAGCAGATATTTGAGCACCTGTGAGTGGCAGGCACTGTGCTAAGCACTGGGGACAGAGCAGTGAGCAAGACAAGGCCTGGTACCTCCCAATTTGAAGACTACTGTTGGACCCTGAAGAAGGAAGAAGATATATAGTTGGTCAAGGGTGAGACCTAGAAGAGGCTTAAAAGCAGAAGTAACAGATGTGCTGATCTTAGTTCACAGAAGACCCTGTTGAACTGGGTGTGCTACAGGAACTGCCTCTCCACAGCCATCCTGTTGGTGTGAGCTCCAGTCGTCATCTCCTAAGCAGGTACCCATTATGCCTATTGATGTACCCTGCAGGCCCTTCCTTTAAACCATTTGCCTAACCAACTACATATTGCTGTGCCCTCTGTTCCTTCATTCCTTCCCCCTCCCATTTCCATATTTGCATACATTCTCCCTTTGCATAACGTAATAAGTAGTTGATTGATGCCTTGTGTCATAATAAGTTGCCTAATGGAAAGAGGTGTAGCTGATGAGGAGTCTGCAGTGAAGTGATGACCCCACAAAGGTGGGGGAGAAGGATTGGAAATGCCACGAAGATCCATCTGTGAGGGCAGAAGGAAATAACAGAAGAATGGAGGGGAAAAATCATAGATTGTAGAACATGGTATTTTATTTTCAAATAACTCCCTCTTCAGTAGGGGTAAGACAGTATTCACAAGGTTATACTATCTTATCCTAACCCCAGTTCAGGGTCCACCTAATGCAAGAGCTAATTCTTTCTCATTCTGCCATTCCCAGACACCAAGGCTCAATTTTTACAGCAGGAATCAACAATTTGACCTGTACAAAGCATTCTGCTCCCAGGTGCAGTTATGGGACAGATTTCTGCCTCCTTTCTTCCTTGCTCTCCCACTGACTGCTACCAGCTCCACTCATTTTTATCTGAAACATCCTTTTCCTTAGTTTACTCTTTACCTATTCTAGCACCTCATCACACACAGATTAGGGAAACTGGCAACAAACAGTGAATGCTCCCGAACACAAGAGTGTTTAGTGAAAGCAGACCTGACCCTCCTCCCCGATGACAGCTCACCTTTTTCAGGAAAATATGCTCCCAATGGTGGAAGCCAAGATGATCACAAGGATAACACAGCAGATCATGATCATGATCTTCTTCTGCTCATCCAGACAAGGAAAGAAAAAGCACATGAGCAATGACATCACTGTGAAGGAGATAGTTCTGACTAAAGGAAGACTGGTGCCTCTGAACATGGAGGAGGGTACAAAGGGAAAAGGAGCAGCAGAAGGGAAGAGTGATGGATCTGGCTTCTGGAACCCGGAGTGTTCACAGAAAAATAGCAAGGTGCTCTGAACGAATGAACAAATTCTTTTGTGGGCAGGACCTCAACTCTGAAACTCAAGTGCAGTTACACTGCATTCTTTGGGAGTGAAGCCACTTTCAAAAAATTGAACTTTCTAAACCACCAGAGTCCCAAAACCTGAACAGAAACCACCACATGGTGGCACCAGATCACCAAGTGTTTGCAGGGAGATG
This sequence comes from Marmota marmota marmota, assembly GCF_001458135.2. Classification (NCBI taxonomy): domain Eukaryota; kingdom Metazoa; phylum Chordata; class Mammalia; order Rodentia; family Sciuridae; genus Marmota; species Marmota marmota. The sequence goes on along the minus strand of NW_026000174.1, from coordinate 62,392,055 downwards.
AGAGACAGAACTGATTTGCAATCATTAGAAAGTAATTTATTTTTAAATTAGCAATAAAATAATCAAATTTACATTTAAAAAATACAAAAACCCTTCATGTGTTGCATTCCAAACTTTAAGCCCCAGGCCTCAGTCTCAGATGACAGTAAAGGCCTGAGATTACAGCCTGTCTTCTAACATCATAGCCATGGGGAGAAAGGCATCCCTGTGGCTCTGTCTGAGTGCTGGGTAGTGAGAAGTGAGGAGCCTTTGCACAGGAAGCTAATAGGCAGTGCCTGGATCAGGGTGCTTTCTCTTCCTTAGAAAGCATTACTGTCAAAGCTGAAATACAGCTAGTACCCAAAATCAGGGAGACTGACAGGGATCTAAGGGGCTACCTACAGCTTAGCAGTCACTACACGAAAATTTCCTGGCTGTTGCTTCCTCTGTGACAAGAACTGGGGAAAACAAAGAACCTGTCAAGCTCATTCACCCAGTAGCAGGTAGTCTCCGGTCTCTCCCAACTAACTCCATCTAAGACAGGACATCCCATAGGTCATGTGGATTGCTGTGGGATGTTCTCAGGGAAAGCCTAGTGGAGGCAGCAGATAGGGAGAGGTGTCAAACCATTACACCTGTACCTGCTGCACAGAAACCAGAAATCAACTCAGTCCTCAGTCTGAATATCTCATTTGATTCTCCCAGTTCTCTTCTAGAAAACAACTTTGTTGATGACATAAGATGATCATATTTCTACAATGATTCATTTGCAGGTAAACAAAAGCAACTTATCTAATTTTTAGTCTAGCTCAAAAAAAATTTTTTTTTTTAATTTTTGAGGTCATAGTATCTTTCTTTTCTAGTTTCCTATTTCCTGAGAAACAGACACATATATATGTACATGCATCTCACATACACACTTTTAAAAATACACCTGAACACATGAGTGACTGAACACTCAGGCTCATGAAACCTTTTCAGAGTCTGAGACTCTAGCACCTTGTCCCCAGCCCAATTTTAAATCCCTGGTTAATTTTGGCCTCAGGGCAACAGCTTCACAAAGAGTCACTCCAAAGGTGAAAAGCCAGTTTCCAAAATTCATAGGGAAACAAATATTCCAAATCCTCAGCCTTTGAAAATGGCAACCTCAGATGACTATCATCTTGGTCCCTCTTTGAGTAAACATGAGAACACAACCTAGAGAAAGATCAAATTGGCCCCCAGGTTGATCTTATTAAAAGCTTAATTTGAAGTTGAATTTCAAGCAAGTCAACTTTTTGGACCAAAATGGCATCTGCCAGTCACTCATGTTTTCAGGACCGACAGGACTGGCATCCTGCCATGCAGAAGTCTCCCATCTAAACCCTATTGTTGCCAAATTTAGAAGAATCCATCTGCTTTGTTAAAGATACTCCCCTAGAAAAATACACTGTAATTTCTGGGAGTATACTCCATGAGGTAGAAGATGCAGCACCTTGGGATAGTCTCACATGGGATTTCCAAGGTGCAAGGCATAATTTGACACACCACAGAAGGGAAAAATCTGGGTCAGTTCATATGGTCCAGGAGGAAAGGTACTTCAGTTGCTGGGGCAGGAGTTGGTTTTGAGGAGAACTTGGGGTTGCATCAGGTAGGTTAGATTCCTCCAGGGCTAGATTGATTGCTGAGTCAGGTCCAAGGATGGTTACAAGGAAACAAAGGAACGGGTTCCCTTTGCTCTCAGGAAGGCCATTCAGACTCCATTCCCATCTGAAGATAAAGGTGGTCCCACCAGGCTGGAGTGAAATCAGGTTCTAAGAGAGGCGGGGAGAGGAGCTGATCAGCGTACCACATGAGGAGGAGGAGCAACAGGAGAAACCACTCACAACCCTGGAAGGTACAATGATCAGAAGCAACTGCAAAAGAATATAAAAAATACAAAAAAAGAAAGCCAACCAACAAACCCAGATAGGGCCTGGGATTAAATATTCCACTGCAAAAGAACAAAGATCCCAACTAAGGGAGCAACAGAAAGCAAATTCTGTGGGCCTTGTATAAGTCTGTGTGAGAGAGACAGGCTGTCACAATATTGGGAAGACTTGGGTGGGGGCAATCACTGCTGGCTAAAAACATCAGTTCTCTGGCTCCCCTCTTGAATACTAGGTTCCAGAGCCTTCTGGTACTCGAATTTCTATGCCCTTTAGAAAGCAGAAGGGCAAAATGAAAAGAATATGGGAAAGTTCTAATGTCATATTATGACTGCTCCACCTTATAATCTACATAAGCTTGGCCAATTTCTTAACTTCACTGAGCTTCAAAGAGTTTCCCCATCTAAATTGGGGATATTGATAGTATCTTAGAGCTATAGCTGATGTATGTCCAGGGAGCATAGTCCCAGCTTGCCTTCATTCCCTCCTATTCAGAGACCTCGTCCCCTCAGGTGGCAAGGATGAGGGTGTCCAAACCTAGGTAATGTAAGTGTTGACTTTGTTAGGGAATATGGAATGAACCATGAGGAGCAACTTTTCAGCAAATTAGCATCTTATAGAAGGGGTTAGTCAACTAGAAACAATGTATTAGTCTCCTATCCATGAGGAGTCACCTCAAACATGATTCATTTACATTCAAGACTCCTGGAAACGGGCATGAATTTGCAAGGGGCACCATGAACTTGGAAGGCATCTATCAACCAAGGATATGGGAAGATAGCTATCACACCTTTTTTAAAAAAAAAAAAAAAAAACATCTTTTCCAATGAGATAGTTAAGATTCAGGACAAAACTCAATATCTTTACAGTCAAGAAGCCATCAAGGACTACATGGCAAATGTCAGAAAAAAGGAAAAAAAAAAACACCAATAATTAAGTGCCTCTGAGAAGCCGGTCACCTAGCTACTGTTTCTCTCTCAAGAAGAGGTATGTTTAGTGATATGATTAATAATCTGACTTTCAGACCTGCTCGTCACAAGGAAAAAAGAGGAATGAAGAAACACACTGGAACTAAGTACAAAAACACGAAGGGGCAGCTCTGGGTCTCAATAAGGAAGTATGCATCAAGTCTGAAAAATGTTTCTCTCTATTACCACAGAAACTCAACTTCTGTGAATTTACAATGAGGAAGAAATAAAAAGGGGGGAAATGTTACATAAGGTTAGTCACACTGCGTTATAACAAAAAAATCAAACTCCAATGTTGAGAAAGTGTTAACTATTTGAAAGCATATCCACAATCTCATGTTGAAGATTAGATTTACAAAGAGATTTGTGTGGGGGACGATCCTTATGATTTTGTCACTGGGCACAAATAATAGATAATATAGTTTGAACTGTATAAAACTGAGTATGTGTGTGAACATGCTACAGGGTTACTAGCAATAACATTAAAGCTATTTTCATTTGTTCTATACTTTATAGGCTTTTAAAAAAACTACACATGCTACATTTTATTCAGAAAAAAAATCTTAAAAGTCACAGAGTCTTCATAACTAGATCATTCTGTCATGCTAATTGCTACTTAATGATCAGCCCTATCTTTTAAAAACAAATTTTTAAGAAAATTAATAGCACTGATTTTAAAGTCACTCTGAAAAATTCTCTAGACTTTGTAGACAATGATAAATAGCTACCTTATTTTACAAAGACAAAGTAAAATGTAGTAAAGAATAAAGAACTCTCCTAGATCCACTATTAGCTGTGTGAACTTAGTGCTATTCAACTTTACTTCTCTTTAAGACTCAATTTCTCTAAAATGTGCACATTAGCACTACCTATCCCATGAGAGTATCCTACAGATTCAATGATCCACGGACAAGTTGTGTAGTATATTGTTTGCTACAACTCAGTACTTGGGAAATGTTAGCTATAACCTCATTCAAGATCAAACCAGTCAGCCACAAACAAAACTACAGGATCCAAACCCCAATACAAAGCTTCATTCACAGTGACGAGGATATAGAAAGCAAAGCCCAAGAGCTGTGTAGGAATTCAGTAGGAATTCAGAAGACAGACCCCAGATCCAAGACACAGACTCCCTCACATCCACCTGGGTGTTAATGGGATGCTCAGGTATGCCGGGAGACACTCAAGAGAAAACAGAAGACAGGGACAGTTTAAAGAACAGGAACAAAAGGAGACCTGACCCATCTGATGCAGCCAGATCTGAGAAGAGAATTTTAAGGAGATGAAAGTATCCACAGGCTACCAAAAGTTTTAGAAAATTCATTATGCCCAAGGACAGTCATTAGAGGAAGGAAGAGGAATGTGAAGTCCCAGGCCAGTTTCCTCATGGGAAGCCAGTTCAGAGTCCCTGAGAACCACCCCTTTACTTACATTTCAGTGCAGCAGCCCCGCAGGCCACTCATTACAGCCCAACGGAAAGTCCAATAATCAATGCTAAAATGCCCAGCAACACAACTACTATCACAATGATAATTATCAATTTCTGGAGAAGGGAATAAGACAAAAACAAATCATTATTACAGGAAAAAAAAGCAATTCATCTAAAACCCAACCCCTCTCATCTCTGATAGAAAGCATCTATCTTATCAATCCAAATTATCAGCTTACATCTCAGTAACACAGCCTTTGGGACAGGAGTCCCCTGTGTTTCTCCTTTGCTAGCAAAGCAATAAATCTTCTTTTTCCTTTTAAAAAAGAAGAAAGAAGAAAGAAGCAGCAGCAGCTTACAACTCTATATAAGGATATCAGTTAGGATATCTTAAATTACTTCTAGACTAACAATGCCAGCAGATGGAAATATGGAGCTTGTATTAGCTCTCAGTTCACACTACAGTCTTATAAATGTGGACAAATGTAGTAAGAGACACCACCATGGGGTCTCCAAGTAGCAATTATCCAAGACATAAAGTGACTAAGCATTCCTTTTTAAGGAGTATAAACACATTTTTATAGAGTCCTAATTTTTCTTTTTTAATACTAGGGATTGAACTCAGGGGCATTCAACCACTAAGTCACATCCCCAGCCCTATTTTGAATTTATCTAGAGACAGGGTCTCACTGAGTTGCTCAGTGCCTCGCCATTGCTGAGGCTGGCTTTGAACTCGAGATCCTCCTGCCTCAGCCTCCAGAGCCACTGGGATTACAGGAATGTGCCACCACACCTGGCTTAATCCTAATTTCTAACTTCTTTTCATCTGTCCCCTAAAGTCCACCTCTACCTATCAGACCCAGTATACTGAATGGGTTCATCACATAAAATAACTTCCAGCTCCCTAAGTACCAGCATAAGCAATAGATGCAGTTGGAAGAAAAGGCATTGGAGAACAAAAATATCAGAGCCCATGAGAAATAAAATTAGTAAATGGAAGAAGCTCCCCAAACTGGATACCCACACTCAATGAGTAGAGCATCTTATAAGTCCTTGAGCAGCAAAGGCCCAGAAGAGAAGGCAAACACCAAGGTTTAGTGGAAAAAGCATGATTGGGATCTGAATCTGAGACCCAGCTCCTGTATTTACTAGATGACCTGAAGCCAGTTACTTAACTTCTGGCCCTCAATTGTTTCATCTAAAAGTAGAAAAAATAGACGCCTCCACAGCTATGAGATATGTACGTAGCAATTAGCACAGTGCAAGGTATGAGACAGAGAAAAAGAAAAGTGGGCCGGGCTTGGGCTACTGGAGTGGAAGACAATGAAAAGAAAGAGTCAGAAGAACAGAAGAGGCAAGTGTAGTGTCTGAAAGGTTCATGAGCTACATCCAGGACAGGACTAGCAGCAAGACCTGGACCATGCATCTGTCCTGCAGAGCTGCCTGCTGAGCATGTTCTTGGGTAGAGAGCACGTGAGCCAGATCCATGCAAGGCACACTAGGAAGGAAGGGTGAGCAGCTAGTCTCTAGGAAAGGCTGAGGGAAGGAGGGTATGATGAGGCAAGGACAGAGCTCAAAGGCACGGGCCCAGAGACACAGGTGGGGGTGACCAGAGAGGAGAGGCAAGTACCACCAGCAGAGGATAAGGCGCTCACCCTCCGAGCTTCACTTTGATACTTGACAGCCTTTTTGGTATCTGCCACGGCCCGCTCCACAAAGCCCACTGATTGGTCCATGTTGTTCTCAATCCGGTCAATCATGGTTCCCTTTCCCCAGGTGCAAGAGGAGGCAGCAGCAGAAACAGAGACAGGAGGAGGGAAGAGAGAAAGAGCGAGAGACAGCGAACAAAATGGACCCTTCTCTGAAGGTAGCAGGAGAATCTCACCTTTCGGGCCTGACCCTGATATTTCACAGCTCTTTTAGTTTCGTCTCGTGCCTTCTCCACATGGTCCACTGTGTGCATGACATTCAACTCTATGTTATCTAACATCTCGCCCTGCAGAGAATAGACACTAGTCACACCCAGTTAACCTGTCCAGAACAGCCCTAGCCACTTAGAACCTTTAGGGAAGAGGAGCATCGAGAAACCTTGAAACTCCACCTTCTGTAGGTCACATCTTTGCATTTCCCATGTGACTACCTATACTTCGCAGCCTTGATGGGGGTCACTCATTCAAGGGACGTTCATTGAACTACTTCTCTATAACCAGCACTGTGCTGGACATGTGCAGCAGACTGTCTAGATGCCTGTTAACTACATATGAATATACTCTTGAGGGATCCCTCACCCATATCTCTCTCTCTAAATTAAGTATATGGGGAGGAGCTATATATCTCATGTTTTCAGAGTATCACCAGGGTACTGGCCTCTTCCTGGTCATTCAGACCTGAAAGTTCATTCAGCACACACTGACCTTGCTCAATATTGTAGAGTAGTGCCTGGCACACAGTAGGTATGCAATAAGTATGAGGTTGGAAACATTTGCTTTCTCCAAGAGAAATCCCCAAGTCCCTAAGGTCAGACATCGGGTTTACCCAAGCTGTTTGGGTATATCTTCCTTCCTAGATGGTTGTTTCATAATAAGATTCTCAAATGTTGCCCAACTATTACTTCCTGACATGGATGTTTGGCCATTCTGGTTAATTCCTGTGTGTCTGAGAATGGAAATTACCCTCATTTCCCCAGGACTTCCTCAGTGTAACCCCATCACGTTTGGCCCACTGTGAACAGAGCAAGGCACTTACCATCACTTGAATCTCAAACCCGTTCCTCGGCAAGGCAGTGTGGGGTGAAAAAAGAAAGTGGGGAGGAAGGGACTTGAGAAATGGTCTCAAAACCAGAAGGAGGTGGGGGTAAGAATCAGGCCCAGAGCAGAGAACTGATGTCAGAAATAGCTAGACACACTCAGGCTTCACCTAGGTTTTGCACTGTCTTCCTAAGAAGCAGTCTCCAATCCTATCCAGGTGGCAGAGCATCTGGAAATTCCTGGTAAACGTGTCACAGCACTATGACCCTGTGGCATATATATCTGTGTCCTAAGAGTTCGGGACCATCTGGTGCTGTGACACTAACCCCACATGCAGGTAATACAGAATTCAGTCCTCAGCACCCTACCAAACTCAGCACCCTGAGTTTTCCAAGATTTTCTGTTCTTATTCTTTTACTATTTTTTCCCTTATGTTTGTTCTTGTTCCTTAACAAAAAAATTGCCAAATTTTCAGAAAAACACAGGTGAAAAAAAAAAAGAACAAAATCCTCTTTAGGTTTCACTAAATTGTCACTATTAACTGGATAAAAGAACACATTTTCAACGTCATTAGTCTCACATGAGGAGACTGTTTAAGCCATCACCAAGAAGCCCTATCTCTAATTTGAAAAAAAGAAGAAGGAGGGACTGGGGTTGTGGCTCAGCACTCGCTTCGCACGTGTGAGTCTCTGGGTTCAATCCTCAGCACCACATAAAAATAAATACGTGAAATAAAGGTATTGTGTCCAACTACAACTAAAAAAAATATATTAAAAAAAAAGAAGGAAAAAAATCCTGAGGCTGGGTGAACTAGGCATTTGATATAACATATCAGACTCTGTGTCAGCTAGCAATGACTATGAAGTCAAGTAACGGACAAGAAAGATAAGGCTGAGGTGGCCCAAGGCGCCAGCATTTGATGAGAATGCGCACCTCCTTGAGCTATGGAATTCTGCTCCTGTTATGCAGTTCCCTGGTTCACCCTTCCTCACCTGACTTCCACTACGCCTTTCCTCCGCTGTTCTCAGGGGAACCTGAGCTTTCCTCTCCTTCGTCCCTGCCAGTTACCTGGTTCTCCACCAGCATGGCGATGTCCATAAACATGTCATGAAGTTCTTTAATGCTGCTCTCCAGCCTCACAATGTCCTTATGCCGACCCTCGATCTCACTGAGGGCTTGCTTGGAAATCTGCGAGTCGATGATCTGCAACAGGCCACACAGACAGGCCATCAGCCTCCCCTGCAATCAAGGCTGCCCCTGCAGCTGCCCTCATACACACCCAGGTGGGCTCCTCACATCCCCTATGTCCCTGCAACTGCAGCTTATCCTGTGTTTGCTAGACCAGGTGAAGCTTCCCAGGCCACATGACTCACCCCAGAAGTGAAGATGGCAGGGTTGCCACTCTCTAGCATCTCCTCCAGCTCCTCATCTGTTGTCTTTTTGCCAGCTTTATAACAAAAGAAGTAGAGCATCAATTTCAAGATCAAAGCACAACTCCATTTTTAAAGTTTCCTGAAAATTAAGAATCTGGTTGCTTCATTCTAAAGACCAGGATCTCTACAACACTGCCCCCAAAGCCTCGCGATGTTTTTCTTCTGATTCCTCCCCTCATCCAATCCATCCATAACAGAAATAGCAGCTCCTTTCCTAAAGTACAGATCATGGTGCTCACATCACTTCCCAGTTCAGGCTGTGTACTAACCTCATGCTCTACGCTACAGACTACAAGGCCTTCCTTACAATGTACAGTTCATGGGAAGCCTTCCCTCGACCATCTTAACCTTACACTGCCACTCCAAACACACCCTTTTTCCCAGACCCCGGATGGCCTACAACCTAAACACACATGCATGCCTGTTCATACAGTTCATCCCACTTGAAGCACACTCACCCTGCAGGGCCCTGCCTTCCATATCACAAGTTCCTAAAGGGCACAGCTTTATGCATGTCCTTATTCCTCACGGCAACCGGCACCACGCTCTTATTTCACAAATGTGCTTTGCTACTTGACAGCAAAAACGAGGGGAAGCAGGTGCGTGCTTCCCCTCTAGGATGAAAAAGTGCTGGACTCCACCGGGATAAAATGACTTGGACCTGACAACCATGTGCCACCTTTCCCAAGATGCAGGATGTGCCAATGCTGTAACATCTGCTCTGAGATTGGGCACAAAATATCAAGCAGAAGCCACAAGCAGGGGTGCTTGCTGCTTGTTCTCCTATAGTGTCACAACTTGGAATGGACAATCACATAGTAGGAAAAGAGGGAGGAGGGTCACACGCCAAACCTTAAACACATACTAATTTCAAGCTGCCGCTGGATTCGCCCTTTGCTGCGTTCACGAAAGTCCACCTGAGCCTCATTGTACTTGGTCATCACCTCCACAAACTTCCGAGAGAGGACGGAGTGCTGTGGAAACAATGTTAGATGAATATGTCCCCCGGAAGTGAGGGAGGGAAAAGGTGCACAACTGCTATAGAGCTTCTTCCCTTCCCCACCCCACCCCCCACAGCCTCGTCTACAGCAGCACTGGGCTGGGACTCAAAAGACCAAGTATGATACTTTTTTTACTTCCTAGCTTGGATCACTGGATAAGTCTACTGCTATTCCAAAGCATGGTTGCAGTATCTGTCTATCCTCCTGACCTCACATGGTAATTAAGAGGCAAAAGGAGACCATCTCTGGGAATCCTGGAGCCCTACAACTACCTGGACTAGTAGAAGTTTTCTGGCACACCCCTGGCTTGTTTTCTAAAGCTGTCAGCCTCCCTTCCCACAGGTCATGCTACCGAAGATCCTTGAGTTCTTACTTTAACTTGTCACTTCAACTTTCTTTACTTATTGGTAGATACATTCTCTAGTAGCCCGGGATGCTTCAGCTCAAACCTTCATAATAACTTTTACTCCTTGCCTACCTCTCAGAAATAAGCCTTAATTGTTTGCCTTTTGCAAAATCACCATTATCTCTATTTTATCCAAATCCACTACCACCAGGCAGATTCAGTCACGGTAAAACTGACTAGAGATTCACCAGCCTCTTGCTCTTCCTCACTTGTTTCCAGCTGGATACTTGTTCCACGGCCACTTGAATGTCATGCAGCTCCTGGAGGAATCAGATGATCCCCCAAGTTCCTGGCTCCAAACTGAACTAATGACTAACAGTCTTTTCAAAAAAGACCTCAGTTTCTTTGCCTGTGAAACAAGGAGGCACTAACATTGCTTTGGGGAGTCTTGGGAAGTTCTTAAGGCCCCCCTCAGAGAAGGAGAGTGTGAGAAAAGGGCCCAAAGGGGCTGGACTCTAGCCATGACCCCCGCTTCAACCTGGATAGTTCAACTTTAGCAGTTTTTCATATCGAGTTCCAAATAAGAATTGTAATTTTTGTTAAAAAAGACTCCACAGCTTAAGAAAAAGAAAGAAGATAAGAATTGGAGAAGATGATTGTCAGATCAGGGACAACTTTACCTGAGATTTCCGAATCCGAAGGTCTGCTGATGAGCGGACTTCATCTTCTTCAATATGCCTCTCCATGCCTGGAATGAGAAGGTGGTCATTCCGGCAATGCATCTCCTCTTCTTTCTAAGAAACATACCTCCCCCCCATGCTCACACACAACACCCATGAAGGGGGAACGACAGGGAGGAGTAATCCTCAAGGTCAGCTCATGTGAGCCACAGACCTGCTTTCATTAGCCTTTACCACACAATACCAGGTCTGAGTCTTGGTCACCAAGAGACTAACTCAAATCCTTGCCCTGCTGCTGACCAGCTCTGTGACTTTGGGAAAGTAACTTATACTCTCTTATGTTTCATTCTCTTGTTTATAAAATGACACAAATGCCAATACTAGTTGAGCATCCCTAACCTGAAATGCTTAGGAGCAGAAATGTTTTGGATTTCAGATTTTTTGGATTTTGGAATATTTGCCTGCACACAATGAGATATCTAGGGGTTAGGACACAAAATTCTTTTCTCTCTTACACACCTTATAAACACAGCCTAAAGGGTTTTACATCATATTTTTAGTACATCTGTTTTTGGACTGGGATCCTTCACATAAAGTCAGGTGTAGAATTTCTTACTTGGGTCATATCAGTGCTCAAAATGTTTCAGATTTTAGAGCATTCTGGGTTTTGGATTTTCAAATTAGGGAAGCTCAACTTGTACATTCCTCACAGGACCAACGTGAAGGCTAAATGAGAATGCACATAAAGTGCTTATTAGCACAGCGGTAGCCACACTATCATTATTATTATTTTTGGAAGCTGCTTCCAACAACCCCCTTTCCACACCCATTACAATAGTTACTGTAATTTATTTGGGGGGAAGAAATGACAAGCTACGCTCAGTGATTCTGCTTTCTCATCTGAGCAAGTGCACGTACTCACCAAGTACTTTGAGCCAGCATACAGACTGCAGCCATGGAACTGTGGAAACCCTTTGTTCCCCCAAAGAATTGGATCTATGCTCTGAAATAGGTGGTGGGCAGCAATGGGAGGTGCCCACCAAGAAACATCTGTGGACTGAATAAATCCTGTGTGTATGTATGTCTAAAATTACTACTCCAATGTCGGCTGGGTGCTGGGGAAACAGAACCAATAAGAATACACCCATGGACTGAGCAAAAGGACCAGGCCAGTAGCTGAAGCACATTCCAGCTCCCATCTCCTAACTTCAATTTTGGACTCTTTCGACTACAGTCAGGATTCAAGAGAAGGGGACTTTCTGGGGCTGCCATAGGTCACTCCAGGGACAGTGCCCAAACCATAAGCAAACATGGACAAGTGGTCACTTCATCCAGGTGACTGTCAGTTCAGAGGAGGTACATGCAGGGAGCTGAGTGGATGGTGGCAGGGGTCAGCTTGTTCCCCTGTTCCCTTCTTACTCTTTAGTTTGTTCCGGACATTGTTGGCCCTTTTCTTGATCTCGGTTGTGAGCTGCTCAAGGTCATCCTTGGTTTCTGGGTAAACAGAGGAGGTAGAAGCCATTAGAAAAGGAAGGACTAACTTCTTTTACAACCATCAGCAAAGGGTGTGGGAGCTTAGGCACCCACTGCTCTCAACAGTATCATCCTAATGTGTTTCCCAGAGTCTATCACTAGAATCAGAGAGCGTGTGTTTAGAAAGCATTTTCAGGCTGAATGCATAGCTCAACGCTAGATCCTATGCATGAAGCCCTGGGTTCAATCCCTTGCAACCCCCAAAATTAATATTTGATTAAAATAAAAGGCATTCTCCAGTTACCATTTTCCAGATGTACAGAAGAAAATACCCAGGGTTTAAGCCCCAGAATCTGCTTTTTCAACAAACCTCCCCAAGTCAGTTTTGAGAACTTTTCTTTTGGAGGAAACCACCTGGTTTATGATGAGGGCTTAATCTCACAGGGTAGGAGAGAATTCTGCGGGAATTCTAGGTGAAAGAGATATCAGTCAAGGTTCATCAACTTAGAATGAAGCAAGTATTTTTGATACACCTACTCCATGTCCAGGACTATCCTGGGATGGATGGAGCAAAATAGATGTTAGCTATAACCATTCATTCAAAAAACCGTCCTTGGCACCCCACTACAAGCTTGGAATGGGGCTAGAAACTAAGGAATCAGAAAGAAGATGTAGAATCCGCCTCCAAGGTGCTCGAAGTCTAGAGAGGGGTGGGAGCAAAATAAACTAACAGTCCTGACATACAGTTTGGAGTAGGCTGCAGTTCTGACGAGGTGGTTATAAAGGGCTCCCTGGCACAGCTAGGGATTGATAGGGATCTGGGTAAAGCTTCTAAAGATGAGGAAAGTAGGACAGAGTCTCAAAGAAGGACTAAGGGTTAACCGGGTACTGAAGGTGATTGGCATTGGAGCCCCAAGGAGCAGGCACAACATGCAAGAGGGAATAACAAATATTTGGAGAACAGAATTTAGTCTGACTAAAGTATAAGTAACATGGGAACATGCAGGGTGGGACAAAAGGTGGAGAGGAGGGCAGGAACCCGACCGGCACGACTCCCATATGCTCTGCTAAAATGTTCCAACTTTAATCTTGAGGTAATAGTCATTGAAAAAAAGTAGAGTGAAATGACAGAATTGGGCTTGCCCCCTTAAGGAACAGGAAATGGAGCCCTAAATTTTACTCTCAAAATGTATTCCCCCTACTATTAAGAGGAACAAAAGTTTGCCTCTGTGGTGGTTTAAAAAAAAAAAAAAAAAAGCTTAGGAACAGGAGTCCTGTGAAACTGAACCCTACGTGACCACCTCATGGGAAAGGTGGACTTGATCTGGTGGGATTGAGAAAGGGGGCTGGGAAAAGCATTTCAGGTGGAGGAAATAGTATAAATGAAGGCAGAGACGGGGGACAGAGCATGGGTATGTAGGAAGCAGTAAGAGTCACTGCCAGCCACAGGAGGGTCCAGCTGGGAAGCAGAGGAGAGACTGGGTAAGTGGTTCAAGAGGGACCATAAAGGGAAGAGCTGACGGCTGGGCAGTGAGAACTCAGATAAGGTAAAGAAATCAAAGAGGTGATATGATGTGGACATTAGTCCAGGGTGATGTGGACACCTCCCTGCTGTTCACAGAGGTGAGGAAAACAGGAATGCCTCTGCCCCGATGCAAAAGGTCACCACTGGGTGACTCAGCTGAGTAAACACTCACTTGGCTCTGGAATTGGTGCAGAGAGAATGATACTGTAGAGTTTCTTTGCTTCCTCCACATGCTCTGAGATCTTGTCAATGTTGAGCCGAGTCTCCTCGATCTACAATCAGAAAGACAATAGCCTTCATCATCAAAGAGAAAGACTACATCCATGGCTGAGGTGAATGCTCAGCAGCGCTTCCTGGTGACACTGTCACCTGGTGGGCTTGGGGAAGGAGATGATGACTTCAAGTCTTAGCTGCCCAGTGAGCACCCTTTCCATAGAGAGAGAAACTAGTCTCAACAGAACGGTCATTAAAAATCCATCCTCCTTCTCCCTGAAAGGGAAGTGTTCACCCCTCTTGAATGGCATGGTTCAGGCCAGAGTCAAGAAGATCAAGAAAATCCATGAGAACATCAGAGGGAAGATACCAGCAAACCTCACCAGGCAGATCCCTCCTTAGCCCAAAAAGTGAGGACAGAAAAGGGTGGGGGTGGGGAGAAGAAAAGGAAGAAGCGAAAGGGCAAGGAAAATACTTTGAGAGAGAATAAGAGGAAGAAAAAGACAGAAACAGATAAAGATAACAGATGGAGAGGGGGAGAGAAAGAGAATGAACGATGGTTGTCTCAGGAGACAGCAGAGGTTGTCCTGGGCACGGGTTCCAGTGAAAGATCTCTCAACCCGATTCCCGCAGCTGATCAGGGCTCAGAAGCTAGGACTACGGACCATTTCTGTGCATGTTAAAGCTCTAGATTGTTCAACGGAGTGTCATGAAATATTTCCAGCAGCACGTCACTCCTGGACAGAACACCATCACCAGGCACCACCGTGTGCACAGTAAGTGCTAACTTAGCTCCCTCCTCAAGGCACACAGCCCCTCTTCAGTGCAGGGAGATGTACAGAGAGCAGCACCCACAGGGTCTATCTACCTCATCCCTCAGCATTCAGCAGTCAACCAACAGAAAGCTTGTAAACTGACAGCCAGGAGGATCTTAACATCTGGATACAACGAGAGAACAACTCCATGTACATGCAGCTCCCAGTGTCCCTTTCCTCCAGGAGATGATTTGCCCCTTTTTTAAAAACCTGATCACAGTTTTCCAAATTGGACAGAAAATAGAAAAAATGTAACTTGAGCTCTAACCCTTAAATTCATTCATATTTTTGCCACTGAAGCAAAGAGTATTCCCCTCCATGAATATTTTGGCTCTAATGTATCACAATTTGACAACAGAATCACTTGCTTAAAGATGAATAAAATTTCAATGTAAGATCATCATAGTATAGATGTACATTTAGGTAGCTACCTAAATATTTGTGAAGATCTTTAACAGCTGACTAAATAACTTACAAGACTGTATTAGTAGCATTATTCAAATGAGGAAACTAATGCTTAAAGAAGTTACGGGTCACACAGCTGGTGGTAGAGACAGCACCCAACAGTTCCCTCCAGGATCCATCTGGGATCTTTGTCCATTTGATCTCAGACCTTTTTTAATTCTCTACACTGTTCTAGTAGAATCTCAAGCCTACTCAACTTTAAAAAGGGCCCGTGTTACCATCATGAATACTGGTGGTTTCTAAAGTTATAATCACATCCAGAAATTTCCACCTGTTCTTCCTTTTTCTGTCACTCAAATGCAGGCTCCTCCTACAGCTCATAAAATGGCACAAGTTTCCACTTCCATCACATGGATGTTTGCGAAAGAAACTACACGGTACTCATGGGACTGAAAAAGACGTTTTTCTAGAACAAAATGCACTAACCAATTTAAAATTAGTTTAACAAAATTTTAACAAATCACAATACCTTAGATTTGCATGGCCAATGGACCAGTTATCTTACAAAATCTCTTCTGGAAAAATCACTTAATGAACTTAAGAGTGCCCTGGCCCAAACACTGGTCAATGGTTCAAAGCAAAGACAGGACTTGGGAAGTTGCTGGAATGAGTCTGCAGAGCCTCAGGTTCAGAGTCACCTCAGGCCTATGGAGACTGGATGGAAGATGCTCATCCAGCCCTATGGACAGGAGTGTTGGGTCCTGCATCCTCCGTCCTCTCCCTGCCTACTGGACGTCCCAGGCCCCAGAAGCATACACCACGCCCCCCCAGTCCTCACCCACTGCACTGCTCTCTCTTCTATCCTCATCAATTCACCATTTGGAAGCATTTGATTTCACAGCGCTTTAGTGAGTTCACCAAGTAATCACAAACCTCTCTGGGTCTTCAGGATGTGACTAATCCCAGAGGAGTTTTTTGTTGCTGTTGATTTTCCCCCCTGAACTGAGTGTCATTGTTTTTTCTTGGAAGTGCTGGTTTTTCTCAAAGATGACTTTCTGGGTATTTCACAGCAGCAGCTACATGTGATTTCCTTTTGTGCAGTTGCCAGATAACCAGAAAATTATGAGGAGAATGGGGGAGAGGAGAGACCTAGTAGGAAATTGACAAGTGCCAGATCTAAAAGCCTAAGAGCTCTTTGTTTGGAGTTGAGCATGCTGACATTCCCTGCATGGTCATGTACTTATGAACTAGAATTGACTGAACACACGCTTATCAGAAACAACTCTGGCCCTTCACAGTACTTCTGTGAGGTCACCATCACTATCTCCTTTTCATACACAAGAACTGAGGCTCAAAGAGGTAGAGAAACATACTCCAGGTCATGCTACAAAAACAGGCAAAACTAAGGTTTAAACCCAGCCATCTATTAGGTACCAAACCCTGTCTCGTGAATCAGGTAAGCCTGCAAGAACCACTATAGAAGGCTCCTCTTCTCTCCCTGGTCCACGTGCATTCCACTTACATCAGGTTAACATGCATGTTCAACCCGTGTTCTGTGAGACTGATTCAGCCACATTTCACAGAGATCATGTGCCTTACTTCTTTGTCCTGAAAAATTCATTATAGAGAGCTTTTTACACAATGAGCTTTCAAGAAACACTGCTGATGGAGGGAACCAATCCAAAAGTGGGTTTGTTTGTTTGTTTTAATCACCATGTTTTGGTTTTTGATCACCATGCTACAGCTAATACGTTTCCAATGCCTTCTGTCAGTAATATGGGACTCCAGATAACATAGGATTGAAGAAAATAAGTTATCATCAAACAGATTAGGTTCAAGTTTTGGCTCCATCTTTCAGCATTTTTATGACCTTGACCACGCTTAGGTCAAATTCTTAACACAAAATACACTCTCACTCCCACACCATGCTCAATAAATGTTAGATGATGACTGATATTTTACAAAAGTTGCCAGCAATTTCCGTATATTTACTATATGCCAGCCACAAGCATGTCTCGTTTAATCCTTTCGACAATCGTAATGTTAACAAGGCACTGATGTCATCGATAGCCACTCAAGGAAATCTAAAGGCAGCAAGTCAATCACTTGTTGGGTGTTGCCAATTGTAATAACCATATTATACTAACCACTATCATCTAGCTAAAAGGAAGTACTTATTTTGAAGGCATGGATGGCCTTTCTCTGGACTTAATTAACCAGTAGGATCCAGGTAGGCGATGAAAAGCAGAGGAAGTGCTGCTTTGGAAACTAGCAGGTTGCATGGTGGAAGATGAAGCAAAAAGCTTTGTTTCTGGTCCTAGAATTAGTCTCTACTTCCCCTAAATGCCCCTGTATCTTGTACCTTTAGGTGGGTATTAATTCATGCATTTTTATGTACTGAAAATTTAACTTTGTACCCATTCTAAGATGACAAAAGTAGCATGGCTGTAGTCAAATAAATGATCCCTCCTTTTTACAATTCATACACCTTTACTTTTCCTCAAAAATAATGGCATAAGCCAGGTGCAGTGACGCACGCCTGTAATCCCAGAGGCTTGGGAGGCCAAGGCATGAGGATGTCAAGTTCAAAGCCAGCCTCAGCAATGGTGAGGCACTAAGCAACTCATTGAGACCCTGTCTCTGAATAAAATACAAAACAGGGCTGCGGATGTGGCTCAGTGGTCGCGTGCTCCTGAGTTCAATCCCTGGTATCAAAAATAAAAGGCATAATCCAAAACAATCCTTATATTTGAGCTTCTCAGTCAAGTCCTCTGGATTTGTTAAGTTTGATTGACTGACTGACTGATTTTTGGTACTGGGGACTGAACCATGGGGTGCTCTTCAACTGAGCTCCATGCCCAGCCCTTTCTTCCATTTTATTTTGAGACAGGGTCTTGCTAAATTGTCCAAGCTGGGCTTGAACTTATGATCCTCATGCCTCAGCCTCCGGGCAGCTGGGGTTACAGGGTGCACAACCACGCCCGGCCTTGCTTCTTTGCTTTAGAAAACAAACACTGTTGAGAAGGGAGGGAGAAGTCACCTTAGTCAAACAAGCAACAAACAGTCAAGTCCCCAAGGGGGTTTTATAAAGACTGGGACTAGTGTTTCAACTTGTTTTTTTATGAATGAAAAGAAAAGAATGATCTCAGAGTTATACTGACCAGCAAAAACAAGTTTTCTTAGACCATAATCTCAAATTAAGTATATCTGGGGTTTGCGTTACTCAAAATTCAGTCAGGAAAACAAAAACTTATGTAATTATTTGAGCCAAAATAATACAGGGAGTTTTTTACACTGGGAACAAAGGCTAAAAAGCCCAACAGAGGATGGTGAGGCACTCTGAAAACAAGCAGCAACAGCTGGAGGCACAAAGACGGTGGGGCCACGAGAGCCTGACCTTGGTGGAGTCCACCAGAACTGGGGCCATGGAGGCAGAGTCTGGGGAGAAGACACAGCCAGCACTTCCCTGTCCAACCTATTAGTATTCCTATAACAAAAATGCCCTAGACCTGATGACTTCTACAACAAGCACACACTTCTCATAGTTCTGGAGGCTAGGAAATCCCAAATCAAAATATGAATGGGGTGAGCACAAATATTCACTCCCTAGCACTGCCCTCGGTCGAACATACCAAGAGCAAGTTGGTGAAGGAACCTGCAAAACATAATTCTCTGCAACAGAGAACAGAGCACAGGAAGGGTGGGTGATAGGCCTGAGAGCACACAGGCAAATGCCTGGCCAGGGCTTCCTGCCTGACTACAGAAAGAGACCAGAAACGAAGAGCGTGCCCGCTTGCCTCATTGGTCCCTAACATCCAAATATCCTATTTAAAATGCTAAAAATATTTAACCTGCTGAGTGCGATCTAATGCTTAGATTTCTTATTCCAACCACTTGGAGATTCTTAGTTCTAACAAAAATCAAGCTTACTAGCAAATCCCTATGTTTCAAGACTGGTCACCTGGCAGATCCTCTAGCCAGGCATTGCTCCAGTTTCCCACCCCACCTTGGACCCCCCCTCTAGGCTCTGTAGCACTTTGCCCACACCCTCTAATCCTGACTTGGACCTCCTCCAGAGCTGGGACGTTGGGTTTCTCATCTTTGACTACTTGATATCCACCACTGTGTCTGTCAAGCATGGATGTCACTCAGTAGATGTCTGTTGAATAAATAAATGAACATAAGCAACCTCAAGAGACAAACATGCTTCATATACTCCTGTAAAACAGTCTCCAATTTTTTTAAGTGCACCTATTTTGGATTCACTGTTTCTTATACACACACACACACACACACACACACACACACCAGTGAATTCATGTTGGTGCCTAATTAATGTGATCATATATGGGGAGGGGAGGGTAATTAGGTAATGAGAGTGGAGCCCTCATGAGTGAGACCTTATAAGAAGAAGCCAAAGCTAGCTTTGCTCTCTATCACGTGAGGATACAACAAGAAGTCAGCAGTCCACAGTCTAGAAGAGGGCCCTCATCAGAGTCCAGTCATGCTGACACCTTGAGCTCACACTTCCAGGCTCGAGAACTGTGGAAAATAAATTTATTTCTTCCTTTTCTTTATAAACCACACAGTCTATGGTACTTTGTGACAGCAGCCCAAGCTAAGATAGAATCCAAAAAAGAAAACTCTCTAATAGCATTTTCCAAAGTGTATTCATTCATCCTTGTTAACAGAAGTTCCATGTCACAAAGGGTGAAAAACTCAATGCTGGGCTAGCCAAGGTGAGGTTTCCTCACAACAGGACTTCATGGAGGCTTTGAAAAGTTAATGTGCATTTTAAATTTCTAAGAGAGAAGAACAGGAATCCCAAACACTCTTCATCACAGAGACTTTCTGCATCCCACACTGTGTTCCAAGACAAGTACTTTGACCCACCAAAGAGCGAGCCCCTTGACTGCTGTTCTTTTTCTTTTTAACAGAATTCTGATTCTGTTTTGGCAGCTATGCTGCCAGCCCGAGATGATGGATCTTGACCTGCACTACAGAGATCCTGGTAATCTTATCCCTTTACTAAGTACATATTTTCCTGGCACCCTTCCAGCTAGGGATGGTCATGACCACATGACCCAGTGATAGCGAGTAAGCCACAGAGGAAGTCAGTTTGACCATTAGATAGCTCTCCTCCCTGATAAAAAGAATTCTTAGACTTTTCTAGCAATTCCCATTTTTTTTTGCTAGTGATGCTGACGCTGGGTGATGTCAAACAGAGCTTTGACTCTTGGGTAGTTTTAAACAGGGGCACAAATTCCTTAATGCTCTTCCCATTGAGAGGTAGGATCCCTGGGTTTCTCTCTCAAATCTGGCAGGCTTGTGACTGCGCTACGTAAGTTTCATTGCCAGAACACTGGCCCTGCATCCCTGAACCCCATGTCACAAGTCCAGCAACCCTGAGTGCTCCATGCTATGAGGAACGCTAGACACAGAGGCCACGTTTGAGGGCTTTGGTTGACAGTTTCTACTGAGCTTTTCTTTTTGGTCACCCCAGTCCAGGCACCCACTATTAGACTACTGAAGTTTCTATTAGATTCTAGCCTCTGGTAGTTCAATTCTTCCCAACCAATGCTCCACGTATTGTAGAACAGAGATACACCACCCACTGTGCCCTAGACAAATACCCAATCAAAAGGATCTGTCAGCATAACAAAATAGTTGTTTTACACCACTAAACACTGGGGTAGTTTGTTATAAAGCAATGATAATCAGAACAGACTTGTTCTCTTAACCCTAAGGGAAAATCCCAAAGGATCACAGAGATGCTGGCCTGAAGCCCCAATACATCCCTAATAGGAAACTTCTTCACGCGTGAAATAATTACATCTCTTTACTGCTTAAGCCACAGTTAGTCAAAACATCCCTAAATGATGCCCCATGCTACTGCTCAGATTGACAGATCCAGACCAAAGCCCGACTCTTTTCCCCATGCTTTGCTGCATCGGCCAATCTGCTGGTATTTCTGTTTTTGGAGTTTCCTTTCCTCCACAAACTGCCATAGATTGATTTGTCTAAAACACACTCCGATCCCATTATTTCCTTACTTACAACCCTCCAAGTCTCCCCACCACTCTGCAGTTGTCCGTTGCTGCAGTAGGTGGCAAAATCAGATGCAAGAAATGAAAAATCCAAGTCTGAGCCATCCAAGTCTCTATGAATCGGGCATGGGTGTGTATAAGCTCCCAGGCAGATCTGAGGTGCAAGTCTAGATAAGAGCCCCAGAAGCCCACCTTCCTCCAGGCAGAAGGCCACACTCCTTCTTCTGTGCTCCCACAATGTCTTTTTGATATTTCCACTACAATATGATAACTTTTTTAAAATTTCTATCACCCTCACCAGATAGAAACACACCAGAGAGCAAGGACCTGTCACACAGAATACTGCACCCCAGCACCTACTACACCATCAGGAGGTGGTCAGCATGGTTGGATGAACACAGAACAATAAACCGCTGCCTTCAGAGGCAGGTCTATTTCCTCCAAAACTTTGCTTTCTCTGCCAACTGAGCAAACAACCATGGGAAATACAGAAAACTGCAGATTAGACAAAGTCCAGGGTTTATAATTTACGAGGCCTGGGTTGATTGGCCAAAGTAGCCTGAAAACCCAAGGGCCAATTCTTTAACAACTGAGAAGACAGAGAAGCCATTCAAATTTTACACTGCAAAGCACATTCTGAAAATATATTTTGAGGTCCATGATTTCATCTGCATCTTGCATGTGCCTCTATGGCCAACCCATGACTTGCACTATGAGTTCTCAGCAAAGGACCTAATCAAAGGTGTCCTGTTGGCACCAATCCAAAAAGCAAAGTCTATCACAAGAGTGCTATCTTAGTTAGCTATGTCTAACTAAGGTACACTGGGCAGGTTCCTCAGTCATACACAGAGGGAAACTCCTTCACTTCCCCAAATCCCTATTATCCAAAGTAATTATCCCAATATGAAGGATATTTCCAAGCCATGCTCTATAAAATGAACTCTATGGTCTGCTTACTCATGAGTATATGGGGACAAAAGGATGATGAGGACTAAAATTTGGTGGCACTGTGCTGGGTACATCCAGATACTTTCTCATTTTATATTCATAACAACTAGTAGATTGCAGTACTATTCCCATTTGAGAGAAAACTGGAGTTTAAAGTAGCTACACAACTTTTCCAATGGGCAGAGCTGAGATTTAGAGCAGGATCTGTTCACCACTGCCTGCAGGATCTCTTCCAGTGACCATTCCCTCTCGCCTCTGTGCCACCCCCACCCCCCAGCATCTTTCCTCTCTGGGCTCTTGCAAATGAGAAAGGAGGGAAGCAACACTGCCTAACCCCATTCTAAGCTCTTTCCCAGTGTCAGCTCTTCTCATGCCCAACAAAGCTTGGAATATTTTTCTCTCTGTTTCACAGATAAACCCGCTGAGACATGGAAACCTTATGGAACATGACCAATATCACACAGTTCATGACACACAGTGCTCTTTTCACCTCACCATGCAGTCCCCTTCTCTGCCCTAAATATGATGGGGTTTCCTTGTTTTTTGTTTTTGTTTTTTTTCTCCTAAGTGATCAAAAAGCATTTAACACAAAGAAAGCAACAGGAATCCAAACAGCCCTGGAGGTGGTCACACTACCTCTCTCAGGGGCCTCTTCCAAACACCTTTCTTCCACATGGGGCACTTTTCTGTCCAGAGAATGTTTGCCAGATTCGTGAGCTCATGTGACTCTCCCAACAGCCTTGAGAGGGACAGGCTGACAAGTCAAGGGACTTCCAGAGCAGGAAACTAAAGCTAAAACGGGTTAAGTATCTTAACCAAGGTCACACTGCTACAAAATGCTTGAGGACAGACTCCAACAATGCCTCACAAGTCAAAGCCCACCATCTTCCCACCTCATAAGGAACACTGACTCCCAGGGACCCACCCACCCACTGAAAGAGCAAGAAGTTACTAGAGGAGATTCTTCATCTTAGGGAAGACATTCTTTAATATGTGTGGCTCTCCAGGGCAAGAATTAGGGACAAACTACAGAATCTGCAAATGTCTCCTGAAGGCTACTCCTCTCACCCAACCCCCAATGAACAGAGGACATTTGCCCTCCATGATCCACAAGTGGAATAACACTGGATTCACAAAAGCCCAGCGTTGTTTGATCTCACCATGACTTCCTCGACCAAAGGGACAGACCCACCCTCAAGTTGGGTGTGGAGCTGTGGAGGTTTACGGCACACTTCCCAATCAGGTCAGCACATACATGCTCAAGTTTGCTCTTGAGCCTGGTTATTACTCTAGCAGATGAATGGGCATGACTGTCAAGCCCCACTCCACTGCATTTAGAGGAGATCTGGAAGCTACATTTCCACATCCACAATCCAGATGATGGGCAGTGCCCAAATTTTCCCTGCAAAAAAAACACAATGCCTCTTCTTTTCTTTTGGGGGGTGAGTGGGGGGGACCTAAATAAAGAAACCATTATACAATGGCAGAAACTTCAGCAACAATAAGCTTTCTGGTTTGTTGGGTTTTTTCCCCCTTCTTTTTTAACATACTATTCATTGAGCACACATATGCCTGATGATACTCTGGATGTTTTCTAAGCATTATCTCAATTGTTATGATAACCCTATAAGGAATTATGATATTATCAATGTCAATTTACAGATGAGGACAGACTCCAACCAGGGTTCAGCCTGTTAAGGAAAGCTCACAAAATCAACAGTTGGACAGAAGCAGACTGACATTTGAGCCCAAGTTCATTTGGCTCCAAAGCCACTGCTTTTCCATCACTACCTATCAACATCCCTATAAGGCCTTCAAGATCAACAAGCAGGTGAATTTGTAGACATGGGCAACCCATTTTGGCCCCTGTTAAACTTTACAAAAATAAACTGCTAGATTCTTGGTTTCTCTGTTACTGCTAAAATTGATTAAATTAATTTTATGGTCAAAGGGACCATAAAAATGTTTAGAGACAACAAATTTGATTTATCAGAATCAGGCCTCGAGATGAAATTCAATTTTAACACTCATGGCTGTGAGCCTATGGTTGATGTATTTAAATTATGTGCTTTGGCAAGAAAGGATATCATTAAAATGCTGTCATGTAGCATACAATTTTAAAAGCATATCCTCAATTACATGTAATTTACCCTCTGATGACTCGAAGATTCCAGTTTCTCACAAGAACTGGAGACTCCCCTCTAACATTTTCAGCCCTCTCACCCCAACAAAAGACTGCCTGCCACCCCTGAAAGAGCCCAGATTTTTTACTCTTACTGAGGACGCTGTGTTTCCTTATGTATATTCACCCCCTCCCCCCAAAAAATGCAGGAAGGTTGCCCACCTCAGAAAAGAACTCATCCATGAAAGCTGTGTTGTCAATAGCGATCTCCACCTCGTCGGCATCATCATCCTGTGTCAGCTGCTTCTATAAAAGACAAAAAGGAGCCAAGTGAGAAGAAAAACACAGTAAGTAGTGAACACTGAATGCTCACTAAGGCCCAAGAGCTATGTTAAGCTTGTTATATATACATCATTTCCTTTAAAACTTACAGCAGCTCTATGAGGTCTTAAAACTCTGGTGTAGTACTATCTGAAATCTACTGACTTTTTGCAGGGGATGACAGACGGGGAGAAGGGAAAAACAAGTAAGCTACTCATCCTGTTAGGCATAGGTTGCCTTATCGGTTAGATGCTGATAATAACAATACCTAACTCACAGAATTTAGGGATATAAAACACTTTTGCACAGGCCTGACACACTGAAATGCTAGGGGTTTTTGCTATTTTGATGATTTGCTGCTTTTCTGGTGCTGGGGAATCAAACCCAGATGGGATAACCGAACCCAGGTAGGGAACCAAACAGGAGCCTCACCCATGCCAGGGGAGCACTCTACCACTGAGATGCACCCCCAGCCCAGTGCTAGGTCTTGTTGCTACTGCCAGTGACGGTATGGATAATGGCATTTGAACAACTCACTCTAGTCGAACCTAAAACATACGAAGGCTTAGTAACTTGGCCAAAAGCCACCCAGCTTCCACATAACGACAAGCAGATTCTATCTAACCCATCTATTGGTTCTGGACCCTTTGAGAAAATTCTAGCTACAGTTCCTCCAAAGCATGAACTTTGGATTCTCATAGCTGGAGTAAAGAAAATTTTCCTGTTTTTAGACACCACCTATTACAAAGGAAATGGTGCTATGCTGTCCCCAGTCAGCTATTGTTCAAAAGGAAAAAGGAAACTCTCCTCCCTTCCCCGGCCCCAGCAACCTCTGGGGACCCAAGATTTCTCAATTTTATTCACCTTCCTCTGCAGAATCACCAAATGACTAAGGAAATGATTACATTCCCACCCCGCAACAAGGGCCCGGGCTATTTCTACATTCTTCCGGATTGTTCTCCCCAGTCCACTGCTGAACTGCACACTGCAAACTTATAAACACAAAGAGCAAACTGGATACTGAGGGTGCAGGTGGCGCAGGGGAATCCCCTATGCCTGCTTCTGCACAACCTTCAGCAGCCTATGGCCCAAGACACGTCACCCAAACACTCAGAACTCCACAGGCAAAGAGACCACCAGGAGCCTTTTTCCTGTACCCACTACCATCCCCCTACACACACACAAGGAGTCACTGGGATTTCCCATAGATATATCGGGTTCTCCAACCTTGGAGAAGTCTCGTGACTGTCTCTCGCAGCATCTCACTCTCTGACTGCTCTGCAAAAACCAGCATCCCTAGATTAATAGGCACTTTCGAGGGAGTAGGATCTAATACCTCCACAATAATCTTCCTAAAACGAAACTGATCACATCCCTCTGCCACCTAAAGTTATTTAATCTGCTAGAATTAATACTCCCAAAATACCTACGAGAACACACAGGGCCCTTTAAGATCCAGCCCCACCCACATTGATGGTCTACACATTTAGAATTCCTTGTATTTCCTGCACACATTCTTTTTCACATCACTACTGTCACCCAAGGGCTTCTTCCTGAAGGGCGTTTGTCCAACTGGCAAAATTTTACTCTGCCCTTAAAACTTGGGTCAGACAACCTTTGTGTACCTTACCTGACACATGCCTCCCCCATGCAAAATTTACAACCTCCCTAAGTACTTTGTACAACGCTTACACAGCAACCGCCACAGCCTATTATTTTTATTCCTTTATTTATCTATTTTTTCTAATGATAAACTCCTGGTGGTTCAGAATTGTCTTATGTATCTGCTAAAGTAGATTCTTTGTGTGTGTTTGAGGGGGAGGTGTCTGTCTGTCCATTCAATAAATCTTCCTCTAAATCACATCCCATGTGATTCTGGGGAGGCCATCGATGGTGACCTGAGCACCCAGAGGAATGTCACTTGTGAGAGGAGTCTGAAGTGAATAGAGCTGAGCCAACCGATGGCAGTATGCAACAGAGCCACCCTCCTTCCTGTCCAGGGTGACCCCTGGCTTTCAGCAGGGTCTGCAGATCTTCCGCAGTATCCTCTCAGTGAGTTGAACAGGATCCTCCCAATGCAGTCATTTTGTTCATTAGCCAGAGCTGGCTTTGTCCCTTGCAATTAAAATTCAGCACTGTAGTTGTCATGAATTAATTGATCCCACATAGTCCCTGAGTACTTAACACATAGTAGGCATTTAACAGAAATTGCATTAATTTTAACTGAATAAATAATTAACTTCAGCAGAGTTCAGCAGCCTGGACTTACCCATCATTTCTAAAGTTTGAGACAAATGTTCCCTTGGTCAAACATCAACACTCAGGCTTCTCATCAGCCTCCTCAGGTTCCTCTACCAATAAGACCTCTACAATTCTTACTAAAAAGCAGGAACCTGTCTTCCTCTGGAAAGGAAAGTTAATAAGCTTTTGCTGAGTGTCCTTTCTTCCAAGGTCATCTGGAGACGCACACAGAAGGGGAAAACCTCAAGTATGTGTCAATAAGATCCATTCCAAGGCATTGCTGCCTTGTTACATGCTGGTCACTGAGACTTAAACACATGGTTCTGTATCTGAGTCTCCATTTCCTCATCTGTGACACAGAAATAATAGCATGTCACTGGACCTTGACTGAGCATTGGGCCCCACACCATTGCAACAGCCTCCCACCCATTTGGTTATCTCTCTGTTCTAATCGCATTATATCCCCATATATGATAGTTCTTTCTCCATATATGATAGTTACTTGTCAAGTTAAAGGCCTCAGCCTGCCTTTCAAGATTCTTTGGAAACTAGCGTTTTTATGCCTTAGAGTCATACCCCTGCTCTCCACCAGGAGCCTTCTCCCTCCACCTGATCTCACTGTATTCTGCACCCATCACACCCATTCCTGCTCCTGGGCTTTCTGTGCACCCTCTCTGCCACTACAAATACCCAGTGGCTGGAACATCTCTTAGCCTCCTCTGCTAACCAAATTCTATCTTCACAGTCTCTCTTTGATCACATCTACCCCACAAAACTGCCCCCGGATTTTCATCTAAGAGTTTTATGGGTTGCAATCTCTACTTCTGACCTCAATTTTAAGCAACTTGAGGTCAGAGACAGTATCTCTTAGGACTTAGTAGCTACAGGGCACCTGGCACAAGGCTGGAACATAAAAAATACGTATCCATCGACTTGTCACCTGCCTGTCACCTTCTGCCTGCATGCCTACTAACACTGCCAAAACTTACTCTTGGGTTTTATGCCAACAAGGAGGAATCACTGAAAAGCCACCCTCCTCTTCCCTGCCTCTTTCCTCTATTAAAATTATATAGCATACATACATATAAATACACACATACATATATAACTTACATATATATAAATGTGTATTTTAAAAACAGCCTGCCAGGACTTTTTTGAGGATTAAATAATATTTTAAAGTTCTTACCCAATGGACCAAACAATGGGTTACTGACACACACAGAATAGCTTCTATCTTCTCCTAGAGTTTTCCCCCTCACGCAGCATGCTATTTCCAAAAGTAGAAAACAACATTTAATCCAGATCAGATGTGCAGGAAGAGGCCATCATCACTTGTTATCTGGAGTCACATGAGCCTGGAACTACCCCCAGGGATCCCCTACAGAGTGGGCTCTACCAGATCCCAGGAGGGGCTCCTTCCTTTCTGACACAAGTGGCTCTTGCAGACCAAGGGGCATTGGGGACCCCAAAGGCAAGGAAAGCACACAATGCCCTTTATCCTCAGGCCTATGACTGGGCTTAGCTGAGAAGAGAACTTCAGCATCATTATCAAAGAATCGGAGTATGTGGTAATAGGAACGTTACAACAGCTGCAAGATCAGCCACGAGGGGGTGGGGGTAAGGGGTCAGTACAGGGGAACATGAGCCCAGCACCCATTTCCTCCCTGCCCAGCCTCCTGACGCCTCTCATGTCAAGAGATGGGAGATATTAGGAATGACTTAGGCAACACTGGGCTCCAGCTGGGGATGTGTCTCCCCACACTTGACCCTCAAATGTACACCAAGTTTGAGAATTCACAGCCAAGGTTATGACCTTCCCTCTGCACAGAAAGTGGGAAGAACTGAGGGGCCCAGAACTCAAGCTCAAGCAATTTAACCTGCAATCCTCTCACTCAGTGCTGCCTTTCAAACTGCCTTCTCCATCATCCTCAGTCCATCTGACCACAGGCCCCTTTTCACTAGCTCAGTTAATAAAAAGAGTTGCCACCTGTAGGGCCCCTACAAAGTGCTGGGTAGTCACAACACCCTCCTTGCTTTCTGTACACCATGTCATCCAATCCTATCTGCAGTCTATAGTGAAGCAACTGCAGTTCAGAGAAGCTGTAATTTATTCAGGGTCTCCCAGCTGCCGACAGAGTCAAGGTTCAGGAATAGGTCGCCTGTCTTGGGGCCTCTTAGGGCACTGTACCCCGCACAAAGCCTATCACAAGAGCAGCCAGGGGCCAGGAGAGCAGCAGTCCAGCTCTGCAGAAAGAACCCTGGGCTGGGAGACAGGAGCTGTGGGCCTTGGGGACAACACTTGTCTTTGTTAAACCTCAAGTTTCTTAGCAAGTCAGGTTAGCTTTCTACTGTGGTTTGGGGAAACCCCAAGATGCCTCAGGTGTGCCTCAGAAGCCACCCAGGGGAGTCAGGGGGAGGGGAGGCCTACAGGCAGGGCTCCTGGGTCTTCCTCCCTCTCTAATCTGCATAACTTCACTTTTACCTGTTTATACAGTGAATACAAGATTTCATTCTAAGAAAGTGTCCGGTTGTCAAAACAAGGAAGAAAGAAAGAAAACAGAAAAACCACTGAAGCAGATAAATAGGTGCCCTCCAGAAGAGAGAAGAGGAGATGAATTCCTGCCCCTCCCTAAGTGAAAGCAGGGCTGCCCCACAAGTCTAAATCTCCAGCATTTCATTAAGGATTTTACAAATCAGAGCAGAAAGACAGGACAGGGACAAAGAAAGAAAAAGGAAGTCACCCCACAAGAGGAATACCTCCTTCACCAGCTATCTGACTGCTTCTTCCCATCAGTGCCCTGACCCCCAGAGGAGAGGGTGGCAGGACAAGCCAGAAGGCCACGAGTTCCCAGGAAGGAGTCTCTGGGTGAAACAAAGGACACAGGGGAGGGGACATCTGGTCCTTCACATCCCACAGCAGGATAGTAAAGGACTGTGAAGTGGTAGACGGGAACCTCCCAACCCATGTGCAGGTGACCAAAAATGCTGTGCCTTCTCCTCCCCACCCTGAAACAGTTCTTCACTCTGGAAACAAAGACTTATTTATAAACCCAGACTCTCCTGATAGACTTGATTCATAGGGACAACTGCATCTGCTGCCCACACCCACCACCTGCCTTCTCTAGGATGAGGGTCTGTGGGTCAAAGACAAGACACCACGCTTCCTTGCACGGGTTCCAACACACATGGACACACGCCATGCACACACTGCCTCTGCCTGACATCTGGGATTTCCAGTCCCTCTTCTTTGGTCTATAGACAAGAATTCTGAGTGAGCACATGGGCTCTCAAAAAGCACCGGGTATAATCCATTTCCCATTTAAAGAGTCAGATGACCTTTCTCCAATGCCCAGTTCTTCCCGTGACACTGTTTTCTGTTGCAGTGAAACCCCCTCCCCAAAGGAACACTTCCCCTTTGTGCTGATCTTACCGTCCACAATACCCTAGTCAGATGAACCAAGAGGAAATGACAGACAATAGGACCCTGGTGAGCCAGCTTTGGCTTTGAAGATTCTGTTCTAGCTGAGAGACTGAAGGCAAGCAACTCACCCTGCGTGGGAGAAGATGCTGAGGAATAAACTCATTACCAGATTAAGTCAGTGGACAACTGGATGCGGGCCAGAGTCCCTGAGGACTCCCTCCACCCATTCTGCCATAACAAATCATAGCAGACAGAGTGTGGGGTGGAGGTGGGGGTGGGGGCAGTGGTTTCAAATAAATTATTTAATTCTCACATCAACCCTATGAGGAACAAATTTTAATTTCCCACTTACAGATAAGGTAATTGCTTAATTAGGTTAAATGATTTATCTGAAGTGATTCAGCTACTAAATGGCATCATTAGGATTCAAAGGCTGCTCTGTGGTAGCCCAGGGCCCCTGCTTACACCTTTACATGCTACTTGAAGGCACCTCCCAGTCTGGCCAGGTAACACATCCTAGCTTATTTCAGAGGACGCTGCAGCGTCTACTGATCTAAACTGAATTAATCTACATGAGTGAATGAAAAAGATACTGATGCATATAATCCTATAAATGAGCATGTATGTAGAGATACATCTGACTTTGAGAGTTCACAGCCTGACTCTGACACTCAGGAGCTGTGTCCTCTTGAATGAGTTACTTAATCACTCTCTGACTCAGTTTCCTTTTTTGTAACAGGATCAGAATAATCTGCTCATAGAATTGTTGTGAGGATTAAATGAGCTATTAAATGTGAAATGCTCAGAGCAACTCTGGGCACATAAACTCTGTTAAACGTCCAAGTTCACACCACCTTAAGTAGAGAATGGAGCCTTGCTTTTAAAACTGCCAGTTCTCAAAAGGTAATAGCCAGTGTCTCAGCAAGAGGGAAGTTCACATAGTTACTGGAATTTACTTCATTTATTTTGAAACTGTCATTTTAAAGAACTAGAGCTCCCTCCAAATTCTGCTTTGGCTACATTCTCACCACTTGATATTTACTGCTCTCATTAGCATTCACTTCTAAATAGAGTGTCACTTCTATTTTGATTCATTTTTAAGCCAAGAGTTACATGGGAAGGTGTTTTGAAATTTCCAAGGTGGGTAAGCTGGGAAGGATTATTATTGTATTGTGATTCCTAATTATATCTCTGTCCGAGAATACATGACTTGTAGTCTATGCATTTTCTTTGTCTTAATACAGGGTCATTATTTCTTATTCTTCTATGTGTCTTTTGAAAGAACTTCTATTCAGCCAGGTGTGGTGGCTCACACCTACAATCCCAGAGACTCAGGAGACTGAGGCAGGAGGATCACAAGTTTGAGGCCAGCCTCAACAACTCAGCAAGGACCTAAGCAACTTAGCAAGACCTTGCCTCAAAATAAAAAATAAAAAGAGCTGTGGACATAGCTTAGTGATAAAACATCCCTGGATTCAAAACCCAATACCAAAAAATAAAAAAATAAAAAAGTTCTTGCATTATATTTGTTATATACAAATTCCATCCCCACATGTCATTTAGTTCCTACCTGCTTTTGCTTCTCAATACGTGAGTTAGATCTGGGTAGAAGCAGTGAACACAAGGAAAGAAAAGATTGGGAGAGACCCTCTGGGTAGATGTCATCTTTACCAACAAGGAATCTGGGTTAGGAAGGTTAATCCAACCAGGATTACCCAGCTCATGAGGGGAAAAAAAGAGCTGATTTTGGAGCCTCTTGGCCCAATCCAAGATTCACTGCTACATCAACTTGGAGAGGGAATTCAACCACCACATCCCCAGTATTCACTCACAGGAAGGTTCCATGCCAAGTAACAGATTCAGGTGTTTGTTCACTCATCCAACAGTATTTATGGAACATCTAACATTTGTTAAGCCATAGTATAGACGCTGGAAAAACACAAACACACTCAAACACCCTCAAACACCCCCAGCTCTCCAGGATCTCACTGTCTCAGATGGCAGATGGACCGACAGGCCCTTCCAGCACCACATGGTGAGTGATGACAGCACACAGTACAAGGAAAGTATAAGCACCTGCCCAACCTCACCTGGACACAAGGCATAGCCAGGGAAGATGCAAGTCTATCAGAGAATCCTTGCAGAGGTAGCTCCTTGGGGAAATTTTGAAAACTGGATGGACTTACTCCAAGAAAACCTACAAGAAGGCCATTGCAGGTAAAAAGGCCACATCTTCTTTCTGCCTTCTCTCTCACCCTGTTACAGAGCTGAGGGCTGTCTGAGAAACTGAGGCAGTGAGAAGATCCCTCTTCACACCCCGATTCTTATGATCAAGTCAGAAAGATTTCAGGTATGTCTTTCAGAGTAACAGGCATGAATTTATTGAAGGCATAGTAAAAAGGAAAAGGGACCCTCTAAAGGGAGAGAGTGGGTCCTCTCAGAGAGGAAAGGGACAACAAGCCTCTCCTACATTCCAGTCTCACTGGGGATCCCAAAAAAATTTCCAGAGAGTCCTACTCATGTCCAGCTCTTGACTTTTGACTGAGAGCAAGATGACATCAGACTTTCAGGTACCAATTGCCATGACAATTCTAGGTCACCCTGGTGGAGGCTGAACGGCTCTAATTGGATTCCTAACCATACATTCTTACAGATTTTATGGTCAGGAGGAATTATCCTGATCTCCTAGAGTTTCAGGATCTGGTCACAAAAGTCCCCCTCCAGGGTAACTTGGGTTCCTCTTTATCAACTTATCTCAGGCCTACATTTCTCCTGGAGTTAACAAGTAGTTTGCTGAGGAATATGACCTATTCTGTTCACTTTGGCCAGGTAAATTGCTCCTTGGGGAAAAAAAAAAAAAAAAAAAGGCATGTGGGGGTCAGCACAATGGGCCCTTTTTACAGAATTATTCTCTTTAACCAGGTGCTCCTAACAACCCCTGGAGCCATTCAAACAAATCCAAATAATATCTTCTTTCTCCTCCTGGAGAACTCAGCTTCCCTTTAGTTTCTTCCTCCTCCACCCTCCAAACCTGGCCCCCCCAACGCCTCCTCAGCATTCAGCTTAAGGACACAGAAGGAGGAAGGAAGGAACATTGTCTTACACCCTTCTCAGACCTCTCCTCAAACCTTCCTTTCATCCTGTCCCATAACTCCCTTCCCCACATGGCCCTTCTAGAATACTTAAATCACAGTTAAAACATGAAGCATTCGTTGAAAGCTCTCAGTAAGCTAAGGATCCTTATAAGACGTGCACTTTATATTTACCAGGGCGTTTAATCCCCAAGCTAATCTTCTGGGGACACTTCCCATCCTACAGCTGAGAAAACTAATGCACAAAGATGCCAGGTATCCTGTGGACAGCTGGGAGAGGACCCGGGCTGCTGGCCCCAGAGCCTTTGTTCTCAACCATCAAGGAGTGATGACTCTTAGCAGCTAACCCACCCCCACCCCAGCTGCAGCAGCACTGGCCCCAGGAAATGCACTTCCAAAGCACCATAAAACAGTGCCATACTGACAAGGTCATGAAAAACAAAGGACAACTCAGAAACTGTCCCAGGCCAGAGGAAGCTAAGGAGACATGCCAACCGAATGCAATGTGGTGTCCTGGATTGGATCCTAGGACAGAAAAGGGGCATTGGTGGAATAACGAGTGAAATCCAAATATAGCCTGGCATTTAATGAATAATAATGTACCAGTTATAATAGGGGGAACCAGCTAGGGGTAGACAAGAACTTCTGAAGTATCTTTGTAACTTTTCTGTAAAACGAAACATAGTCCAAAACAAAAAGATTAAAAAAAAAAAACACCGGCACCTGATGTCACACCAAGTCGCCCTGCCCTAACCCAGACAGCAGAACATACCCAAATAGTGCACGCTTCACCAGTCTCTTTAGGAGGGGGCTGAACTTCAGACTGTCTCCACACAAAGACTGCAGAATGTTGCTTTGGAAATAGCCTGTTAATGCCTAAAAGCAGGGGTCAGGGACCTGAAAAGGGGCCATATATAAAATAAAAGGGGGTTGGGGATTTATCTCAGTTGGCAGGGAGCTTGTCTAGCATGGACAAAGCCCTGGGTTCAAGTCCCAGAACCACAAAATAATAAATAAATAAATAAAGGAGGCTGGAGATAAGGCCCCTCAGGGACTACAGAATCTGCAGGTAAATCCACTGACAACATAACCCCGTTCATCCCTTGAATGGTCTGGTTTTCAGTCTTCCAAGCTTTGGGCTGGAGAGAAGGAGGCGTGTGGGGGCTATGCTCTGTTCCAGAGTCCTGGACCTAACAGGGCAGACAGCTTCTGAACTTGCAATATCAATGAGGCTGTTTTTATATATCAACAAAAAAATCAAGTGGGGGTCAGGGAAGGTATGGTCAATGTGGTCAGCCTGGGAAACGTCCATACAGTGATGATACTGGAACCCAGCCTTAAAGGACAAGTAGGATTTTGCAGGGGAAAATAAGATAGGGTAGATTTTCACTGAGATACCTACATCTTCCCCTTCATTGTCTTTCCAATAAGAGGCAACCCTCCATGTCATCTTGGGCTGAGGGTTTAGGTAAGGGTAGGTACATTGGAACTCATTCATCCCTGGGGATGGACAGTGACTTCTGGCTTCATTAGGAAATTTATGGGTTCCCAGAGTAAATGCTCCACTTTAAGCAGGTAAAGTTTCACCAACCCACAGGGAATAGAGCACAAAAAACAGTCCTAATAATGAATAAGAGGTGCATAAGGCCCATAAGGGTGCATAAGCTGCTGTTGATCAGCCAACAAACGAATGTTTTACACGCGCCTATCAGGAAGAGAGCTAGGCCCTGAGACCCAGGAGGATATCATTATCTGCCACTGTACTGAGGAGCATAAAGTGCGGTGAGGGAAATGATCATAGTACAGCACAGGGCATGATACAAATATATAAGAGAGACTCACTCAATTATTGATCCCACCACTTTCCAGCTGGGGATCTCTGTCAAACATAAGCCTCAACTCCCTCACCTGTAAAATGGGAAGAATACATAAGACCACCTTGCCTTGCTGGATTGAGAGGATCAGGTAGGCAAGGCACCTAACGCAAGTGCTGCCCAATAGAAAGTAGCTGCTCAATAAATTATAATTATTACTGTAGTTGATATGGTGACAACAAAAAGAATCATTGATCTTCAACACAGAAGATCAACTGTTAAAGACAGAGTCCAGATCTTTAAAAAAAAAAAAAAAGTAGAAGGTGGTTTTCAAACCCACTTCATGGTAGTAAAAACCAGACTGACTTCAAAGTATTTAATTGTAAAGCAACATACAGTCAACACAAACTGCAGGACGGAGGGAGAGCATTCTAGGCTGCAGTTAGGGAGCACTGTCTATAAAGAATGAATTTGGGGAGATGGGTATAAACGCTGACCAAAGAGGGGAAGGAAGTGCTGGAGGGAAGAGAGGACAAGATCCTGCATAACATCTCTGCCTTGGCGCCTGCCAATCCCTCCCTCCCCCACACTTACAGGAATAAAAATAAAATTAATCCCCTTCTCTCATCCAAGCATTTTCTCTCGGCCACGGGCTGATGGGTCTGTAATCCCTTCTCAATCCCCGTCAGTCACCCTCATCCCAGCTCTGCTCCCAGCAAAACATCTCTCCCAGAAAATGAATCCTCCCAGGTTGACAGAGGAGGGAAGGAAGGAATCCTGACTAATAAGAAATCTTATCACTAAAGGACAGAATCCCAACAAAGGGGTAGGTTGGTATGTCAAGATTAGGTGATGATCCGAAGCACCTGGCGCAGAGTAGGGGCTCAGTAAGCATGTACACGAAGAAGTCAGGTAGAGGGGAAGCACAGCTTCCTGCTTCTAAGGGATCAGCACCATCCTGAGCTTCACTGGGGAAGGACGACAGCACAGCCCACTAGAAAGGGGCAAGACACAAGACAGGACAGAGAGAATAAAAGTAAATCTGCCCTTTAGAGCCCCAGGGAGTTGATTTCATTAGTGTGCCCACTGGTGCTGATCTTGGAGGGTCCAAGGCACTCCACAGATCAGCCTCCAAGGGGATCCAAAGTCCCAGACCTCTTTTCCATACATCACTGGCTTCTCCATTATCTACCTTTGACTTTTTGGGTTTTGTTCTCTTTCACGAAATACATTTCTTTGTTTTCCCTTTATGGCCATTTACTCTTTAAGACCAGGACTTTGTACAATAATTCTGCTTAATGTCATATATAGCAGGATGCAAAGCACATAAAGGTCAAAAGGCTCTGACCATGGCAGTCAGTGGCTGCCATACACAGGCACCTGTGTGAATGCTTCATGAATTTTTATATTCTTGATGGTTTATACATGAAGCACTCACCCATGGGAGAGTGGTTGAGAAAATACAGTCTCCTGGTCTTTCTTCCTAAAGGACTCTACATGCATCTGAAGATAGTAGATTACACTTGAAGAAGGACCTGAACTCAAAAGCTTTACTTCTGGAAATCCCACCTCCTTGCTCATCCCCATCTCAGAGGCCAGCCAGTCAGGTCTTCCTGTGGCTGCTTCTACCACAAGGATGGTGTATCACAGTGCCTATTTCTTGTGCGTCTCCCCACCTGACCATGAGCTTGCTAAGGGCCAGAAATAGGTGTTAGTTGCCACTCCACTCCAGCACCTAACTGCAGGGTCTGGAACATAGTGGTTACTCAGTGAATGTTTGCTGAGTGAAAAGAGGACCAGACAAGAAGGTCCCTAGACTGGGAATTGTCCAGACTCAGCAAGTTCAAAGTTCACCTACAGAGAAATCAGAAAAACCACTAAGAAAGGCTGGATGTGGGCATTGTACATTCTTGGCAAGCCTCTCCCAGGTCAGAAGCAAGCTCCTGAGGGAGCCCATCAGGAGGGGCAGCGCAAGAGATAAGGTACACCAAGGCTTGTGACCATGGCCTTAGGAAGGTATGCCCTAATTTAGTGTGGATGTTACTCTCAGGGGGCCTAGTACAGAGAACTCACATTTACTGTGGTTGGTGATTGTCATGGATTATCTCATTTCACCCCCACAATGACACTAGGGAAAAAGGATAAAGGTCCACTTTATAGGTGCCATTCTGAGGGAAAACCCTTATGGTCTCCAAAGCCTTGAGACAGACTCACATCACAAACAGTGAAGCTCAGGAGAGGCTCACAATAAAATATCTTATGGGATCATACATTCTCAGGGTTCGTGGAGGCCTAAATCTCCTGGTTCACCTTCTCCCCTTCAAAAAGATACTCAAATTCCTGCAGCATTTATCGTCCCAACAAGCTTCTTAGGAAAGAAACCCTGCTGGAGGGTTTGCCACCTCTCCACTCAGCCTACCCTATCTTTGAACAGTAAAATTGCTCTTACCAATTCCTGACTTCTATCCACCCACCCCACACTTTCCCCTGGTATCTACACAGAGCAAAGCTAATCTCATTCACATGCCAACCTTCCTGCTATCTGAAGGCACTTACCACCTCCCTTCCTGGGGTTTAGAAAGACATTGCACAGGCTACTCTCGTTTCATGAAGATTAGCAAACACTTTTGGTTGAGAAAAGGAACCAGAGAAAGACACTGACATATCTTGTTGCAGTGAAGGTGATTCTTGGGGCAGCGGGTAGAGGAGATGGACTCCAGACCAGAACACACACAAATCCTGACGGTCTCCACAGAGACCATTAATAATGCCAGGAGGGTCTTCTGGGATCAACTAAAGTCCTCGTTTTACAAAGGAAGCATCAAGAAGCAGAAGGGTAAAGTGGCAAAAGCAACACAGCTAATTAATAACATGGTCACAATTAGAAGGCTTTGAACCTGCAACCCAGTCCCTCTTAGCCCTGTGCTGCCCCGCATCTCTCTACTCCAAAACCTAACAGCAACCACCCTGTGATTTCAGAACAATACTCCCACAATAACAGCACCTTCTACAGTCTCACTTTCACTACACTCCCAACAGGTAAAGGGAAGAAACATATCATTAGCTTCCTTTTATAGAGGGAAAGAGGAAGCACAAAGCACAGAGGCAAAGGGACCTGCTTGGATTCACTAGCAAACTGCATTTATTCCTGGAACTCAAAGCTCAGTTAAGACTCTTTACTCTGTTGACAATGAGCTATTAAAGGGCCAGGGGGCATCTTCCTCTGGAAATGGATTTCCTGAATAAGGAAGGGGGTCACCTCTGTCTGCAGTTCAGTTTGGCACTTTTTTATGACATACAAAACTCTTCAAAGCCTTCTTTCCTTTCTGCCTCTTCAACCAGCATGCTTCAAAGGAAAGAGTATCAGAAGTCTGGGTTCCTCGCCTGGTTGTGCCCTGACCAGATCTATGACCTGGGGCATCCCTCCTACCCAGGGCCAGCTCCAGCTTCTCCATCTATAAAATAGGGACAATAAATTCTGCCCTGTAAGTAACCAGGATGCCCTGAGGCTCAGATGACAAACAGCAAGTCTGGGGCAGGGGCGAGCTCACACCCACAGCTCCCACAGTATGCAACTGTTCCCCTGTTCTTGCTGCCTGCCCTCCTCTGCAGCCCTACTGCCCAGTGCATGTGAAAGGGTCATGAAGATCTCATCCAAGCAAAGGTGGAGGAGAAAAAAACAAATGCAACACCCTAACACTTCTATTTTCCAAAAGACATTTACACTTATTAGCATAATACTTACCATTTATAAATTCTATATGCATGCACCATACAAAGGGTGCTTCTGCATACTCTCTTGCTTTTAGTTTTCACAACTACTCATTTTACAGATAACTTAGGCTTGGACTTTAAGCAATCGCCAGTAAGCAGGGGAGCGGGGGGCAGGAGAAAGCCCCACTTATCACCCAGTTCAGTGCTTTCCAAACTTTAATGTGCTCATAAATCACCTGGGAAGATTCATAAAGAATCAGATTCTGCAGGTTTAGACTGAAGCCTAATGTGCTGCTTCCAAGTAGATGGACAACACTGTATCAAGGGAAAGATTTGAAATTCCATTAAGGTAGAGCCTGCGTCACTGAATCTCCAAGGTTTAACACGGGGCCCGTGCTATAGAACGCACTCAATAATTATTGAATGAGTCAGTGAATATCTGACTCCAAAATTCATGTTTTAATGCTTCTCTATATTGTCCCATTATGATCCTCAAACAAACTTCTAACATTCCCACTTGACACACAAGGAAACAGGCTCAAGAGTCACCTGGTTTCAGTTTTTGTGAAGCAACGCCCACGGCGGTTAATCTTAGGATCCTTTACTCTGACCACAGCTGTCCCAAGGAATGGGGGCGGAGGGTGGGAGTGCCGCG
>NW_026000174.1:62317322-62351831 GCF_001458135.2 Marmota marmota marmota | reverse complement strand
CTGGGAAAGCTGGGAATGGAACCACCATTTGATCCAGCTATTGCCCTTCTCGGACTATTCCCTGAAGACCTTAAAAGAGCGTACTACAAAGGGCCCGCGCCCGCCCGGCCGCTGCCCGGCCCCCCTCGCGCCTCTCACTCCA
This sequence comes from Marmota marmota marmota, assembly GCF_001458135.2. Lineage (NCBI taxonomy): Eukaryota > Metazoa > Chordata > Mammalia > Rodentia > Sciuridae > Marmota > Marmota marmota. The sequence continues at coordinate 62,351,689 of NW_026000174.1, read as the reverse complement.
CCTCTAACTCCAGGTCCCTCAAAGAAGTGGAGGCTCTGGCGCTGGTGGACCCTGCCGCTAGGAGAACCGTGGGGGTGGCCTCGATTGCGTCTTTTCTACTCCACAGCCATTCATTATCTAGACTGGGATCCAGCCCCCGGCTGACTCATTGCTAGGATGGGACAATCTCCTGGAAACTAGCAACTAAGACAATGTGATTTGTGCCACCGTCGGTGGGAGGAAAATGTTCTGATGATACTCAAAGAGATATTCCCCCTGGAGGAAGGGCATTCCAAGCACCAGAAGCAGCGCGGCCCGGGCTGGAAGGGGTGTCCCGGGGTGTCCCAGAGGAATAACTAGAGATGAGGTGGGGAGGGGGAGGCTGCGGCCAGGAGTTTGGGTTTTTACGCTGTTAGTAGTTGAGGTCTGACACCTGCCTTTAATAATTTGTATACCTTTGGGAAAGCTCTGTTTCTCAGGAGGACCCGTTTCCATATCTGTAAAGTCAGAGATAATATCTATTTGGCCGTTTAATATCTACTTGGTCTACTTGTGAATATCTACAAGTCTACTCGTTTCCTACCAAGTGTAGAGGTTCCCGGGTGTTTTATGAAAAGATGGACCTGTTCTAATTTCCCCTCCCTCCTTATCCCTTCTCTTCCCTCTCCCTCTCTTCCCTTCGCTATTTTTTTGGGGGGCGGGGGGGGGGTAACGGAAGACCAATGACAAACTGAGCAGAAGAGAACTCAGTAAATGGGACTAAGGAACCAAAGATGTAATTCTCAGCTTAGGGAAAAAAGTTGCTCTATGCATTCAGTTTAAAAGGTTATAAATATTTTTGCAATTCTAACAGGACTTTGCCCTCTTCTGCGACATGCATGCTTCACGCTGACTTCATCGACTGCCATAAAGATCGTCTGTATGACAGGGGTTGGGCTGTTGGAACTAGCCCTGCGGTTCAAAGCTCTAATCCTCTCCATGACGTCCAGCAAATATTCTTCTGCCTCCAGCGCTCTTTAGGTGGAGTCTTGTTTACCACGAAGACTTCCATGCCCCCTGGTGGTCATAAAAGGAAAAGGTGAGTACATCACAATACAACACCTCCTTCCTTTGATTTTTGTTAGTGGGGATAGCAAGGTTCCTGCACTTGCGGAAAATTGGGTCTCCTACAGGAGACAGAGAGATGAAGAACTCTACAATGGAAGTTTGAAAAGGACCATAGTGGTCAAGAGTAAGGATTCGATTCCATAGCAGGAACCAAGAAGTGGCCATGCATCCTCCACCATAACACATTCAAGGGTTCTTGTTAAAACATAATTGCTTTCAAAAGAGTGAAATCATGGCTCTTGTACAAATATAAAATGAACACGCAAATATTTTATTTAGTTCATTAATTAATGAAGGAACCAATAAGGACTTAAACTTGTGTAGAACTCAAAAAACAGATACACAGGCAGGAGGGAAGCTGAAATGAATATAATAATAAAGGCATAACTGTCTCTGTGGTGGGGGATCAGTTGTACTTCTGCCTGATAAAATTTATTTGCATCTCTATGGACAAGAATCATTTGCATTAGTATCCATATTTTTAACTTACAGAATCGGAAAATAGCTACATAACCATTCAAGGCATGTACCATTATAAAAATCAAATAACCCAGAAAAGTGCATTAGATCAGTCCATCACAGGATACATGCCCTAGGACACTCAATAATCTTTTGGGGGGAGGGCATTTTAATTTTTCCAGTTCTTGCAGACACTCCCAATGTAGCACCTTCCATGGTGTTACCTAACACTAACTATATGTAAAATTCTTTGTTATACTGAACAAAAATTTCTCTCCCTGTAACTTCCATTATTTCTTGCTCCTGGCCTTTGTGCAAACACTTAAGAAATTCAATCACATGATGGTCTTTCCATGAAGGGAGAGTTGCTATAGGAGAGGAGCACAATTCCCAGGCACATGACCAGGAGGCCTGAGTTACCATGAAACAGCTGTCACTTGACATCACACAGCTTATTTTCTCCTCTGTCAAATTAGGGTACTGACCAAAACTAATAATTCCCAACTGTTCAAAGTCAAGACTGTCATATAATCATTATTTTTATTTATAAATCTCTCATTTTAAAAAAAATGCCATATCCCCAGAAAATATATATACCATATAACAAGACTCTATAATAAGAAGCTTGGCTTCTTATAAAAGAATGTTTCCATGATGGGGGGTAAAAACAATCTTTTTGGTCACTCTATGTGGCTATAGCAAAAATGTCTATATTTCTCTGAAAGTTTTTAAACATTGAAAATACCATAAAGAGCCCTCTTAACTGCAATTAAAATCCAGAAACCCAGAGAGAGAAGCCCATCGGCACATGTTTTTTTTTTTTTATTATGACATTCTATTGGAAGGTAGTTATCAAAAACTTGGACCCTTCCCTACAACTCCTGCTAGGCATGAATTCTAAGTTGTTAATTTTATATTAATACTTGTTCTTTCAGGCAGAAGTATGGATTCCATTCCACTGTCTGTGCAAGAAACTGAAAAAAAAGTAATTCTGGACAAAGTGGCTCAGGCTTGTAGTCCCAGCTATATGGGAGAATGAGACTGGAGGTCTCCCAAGTCTCTCTCAAGTTTGAGGCCAGCCTGAGCAACTTGGCAAGACCCTGTCTCAAGTTTTTACAAAATGGAGAGGGCCCGGGGTTGGGATATAGCTCAGTGGTAGATCACTTAGCTAGCATGTGCAAGGCCCTGAGTTCAATCCCCAGTACCAAAAAAAAAAAAAAGTCAAGTAACTGTGGGACAAGGGATGGAGGAAGGGGTCCACAGACCGGTCAGGAAGACTGATAGTGCACTCAGCTGGTCCACAGGATCTTGGAGTAGGGAGTGCTCAGTAGGAGCTCCCTCTCTTGGATGTATTTGTATTTTTCTGCCCTATGATGGTACTTGGTCTCCCACCTACTGGGTCTTAGTGCAGCTGTTTCCCCACTGGAAAAAAAAATAGTCAGGATTAATTCAAGTGTTTGCATTTTGATTCATAAACCATCAATATTTAATTTCACATTTACAAACAAACCCAAGAGAGCCTCTTGAGTTTGGGGGCTCCACTTTCCTCTCTTCTCTTCCTGCTGAGCCAGTGTCTTTCCCACTGAAGAAAAGGACTGAACCTAACCCTACCTGTACAGCCACAGCTGCTGTGAGACAGGTGAGACCATTTCTGTCTGGGGTGTCCTGAGGCAGTGTCTGCAGGGTTTGGTGCTGAGTAGAAAGAGATAAAGGGAGCTGGAGAATTGAAGAAGAAGGTCCTTTCTCTTCCCCACTGTAGAGAGGAAGAATAAACCTCCTGATTGACAGTCTCCTCCTTCTTACAGTTTGTATTAGTTGTCAGATGCTACCTAAGAATTTGCTCTAAAACCTAGCTGTTTAAAACAACAAACATTTATTATCTCATATTTTCTGCAATTGAGAAATCCAGGTCCAGCTTGGCAGGATGGCTCAGCCTCAAGGTCAAGGACCTGTTTCCAAGGTTATTCATATGGTTGTTGGCAGAATTCAGTTCCTTAAGTGCTGTTGGACAGAAGGCCTTGCTGGTGATTGGTTGGAGGAGTCCCTCAGTTCCTTGCTACATGGTCCTCTCCATAGAGCAGCTCACAACATGGCAGCTAGCTTCTTTCTACCAGAGTAGGAAAGTAAGAGGGATAAAGAGAAAGAAAGAGAAGCCCCAGAGTTGTTGAGACCTACTCTCAGATGTGACATTCCATTACTTTTGCTGCATTCTATTATTAGAACTGAGTCACTAGCTTCAGCACACACTCAAGGCAAGGGGATCATACAAGGGCATGAAGACCAGGAGCCAATTCAGTGGCTGCCTGACATAGTTCAAATCCCAAATGAATGCCAGAGTTTTGCAACTTCACCTCTTAGAGCTCTCTTCTCCCCCATGTCTAACCTGGACAACTCCAACCTAGTCCTCAGACCTCAGAGTAGAATGCTCTAAAGAAAAAACACCTTACTCCCCAGGAGGAAGTTAGGTGTCCCTCGAATGTGCTTCTCTGGCACCCTAAATTCCTCCATTGCACCCTTCCATATTGGATAATAACCTGGCCACTTGTGTCCACAGGAGAGCAACTTGTCTTTCTTGTTCACTGATGTGGAATCTGACCTGAACAGAGGACCAAAACTAGTGTACTAGACACTCAGTAAATGTTTACTAAAGTTATTAAATGAAACTTCTTAAAATGTGGTTCTCATCTTTCGTATTAAAAACCATTGTGTTCTCATTACCAAGAGAGAGTCCATACTCTTCTTGGAATCGCATTCAAGGTCTTGCCCAATCTGGCCAAGGCCTTACATAAGGTCACCCCAGACACACAGCTCCACCATCAGCCTCAGAAAACCATCACCTCTTCTCTTAACCTACTCATCCTTCCATGAGGTCCCACTTCTCTCTGCCTCTTATGTCCTTCTTCCACGTCAAGTCTGACAAATTCCTACTCCTCCAAGACAGAGGCTCTCTGCATTTTACCCAGGTGGTTTCCATACTTGTCTCTGTACACAACCTCCCAACTTGTTCAAGTCTCTTTAAAAAAAAAAAAAAAAATCTTATGTTGTCTTGAACCTAGTTTTTCACATAACCATTTCTCTAGATTGACCGTGAACTGCCTGTGAGTAACAACTGGATATTTTTCTTCCATAGCTCTCATGAAACAGGTCTGGGGATCCTTCCCCTCTCCCTAAGGAGGAAAGAAAACCCTTCCTGGATTCTGGCTCTTAAAACCAAATGCAATTGCAACTCCACACAACTTAAAGGATGAATTTGGTGTGGCTGAATTGAATTCTAGATTTAAAATAATATGCTTTATTGACAAAGATGTTTTATATCATGTTGTTCAGATGTTTCCCTTACATAAAACATCATATACTATAGGTCTGTGTCTATGAATTTCAATGTAAATTATTTGTGCCACAATTTGCTTTGTGTTTTTACATAAACTCCTCAGACCCTGCATCCATAAAGCCACAAAGTACTACACCAAAGAGGTTGGTAGGGAAAATGTGAAGACTTGGTGAGGAAGACTCTGAACAAAAAGCCTATAGTTATTTCTGACCTGCTGAAGACAAGAGTGTTTCTTATAGCACTTTGAATAGATGTCAAGACTAGCAGGATAATCGTAATGAAGCACAGGAAAGAGGCACTGGGATAATTTTACTAATTAAAAGGGTAAGTCACATAGTGTGAGTACTTCTCAACTTGGAAATTTGAATAGCTATGCTGAATCTTTTACTTTACTTTTAGTTCTCTTGATATCTCCCAATAACTTGGGGGTGAGGTAGAGTGGATGTTGTCCCCATTTTATTGTGAACTAAATTAAGTATGGAGAAATAAGATGGTTTTTCCAAGCTCACATAAGGTACATATAGCATGCCATTAGAGCTCGTGATTGCGTGCCCAGGCTGTGGGACCAAACTGCCCAGGTCAAATCTCAGTTCTGTTATTACTTGCTCTGTGATCTTGGATTTATTTAACTTTCCTAGGCCTCATGTTCCTCATCTGTAAGCAAAGATAATAGTCATACACATCTCATGGGGTTTTTTGAAGACAAATGTGTGAACAGTTGGAAATCATCACTTCCCTTATTCAATCCCTGGAATAGACCACACTAACTAACCCATTATAACTGCACTACTTTCTCAAAGAACATGAGGAATTGAGAAATGCCTGTAATACTTCAATCAAGTATGAAATAACCTTCTTAGTATTGAAAAGTCAACAGTAGCTACTAAAGCACTTTTCATAAGAGGTTTCAACAGGATAATACACTTAAAAAGGCACTCAAAGAAAGTAAAAAAAATAAGGTGAAATGCATCCTTCATCTTTTTTTTTCTTGGTACCAGAGATTGAACTCCCGGGCACTAGACCACTGAGTAACATCCCCAGCCCTATTTGGTATTTTATTTAGAGACAGGGTATCACTAGTGTCTCCCTTTTGCTGAGGCTGGCTTTGAACTCATGATCCTCCGGCCTCAGCCACCTGAGCTACCGGGATTACAGGCCTGTGCCACTGAGCCCACCTCTCATCCTTCATCTTTGAGAGTCATGACTCAGGTTTTCATGCTGCAGTCTCTGAGAAAACCTGCAGCAAACCCCTAATAGTAGTTTGATCAGCACAGTGTCCTTCACACTAGTTGAACACATAACATTTATTCCACCTAAAAACCTAATAACCAAAGAACTAGTGTCCTAGCAGAGTGTATTATAGAAGACCATAAAAGAAGCAGCAAATAACTACAAATGAAACAAAAGGAGATCCTTTAGGGTTCTTATCTATCAAAGGAAGAAAGCAAAATTTCAGTTCCATGTAAAATGAATTCTGGTCATTGTTTTTATTGATCAAACTTATGAACCTTTTACAAAAAATAAAATGTTGCAGCACATTTTTATACTTTTCCAGATAAGGAAACAGAGACCCAGGGAGATGGTTTCCTATCCTTGTGCCCTGCCAGTTCCCTCCTTCAGAAATGCATTTCCTGCTCCAGAGATCTGGAAACGTCATGATGCAGTTCAAACACCACCTCCCACCATTATTGCCATTTCTCCCTCCTGTCCCTCTTCTGAACTCTCAAAGTAGTGTATTAATTGACCCTTGGTGTAACTGTCCCTTGAGTTCTTCAATCACATTAGATTTGCTTTGAGACAGAAGCTGCTTCTTACTTACCTTTCCATTTCCTGCTCTACTTGCCACAAGTGGATGCATAGTATATTGTAGAGAGCAATAAACAGTTGGTTACTGCCTTGTTGCATGAAAAAAAAAAATCATCAAAGAGTAGGGGAAGGAATGCATGCCCCATAACTATGAAAAAGAGGTTCTGATACATCTGTGTTCTGACACTGTTGTCTTGAGACAAATGGTCATCTGGTAAATGACTACCACCCCATAAAGAGACACACCAAAGAGCTCCTTTCACTCCTCAATGTGTCCAGTCTGTTTCTCTTCAAAAATTATCTTTGCTCTATGTGAATCTATTTGAATCAATATTTCCCTTCTTCTACCCCCAGAGAGGTTCAGTTAATAAAACAAATTTACCCTATTGTGCATACACAGCTAGGGAGAAACAAAAAGAAAGGAGAATATCAAATATGAGAGAAAGAGACTAGAGACGGTACTGAACAGCTCAGAGGACGGCATCCAAAGGCCAACTAACATAGAGTTAGAGACGGGGATGAGCAGCTTGGCTCCAGGATTAAAAGAAGCAAAGTGAAACGGCTAGCACTGAAATTCCAGAGCTTTCCCCAGCATCGTTCCCTGGAAAATAAATTGGGTGAAAATCAATATTTTTTGACAGTTCAGAGTTTATGCCACATCAAGAGAAAGGGGCTACGATGTTCCCAGTGTGATTTGCATCTTATTGCTGGTTGTACATCCCTCCCTGGATGTACAGCGTTTGAGATTGTTGACAACCTAATAACTGGATATGAAGATAAGTCCAAGGTAGGGCTAGACATGGGATGCTAATAACCACATTCACGGCAATCTCTCCCTTTAAAAGTCATGAAGTATTTTCACTTAATGTATCTGGGGATTCTTCAAACATAGCTACATACTGCGGGGTTGTTAGTCCTCATTCTGGAGATGAAGAAACTGAAGGCGACAAAAAAAAAAAATGATATTTCAAAGTACTGCAATCAGGAAGCCTAACAGTATGAAACCACTGCCCTGTCAGCCCCCATCTCCTCCTCTTGCAGTCGACTTGTGGTCTTCCCTGGGGGGTGTTGTGGAGGAACAGTCAGAGTGCTCGCTGTGCTAGAGCACAAGGAACCTCATCATTGCTCTCTTCAAAGCCTCCTTAAGCTCCCTGCTCCTCATGCTGTAGATCAAGGGGTTCAGCACAGGGGTGACAAATGTGTAAACCACAGACACCACCTGGCCCCTGTCTGGAGAGTACCTGGAGCTGGGGCACAGGTAGATGACACTTGTGCACCCATACTGCAGGAGGACCACAGTCAGGTGGGAGGAGCAGGTGGAGAAGGCCTTGTGCCTCCCCTCTGCAGAGCGCATCTTCAGGATGGCAGCCACAATGAAGACATAGGACAGGGTGATGAGCAGGGAGGGGATGGTGAGCACAATGACACTGACCGCAAACAGGGTGACCTCGTGGACGTGGGTGTCGGCACAGGCCAGCCTCATGACAGGGAGGACGTCACAGTAGAACAGGCTGATCTCCTTGCTGCTGCAGAAGGGCAGCCGGAAGATGAGCACAGTCAGCTGCAGGGCCAAGGCGAACCCCAGCACGAGGGACCCCACGGCCAGCTGCACACACACGCGCCAGCTCATGATGAGGGTGTAGCGCAGAGGGTGACAGATGGCCACAAACCGGTCGTAGGCCATGACGGCCAGCAGAATGCAGTCCACGCTGCCCAGGAAGATGAAGAAGAACATCTGGGTGCCGCAGCCTGGCAGGGAGATGAGGGTGCTCTCTGTGGACAGGACGCTGGCCAGGGTCAGAGGGACGATGGTGGAGGAGTAGAAGACCTCCAGAGCTGCCAGGTTTGCCAGGAAGAAGTACATGGGGGTGTGGAGACAGCGGTTCATCCAGATGGTGAGGAAAATGGAGAGGTTGCCAGTGATGCTGACCAGGTACATCCCGAGAAAGGTCACGAAAATCAGCACCTGCACCTCGGGGAGTCGGGAGAAGGGGCGGAAGTGGAAGTGGATCATCCCAGTTTGGTTTGCTTCCTCCATGTGTCCACTGCATTGGGCCTGCTGATAGCCCAGGCGCTGCCCCTGAGGACAGATCAATGTCAGGACAGAAGCTACTGCTGCATGATTCACCCAAATCTCGGCCTCACCATCCTGGATCACAGGTCTGACTGTCTTTACAACCAATCTGAAATTAGTAACTCTCCTACACAGCTTTTCTGTTGTCATCACCCAGAAGTAGTTGACTCCTGAACTATGTCTGGATGATTCACCTTTGTATCAGGATTATATATAATAACAATAGAAATATAACATGATTATCACATTAGGGATTCGTAGGTGTACAATCCCATTGTATTAAGTGACAATGTCATACAACCATGGCCTCTTCTTCTCCTCACCATCCAAAACTCTGTGCCCATTATACAATAACCCCATTATGCCCTTCTCCCACCCCCTTACTCATCTCTACTTCTATTTCTGTCTCTGTGCACATTCCCATTCTGGGTACCTCATGTAAGTGAAATCAGATGATTTATGTCCTTCTCTGACTGGCTCTTTTGACTGTGCATAATGCTTTCTAGGTACATCCATGTCTTAGTACATATTAAAATTATGTCATTTTTATGGATGAATTATATTCCATTGTCTGTATATGCTGCATTTTGTATATACACTTATCAGTTCATGGACAATGTAGCTTTTCTACTTTGGGCTATTGTATATCCTAAACCATAGTATACCACTCCCAAGCCACAGTCCCTCTGTTTCCTTGAAACCTTTTCTCTGGTCACACTATTGGGGTTGGAGAATCTAGGTTCTAATTCCTGATCTAATTGGCCAATGCTATGATCTTGGGCAGCCCTTTGAAGCTTTCTGTTTCACTGTCTTCATCTGTAAAGATGACAGTAAGACACCACTTGACATTGTCAGGAGAATGTACGTGCCTGACCCCTTTTAAATTCTGATGAATGCTAGTAATCCTGAAAACCACTCTTCTTCCACCTCTTCCAGATCACCTTGATGCTTCCAGCTTCCCCAAAGAAGTCTCCTTTGGATAATATCCTCATCCCTTCTCACCAAGACATCCGACATCTCTTCCACTAGTCTTCCACCAATGCTCACCATTTTTAGTTCCTTGGACTTTCCTCAGCATTAACATTTGCTGTAATGTCCCCTGTCTCTAATCCTAACTGATCGTGACTGAAAAAGACCACAAAACTCTGTCCCCTGGTGCCACAGCAGAGATTGGCATTCTCAACCCCAGCACCCTCCCCAAGCCCCCGAGTCAGCCCCTCTTTCCAGTCCTCACCAAGGCTAGTCCCTCACCTCGTTGCCCTTCTCTTCTACCCGCCCCCTTCCCTCATGCTCCGGCTCCAACTTCACACACACACAAAGAAGGAACAGAAGCCCCCGAGGCAGCTCTCCTTCATGCTCACCAGCTCTGGGCCTGCAGCGGTGTCTGCCGACCCGGCTGCCCATCACACACTCCCACCTGCCTCAGTGGGAGCGTCCCTCCTCCTTGGCATAAATACTGGCCTCCTGCTGGGCCCTCTGGGGTCTTGCTCCACAGATCCACTGCTCAAGCTCCAACACCTACCTCTGCCCCCCACTCTAGAGCGCCCTCAGCTCCCCCAGTATAAAGAAACTGCCCTCAGGGTTATGTCACCCTCCTGGCTCCTCCCAGAATGGACATCTGCTGTCCTTCCTTCATCATGGGCCGTGAGCTTCCACCTCACCCCTCCAGCTCCCTAGACCACTTTAATGAAGACCACCAAGGACTTCCAAGTTCCTGAATCCAATAATTTGACTTCATCTCTGTTACATTTACACCTAGTGGCGCTCCCTTTTCCTGAAAATTCCTCAGTCCTTGGCTCTGAGATGCTATTCTACCCTCTAGACACCCTATTCCCCAAATTTGGAGAGGTTGCTGTTCCTGTTGGTGATTCACCAAAGGAAGGTTTTGCTGGTTATGCAACAGTTACCCCCAGATCCATTCTCTGCCCAGCTCTGCCCTTTGGAAGGGTGGTCCCCAAGCACTGGCTGCCTCCTCACTATGTCCTTATATGGCAAGAAGAGGAAGCTGTGGTGCCTCTTCCGCTTCTATGAGGACACTAACCCCTTCATGGGACATTCATGCTCATGACCTGGTCTGAACCTGATTACTTCCCATAGGCCCCACTTCCTACATCCGTCTCATTGGAGGGCTACAATTTTTACATATGATTAAAGGAGGGGAAGGCAAACATTCAGTCATAAAACACTTTGCACGTAGAAGGGGAAATACTACTTTGGACTTTGCTTCTGAGGTCACCCAGCAAACCAAAACAATCACCTCCAGTAGAATGCACCTTTGTTTATTTTTTTCCATGTGGATGTCTGCAGAACCTGTGTGCACAGGATAATCACATAAGGGCATTGTTGCCTTTCAGAATGAGGCAAACAGTATTTCTGCTGGTTGCAGTTTTTCCATTAAACACTTGCTATACTTTTGTGTCCAGCAAGCCAGTCCTTCTAGTGTTTGACTCTTGCCTAATTTGCAAGTAAATATTTTCCTTTCCTTTTCTAAATGCTTCTACCTCTGTGCTATTGTCTGATAACACAGAGGGTTTTAGAACATAGGCTCCTTCATGGATGGTCAATTTCGATCTGGAAGTTTCTAAGAGTACATTGTTCCTTTATTGTTGAAATTGCCTTCCTGGGAGTAATAGCAGGATCGATCTCTCTCTCTCTCTCTCTCTCTCTCTCTCTATCTCTATCTCTATCTCTATCTCTCTCATGCATGTGTGTAGAAGTAAGTAAGGAAACCCAGCGTGCCCTTAACCCCTAATATTTGACCTCCATGAGTTAAATATGAAGAGCAAATTCAAGGACTAGAAAGAGAACTGTTGCCTCTAATAGGACCCTTACTGCTCCTTCAGAGCTGCATTCACTCCTATGCTCAGTGTTCATTACTGTGACCTCCATGGTCTCCAGGCTCCCTTCAGGCAGCCTCTGACTTCACTTCACCCTCATTGATACCCAGGACTGAAAACAGTGGCTAGAATTATAAAATCATGCTCTGACATGCACAAAGATAAACTGTCAGAATATAGAGAGTTTTAAAAAAACTCAAAATTTAAAAAAAACAAATAAGTGGGCAAATGAACTCAACAGACACTTCTCAAAAGAAATACAAATGGCCAACAATTATATGAAAAAAAAATTGTCCAATATCTTTAGCCACTAAGGAAATGCAAATCAAAGCTACACTAAAATTCCATCTCATTCCACTTAGAATGATCATCACCAAAGATACAAACACCAATAAATGCTGGCAAGAATGAGGGTGAAAGGAACATTTATATAAATTAATACCATCTTGGAAATCAGTATAAAGTTCCTCAAAAAGCTAAAAATAGATGTACCACATGATCCAGCTATACCACTTCTTGGCGTTTATCCAAAAGAACTGAAGTCAGCTTATTTTAGAGGTACATGCATACCCACATTTACTTACTACAGCACAATCCACAATAGCTGGTTTGCAGAGTCAGCCTAGGTGTCCATCAGCAGATGAATGGATAAAGAACATGAGGTCTAAATACACAGTGGAGTTTTACTCAGCCAAGAATAAAAAATTATTGGGGCTGGGGATGTGGCTCAAGCGGTAGCGCGCTCGCCTGGCATGCGTGCGGCCCGGGTTCGATCCTCAGCACCACATACAAACAAAGATGTTGTGTCCGCCGAAAACTAAAAAATAAATATTAAAAAAAAAAGAATAAAAAATTATTATATAAGAAGAAAAAAAATTCGCCATTTTCAGGAAAATGGATGAAACTAGAGACCATACTTTTGAGTAAATTAAGTCAGACTAAGAAAATTATTGTGTTTTCACTCACATGGGAAAGACAGAATAAAGAAATAAAGGAAAAGGGGTTCCATGAAAGTAAAGAGAAGACATGAGAGTAGAGGAGGGGACCAGGAGGGTGGAAGGGGGGCGTTGAGGTGTTAGGAAGTGAAATTGATCAGATTATGTTTTTATGGACACACGTATGCCACAATGAAACCCACCGTCCTATGTAATTAATATGCAGTAATTTTAGGTTCTACTAAGTGAGACTGATAGGACCAGTGACTCACATTCAGTCCTTTCAAAGTGGAAAAGACCATTTTAGAGCTCTGATACCAGTGGGGCATCTCCCTTCTCAAGAGAAAATCAGCAATTTTCTGGAATAGTTTTAAAATGTTAAATGCACTGAATATCCACTCCACATTAGAGAAGTTATTCTAAAGGAATAATCTGGAATTGGGCGCAATGGCACACGCCTGTAATCCCAGGGCTCAGGAGGTTGAGGCAGGGGGATCGCCAGTTCAAAGCCTGCCTCAGCAACCTCGAGGTGCTAAGCAGCTCAGTGAGATTCTGTCTCTAAAGAAAATACAAAATAGGGCTGAGGATGTGGCTCCGTGGTCAAGTGCCCCTGAGTTCAATCCCCAGTACCCAACCACGCTCCCCCAAAAAAAGAAAGAATCTGAAACGTGAAACCAAATATATAAAGGATATGTGCGGTACTGTTCAACATTTTCTAAAGGGAAATAATCAAGTATTCATATCATCGATTATTATATTACCATTGAGATGATAATTAAAATTATAAAACTTTGGTTGGGGATGTGGCTCAACTGGTAGCGTGCTCGCCTAGCATGCATGAGGCACTGGGTTCAATCCTCAGCACCACGTAAAAATAAAGACATTGTGTCCACCTAAAAAAAAACTAAAATAAATATTTAAAATTATAACGCTTTTGAGAGAAAAATGAGATTTTGATTGTCTTCATGCTTTTCCCTGTTTTTCTTTTTTAATTTCTTGTCAGGAACGTATTTATTATTGAAATTATGAAAACGTCATTGGCTTACGATTCCCATTGAGAGCCTAGGCTAGTGCAATATATACACCACCAGGTGTACAAGCTGTTATAGTTGGAGTCAGATTTAACACCTAGATATGGCCACAGAGTCCCTGTAGTTGGCTATCAGGCCATCCATGAGCAAACTAAATCTAGATAATTTTGATATTTGTATTTATTTATGGATACAAGTTGATCTTGGCCTTGGATAAGATTGTAGTTGTGGTCTTGTTTCTTCCTATTTTCCCTTTCCCTTCCCTTCTAACTTTTTTCTTTACCTTTACTTCTCCTTACAATGAACCCTCAATGTTTAGCTTACTATTCCAGACCCTTCCGATCTTGTAAAGAATTCTAAACCTTTATTCTAGCAAATAGCAGTTTTCTTCCCATTGGGTCTGTTGATTTAATGAACATGTTTCCCAAAGTTAAATCAGTGCATTGCACGATAACTCCAAGAAAGCACATCCCTCAAACATTCTACCAAGTTTCCTTTAGAACAGCAATGTGGTTTCACACAGCTTTCAAAATGAGGGAGAAGGCTCTCTGTGTGGAATATGTCTGAAATACTTGAAGAGTGCAGAATTCTCAACACACTCCCCACCCCAGAAACACACATTCTTCTCTCTGAATGGACACACAAATGTCATCCTACCTGACCAGGCATGTTACACAGTCTCTGCTTCCCTTTATGCCTTAGCTGCTGGGAAGCCCAACACAGCTTTATGCTCAACTCCAGTATCTCCATTTCTATTTAACTTTTGCCTTTTATCCTGTGCAGTTAATGTTGATCTCATTGTGACTCAAGTTTTAGTGCAAGGTATTCTGTTTTTAGTAGCATTCAAAGCATAATAAATATATTAAACAAAAAAAAAAAAGTTCTTCTTGCCTTTTTGGTCTTCATCCAAGGCATTGATGAGTGAGTGAGAACTCTCCCCACTGTCCACTCTCAAGCGTGCTCCTCCTCTGAGTTCTCCTCAGTGGATAAAGTGACAATGCTGGGAACTTCTGAGGCAGCCAGCAGTCCCTTCCCTGTGCACCTAAGCTGCCTCTGCTGCTGTGCACTTGCTTGATACTTGGGTTGGTCAACTCCAGGTCTCTTCTTACCCAGGAAATGTCAGGCCTCAGGAAGGTGACATCCTCTGATTAGTCACTTTTGTGGTTCCAGAATTACCTGCAAAGACTTGACCAACATCTGTGCAGAGAGCCCTTCTTTTCCCAGAAGGACCTTCCCATTTCTCCTTTCCTTCTTCCTTCCCTCAAGGGGGGAAAACAGTACAGTTGTTCATACATTGAGTCATCTGGGGAATGCTTATTGAGCATCTGCTACTATGTGTGCACTGGGTGTGTAACTTAGAAATTGAGACGATCACAGAGTATTTTCTGGTGGTTCCAACAAAACAAATATTCTTCCTATAAGACACTCCTTTCTCACTACCCACAGGCAACCTAGAAAACCGGTCACCTTTCCAGGGAGACAGAGCTGTCCTCATCCTCAGCAGGGGGAACGTCTGCTAGTGTGAGTATCATTGGCATAAGTAGTGACACCTCACTGGCTCCAGAGCTAACCTGCTGCCCCACTCCCTGTGGGACTCAGTGCCAGAAGCCCCTCCCAGGATCAGGAATCCCCAGGTGGTAGCATCCCAGGCCATGCCCCAGGCTCCAGAGCACACAGCACTCCACTGGCAGGTCTTCCTCATGCCTTTCCTCCCTCCTGCCCACAGGGGCTGCAGCCATATCTTACCTGAGACTGAGCAAAGCCCGAGCTGTGATCATCTTCTTACCATCTAGGGAACCCTGGAGCTGACTCTCTGAGAAACCCCCTTCCCTGGGAACAGCACACGTTTAGACACCTCACCCCTTCCCTGCGGCCTCTGCACAAGGGAAGAGGGCCAGACCTGGGGACCTGCAGGCTGGGAACTCTGGGCCTCACCCTGCATCTCCTTGCTGTGAATTCCCTGCCCACTCCGACTCCACCAAGTCCCAGGAGGCTGACTTGGCTTTCAACTGGACCATCCCCAGTAGGACTTTGAACACAAGGGGACATGATATTCTAAGCTGTTTTCATTGTTACTAGCTGTAGCTGTATTTTAATCATTGCTTAAAATTTTATTCTCCAAGTTTAACTGAAGTTAACAAGATACTATTTATTTATTTATTTATTTTGGCACTGGGGATTGAGCGCAGGGGACTTTATCACTGAACTGTATCCCAAGTTCTTTCAATTTTTTTCGACATTTTTATTGGTGCATTATAGTTGTACATGTTGAGGGGCTTTGTTGCTACATATTTGTACACCCACACAATATAGCAATACAATTTGTCCAGTATCACTCCCCAGCACTTTCGCCCTCTTTCCTCCCCTCCCACCTCTTGGTCTCTTTCTGCTACTGATCCCCCTTTGATTTTTAGGAGATCCACCCCAACTTTGTTTTCTTTTATCCCCTCTAGCTTCTGCACATAAGAGAAAATATAGGATCCTTAACCTTCTGAGTTTGACTTATTTTGATTAACATGATGGTCTCTAGTTCCATCCATTTTCCTGTAAATGCCATGATTTCATTTTTCTTTATGGCTAAGTAAAACTCCATTGTGCATATACACCACATTTTCTTTATTCATCCATTGATGGACACCTAGGCTGGTTCCATAGTTTGGCTATTGTGAATTGTGCAGCTGTAAACATGGGTAGGCATGTATCATTGTACTATGGGGACTTTAATTCTTCAGGGTAAATACTGAGGAGAGGTATAGCTGAGTCCTATGGTGGTTCCATACCTAGTCTTTTGAGGAGCCTCCATATTGATTTCCACAGTGGTTGTACTAATTTACAGTCCCACCAAGTGTTCCTTTTTCTCCACATCCTCTACAGCATTTATTATTTCTTGTATCCTTGATGACTGCCATTCTGAATAGGGTGAGATGAAATCTCAGTGTAGTTTTGATTTACATTTGCCTTAATTACTAATGATGCTGAACATTTTTTCATGTATTTTTTTCCATTTGTATTTCTTCTTTTGAGAAGTGTCTGTTGAATTCATTTGCCCATGTTTTAATTGGGTTATTTGATTTTTTGTTATAAAGTTTTTTGCACTCTTTATATATTCTAGACATTAATCCTCTGTCAGAGGAGTCCTTTCTATTTTTTATTTTAAGACAAGTTCTTGCTAAGTTGCTGAGGCTGACCTCAAATAGACAATCCTCCTGTCTCAGCCTCTCAAGTAGCTGCAGTTACAGGTGGGCATCAAAGAACCGAGCTAAGATAGGCATCTTAATTTATTCAAGTAAAGACTAAGTTTTGCACCTAGGCAAATCCTTATAATCCTCCAAATTTTAGCTGCCACCTGTTTGATGAAGCCTTACTCTGATACCTTACTTCTCCCACTTACCTCTAGAAAGGAAAAATCACTCCATACTTCATGCTTCATGGTGGTTTTCTGCTATCCCAATTACAGCAGTCATCACTCTCTGGGGTGTTTACTGTGCATCTCTTCTTCCACCCCTAGTAGGAGGGGTCCTGAGTGACTGGTCCAGACAGGTATTGCATCAAAGCTCCTCGTGTGATGCTGAGCACAGGGCATATCTCCAGTATTCATTGATTGTACTCCTTTATTCATTCACCAAATGTTGTTCCAAACCCAACCACATCCCTTATAAATGAAGTGATTTAGGTTTGGTTATTTGTGGGGAATTTTGTTTGGCAAGGAAAAATCACTGGGGAGAGCGTCTAGAGCCTTGCACATCCTAAGCCTGCCCTCTACCACCGAGCTGCCTCCCCAGCTCACTCCCCAGCAGTGCATAGGCAAACTGCTGATATTGATTCTGGCCAAGGATGGTCTAAAATGGACAAAATAATTTTTTCCAGCTGGGCATGGTAGCACACACCGGTAATCCCAGCTGCTTGGGGGGCTGAGGCAGGAGGATCGCAAGTTCAAAGCCAGCCTCAGCAAGGTAGGCAAACTGCTGATATTGATTCTGGCCAAGGATGGTCTAAAACAGACAAAATAAATTTTTCCAGCTGGACTTGGGATTACAGGTGGCACACACCTGTAATCCCAGCTGCTTGGGGGGCTGAGGCAGGAGGATCTTGAGTTCAAAGCCAGCCTCAGCAACCGCAAGGTGCTAAGCAGCTCAGTGAGACCCTGTCTCTAAATAAAATACAAAATAGGGCTGGGGTGTGGCTCAGTGGCAAAGTGTCCCTGAGTTCAATCCTCAGTACCAAAACTTTGATTATCCATAAACAAACTTCATGATTTATATTTCATCTGAGTAATGGATATACATTTACCTAATATGTTTATTGACTTAAATTCAGCTCACTCACTTTATATGACATGGTAATGTGTATAATTCTTGTACTAGTCATATATCTTTATCAGTCACTTTTATATAACTACAAAAAAAAATGTTGAAATGCTCATTCATCTATCGCCTAAAACTCAATTTCAGTATATTTACTTACTGAAAACTCTGGAATCTTTGTTGAAGAGAAGGCCTTCAGGGTGTGTGTATATATGTGTGTGTGTGTGTGTGTGTGTGTGTGAGAACTTGGCAGTTTGTCAGAGTCATCTTGAAAGAAAAACACAGCCCTTTTACTGAAGAAATAGTTACCAGCCATATGAGAGTCTAATTATGTGTATCCTGATCTGGAATATACTTCAGGAAAATACAGGTAGTCAGGTGTCCATGTAGAAAGACCAGAAACAATGGTTGTATTGCCCTAGAGTAGTAGTTGCAAACTGCTGGTCCACACGTTCACACATTACAAAGAAACTGTGGATGGGTTTTCAGATGGTTTGTTAGCAGACTGATGGTCATTCCCAGAGCTGTAAGATGCTACGTATAGCAGCTGATGGGCTTGAGTTGGGACTCCATTTATATGGACTCTAGAACCTTTTCACTACAGCAAGACCAAGTCTCCTCTGAGTGACACCAGTTGCAGTAACATGCAGTATTTTACTGATTTCATCCAAACAAAATGTTTTTAACCTTTCTCTTTAAGGTCTTCAGTTTTCTCCTACCACTTCCATTTCCCCTCCCTCTTTCTATCCATTTCTTTCTCTCTTCTTTTTCCCACACCCCTGATTATGATTTTTCACTGAATTTCATATGCCTCATAAGTTATAGGTGCTAGGTAAATATCATTTTGTTAGAGTCTGTAAACAAGTCTGGATGGTGCCTGGCAAAATGCCAGAGGGAGTGGTTTGTGAAGTAACACCAGCGAGCCATTAAGTGTGGAGATTTCTTATTGGTTGACTGCTGTATCTAGTTTATGCTAATTAAGATAAGTTGTGTGGAATGGATAAATACCTCTGTTGTCCTACAATAAAAGGCTCCCACTCCTGCTGTATCAACGTACACAAGTTGTTCGTAACCCCCCTGGTTATTTTGCTGCAGCCGGACTGCGACATCATTTTTTATAGCTTCAGGAAGAAAAATCTACTGACTCTTTAGCAGGTGGCACCAACCTACAGTCATCTTCTGGTCCATCTTCTAGAACCAGGTTCTAATGAGTTTGCAAGAGAAAGTGATGGTGCCCAAGGAGAACGTGAGGATGTTTCTAGAACAATGCACCATTGTTCTCCCAGGATGCTATCTCCACATTGTCCACTGGCTCACTGTATGCTTCTGACTGACCCCAGCATTTCAACCTGGTTCTCCCAAGTTCGTCTGCAGACCACATTGTGCACAGTAGGCATGTATGTGCTGAGTCCCTGTGGCCTGGGCAGGATCAGCCTGTCTTGGTGTTGACAGATGAAGCCTTAACCAAAACCCACTTCTCTCTTCTCTAGGAACAGTAAACAGAGAGATGCTGCAGTAAATGTTGTGCGTCCACAAAGATCCTTGTTTTCCTTGCTAAGAGGATAGATCAGAGTAGTGAGTGCAGAATTTCATTACAAAAAAAAAAAAAAACATGAGGGCTGGGAGAATCACTTAGTGGTAAAGTGTGTATTTAACATGCAGGACACTCTAGGTTCAATCCCTGCCATGAAAAAGAAAATCAGCAAATCATTACATTTTTACTATCTTTCTTTGAACCCTTAAATATATATGAAAGGATTTCTGTTCAGGAAGGGGAAGAAGACCAGAATCTAAAGGGCTGCATTTTCAAATGGCTTACATGTTGACTGTTACAGTCTGGTTTCTATAACAACAGATTCATTTCATTTGGAAACAAAAGTTTTATCCTATCTATAGATGATCCCCACTTAACCATGGCTCCACTTACAATTTTATGATTGCATGAGGAATGCTAGAGCTCCATGCATCTGGGAGACACCCTACTTCTAGTTTTGAATTTTGATCTTTTCTGGGGCCACTGATGTGCAATACAGCACTCTCTGAGAAAGATGGGCAGCAGCAGCAAGCCTCAGCTCTGAGCTAGCCACATGACCCAGAGGGTAACCCACCGCAGCTCTACAATGTACTGTTGCTAATAGATGCTGTTTTGTACGTTAGGTGTATTTCAGCATTTTCAACTGTGATATTTTCAACTTCAATGGGTTTATTGTGATGCAAACACGTTTTAAGTTGAGGAGCATCTATAGTACCATTTCTCTAAATCTTCTCTGTTTAGTTCCTTTGCTCATAAATAAATAGGTTATTTTGGGGTTTGGGTGTTATGTTTTTTTGTTTTATATATATATATATATATATATATATATATATATATATATATATATATATATATNTATATATATATATATATATATCTCTATCTCCTAGGTCATAATGCTCTGTAAGAAGAGTAACTTGCAAGGATATTCCCCATTCTGTAGGTTTTCTTTTCAAATTCTTAATTGTTCCCTTCACTGGTACCATATTTTTTATACTTTAACAGATAAAGAATTAGAGACCCAGGGAGAGAATTTCCTATTTCTGTGTCCTTCCAGTTCTCTTCTGCAGAATGCCCTTCCCTCTCCTCTGTGCAAGTCCAGAGGCTTGGAGACCTGTGACGGCACTGATCAGATACAACCTCCCACCATCAAAATCACCTCAATGCCCTGTCTCTCCTCTGTGGCATCACAAAATTTATTATTGGTAATTGAGCGCTGAGTCCACAAACTCCTCCCGACCTCTAATTCCTTTAAACAGGGTTGCTACTGGCTTATGTCCCCACTTCCTGCTCCACTCATCCCACCTGGGTACATGGTACATAATACAGAGTGGAGTCCAATAAATACATGATTGCTGCTTTGCCAAACCTTGCTGAAAGAATAGATCACTAAATACCAGTAGGTGGAAGAATGAATGATCTTGCCCCACCTTAGGAAATGTTGTTAAGCCGTCCATGTTGGGAGGCAAATAAGACTCAAACAGCAAGCATCGTTCTATTCAGGCCACACAGAGCCATGGTAGGGACTCCTTTCCCTGCCTCGCACTTTAGTCAGTGTCATCCCAGAATTAACTCTGGCAGACCTGAATCCAGACCAAACCACACGCTCCTTCTGCTACCCACAGAGGCTCCATTACCAAAGCAACATTGCCATGTCAGGCACACTCATCAGGAGAAAGGATAGGCCCATGAGATGTATTATGAGACAGAGAAAGAAGAATGAGGAGAAGGAAAAAGGAAGGAGAAGGAGGAGGAGAAGCACACAGGCAGAGAATTTGAGAAGCAGAGTGATAGTCAGAGATGAACATGGACACACATTATTTCCAGAGTAAAGATCAAAAATCAGAATCTATAAATCTGTTAAACTCTAGTGCGTCCCCTAGAACATCTTTCTGAAAGATAAATTAAGATTCAAGATTAATAATTGATGGGAGTTCATAACCCACTTGAATCAAAGTGTGAAATATGATATATCAAGAAATTTGTAATGTTTTGAACAACCAACAATAAAAAATTTAAAAAAAAAATAAATTAGGCACAGTAAGAGATTAATGGCAATACCTAACAATAAAATAGAATAATTATAACAACATGCTATAATAAAACTTATTTAAAATGTAAAAAAAAAGATTAATAATTGAAAAACAAACTCAGTATTCATAAGAGGATTGTGGAAATGTTCCGAGATTGATTTATTGATTTACATATTATTCCTGGTTTTGCTCTGTTCAACAGTATGATGTTTCCACTGTCTTTCCTACCCCCATTCCCTCTCCCTTTATCTCCCACCCCTTAACCCTATCTAGTGTTAATCTAAACCTCCAATACCCGCCCCCCAATCCCATCATGAATCACCATCCTTATATCAGGAAAAAACATTCAGCATTTGGTTTTTTTGGGATTGGCTAACTTTACTTAGCATTATATTCTCCAACTCCATCAATTTACCTGCAAATGCCATGATTTTATTCTCTTTTATTGCTGAGTAATATTCCATTGTGTATATGTAACACAGTTTCTTTATCCATTCATCTACTGAAGGGCATCTAGGTTGGTTCCACAGTTTAGCTATTGTGAATTGTGCTGCTATAAAATATTGATATAGGTGTGTCCCTGTAGTATGCTGTTTTAGAGTGAGGAGAGAGACAGCTGGGTCAAATGGTGGTTCCATTCCCAATTTTCCAAGAAACCTCCATATTGCTTTCCATATTGGCTGCACCAATTTGCAAGTACATGTATGAAGACACGAATGGTGTAACTCTACTTGGTATACAATCAGAGATATTAAATAAAAAAGTGCACTATATGTGTACTATGAATATTAATGCATTCTGTGGTCATATATAACAAATTAGAGTAAATAAAAATAAATAAATTTTCAAAAAGTGTGTGTTTGAGATTGCTGAGAACCTGAGTACCACAACAGGAGATAAGTCCAAGAAAGGACAAGATTTTATATGGGGTGGTAATAACCACATTCACTGCAATCTCTCCCTTTAAAAGTCATGAAGTATTTTCACTGAATGTATCTGGGGATTCTCCTAACATAGCTACATACCGGGAGGTTATTAGTCCTCATTCTGGAGATGAAGAAACTGAAGGCGACAAAAAAAAAAAATGATATTTCAAAGTACTG
Organism: Marmota marmota marmota; assembly: GCF_001458135.2. Lineage (NCBI taxonomy): Eukaryota > Metazoa > Chordata > Mammalia > Rodentia > Sciuridae > Marmota > Marmota marmota. The sequence goes on along the minus strand of NW_026000174.1, from coordinate 62,329,156 downwards.
CAATCAGGAAGCCTAACAGTATGAAACCATTGCCCCGTCAGCCCCCATCTCCTCCTCTTGCAGTTGACTTGTGGTCTTCTGCGGGAAGCCATGGTGAACTGTGCATGAACTAAAGCTATGTTGAAGCCATTAGGCAGGAAAGCCTGGTATCAGGAACTCCCAGTAGGAATCCTGCTGGTTTGAGAATTCCTGGTTCATGTAGCATCCTGCCTAGCTCCAGCTCAAATTCTTGCATAGCCCAGGAGATGGGAGTGCCCCCATGGAGCCTCCCAGAGATGGGTGTGGCTTGCCAAATGCCAATCAACCTTTTTACAGCAAGACCCCTGCCTGCGGGAAAACAATCACCTAGCCAAGACTCCTCCCCCTGAAACCTTCTCCCTGCCTTTGATGTACTCCCCCTTAAGTAATCAGAACCTTTTTTTAGTTGTTCAGTTCCATCTCCCATCAGGACTGGAGGACCCATCAGGCACTCCTCTTTGAATCTAATTTCTGGCTCTGTCTTTATTTCTTACTAACTATTTCAGATTTTTTATTTCCCAGGCAGCTCCTGCCTCCTCAGCAGGAATCTACCCTGTGGGGGTGCTGGTCACCTGTCAATCTTCCCTGGGAGGTGTTGTGGAGGAACAGTCAGAGTGCTCGCTGTGCTAGAGCACAAGGAACCTCATCATTGCTCTCTTCAAAGCCTCCTTAAGCTCCCTGCTCCTCATGCTGTAGATCAAGGGGTTCAGCACAGGGGTGACAAATGTGTAAACCACAGACACCACCTGGCCCCTGTCTGGAGAGTACCTGGAGCTGGGGCACAGGTAGATGACACTTGTGCACCCATACTGCAGGAGGACCACAGTCAGGTGGGAGGAGCAGGTGGAGAAGGCCTTGTGCCTCCCCTCTGCAGAGCGCATCTTCAGGATGGCAGCCACAATGAAGACATAGGACAGGGTGATGAGCAGGGAGGGGATGGTGAGCACAATGACACTGACCGCAAACAGGGTGACCTCGTGGATGTGGGTGTCGGCACAGGCCAGCCTCATGACAGGGAGGACGTCACAGTAGAACAGGCTGATCTCCTTGCTGCTGCAGAAGGGCAGCCGGAAGATGAGCACAGTCAGCTGCAGGGCCAAGGCGAACCCCAGCACGAGGGACCCCACGGCCAGCTGCACACACACGCGCCAGCTCATGATGAGGGTGTAGCGCAGAGGGTGACAGATGGCCACAAACCGGTCGTAGGCCATGACGGCCAGCAGAATGCAGTCCACGCTGCCCAGGAAGATGAAGAAGAACATCTGGGTGCCGCAGCCTGGCAGGGAGATGAGGGTGCTCTCTGTGGACAGGACGCTGGCCAGGGTCAGAGGGACGATGGTGGAGGAGTAGAAGACCTCCAGAGCTGCCAGGTTTGCCAGGAAGAAGTACATGGGGGTGTGGAGACAGCGGTTCATCCAGATGGTGAGGAAAATGGAGAGGTTGCCAGTGATGCTGACCAGGTACATCCCGAGAAAGGTCACGAAAATCAGCACCTGCACCTCAGGGAGTCGGGAGAAGGGGCGGAAGTGGAAGTGGATCATCCCAGTTTGGTTTGCTTCCTCCATGTGTCCTCTGCATTGGGCCTGCTGATAGCCCAGGCGCTGCCCCTGAGGACAGATCAATGTCAATCAGATGCTTCTTCATCTATAAAGACAGGACAGTATCATTCTCAAGAGCCTCAGGAGACTAAATGTGGCGGCTCCCTAGTAAGCTCTCATGAATGCTAGTAATCCTGAAAACCACTCTTCTTCCACCTCTTCCAGATCACCTTGATGCTTCCAGCTTCCCCAAAGAACTCTCCTTTGGGCTCTATTCTCTCTCATCTAACAAAGATGTCTGATGCTTCTTTTCCACTAGTCTTCCACCAATGCTCGCCATTTTCACGTCCTTCTGTGAGCCCTAACACCTACTGTAATGTCCCCTGTCTCTAATCCTAACTGATCGTGACTGAAAAAGACCACAAAACTCTGTCCCCTGGTGCCACAGCAGAGATTGGCATTCTCAACCCCAGCACCCTCCCCAAGCCCCCGAGTCAGCCCCTCTTTCCAGTCCTCACCAAGGCTAGTCCCTCACCTCGTTGCCCTTCTCTTCTACCCGCCCCCTTCCCTCATGCTCCGGCTCCAACTTCACACACACACAAAGAAGGAACAGAAGCCCCCGAGGCAGCTCTCCTTCATGCTCACCAGCTCTGGGCCTGCAGCGGTGTCTGCCGACCCGGCTGCCCATCACACACTCCCACCTGCCTCAGTGGGAGCGTCCCTCCTCCTTGGCATAAATACTGGCCTCCTGCTGGGCCCTCTGGGGTCTTGCTCCACAGATCCACTGCTCAAGCTCCAACACCTACCTCTGCCCCCCCACTCTAGAGCGCCCTCAGCTCCCCCAGTATAAAGAAACTGCCCTCAGGGTTATGTCACCCTCCTGGCTCCTCCCAGAATGGACATCTGCTGTCCTTCCTTCATCATGGGCCGTGAGCTTCCACCTCACCCCTCCAGCTCCCTAGATCACTTTAATGAAGACCACCAAGGACTTCCAAGTTCCTGAATCCAATAATCTGTTGCATATATACCTAGTGGCGCTCCCTTTTCCTGAAAATTCCTCAGTCCTTGGCTCTGAGATGCTATTCTACCCTCTAGACACCCTATTCCCCAAATTTGGAGAGGTTGCTGTTCCTGTTGGTGATTCACCAAAGGAAGGTTTTGCTGGTTATGTACCACTCATCCCCGGATCCATTCTCTGCCCAGCTCTGCCCCTTGAAAGGCTGGTCCCCATGCATTACGTCATCAGGGCTCCTTCACTCTCTGGCTTCTGGTAGGACAGAAACAGGCAGAAGAATGAAGAACAGTATGAAGACAGGCAAGGTATTTATCCCATGCATTCCATGCCACCTCCTCCTCCCTCTTCCCTATTGGTTCTACGATAGCAGTTCTGGGTGGGTGGCCTGACCCCCATAGCACCAGGTACAGCTGGGCTCAGTTCCCTCACAGTGTCACTTCCACCATTGCTAGCCCTGAGTGCCTCATCACCCCTTATATATTCCAGGAATTCTGCCCTTACCCCCGTAAATGGTCCCAAACTGATGCCTGTCCACAACTTGTTACATACAGTTGGTTTTAACAATAGTTATTTAATGCTTAAAGGGAAAAAAAATATTGTGTTTTAATTCATTCTAGAGTCTCTTGTGTATAGTGGTTTACACCTATATCCCAGAAGCTGAGGCCAGAGGATCACAAGTTCAAGACCAGCCTGGGCAACAAAGAGAGACTATCTCAAACTAAAAAATAAAAAGAGCACTAGGCAGGGTCGTGCATGCCTGTAATCCCAACACCCCAGGAGGCTGATGCAGGAGGATCAAAGCCAGCCTCAGCAAAAGCAAGGCTTTGGGGCTGGGGATGTGGCTCAAGTGGTAGCGTGCTCGCCTGGCATGTGTGCGGCCCAGGTTCGATCCTCAGCACCACATACAAACAAAGATGTTGTGTCCGCCGAAAACTAAAAAATAAATATTAAAAAACTCAAAAAAAAAAAAAAAGCAAGGCTTTGCTAAGCAATTCAGTGAGACCTTTTCTCTAAATAAAATACAAAATAGGGGTGGGGATGTGGCTCAATGGCCAAGTGCCCCTGGGTTCAGTGCTGGTACCCCCAAAAATAAAATAAGATAAAACAAAAAGGGCTGTGCATGTAGCTCAGTGATAATATCCCTGTGTTCATTCCCCAATTCCAAAAAGATAAAATCTCTTATTTTTTTTCTTTGCACCACTTATGATCAATAGAAATGCATTTCTAAGCAAGTTTTTATGGGATCTAAAACAATTAGACTCACACACACACACTCACTCACACACAAAAACAAACATACAGACAAGCACACACCATATCCCCTGGAGAAAACTAACCTGACACTTATCCTTGTTCTAAAGAGTAAACACTTGTGTTAAACAGTTCAGAGTGTTATTTTAAAATAGCATAGACTGAGTGGCTTAGACAAGACTTTCATTGCTCACAGTTCTGGAGGCTGGTAACTCCAAGTTCAGGGTGCTACAAAACTGGCTCTTAGTGAGGGCCCTCATCCTGGACAGCAGATGCTGCCTTCTCACTGTATGCTCTTATGGCAGTGAGAGGAAGCTGTAGTGTCTCTTCCCCTTCTATGAGGACACTAAACCCTTCAAGGGACATGCATGCTGAATCCCCTGAAACTGATTACTCCCCACATGCCCCACTTCCTAAGACCATCACAACGGGAGCTACAGTTTTAACGTGAGTTTGAGCAGGAGAGACCGCAACATACCTCACATGACATGAAAGGTGGAAAAATGTTACTTGGCACTTAGCACCCTGCAGTGACCAGATCATCCCCAAAAGACTGAATTTTGCTCTACTCCTGTCTGAAGATACGCCGTGACCTTTGTACACATAATGATCCCTTAACCTCTTTGTTGCTTCTTCTCACACAGAATAAGTCATGCTTGGTATTCCTGCTGATGGCAGCTTTTCCTCTAAATACTAGCTCTCAATGCCCAGTTTGCAAGTAAAATGTTTATTTTTCTTTTTTTCCGAAGTGCTTCTAACTCTGTGCTCTCATCTGACGATGCAGTGTTTTGGCACAGCTTTACCTGGGCAAGTGGGATAGACTATCGGCTCCTTCATGGCTGGTCAATTTCCATATGGAAGTTTGTAAGAGTATGTTGTTCCTGAAGAGGTGAAATTGCATTCCTGCGAGCAATGGCAGGAGCACATTCCCCCTCCCCCTCCTCTCTCTCCCTCTCTATCTCTATCTCTATCTCTCTCTCTCTATCTCTATCTCTATCTCTTACTGTCTCTGTCTCCAGGGTAAGTAAAGAAGCCCAGCAGACCCTTTACCCCAAACATTTGACTTCCATGAGTTCAACATGAAGGGGGAAGTCGGGGACTAGAAAGAGAATCGTTATCTCTAACACAGTGCTGTGTTCACCTCTGGGCTCACTTCTTTGTAATTGTCCCCTCCATGGTCTCCAAGCTCCATGGGGTAGCCACCGACTCCACTTCACCCTCACTAATACCCAGGACCCACATCAGTGCCCGGCACTTGATAATTATGCTCTGACGCAAACACTGAGGTTTTATTGAGATTAGTAGTACTGGTGACTCACATCAGTAAGTTCAAAATAGAAAAGGTCATCTTTATTTTCTACCTCTGAAACTATTAGAGCATACCCTTTCTGAGGAGAGAATTGGCAACTTTCAAGAAGAGTTTTTAAATGTTCCATGATTAAACCAACGCTCCACATTAAAAGTTGTCCCAACAAAACAGACCAGAACATGGACCCAAATGCATTAAGATGCGTCCAAGATGGTTTAACAGTTTTTACGGTGAGTTAAAGTTCAAGGCAATGGTGGGGTATTCATATGATCAGCTCCTACATTCCCATTAAAATTGTTCCACTTAAGAGGTTTAATGAAGTAAGTGCTGATAACGTAATGCTGACTCAGGAAACAAAGTGGCACATAGGGTGTCGGCAATGAGGTCATCCCCCCAAAAGGAAACCAACCCTCCACGCTTAGCATTTTAGAGAGAATTAGGAGATTGATATTTTCTTTATACTTTTCCTCTATTGTTCAAATTTTCTGTAAAGAACATTTGTTTATTTTTTTAAGTCATAAAAATGTTATTGACATTTTAAACTCCCATTTGAGCAAGGGACACAAACGTCCCAGTAATTGCAGAACCATTAATTGTCAGAACCAGAATTAACATGGAGATATGGCCACACAACCTGGATGATGATGAGAAAATGATGCCATCCAAGCTGCTGCTTATAATGTCCCTCCCTCCCCCCTCCCTTCCTTCTTTCCCTCTCTCTTTTTTCTTTAGCCTTACCTCTTCTTTAAATGAACTTTTTTGAGGTTTGATTCACCACTCCAGCCTTTTGAGATCTTGCGAAGAATTCTAATTCATCACTCTAAAATGTCAGTGTCTGTCCATGGTCATCTGTAAATACAATGAACCTGTGTCTCAAAGCTCACTGTGCATATTGGACTATTGCCCCAGGAAGCCACATTCCTTACACATACTTCTCTAGAGAGTCAACCAGATTTTCTTTAGAACATCGACAAGTTTTCAAGTATGTTTCAAATTTAAAAAAAAAAAATTCTGTGTAGAATATGTCTGAAATGCTTGAAAACCTCAGTGAATTCCATTTGTTTAAACCAGTGCATTGTTTACAGAAGGAATGTGATCCTGAGTTCTTAACACACTGCCACCAACTTCAGCCCCCACACATATACGTTCCTGTTTCTGAATGGAGACATGGATATCATCCTTCTTGACCATGAATGCTACATGTTTCCCTTTATGCCTTAGCTGCTAGGAAGCCCAACAGTAAGCTTGATACTTAATTAATGAATAATCCTCAGCCTCAATTTAAAAATTAAATAGATGTCACCATTTGTATTTAATTTGTCCATTTTATTCTATGCAGTTGATTTGGCTCTTAGGGTTTTATTATAAGGTATTGTACTTCTTCTTGCCATTTTGGTCTTCATCCAAGGCATTGATGAGTGAGTGAGAACTCTCCCCACTGTCCACTCTCAAGCATGCTCCTCCTCTGAGTTCTTCTCAGTGGGATAAAGTGCCAATGCTGAGAGCTTCTGATGCAGCCAGCGGTCCCTTCCCTGTGCACCTAGGCTGCCTCTGCTGCTGTGCAATCGCTTGCTACTTCAAGATTGGGTGGGTCAGCTCCAGGTCTCTTCTTACCCAGGAAATGGCAGGCCTCAGGAAGGTGACATCCTCTGATAGGTCACTTTTGTGGTTCCGGATTACCTCCAAAGACTTGGTCAACATCTGTGCAGGGACCCCTTCCCAACCCAGAAAGTGCTGGGGTGTCTAACTTAGAAACTGATTATCTTACAGGATATTTGCTGGGTGTCCTAACCCCTGCAAGAGATGGTATACACCCCTTTCTCACTACCCACAGGCAACCTAGAAAACTGGTCACCTTTCCAGGGAGAGACAGAGCTGTCCTCATCCTCAGCAGGGGGAACGTCTGCTAGTGTGAGTATCATTGGCATAAGTAGTGACACCTCACTGGCTCCAGAGCTAACCTGCTGCCCCACTCCCTGTGGGACTCAGTGCCAGAAGCCCCTCCCAGGATCAGGAATCCCCAGGTGGTAGCATCCCAGGCCATGCCCCAGGCTCCAGAGCACACAGCACTCCATGGGCAGGTCTTCCTCATGCCTTTCCTCCCTCCTGCCCACAGGGGCTGCAGCCACATCTTACCTGAGACTGAGCAAAGCCCGAGCTGTGACCATCGTCTTACCACCTAGGGAACCCTGGAGCTGACTCTCTGAGAAACCCCCTTCCCTGGGAACAGCACACATTTAGGCACAGTCACCCCTTCCCTGCGGCCTCTGCACAAGGGAAGAGGGCCAGACCTGGGGACCTGCAGGCTGGGAACTCTGGGCCTCACCCTGCATCTCCTTGCTGTGAATTCCCTGCCCACTCCGACTCCACCAAGCCCCAGGAGGCTGACTTGGCTTTCAACTGGACCATCCCCAGTAGGACTTTGAACACAAACAGGAATTGTTTGGGGACGTGATAGTCTAAGCTGTTTTAATTGCTACTAGCCTTAGCTGTACTTTAATCATTGCTCACATTTTTATTTTCTAAATTTAAGGTCATTTGGCAAGATAGTAACAGTTGTTTGTGAATGAATATTGACAGCACTTTATTTATTCCAACACACGTGTGTGTGGGTGTGTGTGTGGGGGGGGTGTGCTTTCTCTTCTTTAAGTCCTTCACTTTTTCTCTCCCAGGAATGCTATCTCTCTCCCCCTCCCATTTATTTTGTTTTTCTTTCCTAGTTCTCATACCACTAAGTATGGTTTTACATTTGTTGAACTTAATTGCCTCATACCTTCTTTTTTTAATTAATTTTTTTATTTGTCCTAATTTGTTCTACATGACAGCAGAATGTATTTCAGTTCACAGTACACAAACGGAGCACAACTTTTCATGTCTCTAGCTGTACACAAAGTACACACCATTCCTATCTGCATACATGTACCTAGGGTAACGATGTCCATCTCATTCCACTATCTTTCCTACCCCCATAACCCCCTCCCATACCCTCCCTCCCATTTGCCCTATCCAAAGTTCCTCCATTCTTCCCATGCTCCTCCCCCACCCTCATTATGGATATGAATTATGGATAAGCATCCACTTATCAGAGGGAACATTCGGTCTTTGGTTTTTTCAGACTGGCTAACTTCACTTAGCATTATCTTCTCCACCTCCATCCACTTACTGCAAATGTCATGATTTTATTCTCTTTTATTGCTGAGTAATATTCCATTGTGTATATGTAACAGAGTTTCTTTATCCATTCATCCATTAAGTGCAGCTAGGTTGTTTACCTCATACCTTATTGATGCTGAGTAAATATTCATTTTTAAAAGCTTTGGGGAGAAAAATCTGCTGACTCCCTAGCAGGTAGTAGCAGCCTATAGCTATCTTTTGGTGGATCTTCTAGAATCAGACTCCAAAGGATTCGCAAGAGACAGTGACAGTGTCCTAGGAGGCCATGAGGCTCTTCCTATAACCAATGCATCCTTCTCCCCCAGGATGCAGTCTCCACATTGCCCACTGGTTCACTGTGTGCTTCTGGCCAATCTCAGTATTTCAATCTGGTTCTCTCAAATGCAAACTGCAAACCACGCTTGGCACAGTGGGCAGAGTAGACAGGTGCATGCTGTATCTCTATGACCCAGGGAGGCCGGCCAATGTTTCTGTTGCTCCTTGAGGCCTTGAGCACCTACCTACCTCTGTAGGCTGAGATGCTCCATAGAATGCCATGTTCCCCAAAGCTCTTTGGTCCCCTTCCTAAAAGCAAAAATCAGGAATAATGAGCCCTGAATTTCACTACAAAAATGATTACATCATTGGAATTTTGCTATGTTTTTTGCATGTGTTTTTAGTTTCTAGGTCAAAGTTAGCTGGGACACAACTCATCTGACAGATCATTCAACCTAGTGCCACCCCCACAGGTCTTCTCTGTTGTCCTTCCTGTGTTTCCAGAAGGTTGTCTTCATTGGGTTAAGACAGTAAGTATTAAAGAAAGAAAACTTCCACGTGATCAAACGCCTTCCTAAGATTGTTCCACTTTAGAACCTCCAAGGTAGTGCACCTGCACGTCTTCAAGAACACAGTGGAGCCGTCGCCTATTCAACTCTTAACCATGGAATTCATTTTTTCATGACATCCAAACGAAGTAGTCTTTGAAAATCAGCCATTATTTTAGGAAATGCTGGTGTCTGCTGTTGCAGAAGAGATGACACCATCTCACGTGATCAGCCTTTGAGAACTCTGCAATCTTTGTGTCATTGGAACTTGGCACACTGGTTATCTTAGCTTGTAGCCATCTAAAGAGTGTAAATAAATTTTAGGAAAAGCAAGAAACAGATTTGTTTTCTAGGGAGAAATATTATCAAAAGGAGATCCAGATTGTCAGAGATCAAATGCTGCAGTTGACATAGTACCTGATGTCAACCCCACAAGCAGCCACTTTTAGCAATGAAGGACTGAGCTTGCACAGCCAGAAAATGCAACCACAGCAGAAAAAAAGGAGCGACAGAATTTGCAACAACTCCTGAAACTTAGCAGTCTTTTACCCCTTGGCTTCTAGACTTTTGTATAATCCATCCATTTTTCTTTTCAGTGGAAAAGTAGCTACTTGATCAACACTCTCCAGAAACAGCCATTGTGTTCTGAGCAGCAAGAATCTTGTGATTTCTTCTTTTACTAAGAGCATCCTTAAGCTCTCTATTCCACATGAACTACAGATCAAGGGGTTCAGCCTGGGGTGTTGAATGTGTAAACCAGACACTACAGACCCCTCTCAGGAGAGTAGCTGGAACCAGGGCACAAGCTGATGCAACTGTACATCCAAACTTGAGGAGGAGCAGAGTCAGGCAGGTGAAGGTCTTGTGTCTCCCTCTGTAGAGTGGATCTTCAGGATGGCAGCCACAATGGAGACATAGGACAAAGTGACGAGCAGGAAGAGATGGTGACGGTGGTGACACTGATCATATAATTTGCTTGATAACTTAATGCTTACAAAGTTTCATTTATATTTCATGTTAATTTTATAATACTGTAATGAATACATTGGGCAGTGATTGATAATTGATATTAATAATTAATAATTCTTCAGATGACGAAACCACAATTCACAGAAGTAAATCAGCTTGTCCATATTTGCACAGCTGGTGGGTAGCTAATCCGGGATTTGAAACCAAGCCTTTGGCTTTATATTTCATCCTTCTCCACCAATATGGATGACCAGCAAGAAGAGACCTGGGGTGTCAAAGAGGGCCTACTTAATGCTGAGTTACAGCCTGCCTGATGCCTTTTGTTTAAACAGTTTTGATAAATATCTACCTCCTATAAACCAGTTAGCCAGTATGTTATTTCCTTCACATAGCTAATGCCACTGAGAGTCATTCCATCAGGCTCAAATGATAATTTTATTTATGAGTAAATTGAATCAGTACAGGGCTGGGGATGTGGCTCAAGCAGTAGCGCGCTCGCCTGGCATGCGTGCGGCCAGGGTTCGATCCTCAGCACCACATACAAACAAAGATGTTGTGTCCGCCGAAAACTAGAAAATAAATATTAAAAAATTAAAAAAAAAAATTGAATCAGTACATAATGACATTATTTTGCATTGTTCAAGTGTAATTCCATTATGATTCCATTATGAGTTGGAGCATGCTAATGGATGTGTAATGGAATAATAAAAACCAATCCTGTCCAAATCTTGTACAGTAAGTGTGAAATAACATGACTCGTTATTTTTACAAAATATTTGTATTCCAATTCTCAGATGGAAACTATAATCAGGAACTTTCTCTACTTTGATTCCTATGAAATGCCTCTTGGGTAAAATAATATTTGTTGAGCAATTCTGAAAGACATGCTATCTAATTAGGTGCTCATGGTTTAGATTTATTACTTAATATCTCTTTAGAATATCAAAGAATTTTATCCTTTTATTGATTGTGATGAGCCATGAGAACTACTTGAAGTGGCTCGCATATCAATGTCACACCATCAGCCTATATTGAATTCGCCCCCAAAAAATTCCTTTCATATTTTCTGTGCTTTGTGGTGATTAAGGTCACAGGCTCTAGGGTGCAATGTCTGCACCAGCACTTCAATAGATAGGTAATGTCGCAAAATTATTTAACCACTCTGAGCTTCAATTCTTTGTGTCTAAATTGATGATAACGATGGCACCTACCCCATAAGATTTTGTGGTTATCAAGTGAGATACCATGTACTAAGCAGCTAAAACAATGTCTGGTACATAGTTTAATGCTTAACAAATGATATCTAATGTCATTATAATTGTCAGTGTGTTAATACATATGCTGTATCCTCTTTTGAAAATTATAGGGAAAAGATCCTTTTAAATATAAGCCCTAACCAAGAAAAATGTGGTTGTGTATTGTTACATGAACTCTGTACTATGCAAATTTAATTATATTGCCCTTGACTACTAGAAAGCTCAGACACCGACCGCGGGGCCAGCGGCGCGGCAGTCTGGGCCAGCCCAACCTCAGCGCTCCGGCTCGCCCCCACTGGTGGCCGGCTCTGCGTTGCGGGCCGGCACTGCTCCGATCCGCTTGGGATGAATCTCAGGGGGATCCAACATGGCGGCGAGAGGGGAGGCAGCGCTTTCAGTACCTCCTCAACAACGGGGTCAGAGAGACGCATGGATACGCTTAGATTCGACCTGCTGAGAAACTCATAGCAAAATTCCACTAAAGAGAGACCGGCCGGGAAT
>NW_026000174.1:62270324-62313604 GCF_001458135.2 Marmota marmota marmota | reverse complement strand
AAAAAAAAAAAAAGATGAATCTCAAAAAAAAAAAAAAAAAGAAAGCTCAGACACCAGCAGACAGGTGATTTCTACAAAACTGCAGAGAAGCTTTTTTAAAAAATTATTATTTTTAGTTGTAGATGAGCATAATACCTTTGTTTTTTTATTTATTTTATGTGGTACTGAGGATTGAACCCACTGCCTCACATATAGGAAGCAAGCACTGTACCACTGAGCTACAACCCCATCCCGAGAAGCATTTTTGCATAGCAATCTTGTTACTATATCTTTATAGTCCTGTCTGAATTTTTTATTTACCCCAATCTTCTTGACTCTGTGTTTTTAAATTTTGTACTAGATGTATTTTTAAGTTGTTTCAAATCTTCTGTGTAAGGATATTGCGTTAGAGTAAATTAAAACAAATAATTTATTAATTTCAACAAATACCATTGCTACCAATAAAATATTTACTAGATCTCCTGCATAGTAACACTAATGAAAATAGTTGTATGGTCCTGTAATTCTTAATGTTACGGCCTGGCCAAAGACCCCAAAAGTTATTCCCATTGAGTTTCCATATTGTTCTTCATTCTTCCACTTTCTTATATGTTGCACAATCAAATAAGTGACAGAGTGTCTTTTGGTACCTACTATACCATTGCATTTGCAACATCTAAAAGAGAATGAGATTCTTCACTTTTATCTTTAAGAAAAATATCTTGGAAATACCTTTTCCTGCTCACAATCTTCCATTCAGTCCTCTCCACCAACCTCCAATGGTGCCGCTCATTGCCTCTTGTGATTTGGGGACTCCCCTGCAAGGATCACAGGACCCGAGGTCTTGCAATGAGAAGCAGCTGACTCTACTATCTTTTTTGGGGAACAGCTGATATGACTATTAAAGAAATCGGACCTGAAAAACTCAGTGAGAGCTGCTCTGTTGCAATGACTGAGGACCTCCAAGAAATATGTGTGTGTGTGTGTGTGTGTGTGTGTTTTGAGACAGGGTCTCACTATACCCAGGCTGGCCTCAAACTCCTAGGCTCAAGCAATGCTTCTGCCTCAGCCTCCCAAGTATCTGAGACTACAAGCAAGTGCATTTTTCCTGGTTCCAAGGAAACATGTATACATTTACACATTTGCAGAAATGTATTATGGCTTTTTGTGTACTTTCCTATTATAGTTTTGCATATCCTTTATCTCATTTGACTATCATTCCAATCCCTTGAATTCGGAGATCTGTCAATATCATTATCATCCCCTTTCAACACAAAGAAAACATTAAGGCTCATGTTCATGCCCCAGATCCTAAGGCTAAACACTTACTCTTTGCCTAGCATTGTGTCGGAAGATGCAAAGAAAGAATGAGGTAATACCAAAACGTATGAAACTCTGTTGCATAAAAAAGAAGAATGATTTCACTGAAAAGAAAAAGTTCACTGTTGGGCAGAGTGGTCAGATGGATTTTACAAAGATGGTTGGACTTGAGCTGGCCTTACATGACAAAGAGAAAGGTGAGTCCGTTGGGTCTACGTGCCTTACCTGCCATCACCATCATACGTTTGTCCCTTCTTTTCTTCGCTGATTTTCCTGCGCCACTCCTTATTCTAAGCCCAAAGGGAGCAAAGGAGGCTGGTTAAGGTGGAAGTAATCAACTCAGGTCTTCATCACTAGAATCTCATTAAAAATGGAGGAATTAGCGCTGATGAGCATTCCACCAGGCGAGGTAGACATGAAGATGGTCACTGCTCCGCTCCTTCCTTAATCTTTTGAGTTTCCTCTCCATCAGATCATGTCCCTCCTCCTGGTTCGAGGATTATTTTTTCAAGGAAGTGACATTTTTGGATTCCTGACCCAGAAAATTTTTGCCACAAGTCTCTACTGCGTTAGTCACCTCTTGGTTCCTTATGCTGTAGATCAAGGGGTTCTGCACTGGGAAGAAAAGGAGACAACAGAAGTTGGGGATTCTTTTGGGGAGTAGCTATAGAGGGGGGAAATGTAGATGAGGGTGCAATATCCTTACTGAAGGAGAACTGCAAGGAGGTGAGAGGAACTGGTAGAAAAGTTCTAGCACTTTCCATCTGCAGAATTCATCCTCAGGAAGGTGGCCACGGTGCAACCATGAGAAGCAGGTAAGGAGAAAGTGTCGGCCACAGTGGCCACACAAATGGCAAAGAGAGCTGCCTCGTGCATGTGGGGTGTCTGCAAAGGCCAGTCACATGACTGTGGGTATGACACAGAGGTGACAAATTCTGTTGTGACCGCAGAATGGAAGGCGGCCGATTAGAATGGTCATAGGCAATGACAACAGGAATCCCAGCCAACTCAAGATGAGGTTGTAATGCAATGAATGACAGCCAGCCACATACCTGTCAGTGGCCATGAGAGCAAGCCAGACACATTCAACTCTCCCCAGAAGGATGAAGAAGATCATCTGGGCCCCAGAGCCAGAGAGAGAGAAACAAACATCTTCCCCACAAAAAGCCAGAGTAAATGAAGCAATGTTGACGGAGTAGCTAATTGCCAACTCGGCCCATGCAAAAAGTGTTACCGCTGTTGACCGGTGATGAGTTCTTGCTTCCCCAATGTTGAAGAATAACACCAAAGAAGCACGCCGAGGCAAGGTCAGAGTAGAAATTAGAAGTTTATTAAAGGACAGCAGAAAAGACATCTCCCGGAGGAAGAAGGGGACCCAAGAGGTGGAATCCGTGGAAGGGATGTTGTCTCCCCTTTTTATAGTTCTTTCAGTGATGGAATGTAGGTGGGAAGGCCCGAGGGGTGGGACACAGGTGGGCCAAAGAAGTAATCTGGTCAGGAAGGACTTCTGAGTTAGCACCTTTTTGCTGGGGGCTGTTCATTAACATTTCTTTGGGGTGGACTTTGGCCTAGGGCCTTTTCGGGACTTCATTAACATTCCATGAGTTGTCCTGTGTTTTCCCTGAGTCATTCTCCGCATGGCCTCCATTTTAGATTTCACTTGGCATTAGACCCGATTTATCTAACTACACTGACTACCTAACTTTAAATCTGGCTTCAAAAGGAAGACGTGCATTGAGGTATGGAGGGAGGGGTCTTGCCAAACTGTGAGCCCAATGGTGAGGTTTCCAATGGGGCTTCCCAGGCCACAGCAAGAATGCCACAAATACAAGGGATTCCACTGTCAGATCTGTTGAAAAGGGCAAGAAGAGGAAGTGTAGCACCCCTATCTAGTTTTCCTCTTCCAGTAGACCTGGTATAAGGAAAGAGGTCCTGGGCAAAGTCACCCTCCTGTGTCTGAGCCTGGAACAGGTCCACTGTGTTAAAACACAATCCGCAGTCACTGAGGTCTTCTCCTCAGGCTTCTGTGGGAGTTCAGTCAATGTTACTTTGTTACCCACCCTGCTTAATCTACTAGCCATGTGACCTTGGAGAAGTTATGGACTTCAGCATTCTCCCTGTAATGGTGGGAAGAGGGTAGCACCCTCCTCGGGGTGGTGGTTAGAACAACATGAGAACCCATGTCTGAAAGCAGCAAGCCCAGTGTCAGGAACACTGTGGTTTCCCATGTTTCCTTCCTATTTCCATTCTTTCCTGGATCTTCATTCCTTTTTTTAATAGCAAATTCCCCTGATCATGCTTGTATCCCTTCTTTATTATGATTACCCACTGACACTAAGAACAGCTGAGGCATTTTTGCAAAAGTCATATGATTCTCATGGTGAGCCCAGAAACAGCCCACACGGCTCCTCTTTCCCCACGTTACAAACGTGGAAGCAGAAAGCCCCCGAGAAGTTGCACAGCTCCCACTGTTGTCCTCCACACTCTTCAAACTCAGAATTTAGGTTTTTGGGGGGGGGGGTTTTGTTTGTTTGTTTGGGGGGTTTTTTTTTTTTTTTTTTGATACTAAGGATCAAACTCAGGAGCACTCAACCACTGAGCCGCATCCCCAGCCCTATTTTGTATTTTATTTAGAGACAGGATTTCACTGAGTTGCTTAGTGCCTAGCCTTTGAACTCATGAGCCTCCGTCCCAGGCTCCCCAACCGCTGGGATTACAGACATGCGCCACAATGACCAGCTTCATTTTTTTGTTAAACCTCAATAATCCAGTTTTGCTTTGTTTTCTATTGTTATGTCAGATATGAACCCTACCTTATTTCACCTTCTTTGTATGTACACCTTCCCTTCATTTGTGCAATCATAGTATCCAATTTAGGATTTTCATCCCCCTCATGCATGGCTCCCCTCTCACCAACCAGGCCTACCATCCCTTAATCTCCCTTGGATGCTCCTTTAAGTCACATGACGCACACTGACCAAAAGCTTAAAAAGCAAAGGAGTCTCTTGCTGAGATCCACCGCCAAGTCTGTATGGCCCCTGGCATTTTGCCAACAGTATTGATTGACAGGCGAGGCATTACTATCCGCCTCTGCCGCAACTTTTGAGTTCTCGCACTATTTTGGAGTTCTCATGAGGATTTCCGGGGATTCCCCGAGAGTTCCCATTGGTTGGGGAAGTGCAGGAGGAGGGATTTCCGGGAGAGATATTTCCGGCTGGGGGTTCCTGGACAAGCCTCGTGGCGTGGCGCATTCGGGAGGGTTCCCCGGGAGCTGTGTGAAGTGTTTTCCTGCAGTTTAAAAATAAGTTTGTTCCTGCTTCAGTGGCTCGTGATTTGTGCCCAGCCAGACTGCGGCAGTCTCTTATTCAGCCAGCATCACCTTCAATGATTATAGTCTGATTCACAAAACAATGTTATAAGTGAAAGTAGCACAACCTGCTGGGGGTATGACTTCAGGAAATGACTCACTGCCTCAGGTCACTAGCCACACCTCTGTTGATCTTTAAATGTGATTGAGCTTTAATCTGAGGCAAGATAGACTTGTCTGTGAATGCAAACACTATCCTATGTTTATGGGTCACCTTCTCTGTTAGGGTCAAATGGACAAAGGTGGTATCCACAGTGGTCTTTGTATTGGTATTTTCAGAGGATGCTGAGACCAGGCCAGTCCAAAAGCTTTATTGTGCTGAAGTAGAGGGACATGATTTGTAGCAGCCACAAATAAAGCATAAAATCACCATTTTTGTTTATTGACCAAGTAAGCCAAGTTTTAATTCTGTGCACCTTTAGAAATAAAGATCCTCAGTGCTGGTGAAGCTGAGGAGAAACAAGCATTCATAAGCTCACTGGTAGAGGGGGAAGGATCAAGGCTTTAGGAAAATTACTTTGTTAAACACTCCTATTTTGTCAATAGACTGGCAATTTTAAGTTAGGAAATGATTGCATTCAGTATACCACCCTTTAACAAATGTTGAGCTTTTGTTCATGTAGGTTTGAGATCTTCCCAAATAAGAAGTTAGCATTTTGACTTTAAATTTGGCCATTACAAGTCAGAAGTCTAAGCTTAGATATGAATCCAAAATATAACAATGATGACAAGACAACAAAAGCATTACACCCAAGGTAAAAAGCACACCATGACTTTAGTAGGGAATAATGAAAACAAACCAATATACTGGAATAAGTTGATTAAATACTGTGTAATTGTTTAAAATTATACTTAAAAATTTTGACAACACAAAACATGAAAATGTATGACATGATAGGAAGCAAAAAGTGAGATTATAATCACACTGTCACAAGACTCCAGACTTCAAATGATAAGCCTGATAGATATTTCCCTGTTTGGTATTTTTCAATATTCTTTAATAAATATCAATACTTTTATAATTTTAATTCACTACAAACATATGATAAAAAGATAAGAAGTGTTATCCTCAAACTATGAAGTATGGCATTTTGCAAATTTTTAGAACAAAGTAAACAAATTACACAGAATCCTTTATATTATTTAGGATTAATTTAACATTAGGATTCATTTTGACAAAATTATAAAAGCATGAAATACAGTTTGTTCTAATTCAGTCCCAGTGCCTCCCCTTCCCCTTCCTTCCCTTGTTCTCTTCCCTCTACTCTGCTGATCTTTCTGCTATTTACTTAGTTGTTTTTTTTTTTTTAATAATTCGTGTCTTGTGGATGAACATGATGGTGCGATTCAGTGTGGTATACTCGTATATTTACATAGGAAAGTTAAGTCAGATTCATTCCACTGTTCTTTCCTTATCCCTTACTCCACTGATCTTTCTTCTATTTTTTTTAATCTTTAAATTTAAAAAAAAATCGCAGTTGTAGTTGAACAGAATGCCTTTATTTTATTTGTTTATTTATATGTGGTGTTAAGGATCAAAGCCAGGGCCTCACACATGCTAGGCAAGTGCTCTGCCCCTGAGCTACAGCCCCCTTTCTGCTATTTTTTATCTCCCTCCCCTTATTTTAGATTAGCTTCCATATATCAGAGAAAATATTTGATTTCTGACTTTTGGGGACTGGCTTATTTCACTTAGCTTGATAGTCTACCAACTTTATGGCTGAGTAATACTCTATTGTGCATATGTACCACATTTTCTACACCATTCATCCATTGAGCACCTAGGTTTGTTCCTTAGCTTTGCTATTGTGAATATGCAGAATCTATTTTAAAAAGCATTCTTCTACTCCACAATTAACCACTCTATTTTCAGTGAGAGAAGTGTCACTGTTGGAATGTACAGCTGGTTCTTCATTCAAGTAGTTTATCACCAATTATACCTGACATGGAATTGAAGTTTATTTTCGAGACAGCCTACTTTCCCTGAATAACCACTACAGAGCAATAACCCTTACATTCCAACTCTTTCAGGGAAACTGCCAGACCAAAGCCACCATAGCACCATGCACCTCATATAAGAAACTGACATGGAAACTTAAAACTGGCTATTTGACACTCGGCACATGGTCAGCATGTCCCTGTCACTCTCCCTGTCACTCATGCATGCTTGAGTCATTGTATACGTCTACATCTCCCCAGCTATATTTTACACTTTTACATTCCTTAAGAAATGCTATTGTATTTTGCCTTTATACACGATCACACACTGTTTGCATATACTAAGTGCGACTCAATTTTCTTTCAATAGTTATATCAGCTCAACAAAAACCAGTAGGGGAAAAAAATGTGAAAAATTCTGCTAACTTACATATTGAGTGTCTGCTGATGTTTCATGCATTACAAATTTACTGCTAATGTTTATGGATATCAGACACCATTTCCGCCACTTAACTCATTCAGTTCTCATAATGAACTCATGAGGTAGGTGTTATTATTACCCTCATTTTACAGGTGAGAAAACCAAGTCACAGATTCTCACTCCAGCCACAGACTGCAGATTGTGACTACTCCACATTGGTTTGACATAATCATATCCCCACATCTGTCACCTAGGCAAGGTTCAGCCTCATGCACATGGACTTGCAGAAGAGCAATGACTTACTTAGCACATTTTGTCTACAAGAAAAAACACATCACCTACCAGCTGGGAACAAGAAATCTAAAAAAAATTCATGCATTGAATGTTCCTATGTCTGGGAACCAATTCTAAAAAAGCAAGTGAAGAGAATAAAAAGTATTTATATAAGGCTATTTCTAGCTGCAATTCTATATCTAAAAGAAAGAAGCAAGTCATATGACACAGAAAAAACTAAAATATCCAAATGCTAAGGAAAAATTAAATATACATGGTGCCTTAATTCAGTGAATGAAAAGGCAATCACAAAGAAAAGAAAAAAGAAGACAGAATGAGACATGGGAAGTGTAAGTGAAGGAATTTCAGTTTAGGAACAAGCCAGGAAAGCTGAATACTAACCACTGTCATAATGATGTGAAACATCTTTGTAACTAAGTCAAGGATGTAAGAGGCCACAGACAGTTATGAGTATGTGTTGTTAAGAGAAGTAAGTACCTATGCATGTACTTACCTTTGTATCATAATTATATATAGTAATTGGGTTCATTTGGACAAACTCATAATTGCCAGGAATTTGACTTCAGTCCCCACTTCCTTCCCCCTATTTTCCTTCCTTTGCTCTACTGAACTTCCTTTCTTCTACATATACATAAAGGTGGAACTCCCTTGGGTACCTTTATATAGAATCTCCCATGATCTTGCTAAATTCATTGCATCTTTCTTCCCCTTTCTCTTCCTTCTGCCCTCTCCTTCTCCTATTTCTACTCCATTGATCTTCCCTATATCTTTATGATATCCGACCCCTCCCCCACTGGCTTCTTTCTCTTACTCTGCTCCAGCTTCCACATATAAGAGAAAACATTCCACCTTTGAGTTTGAGTGTGACTTGTTTCACCTTAGCATGATGTTCTCTATTTCTATCCATTTACCAGCAAATGCCATTATTTCATTCTTCTTGATGACTGAGTAAAAGTCCATGTGTATATATACCACATTTTCTAGATCCATCCTTCTGTTGATGGGCATCTGGGTTGATTCCATAACTTGGTTATTGTGAATTGTGCTGCTATTAATACTGTGGTGGCTGTATCGCTATAGTATACCGATTTTAGATCTTTTACATAAACACCAAGGAGTGAGATAGCTAGGTCACAGGGTAGTTACATGTCTAGTTTTTTGAGTAATCTCCACCCTGCTTTCCAGAGTGGTTGTACAAATTCTTTGCATGTATTTTAGTAATTTTTTGTAAATTTGTTGGATAGCCTAATTTAAAAAAAAAAAAATTGGCTGCCTATCATCAGAGAGGCTTTTTCCAAACAGAAACCGAACCTTGTCTCAGGCTGGTTGAGCATCACAAGGAGGTTAAGTTGCCAGGTGGTTTTTTTACACATTTATTTCCCTCAGAGCTTAGCACATTACACACTATCTAGGGGACCTGGAGTCTCCTGAAACATATCCTTGCTGAGGGCTGCTGCAGCCTGCTGTTAGCCACATCTTATTTTCCCTTCACAGGAATCTCCACTGCATTCATTTACTTAACATTAATTCATTGAGACTTCATGTTCCTGGTATGATCTTGGGAATGGAGATAAAGAAGTACATAAAAAGTCCTGGACCTGATGAAGCCAATTTACATCCCAGTGAGAGAGAACTGATAATATGTAAGAAAAATAAATTAATAACATAATTCTAGGCAATAAGGATGGTGTAGAAAATAAAGCAGAGCAATAGAATGGACAGTGATGGGATGGAGTGGGGGCCACCTTAGCAAAAGGAGTTGGGGGATACCTGTGGAGGAGCATGACTTTGAACACAGACATGAAAAATACAAAATAAAAGAGCCAAAAAAGAGCTGGAGAGGGACCAGCCTGTGCAATGGTCTTGAGGCAATCATCATTGGTTGGCAGTTTCACGAACCAGGGGAAGAGCAAGGTAGATGGAAGAGAGCAGGCAATGGGGAGAGATGAAAGAGAGGAAGGCAGCAGAGGTCATGCAGGACATTGAGGGCCATAATTAGAATTCAAGAATCCATTATTAAGTGTTATGCAAACCACCAGAAGTTTTAAGAAGAGCAATACATTAGCGCCTGTGGTGTAAGGAGGCCACTCAACTATGGTGCAGAGAAGAGAGCAGAACAGAAGTGAGGCAAGGAAACAGGAGGCCTCCCAAGCCAATGGAATTATAGGTGTGCATCACCGCACCCAGCTCTAATAGAATCTCTTAAACAAACAAACAAAAAAGCAAATAATAATAAGTATTGTACGTACTTATATCTTTATCTCAGGAAAATGTATGACTTTATTAGTAGTTTTTGAACTAAAATTACCTTGAAGAGCCTAATAAATTCTTAATAATATTAAAGATCTTGTAAAATTTGGAGATCCAAGGTGGCAATCACTAGATGACCTCTAAAATTCCTTCTAATTCTATGATTTCATGAATGACTTAGGAAAGGGGGGGGGGATTAAGATGATCTATCATTTCTCCAAGAAATACTGAAAGAAAAACTGCCTCTCTGAATCTTTTCCATAAAATTCTATGAAATTGAATGAAGCATTAGTATTCATTAATTTTAACTAACAAATTTATTTGGAGATGACTGTCGAGATTTGAATGGCCCAATACCTAACTCTCAAGGGAATAATGGATTTAAAATTCTACTTCAGTCTGTTAAATGGGAGATACTGATTAGTAACCCAAGTAGGATGTCAGATGGACAAGTTCACATACAAGCTGGAGTCCATGTATGAGGTTGGCAGAAGAAACATGTATTAGTTATATTTTAAGCCAAAAAAAAACTAAGTTGAATCACCTACAAACATATGCAAGTAGAAAGAAAGACCCTGGACCAAGCCCCAGCTTGGGTAGAAATTACGAAAGTAGGACAAGCCAGCAAAGCAGACTAAGAAAGAATATCAGAGGGACAGAAGTAAAATTAGGAGGAAATTATTTCCCAGAGTGTGGGAGATACTGTGGTTATGACAAAATAAAATAAGATAAGGCTATGTGTGGAAATTTCCTTTTTAAAATTATTTCTAGATAAGTCAAATGAAAACAATATTTTTTCTTTCCCCCAACTGACCTTATCACTGAAAACATGAAGAACTTACTAAAATACAGCCCCTAGGGAAGATGTACCAATGGAATAATCCTGATGCAATTTTAACTCTTAGGTACACTGTATTTAATCTTGTTGATTTACACTTCCCAAACAGAGCTCAGTCACCTCAGGGGACCAACAATGACTCATTGTTCAGGTTAGTTAAAAATGTCATTATTTGATGATAATTTTAAGTCTGAATAGCAGTGCAACTTTAAAGGTTAAGTTCCAAGCTACAGAGAGATGATAAGTAAAACCTGCCTGTCACTTTGTACAAAGAAGAAAAGGGTAGAATTGATCTAGTAGGAATCAGATCTGGTTGAAGAAGCATTTCAACATAGTACCCTGAATCAGCCATGTGAGATCTAACAGTAATCAACATGCTCAACCTGGACATCTCCTAAGGACAGTAGGACCTTGAGGCAGGTCCCTGGAGGCCTGCATTCAGCAAAGGATAAATGTAAATCTGCAATGGCTTGAAGTTCATGTGGACCCATCCAAAGGTAAGAATTTACTCCTAGACCTCAGATCATATTAGAAAAATCCTCTCTAATTAGGCCAAGGTTTGGGGTAGGCAGATAGCAGAGGCTAAGTTGGAATTTTTGTAGTAAGAGTCAAAGTCCAGCTCCTATTTAGGACCAGAGTTTGATCCAGAGAGTTCAAGGGAAATTCAAGAATACATACTGTGAAACCCTCTTCCAACTTGATCTTCAAACTATTAACATATTAACAGTAAAGGGATGTGAGGCAGAGAAAAGTCTGTTCAGAAAGGTCAGAAGAATCACATTCTAAATCAGATAACCAGAGCTCAATACTAATCAGCTCTGATACAGAGATATGATTCTAAGGACTCTTCAACTTTTTAAAATGTAACCATCATTCCAAATTTCAACTTTGTAGATGTTTAAAAAAAAAACACTATCTACTTCTGTTATAAAAGGAAGGACCAGAAGTTTCCTTCACGTGGGAAACTCTATGCATTAAAAATAATTGTAGGGCTGGGGTTGTGGCTCAGTGGTAGAGCGCTTTTCTAGCATGTGTAAGGCACTGGGTTCAATCCTCAGCACTTCATATAAATAAATAAAATAAAGGTCCATTGGCAACTAAAAGATAATAATAATGATGATGATTGTAGGGCTGGGGTGATGGTTATTAGTGGTAGAGCACTTGCCTGGCAGGTATGAGGCACTGGGTTTGATCCTCAGCACCACATAAAAATAAACAAATAAATATAAAGGTAAAAAAATAATTGTAATGTTATATGATTTTTCAAAAGGCATTATTGCCCGTGTTCTCCTAGTACATCTTTGTTTTATGGCAGCACTTAACTGAATTCAACTTTATTACCGTATTTCTCATTCAAGTTGGAGCCTTCTGATTTTCCACATTTCTCCCTCTTCTCCCAGAAACAAAGGATATGCTTTGTATAGAGTAGGGCCTTCATAAAGCTTTGTCAAAGGTATATATTAAAATAAATGTCATTGATTGCGTATGTGATGAGAAAGGAAGAAAAAGGAACAAAAAAAAAGATATTACAAATTGGGGTGACTTCATAGTGATTCAAGGTTGTTGGTGGCCCACCCCATTTGTAGTGACAGTTTGTCCATAAAGGACAATTGCAATTAAAGAATTTTCTCTCCCTCAGACATGTATTATTCAGCCTTGCACCTGGTGCATTGCTTAGAGAGACAGTTTATTTTAGTGATTAAAAGACTTGTCTAGAGAGAAAAAATTGGAGAAAAGATCAGGTTGGATGTCATAACAATATGAGGGAGACCATGAGAGTAGAGGAAGAGGAGGCAGAGGGGAGGAAAGACAGGGACAAGACTGTGTTGTGTGCACATATAAATATGTCACATTTAATCCCACTATTATGTATGACTATAATGCACTTCTTTAGAAATTAATTTTTAAAAGAAACGGACTTGATTTCAGACTGACTTAGAAATTAACTCCTTCTCTGTCTTTAAACACTAAAACTTCGTCTGAAAAAAAAATATGAATAATGGAAGTACCTGTTTTGTAGAACTGAAGAGCCACCTTAAGGGAGATTGTGCCTGTAAATGATTGGCACATTGTACCAATGCTAGTGAGGGCACAATAAAAATGACCATTATTATTGCTGTAGGAGTGTGGTAACTTTTTTGAACATCTGAATGTTTCACATGATACACTCAGAGTTCACTTGTAGAAGTCTCCTGTTGAACCATGTGAAATCCCCTGTGTGTTGCCATTGTTGGCCTTTGGAAAAAAGAAACTTCTGATGATTTAACATATTAACAGTAAAGGGATCCAGCTTTGGCTCTTGTTTTTTTTTTTTTTTCTGGATGCCGTTGCCCAAAAATGTTCACAGGAGTTTCTTCCAAAAAGTACCCAGGAGAGTCACTTTACACACGTATAAAAAGTTATTCAAGAATGACTTGTGGGGCTGGGGTTGTGATTCAGTGGTAGAGCACTTGCCTAGCATGTGTGAAGCACTGGATTCGATCCTCAACACCAGATAAAAAAATAAAGAGAATAAAGGTACCGTGTTCATCTACAACTAAAAAACAAAATTTTTTTAAAGAATGACTTGTAAGGAAAAATGGTTTTTGTTTGCATGCATCTGATATTGGAGTCTGTTCTTTGACTAGGTATCAACAGATCCTCCCTGGTTCTGCTACAACCAGTGTGAACATCTCCAGAAATCACAGATACCTGTGCTCCAGGCAGAGCCTCTGCCTGTGAATTATAACACTGTTCTTCTTTCTCTGTTTATCCCATAATCAAAATCCCCAAATTAAGATTTTATTCGGCTCTTCAGGCAAGCCAAACAGTTATACCACATGGGTCCATCAGGCCATGCAGATGCATCTATAGTCAAGATGTTTTTCATGAACCATCTTTTAGCAGTCACAACTAGCTTACAAATTAGATGAGAATCGCCACACTTCACCTGACTTAAAGAGGAAATCTAGAGGAATTCTGATGTATGAGGTAATGTAGAAATGTAAAAATAATTTTTTTCACTCTCAGGACAGATAAGGAAGGATTTTTCAATCTGTGGGACTTGGGGCGGGGAATGGAGAGGAAAGATGAGAAAATGACAAATGTGTGGATCATAAGGTGAAATGACCTCCTCTAACATGAAGGTTTGCCTGTCGTTGCCAGGGTCCCTTCAGCAAGTGCTCTGACACGGAACAGCTGAGAAAACTATGAAACAAGGGACGCCTTAACACTCGTGCCATCCTCCCTTAGGTGGGTCCCACACACTACCCATGGAAGGGATAAATAAAACAGCAGGAATAGAGTTCTTCTTTCGCCCGTTCTCACCTGACCCCAAAGTGCAGATGGTGATTTTTGTGGCTTTCTTAGCCATGTACCTGACCAGCCTCGGTGGAAATGCCACAATTGCTCTCACTGTCCAGATCAAGCACTCCCTCCACACCCCCATGTACTTCTTCCTGGCTAACCTGGCTCTCCTGGAAATCCTCTACACATCTTCCATTGCCCCCCTGGCTTTGGCCAACCTTCTTTCAATGGGGAAAACCCCCGTTTCCGTCACTGGCTGTGGCACTCAGATGTTTTTCTTTGTCTTCTTGGGAGGAGCTGATTGTGTCCTACTTGCGGTCATGGCTTATGATCGGTTTATAGCAATCTGCTACCCCCTGAGATACACCCTCATCATGAGCTGGTCCTTGTGTGTGGAGCTGATGGTGGGGTCCCTGGTGCTGGGATTCCTGCTGTCACTGCCACTGACCATCTTAATCTTCCATCTCCCATTCTGCCACAAAAACGAGATCTACCACTTCTACTGTGACATGCCCGCAGTCCTGCGCCTGGCTTGTGCCGACACACGTGTTCACCAGACGGCCCTGTACGTCATCAGCTTCATGGTCCTAAGCATCCCACTGTCACTGATCTCCGTCTCCTACGTCTTCATCGTGGCAGCTATTCTACGGATCGGGTCCACAGAAGGGCGCCACCGAGCCTTCTCCACCTGCTCCTCTCACATCCTCGTGGTCCTCCTGCAGTACGGCTGCACCAGCTTTGTCTATTTGTCCCCCAGTTCCAGTTACTCTCCTGAGATGGGCCGGGTGGTGTCTGTGGTCTATACTTTTATCACCCCCATTTTAAACCCGTTGATCTACAGTATGAGGAACAAGGAACTGAAAGATGCCCTAGGGAAGACACTGAGAAAGTCCTAGGTAGAACTTTCGTTCTTAAGCAAACCCTATGATTCACTTAAAATAGAGATACTTTTGAGAGCGAAATGGGATGTTATCGATAATTATGCTGGAATGATGTGTGTAAGCCAGCAATGTCCTCTTAAGACTTATGACCTGTTATGCTGGGACTTTCAGAAAAAAAAAAAAAACTCATACCACTGTCTTATTGAAAACAAAGCCAGCCTGATGTCCAAGATGTCCAACATGATGTCCAACATTTGTTTGAAAGCTAGTGCATACCCTGCACTTTATAGACTAATCTCAACATAATCCAGAGTAAGTATTATGGTTTGAATATGAGGTGTCCCCCCCCAACACTTCTACTAATGCAGGGTTATTCAGAGGTGAAATGACTAGATTATGAGAGTGGTAACCTAATCAGCTCATCCTAGTTTGAATGTATTGGGTAGTAACTGTAGGCAGGTGGGTGTGGCTGGAGGAGTTGGGGAGTGTGACCTAGAAGGGTGCATCTTCCTCGTGTCTCCTTCTCCTCTTTTTCTGCTTCCTGAATCTCATGCCGTGAGCACCTTTCTTGCAGTGAGCCCTTCCTCCATGAATCCTGCCTCACCATAGCCCCAGAGCAATGGAGCCCACTGTCTGTGGACTGAACCTCTGAAACCACGAGCCCCCAATCAACGTTCGCTCCTCTAAGTTGTTCTTAGAGTCATTTTGGTCATAGAGATAGAAAGCTAACTAAAACAAGCATCGTCGTTGTTTTTGAGAAAAGAAAACTGAAGTGGCTAACGAAAGCTATTTCAAGGGTAAGAACATGAGCATTTGGCAATCTCAAGGCTGAGCTTTCTCTGCGTCATCCTGTTCTCCTTGCTCTGGCTTGTCCACCTGTGGGAGTGCACCGACCCTCAGGCAAGTCTCTCTATCGCTCTGGGCTCCAGCTCCCTTGTATCTAAAGCGGCAGGCTAAACTAGAAGATTTCAAGGGTTCCTTTCAAGGTCATAGGTGGCAAAGAAGAGTTTTTAGCCCATTTTTAAATTAGGTTGTTTGATTTTTTTTTTTTTTTTTTTGGTGCTCATCTTTTTGAATTCCTTATACATTCTAGATGTCAAGCCATTGTCAGAAGTACCATTTGCAAATATTTTCTCCCACTCAGTAGGTTGTCGGAATCCTGTTGATTATTCCCTTTGCTGTGCAAAAGCTTCTTGGCATGATGTAATCCCATTTGTCTGTTTTTATTTTTGTTGCCTATACTTTTGGAGTTCTGTCTAAACAATCATTGCCAACACCAACATCTTGAAGTGTTCCACCTCCTTTCTTGTAGAAATCTGGCAGTTTCTGGTTTAAGGTTCAGGTCTTTGATCTATTTTGAGTTGATTTTTGTGCATGGTGAGAAAAAGGGGAGTCTAGTTTCATTCCTCTGCATATGTCTATCCAACATTACCAGCACCATATATTGAAGAGACTGTCCCTAAACAGACACCTCTCAAAAGAAGACATAAAAATGGCCAATAATCACACACACACACACACAAAAAAAATACTCAATTTCACTAATCATTAGAGATAGTTAAATGAGATATCATATCATCTCAGTGGATCACAAGTTCAAGACCAACCTCAAGTTGGCAAGACCCTGTGTCAAAACAAAAAATAAAAAGGTCTGGAGATGTAGCTCAGTGTACCCTGAGTTTATTCCAGAGAGAGAGAGAGAGAGAATAAATAATAAATGCTGGCCAGGATGTAAATAAAAGTGAACTTTTACACACCACTAGTAGGAAAGTAAACTAGTACAGCATTATTAAAAATTATGGAGATTTCTCAAAACACTGAAAACAGAACTATCACATAACAGAAATTTCACTACTGGATATATAACCAAAGGAATTGAAATCTTTATACCAAAAAGACACTTGCACCTCCATCTTTATTGCAGCACTATTCACAATAGCCAAAGTATGGAATCCACTGGGATGCCCTGTAACAGGTGAATGATATAATTTACACAATGGAATACTACTCAGCCATAAATATGAATGAAATCCTGTCATCTACAGTAATGTGTGTGCAACTGGGAAACATAATGTTGAGTGAAACAAGCCAGAGGCTGAAAGAGAAATGCAACACATACCACCATTCATCTAAGGAAACCAAAAAGTCAACCTGGAATGAAACAGTGGTCACTAGAGATGGGGAAGAGTGAAGGGGCACAGAAGGAAATTAAGAAGGACTTAAGCCCTGGAAAGGCTGCTGAGGAAGAGGGGTTTGAGAGTAGAAGAGTAGTGAGGTTGGACATGATTAACCCTCACTATCCTCAATATATATGTATAGAAACACCACAGTGAATCCCACCGATTTGTACAATTAATATGTGATAACTGTATAATTTCAAAAGAGGCTTTAGAGTTAGCAACAGGAAGGGGAACTATTCTTTACACATTTTGTTTCAATAACCAAAATAAAAACTCATGACAGTATTCATAGCTTTTAAAGAGTGCTGCAGTCATAAAAAGATGATAACAAAGGAAAATGTCATTTAATAAGTGAAGATATAGGAAAAGATGAAAGTTGGTATCATTCAATTGCATATTTGTCAAGAATCTCTTCTTCGGCTTCTTGGATAGTCACCCAGACTCCTCTTGGACTTTCAGGGGGAGAGGTCATTAACTCATAAGATGTCCATTCCTTGTTAGCCCATTCAAGTTGTTAAAGTACTCTGCTTTACCTTGAGCCAAAATCTACCTGCAAACAACTTTCTTCCACTGGTCCTATTTACCCTCCAGAATTCTCTTCTACAGAAAATCTTTTCAAATGTATTAGAACATATTTTGTATCTTCTACAAGTCTTCATCTTCTTCTCCAGAGCAAGTACTCCAACTCATATATTTGAACCCTGTTTACTATTGTAGTTGACTTCTGGATTCTCTAGTTTCATACCCTTCTACGTTTTCACCAGAAAATAGCCATAGTGCGCAGAACATTTTGTTCTGGGGAAACATCACTATTCATGATCTTAAACTTAATTTTTCTTAATTCATTTTGATCACTTTAGACTCATAAATTTGGTCTCAACTGAAATTCCATACAGTGTTTTTAAATAACTTTCTGTTCTGCCTGACCATAATTTGCTTTTTAGTAGCATAAATTTAGGACTTGTTATTTAACATTGATAAATTGGATCTTCTATTGTTTGGGTGAAGTAATGAAAATTGCCAGAGTTATCTTTATGATGGATTTTATTCACCCTAGCTCTGTAAAAATAGCAATGGTATTTTATTTCCTTTGTCCAAATCATGGAGGAAAAAAAATTGTAGAGTGGGACAGGGTGAAGGTAGAGTAACCTGGTTGTCCACCTCTTTGAGAATCGTTCAGTTAGACAGACATCTGCTCCATGCCACCTGCGATAGATTGTTGTAACTATGGCCCCCAAAACAGATGTTTCTTTCTCTTCCTCTTTCCCTGCTCCTCCCTAATCTCAGGGAAAACAGGCTTACCATTTTCCCCATCCTAGGCAGAGTTCTCTGTCCTTAAGTGCACACCCACCACAGGAATAAAGTAATTCAGATTTGGGAATGGCACCAGAAGATCTCAGACGTTACTATCTCCCCAATTTACAACTCTGGACAGAGAACCAGGGAGTGTAGCCTTTGAATCACCTCTTTAAAAACCCGTGTGTCCCCTAATGACAGAATCAGACTCTGGGACAGGAGTACCCTGTGTTTCTCCTTTGCTAGCTAAGCAATAAACTTCTTTTTCCTTTTTGTCAAAAAAAAAACATATATTTTCATTAAAAATAACAATTTTAGGGGCTTGGGTTGTGGCTCAGTGGCAGAGCACTTGCCTCACATATAAAAATAAATAAACATTTTAGTACTAATTGTTAATGTGTTATTTGAGTCTAGTATCTATAAATGCTTTGTTCCCTAAGAAATTTAGACAGTGGAAAATACAAAGAGGAACAATAAACTATTTAAGAGGATTGGGTCTTATATATCATATATCACATTAATATCATTGTCACATATTAAAGGAAGATCATGTATGCTGCTACCTTTGTAATCAAAAGCTCAGTCCTTGTCCTCAACACCAACCTAATAATAAAGATGAGGTTAAAAAAGGGAAAAAGAAGGTTTGTTGCTTTGCTAGCAAAGGAGAAACACAAGGAACTTCTGTCCCAAAGGCTGTGATTCTGCCCATCTGCAGGAACAGGGGGCTTTTATAGAGCTGATCAGAGAAAATGAGATTAGGGAGGAGAGATCAAGAAGGAGAAGATCAGAGAGGAGATCGGGAAGAAGTTGTTTAGGGAAAAGATCAGGGAGGATAAATTAGGGAAAAGAAGATCAAGGAGAAGTTTAGGGAAAACAAGATTGGTAAAAAGAAAAAAAATGTAAGATTCAAAGCCACAAAGTATACAGTGAAAGCATCAAGTGAACCCATTACACATTTAACCCAATTTTAGCAGGATTTTTAAAACTTCAGTCACTCAGAAAGTTTTGAGAATTTGTAATTCAGGGCTGCTTTGGAGCTACTGTCATATATATGCCACACTCTATTCCACTAATTCTAGAAAACTAGGTCGACACGCACGCTATGCTGTCACCGCCAAGAAAAACGTCTGAAACAGACATCCTCTCCTTCCTGGTACTGAAGTATTTGGAGGGAGAAGAGAGGAAACAGAAATTCTACTAAGCAGGATGGGAAGGAACAATGGTAAAGAGATGAGTCAAAAGATACTCGAAAGAATAAATTTGGTAAAGAGATGGATATAGGGTGATAGAGGAAAGCAGATGTTTGGGGAATCTCTGATACGTAACTGCTATGGTTTAAATGTGTGTGTCCCCCCACCCCAAGTGGGTGTCTTTGGGGGAAATGATTAATCATGAGGATTCTCAGGAATGGATTAGAGCTATATTTAAAAAAAAAAACTGGAGGGAACTAGCTTGAATCCTTGCCCTCCCATCCCTTCTACCATGTGAGACATCATCTTGGAAGGGAAGACCAGGCTCTTGCCAGACACCAGTCTGCTGGTGTCTTGGTCATGAACTTTCCAGACTCCAGTACAGTACAAAAAAAATTTTCTACTTTCATAAATACCCAGTCTCAGGTATTTTGTTATAGCAGTGGAAATGGATGAGGCATGACAAAATGAAAGAGTTATGGGTTATTCCAAGAGCCAGCTTGGATTTTATTTTATTATTTTTTTTACGGGAGACCATATTTATTCTTTTTTTAATTTTTATTTATTTTTTTAGTCATACATGACAGTAGAATGCATTTTGATATATAATACATACATGGAATGTACATACATCAATCATATTGTCTATTCTATTCTGCTGCCCTTCCTATCCTCCCTACTTTTCCCCTCCTCTCCCATCCTTTCTCTCTATCCAATCTAATGTGACACACTTTTTTTTTCTTTTTCTCATTACAACATCATATATGTATTCTGTATAACAATGAGGGTCTCCTTCCATCTTCCGTGCAACTCTTCTTCTCCCTCTTTTTCCCTCCCACCTCTCTTCCCTATTTAGTGGTAGTCTTCTTCTCATGTTCTTCCTCCCTATCCCATTTTGAGTCACCCCCCTTATATCAGAGAAGACAGTCGTCATTTGTTTTTTAGGGATTGGCTAACTTCACTTAGCATAATCTGCTCTAATGCCATCCATTTGCCTGCAAATGCCATGATTTTATTATTTTTTAGTTCAGCTTGGATTTTATTGGACACTACAGCATCTGATTCATCTACCATTGCTTCTCTGGATGGGACAATATAGGACTAAGATGCAGGAGAAATGGTTTGTAGGAACCATAATGCTGGGAAAGTCACTTTTATTCTTTATGGTTGCTAGGTCTGTTTTGTATATTGGTCTGTTTTCTTTTGCTATTAAAAATACCTGAGTCTAGGTACTTTATAAAGAAAAGAGGTTTATTTAACTCATGATAGGGTCAAGATAGGGTAACCCCATCTATTTGGCTACCTATGCGGTTCCTCCTTGCTACATCACAACATGGCAGGTGACATCATTGAGGGAGTGCACGGAAGGTGGGCAGATTACACAGCCAGGCAAGAAGCCAAAGACCAAGAAGGGACCAGTCTTGATGTTTTATAACAGCCCAGTCTTGGGGATCCCATAGGAACTGCATTAATCTCTTCCAAAGGTGATGCCCTCATGTCCTAATTACTCTGAGCAAGGGTCCATGCCACATGCCCCACATGACCACACTGGGGACCAACCTTCTGACCCAAGAACCTCTGGGAACACACTCAAACTATATCCAAATCATAACAGGGTGCCCCAGACTGAGTGGCTTAAACAACAAAAATTTATTTTCCACCGTCCTGGAGGCTATAAGTCCAAGATCAAGGTGCTGGCAGGGTTGGTTCCTCCTGATGTCTCTGTCTTTCACTTGTCCTTCAGCTGTGTTCCCCCTCTGTCTTCACACTGCCTTTCTGCTGTACTTCTGTGCCCTACTCTCCTCTTTTTCTAAGACGGGTCTTATTGGATGAGGGCTCACCCTAATGATCTCACGTAATCTTTATTACCTCTTTAAAGGCCCTATCTCAAAAACACCTTCTCATATAGTGAGGGTTAGGACCTCAGCATATGCATCGGGGGTCACTGTTCAGCCCATAACAAAGCCTCAGTCTCAGTAACTAGGAAACGAGAGGGTTGTGTTTGCTAATACTTAAGCTTATCTCCCAGCACTGACATTGATTTATTAACTTAACTCCCACTTTTTATTTACTTTTGTCCAGGTGTTGGCCAGTTCTAAGGAGGCTTCTATGGTGTCACCAGCTCTGATGCAATAGCTCCTTAGCTCCTTCTTAATCAGCAAGCAAAACACAAAAGAGAACAACTTGGGTATGAACAAAAGGGGCAGCAGTAACCCTTCCCTTCTCATAAGTAATGGCTTAGGCATCTGACTTGGAAAGACACTCCCTCCCAAAGTGGGTCCATTCTGAGGTGACAAAAGAAAGATGGCCAGGGTGTGTGTGTGTGTGTGTGTGTGTGTGAGAGAGAGAGAGAGAGAGAGAGAGGATCTGAGGGGAACTGATTCCAGGACCCCCTGCAGACACCAAAAGTCCCTTATAGAAAATGGTATAGTATTTGCACAGAACTTATATCCACCCTCCTAAATACTTTAAACCATCTCTAGAGGACTTATAATGCCTAATACAATATTAATGCTATGTAAATAGTTCATATTGTACTGTTTTGTGGAAAACTACAAGAAAAAAAGTCTGTACATACACAATCTTTTTCCAAATACATTTGATCTGTGATTGGTTAAATCCATAAATGCAGATCCCATGGATATGGAGGTCTAACTGCATTCTGCATGTATTTGACTGGGTTGCTGTGATTTTCTGATCTGTAATTTTCCAGACCATTAGACCAACAGCCTAATTGGGGGTATGATATTCAACAGTCTTTGTCATTTGAGGTCATTATGCAATTTATGCAGGCTGTGGAAAACCTGGTGCATACATAAATTTCTCAATCACAACTGTTCCAAAATATGTGAATCATTGCATATTCGTGGACCCAAAATCTGATTTAAAACCCCTCGAATTTCCAACTACCAAGCAATGTAGGATGGCATTTATCTTCTACCAATTGTGCATATTTCCTCGAGACATAAATTAGAAGAGTAAACCGAGAGAGAGGTGGCATGATGTCCATTTATTGCTGAAATTCTGTCAGATAAAGTGTGGCTCTGGAGCCCAAAACCACATCAAAGATTTCTTGATTCCCCAGACTCTTTCAGGTCAACGTAGCCATTTCTCTGGGTGGACAGTTCAATTCTGTTCTTGTAGGAGCCATTCCTGAAGAGCAGCCTAAATAGATCTGCTTCTCCATCCCTTTCAAGGATTTGGTGAGTACCTACTTACCTGCATTAAATTATTTCTGTTTAAAATAAGAATGAAAAAAAAAACCTAATCAATACATCACCATTCTTTCCTATGACAGATATTTTTAAAGGAAATATTTTCATTGAACTGTTTGGCTCAAAAATTTTTTTATTTTATTATAAATAAAACTTTTTCTTAAAAAGGCTTTTTTGATCACTATCCTCATTCCAAGACAAGAGTTCACACTGTCTCCTATGTTCCTTTGTACCTTCTGCACCTCTCCAAGATAGCATCTGAAACACTTTAAGTCCTCTTTAAGTTTCAAGTACTCTGTGACCTCCTTGGAGAGAGAAACTACTTGTTAGTATGTTGCCTAGAGATTTCAAAAATATTCCATTAATTCATTTAATCATCAATTCATAGTTATCCTTGCAGGGACAGCTCATTGTTTGCTGCCACCATGAAGCCTGCCTAACTCTGATAACATCCCTTTCAAGAGAGAGTCTGCCATTGTGGCTTACTTAATTTTAGGGAAACATTTAACATTTAGGGAAACATTTATCTCCCAAATCAGATGCTGAGTTCATTGGTTGCAGGGACCGTGTACAATGTGTGTTTGACTATCTCATGAAACTTGCCACAAGGAATGGTTGATACTCAAAACAACATTGTCTGAAGAAGGACAGGTAAATGAACCAGTGAGGAAAAAAACAGGACGTACCAATCAAAACACAGAAACAAGCCTGGCACAGTGGTAAACACCAATAATCCCAGCCGCTCAGGAAGCTGAGGCAGGAGGATTGCAAGTTCAAAGCCAGCCTCAGCAAAAGCAAGGCACTAAGCAACTACAGTGAGGTCCTGTCTCTAAATAAAATACAAAATAGGGCTAGGGATGTGGCTCAGTGGTCAAGTGTCCCTGAGTTCAATCCCTAATACCAAAAACAAAAAAAAAGTTTGAGACCAGCCTTGGCAACTTAAAGAGGCTCTAAGCTACTTAGCGAGGCCTTGTCTCGAAATAAAAAATAAAGTGGGCTGGGAATGTAGTTCAGAGAGAAGAAGAAGGGGGGAAGGGGAAAAAGGGAAGGGAAGAAAAAAAATAAAAGAAAGAAGGAAAGAGAGGAAAGGAATAGAAATAAATATAGCCCAGGTTAAAGGCACTTTCTCTTTAGAGAAAGC
Source organism: Marmota marmota marmota (assembly GCF_001458135.2). Classification (NCBI taxonomy): domain Eukaryota; kingdom Metazoa; phylum Chordata; class Mammalia; order Rodentia; family Sciuridae; genus Marmota; species Marmota marmota. The sequence goes on along the minus strand of NW_026000174.1, from coordinate 62,290,009 downwards.
AAGAAACATTGTATTATTATAATTCATTCTGCTCCATTTATAATGATCCTACAAGTCTTGGTAACAACCATCGATAATTCCTTCTTTCGTTCACAGTTCAGTGGTTATGACTGGGTATCTGTGTGTGGAAACATAGACCATACTGGGAATGCAGCAGGAATGAGACAGGGGAGATTCTTACCCTCCTGGACTTTACCATCTAGTGGGAGAAATGTAGTCAACAAATAAAAAATATGACTATGCACTGTGATAATGGCTGTGAAGTCAACAAATGTGATAACTCAACAGAAAGTAATTGAGTGAATAATGTGTGCTTTAGATAAGAATGATAGTATACCCTAGGTGTTTGATTTTCCACATTGTTAAAATTACTGTATGTACATCTGCCACAGCTGGTTAACCTGTATTGACACTAAGCTCAACGTTGGCCAAAAGGAAGAAATAATAAAGATTAGAGCAGAAATAGAGAACAGAAAAAAAAAACAATGAAACTAAGAGTTGGTTTTTTGAACAAGTAAACAGAAATGATAAAAGTTTTAAATACAGTAAGACAAAAAGAAGACTCAAAGAAATAAGTATCCAAAATTAAAGAGCAAACATTATCACTAATGCCACAGAAGTAAAAAGGATCATATGAGACTACTATGAACAGTTATCTACCAATACACCAACCAACCTAGAAGAAACGGACAAGTCCCTGGAAACATACAACCTCCAAGACTGGATTGTGAACAAATAGGATACCTGAGCAGACCTGCCACCAGTGGAGAGTTGGAATTCATAGCCAAAAACCTCCCAGCAAACAAAAGCTCAGGATGATGGTTTCCCTGGTGAATGCTATTGAAGATTTGAAGAAAATTAACAGCAATTCCTCTTCAATGTCTTCCAAAAACTGAACAGAAAAGACACTCCAAACTCACTTTATTAAGCCAGCAATATCCTGACACCAATGCTAGGCAGACACCACCGGAGCACTGCAGGCCAATGTCCTGGATGGAAACAGTGCAAAATCTTCAACAAAACACTAGCAAACCAAATCAACAGCATATGAAAAGGACCATACTTCATGACCAAGTGGGATTCATCTCCAGGATGCTAAGATGGATAAATAAACAGATAGAATGGAAGACAAAAAAAAATGATCATCTCAATAGATGCAGGAATAACATTTGACAAACTTCATCATTTTCACAATTTGTCTTTTGTTGTTTTTTTAAAATATACATGACAGTACAGTGTATTTTGACATATTATACATACATGGAATATAACTTCCCATGCATGTGGTTGTGCATCATGTGGAATTACACTTCTTGTGTGTTCATATATGAACATAGGAAAGTTATATCCAGTTAATTCTACTGGCTTTCCCATTCCTTTCCCACTTACTTCCCTTTATCCCCCTTTGTCTAATCCATTGAGCTTCTAGCCACCCCCTCATTTTATGTTAGCATCCACATATTAGAGAGAACATTTGGCCTTTGGTTTTGAGGATTGGCTTATTTCACTTAGTATGATATTCTCCAGTTCCATCCATTTACCGGAAAATGCTATAATTTCATTCTTCTTTGTGGCTGAGTAATATTCCATTGTGTATATGTACCACATTCTCTTTATCCATTCATCTGTTGAAGGGCACATAGGTTGGTTCCTAGCTTAGCTATTGCAAAATGAACTGCTATGAACACTGATGTGGCCGCATCGCTATAGCATGCTGATTTTAAATCCTTTGGGTATAAACCTAGGAGTGGGATGGCAGGGTCACATCGTGATTCCATTCCAAGGTTTCTGAGAAATCTCCATACTGTGCTCCAAATTGGTCCTCTTCATAATAATAATAAATAAAATCCTCTCAACAAACTAAAAACAGGGTATGTCAATTAATAAAGTCCAATGTATCAGAACAGAGAATTCAGAAAGAAACCAAAACATATCCAATCAGCTAATTTTTTTAAATGGCACCAAGAATACACAAAAGGGAAAGATTCACTTTTCAACAAATGGTGTTGAGAAAAGTGGGTACCCACATGCAAAACTATGAAATTGATAAAGATCTTATACCATATACAGAAATCAATTAAAAATTGTTTAAAGTCTTAAACATAAGCCCCCAAACTATTAGATGCCTAGAAGAAAACATAAAAGAAAATATTGGCCAGGGAAATGATTTCAAGGATATAATACCCAAATCATGGGCAACAACAACAAAAAAAATAGATAAGTGGGACTACCTCAAACTAAAAACTTCTTCACAGAAAAGCAAATAGTTAACAGAGTGAAAATGCAACCTTTAGAATGCGAGAATGTATTTGAAAATCATGTATCAGTTAAGGGATTAATTTCCAAACATACTTGGAACTCCTACAGCTTAATAGCTGAACAAAAACAAACAAAACCAAAAAAAAAAAAAAAACGTGAAACAAAAATTTAAAAATGAGCTAAGAACCTCATTAGACATTTCTCCATAGAAGACATAGAAATAGCCAATAGATACATGAAAAGATGCTCAATGTCACTAATCATCAGGGAAATGCAAACCAAAAGCACAATGAGGCATCACTCACTCACTGCGTGTTCAGATGGTTATTATCAAAAATCAAAGACAACAGTGTTGTCAAAGATATGGAGACAAGGACACCCTTATATATTGTTGATGGAAATGCACTGTAGTGCAGCCACTGTTGAAAACAGTAAGAGGATTTCTCACCAAAAAAAATTAAAAATAAAGCTACCATATGACCTAACGATCCTATTTCTTTGTATTTATTCAAAAGAATTGAAATCAGTTTCTGAAGAATCTTCACACTGATTGAAGCACTGTTCACAACAGCCAAGATGGGGAAATAACCCGAATGACCATCAAGGATGAATTCCTAGAGAAAATGAGGTTTATGCATATGATGGAATATCATTTGGCCATTAAGAAGAAGGAAATCCTTCAAAAGCAACAACATGGATGAATTTTGGGGACATCATTCTAAGTAAAATAAGCCAGTCACAGAATGACAAATACTGCATGATTCCTTATAGGAGATACTCAAATAGGCAAACTCACAGAAGCAAAGAACAGAACCAGGATTGCCAAAACAGGAGAGGGAGGGAAATGCTAATCAATAAGTATACAGATTCAGTAATGCCAAGATGAATTATCTCCAGAGACCTGCTCCAGAGACCTGCTGTACAACATTTTGCCTATTGTTAATGATATTGTATTATACACCTAAAAGTCTGTTAAGATGTTAAATCTCATGTTAAGTGTCCTTATCAGAATAAAAATTTAAAAATGTTTAAAGAAAAGTAGTTGGTCAAAAAAAATTGTTAAGGAACAAACTAAAAATGTCATGTCTGTACATAAAAGAAAAACTATCTCTTGAACCATTACTCCAATACTTGAAAATTAGCATCTCCCCACTCCCCTCAGTGCTAGGGATTCAACCCAAGACCTTGCACATGCTAAGCAAGCACTCTACCACTGAGCCACATGCCTAACCCAAATTAGCACCATCTCTGTTTCTAATAATTGTATGAATTCTACTCATTAGAGTTAATTTAATAGAAATCCAACTTTATTCTTGAGTCTCATAATTATGCCTGAAGGCCATACACTGTCATTTGAGAATTCCTCTATCATGCCCACATAGATGTCCCTAAAGGTCTTGACTTTGTGTAATAAGACCCAGGGTAATAAATTTGAAAAGTGCTTATTATTGTGCTTCAGCCTTGGTCTTTTGACAAATCTCTTGCTCCAATGTCAACATTCAAAACTCTAGCTCCCATTTCTGGTTAGTGTCCAAGTTTTGAATCTAATTATTTCTTTTGTTCCCTTAAAGGAAAAAAAAATACCCCTGGCCTTTGATTATTCCCTTCACAAGCTTCACTCATTAAGATGAGTAGAAGCTGGATTGGTGCATGCCTGTAATCCCAGCAATTTGTGAGGCCAAAGCAGGAGAATTGCAAGTTTGGAGGCCAGACTCAGCAACTTCACAAGACCCTGTCTCAAAATTTAAAAATATAGAAAGGACTGGGGATGTGGCTTAGTGGTGATATATGTATGAATCAAACAAATGATGTACGTGTGGGTGACACACCCTTGAGCAGTGAAGTAATGACAATTCACAAGTGAACAATACTGTCCAACATTTTTGTCCAGAAAGCCTCTCCACTATTTCTGGTCATTAAATTCAGAGACAAAGTTACAATGCTATTTATTTTAGGTAGCTTATGAAAGGTTTTTGCATATGTATTCTAAAAAGGAAAAGGCTGAAATTAATTAGAACAAACTCTTTCGTTTCTCAATGTCAGAAAGATTATGAATGTAGGTTTTGTTTTCCATCTTGACACTCAGAGAAAGATTCTTTCCTGTTTCACATAGGGTTTGGTAAATGAAGACTCCTCTGTTATTGGAATACAGCAAGGAGAAAATAACAATGATTCATCTCTATACTCTCATTCAACACTTCTGGCCACCAAATATGTAGGCATGTTTTTTTTCCCACCAGTAATTTTCCTATTTTTAGTGGACACCAACTGAATGTCCTACAATTTAATTCAATTGTGACACTATCTACCTGGAGATAGTATCAGATGCCTCTTCATCCCCCACTTCAGATGCCAATCACAAACTATGAAAAAATCAAAGGATCTCAGGGCCTCCTGCTCCTTCTCTGCTTCAATTATTTGCTAGAATGGCTCCCAGAGCTGGGGAAACACTTTTACACTTACCTGTTTATTTTAAAGGAACAACCTCTGAATGAAAAGATGCATGTGGTAAGGTATGGGGAAAGATGCAAGGAGCGTCTGTCCCATTTTGGGAAAATTTCCAATTCCTGTATGTGTTCAGCAACCTGGAACCTCTCTGAATCCTGACCTTTGGAGGGAATGGGGTTGGAACTCAAATTATGTAGGTATGCTTGATCAATCACTGGACGCTGACCATCACCTCAAGTTTCAGCCACCTTTCCCCAGAGGTGGGCAAGGATCTGAGTGTTCCAAATCTCTAATCACACGGTTAGTTCTGCTGGCAACCAACCCCTATTCTGAGGCTTCCCAGGAACCCTAAACAACCACTCATCTCATGAGCACACAAAGATTTGCTTTCCACTTTGGAAAATTCCAGGGTTTTAGGAGGCATATGCCGAGTACTGAAAGACCAAATATATATTTTCTTATATATTTATTTATAAATAAATAAATTGCAATATCACTGTTATCTTTATCTCTCTCTTTCTCCACAAATCCTGATGGTATACTAGGGATATCCAGAGAGTTGAGGTTTAATTTCCCAGAAATTAGAATCTCTGTAAATATACTTTGAATGTTCATATGAAAATATTGAAAATTTATTACTGAGTCCCATACATAGGTTCATTGTTCACCTGGAAAATTCAGGAAGATGTGGCCTAATATGGAAAAATACACTAAAGTATGTGCAATGGGTGTCCAGTCTTGCAACAGCTCATGACTAACAGAAGACTAATTCTGTGATCTGAGTCATCATTCTGATGAGAATTATAATTGTTCTGATGAAAATTCCAACTGCATTTCGTTACTATCATATCTCAGAAAAGGAGGAGGTACCATATAGGGGGAAGGGAAAGGGAAAAATGGAAGAGAAACAAGGGACAGAGAGGGAGAAAGAAGAGTTGTTTTTCCTGGAGGCCTGGAAATGATATTTTTTCAATATTTAATATATTAATGGCTAGATAAAATATGAATGAGAAAGGAGGAAAAGGAGAATATAAGACCAGATGAAAAAACAGAAGAGCAAGTGAAAGAAACAGTTGTTCCTGGAGGTTAGGGCCAAATTGTTGGGGGTGGGGGGTGCTGTGTTGTGTTTTCAGTATCTAACACCTTTGCTGTGATATTCAGATATATCCCATATGTGGTCCACCAGGGGCCAGTTTGTCACCTGGAAAGCTAAAAGGTGATTTATCTTTTAATACCATTTTCAAAGTCATTAGTATATATTTTAGAGTTCAGTTCAGGCCTTGCAAAAACAGAGGGAGTTAGAAGAGGGGTAATAATATTACCTTTCAGATCCCTCGAATAGATGCTCCAAGCTTTGGATCCAATTTTTATGGCTTCATTCAGGGGGAGAGATGGAGGGATTATGCCTACATCATTTTACTTGGAACCAGAATCAATCTAGATAATTCTTCAAATTGAACGGAGTTTTTACTCACTATAATTTTTCTGCTTCTGTTTTACAGTCTAGGGCTCACAAAATAAAGCTGCTTTTTATTCTTCCTTAATGTCCCTGCATCTCTATGTTTCCTGTTCTCAAAACTAAAATCAGAGGTGTGGAGGTTTTATCGAGCCCAGATTTCTTACAGCGTGTGACTATCATCCAAACACAGGTTGACTTGGCAGGTACAGTTTATGCAGTAACCAGATCCAGTTGCTTTTCTGACCACCTCTTGAAGTCAAAAAGTAGACATTGCCAAAGTTGCATTTCTATCGTGAAATATATCAGAGTTGGCAGGACTCCTGCATTTGGAGCTTAACCTTAGATCCTCCAAAATCCCTCTTCTTATCTTTGCTTAGAGATGGATCCCACAATCATCCACTGTCAGACTCTAAGTAAGGTCAGCAGCAACACCAGTTCCTGGGTGCTGCTCTCTTGGAAAGAGACAGTCTGTATTCTTCATGGTTGTAGGTGTATATAAAGACATTACACTGACTTAAATCACTACTGGAAGCTTCGTGGGCTCTAGCCCTAATTTTTTCAGGTTGCCTAAAACATTTACTAGCTGGATTACTAGTTGTTCTGATTCATCTGTTAATTTGGTATGTTCATCTTTGGTTCTTTCAGAGGATCTACACCTGGTCTCTCTAGACTCTCCTCCTGTCTCTTGTGTTCTCATTAACTGGTGCCATTTCCCCCCTGAAGTTCACTACTTAAAATCTCCTCTCAGAGGGGCTGGGGATGTGCCTCAAGAGGTAGCACGCCTGCCTGGCATGCGTGCGGCCCGGGTTCGATCCTCAGCACCACATACAAACAAAGATGTTGTGTCTGCCGGAAAAAAAAAAAAAAAAAAACTAAAATAAATAAATAAATATTTAAAAAAAAATCTCCTCTCAGAACTGTGGAGTAGAAGAAGGGGATTGAAGGGAAAAGGAAAGAAGAGGAAACACAGAATGAAATTGACCAAGTTATGTTATGTGCACATATGCATATATCACAGTGGATTCCACCATTATCCATAACAATCATGCAGCTATTTAAAAAACACAATAAATAAGGAAGACCAGTAGAATAGAGGAAGGAGATCAGGGGAAGGAAGAATAATGGGGAAACTGGAAATACTGGGAATTAAAATGGAGCAAATGATGTTATATATTTACGAATATGTCAAAACGAACTCCAAGGGCTGGGGATGTGACTCAGTGGTGGAGTGCTTACCTAGCATGCACAATCCCTAGCACTGAAAAAAAAAAGAATGCCAATATCATGTATAACTATTATGTACTAAAAAGACATTTTAAAAATATCCTCTTGTACATCTATGGTCTTGATGATGGTGATGGTTTAACTAGCGTATACTTATCACCAAACTCATTAAGACTTATATACTTGATATGCATAGCTTTTTATATGCCGATATGCCATAATAAAGTGGTTTTAAAAGTATCTCACCAAAAGCAGACCCCAAGATTTTTCTGTTTTAAAACTTTTCCCTCTTCAAAGGAACAGTTCCTAGAGGTTCCTGTTTATTGTGTCCCCTTTCCTTTTGGAAAATGGCTTGCTTGATTAGAACGTAGAGTAAAATTGGATTCTATCAGGAGATGAATTGGAAAGTTAAAAAGAAAATAATTTATAAAGGGTTTTGAAAAGCAAGTGGAGATTTTGTTTGTTTTCAATAAAAATCACAGTTTTATGTGATTGATGGGTTGTCATACATATTGAGTTGATGACCAGAATTAAGACATGGCCAACCCAGGTGCAGTGGCCCATGCTGTAATCCCAGTGGCTTGAGAGCCTGAAGCAGGAGGATCACAAGTTCAAAGCCAGGCTCAACAATTTAGCAAGACCCTGACTCAAAATAAAAAATAAAAAGGACTAGGGATGTAGCTCAGTGGTAAAGCACTCCTGGGTTCAATCCCCAGTACAAAAAAAAAAAAAAAAAGTTATCCATACATGCTCAGGTTGTTTCCGGGCTCTCCATTCCATTCCATTGGTCTGTATCTGTCTTTATGCCAACACTGTATTACTTTGGTTACTCTAGCTTTGTGCAGACATGCTTAGAAATCAGGAAGTGTGACGCCTCCTGCTTTGTTCTTTCTCATGATTACTATGGATATTTAGGGCTTGGAGCAGCGGGGGTGTCTACTAGATTTGTTTTCTCTATCACTGAAAATGGCACAGAAATTTTGATAGGGGTTGCATTGAATCTGCATTGGGTATGAACACAGGACATTTTCCTGCACATTTATATGATCTTCAGTTACTTTTTTCTATGTCTTATCATTTTCAGGGTATAGATCTTTCCACCTCCTTGGTTAAATTTATTCCTAAGTATTTTGTTATTTTTTTAATGCTATGATAAATATGGTTGTTTTCTATATTTCATTTTCAGATTGATCATCAGTGGTGAGAAGAAATGTCACTGGTTTTCATGTGGTGACTTTGTAGCCTACAACTTCATTGCTTTATTCTGTTTTTAATAGTCTTTACGGTTTTCTACATATAGAATGATGCCATTTGCAAAGAATATTTTACCTCCTTCCTTTTGATTGGATGTCTTTTATTCCTTTTCCTGATTGCTCTTGCTAATACTTCCCAATCCCCACTGAATGCAAGTGGTGAGATAGACGTCCTTGACTTATACTGGATCTCAGAGGCAAAGCACATCATTTTTCCCCATTAATGATGATGTCAGTTGTGAACTTTTCACAAATCGTATTTAGTCTGTTGAGAAAATTTCCTTCTATAGTTATTTTTTGAGCAATTTATAATAAATGAATGTTAAACTTTGCCCCGTCTGTTTTAATCTATAGAAATATATTGAAACTATCCTTGATTTTTATCATTCACTCTGTATATGAATTTGCTTGCATATGTGAAACTGATTAATTTGCATATGTGAAACCAGCATTGCATACCAGTGATAATCCCATTTCGTGATGTATAATCTTTTCTTATATTCACTTTGCTAATATTTTAGTGAGGATTTTTTGCATTCATCAGAGATATTGGCCTACAGTTTTTATTTGTTATCTTTGTCTAGCTTTGGTATCCGGTTGGTTGTGGTCTCCTAAAAATTAGTTTTCAAGTGTCTCTGATAGTTTAATTTTGGAGGGGTTTAAGAAAGATTGGTACTAATTCTTTGAAAGTTTGGTAAAAGTGTTTATAACTAATCTCTTGTGATTGTTTTTTAAAGCATGTGTTGTAATAACTCCTCTTTCTGTTTTCATTTACATGAGTCTTAGCTCCCTTTTTCTTAATCTAGCTATGGATTTGTCAATGTTGTTTGTTTTTGAAAATCAATTCTTGGTCTTGTTGATTTCTTTTCTATAATTTTTCTATTCTCTATATGATTTATTTCTGCCCGATCTTTAATACTTCCTCTCTCTGTTAATTCGGGGCTTAATTTGTTCTTTTTCTGGTTTCTTGAGGCATAAAGCTCAATCTTCCATTGAGATTTTTCTTTTTTCTTCATTCAGATGTTTATCATGATAAGCCCATTAGTATGGCTTCTGGCATATCCCATAAATTTTGATACATAGCATTTTCATTTTATTTGTCTTAAGATACTTTTTGGAAAGTTATGTCTTTGTTTTCATTAGTCTCCATATTTTTTAAAATTCTCTTCTCGTTTTTTCTGTCTTTGACTTGTGTTCAAGAGCTTGTTATTTAACTTCCACATGTTTTTGAATTTGCACATTTTCTGGCTGGTGTTGATTTCTAGTTGTATTTTTATCGTTGCCAGAAAAGATACTTGGTCTTCTTAAGTTTGTTAACACTTGTTTGGGGACCCAGCGTGAGGTCCCGGGAAATGTTCTGTGCATACTGGAGAATGTGCATTTTTCTGCTTTCATGTTCTGTAGCTGTCTAGGAAGTCCACCGGACCTATGATGTTGTTCATGTCCTCTTTTTTAATATTGATTTTATGTCTAGATGTTCTATCCGTTATGGAGAGTGGGGTATTAAAGTCTTTCCTAATTGTTGCAAGGTCGCCAATTTTTCTTTCCCAATCTGTCAATACCGGTTTCATATACTAGGTGCACTGATGTTGGGTGCTGATGTTGCTCTGTTGATTTGGCCCTTTTGTCATTATGTAAAGACCTTCTTTGTCTCTACCGACAGTTTTTTACTCAAGTTCACTTTGTCTGATGTAAGTGTAACCATCCCTGCTTTCTTTGGGTTTTAATTTGCGTGAAATAGCTATTTTTATTCCTCACTTTCAGAATGTTTGCCTTTGGATCTAAAGTGAGTTTCTTGTAGTTGGCCAGGGCTGGATCTTTTTTGGGCCCTCTGTATTATTTTATTGGGTATTTTAGTCATTAACATTTAAATTAATTACTAATAGGGAAGGGTTTACTACTGCCATCTGTTAGCTGCTTCTGTTTTTCTTATAGTTCTTCTGTCCCTCTTTCTTTCTCTTGCTGCCTTCCTTTCTGTTTCATTGTGGGGTTTTTTGTAGATTATTTTTCATTTGTTTCTTTTGCTCTTTTGAATAATTTCTATTGGTATGTGGTTAGTTAGGGATTTACATAAACAGTATGATTTAAGCCAATCATAACTTAACCTAAGCAGCCTTCATCACCCCAACAAAAAACAATTAGCTATCTACAAATACAAGTAGCCCTGGGAGGGCTCAAGATGCCAATTAGGAACCTATTACAACACAATGGACCTAGACAAAGAGAATGGGGAGAAAATACCCTGTGGGAAAGATTGCTTGGGAGCTCAGCTAACTAGAGACATCTGTAAATGACTAGAATCAAAGAAGTAGGCTATCTGTATGGGCCATGAGGCATGCTAACAGAGTACCCTATCACCTCCTCTTTAGAAGACCCACTTAGCATTTGCCACCAAGAAACTCAATAGCCCTGTGACAGCCGCAGATTCACTGCACATTTCAAGGTCACTGGAGGACCTTATGGTGTGAATTGGCACCAACTCCAGTGTCCTGCTCCAGTGTCAGCCACTGGCAGCACTGACTACCTAGGGATGGAGACACTACTCACCCCATGCCAAAGGAGGCGCTGTTGCACAGGGAGGGAAGAAGGTGACCACCCTCCCTGCAACCCTGCACAAGCCTTGCACCCATGCCTTGGACACATACCTTGGTTATTCTGTGTTCATCCACAGACCCCCCAGCTCCAGTGCCACTCTACGTATACCTTCACTCCAACCCCTGGCTCTGTCACTGCTTTGTGTACACCTCTCTCCAGACCAAGGCGTGGATGCCCCACAGGCACATGTACATCAGATGCCAGTATCACCACCAACGAGAAAAGGTTAAACTATCATAGCAAAGTACTACAGGGTAAATTCCAGAGTAATCAATAAGTCCCATGTAAAATTGCAAAGATTAAGCAGCAAAGACAAAATGAATGAATATGTTCATGATTTCAGGATAACATTTCAGAATTTATTTATTATAAAAATGGAATATCACAAGGCAAAAATTTGAATACATAATTCCATATGATACATATCTATGAATAAGTCTATAAAATCATTAATGAATTCTCAAAATATACTCTACAAATATTACAGGAATTGTTGACATACAATACAAAGACTTAAAGGTCAATCCTAAAATTTTAAAATGCCTTAGAAAAATACACCAAAAATTACAATGGCTATAAAATACATGAGAAGATCCATTTAATTAATAAACAGATGCAAGTGAGACAAATAGTTGTCATTGTAAAACCTTCAAATTAATGAAAGGGAGAGAGAGAGAATAGGAAGAAGGGAGGGAGAGAGGAGGAAGCAAGGAGAAAATAAAGAAAAAGAATGAGAAATGTATTTCTCATTCAAATGAGAAGGAGTGAAAATGTTGTTTTCTAACTGTGAATTTTGGAAACATTACAGTAAACATTCCCAAGGGTCACTCAACAGAGGAGAGGAAAAGAGATTATGAATGGAAACTTGAAAAATCATTAGGGTTCTTAGATATCTTTCAGTTATCCTCCAAATATTAGTTAAATGTCTATTACAGCAAAGCTCTATATATGGTTCTGGGAATATAACAAAACAAAAAAAAAAAAAAAAGCCAGTAAAGTTATTTGCTATAATCTTAATGAACTCGTTAGCTGAAAAAATATGTACTCAGTATCTATAGCTAAGTACTAGGGATGGATTAGTGTACAAAACACACAAATACCTGCCCATTGAGAGCTTCCTCTAAGTGGTGAAATCTTACCTTCAGGAACTTGCTCTATCTTTGGGAGCAATAAAGAGAAGAGGGAGCAGGAGGAAGTAGTAAATATTTAAGTCATCTAATACTTCATCGTGCCGTTTCCTGCCATTTGCACCAGACCAGAAGCCCATTTCCTACTGCAATAAATGCCTTCTCACTACTTTGTTCAGAGCATCTTTCAGCTCCTTGTTTCTCATGCTGTAAATCAAAGGATTCAAGACAGGGGTGACAAAGGTGTAGACAACAGACACCACTCGGCCCATTTCTGGGTTGTAGCTGGAACTGGGGCGTAAATAGATGAGGCTGCAGCAACCATACTGCAGAAGAACCACAGTCAGGTGAGAAGAGCAAGTGGAGAAGGCCTTGTTCCGTCCCTCGGCCGAGCGGATCTTCAAAATGGCAGCAATGATGAAGATGTAGGAGATGGAGATCAGAGAAAAGGGGATGGTGAGGATGATGACGCTGACGATGAAGATCATGGCTTCCTGCATCCGAGTATCCCCGCATGCCAACCTCAGGATGGGCAGCACATCACAGTAGAAGTGGGTGATTCTGTTGTGGCCACAAAATGGCAGATGGAAGATCAGAACTGTCAGTTGTAAAGCTAGAATGAAACCAAGGACCAGAGCTCCCAAAGCCAGCTGGGCACACAGCTGCCGTCTCATGATGAAGGTGTAACGCAAGGGCTCCCGGATTGCTACAAACCGATCGTAAGCCATGATCCCCAAGAGGATACAGTCAGCACTACCCAGAAAAACAAAGAAGAACATCTGAGTGCCACAACCAGCGAAGGAGATGGGAATCCTCCCCATGGTCACGAGGTTGACCAAAGCCAGAGGGGCCACCGTGGAAGAGTAAAAGATCTCCAGCACTGCCAGGTTGGCCAGAAAAAAGTACATGGGAATGTGGAGCGAACGCTCAGCCCAGACAGTGAGAGAGATTGTGGCATTACCAAGGAGACTGCCAATGTACAACAGCAGGAACAGCACAAAAATAAACATCTGGACCTCCAGGATGGGCGAAAAGGGGTGGAAATGGAACTGGATCTCTCTAGTTTGGTTTTCATGCCCCATAAAAGTGGTCCATTGTATTTTCCAGGACAAGAGAAGACAAGTGTTTTTAGGAAAGAAAGTGGCGTATCTTTAGGATGAAACTGAGGATACTGTTTCACCACCTGTGGTTCTAATAATTCTGAACATGAGCTTATTCAAGCTGTGCAGGCCACTTTCTTCTTACTGGTGTTTGTCATTTCACATTTTCAAGACATTTGGCTGAAGTTAAATATAGAAGTCGTCACCGTGAAAAGGAGCCATGGTAATCTGTCCCATGTGGTATCCAAGCTCAGGACATTGTTATTTTGCAAAAAAAAAAAAAAAACCAGCTGAAATAATAACCTCTCAGCTTCTGAACTTACAAATTGTGCTGCAATACGGTCTTGATTCAATGACATATAGTATATATAAGGGGCATACTCACAGAGTGCTTCATTTCATCCTGAAGAATTGTCTTCCCAGACCGAAAAGGTCAGCTGTGCCAGTTCATCAGGACCAAGGATAATGACTCCCTTACTGGCTTTTGGGTTTTCATAATCATCTAGGGGCTCTTTTAGTCCATTGGCCCATAAATGTCACCCCAATCTTCTCATAATTTTCATGCTACTATAACATACTATCACACATTGGATAACCTGTAAAAAAATAATAACTTCATTTCTCACAGTTCTGAAGGCTGGTCAGTCCGATTTCATGGTGCTGGGCCTTAGCAAGGACCTTTCTGCTACATCATCCCAAAGTGAAAGGTGAGAAGATGAGAGGGGGGGAGAGAGAGAGAGAGAGAGAGAGATTTTTTAAACAAACTCATTCATACAATAATAAAACCATTCCTATAATAACATTGATCCATCTTTAAGGAAAGAGCCCTCATGACTTAAATACCTCTTAAAAGTCCCACCTCTCAATTCCATTGCACTGGGGACTAAGTTTCAAATGCTTGAATTTGGGGGGATATGATTCAAACCATAGCGTTCTTATCCTAGATCCCAAAATTCACAGCTGTCTAACATGCAGAATATTTTTACTTGATCCTAATAGCCCCACAAGTTTTAACTCATTTCAGCATCAAAACTCCAGAATCTCTGTAAAGCAGTATGAAAATTCCTTAGAAAACTTAGAATGGAATGACCATTTGACCCAAGTATCCCAGGTTTATACCCAAAGGACTTAAAAACAGCATGGTACAGTGATGCGGCCACATTAATGTTTATAGCAGCACAATTCACAATAGCTAAAGTTTGGAACCAACCTAGATGTCCTTCATAGATGAATGGATAAATATACACAATGGAATATTACTCAGCATTAAAAGAGAATAAAATCATGGCATTTGCAGGGTAATGAATGGAGTTGGAGAATATCATGCTAAGTGAAGTAAGCCAATCCCCAAAAACAAAGGCCAAATGTTTTCTCTGATAAGTGGATGCTAATCCATAATGAGGGTGGATGAAGCATGGTAGGAATGGAGGAACTTTAGATAGGGCAAAGGGGAGGGAGGGGAAGGGAGGAGACATGGGGTAGGAAAGATGGTGGAATGAGATGGACATAATTATCCTAGGTATACGTATGAAGACACAAATGGTGTGACTCTACTTTGTGTACAATCAGAGAAATGAAAAATTGTGCTTCACTTATGTATTATGAATTGAAATGCATTCTGCTGTCATGTATAACAAATTAGAACAACATCAAGAAGAAATGTCCAGAATCTCATCTAACTCAGGTATGGGTGAGAGCTCAAAGCAAATGTTCTACTAAGACAAATTCCCTACCAGCTCTAAAACTGTGAAATCAAAACCAGTTATAGGCCTCCAGAACACAGTGGTGGAACAGGCACAGGATAGAAATCCCCATTCCAAAAGGGAGAAAGGGACAAGAAGAAAAGAATAACAGCAAGTCCAAATCCTTCTTTTGCCAGATTTTCCAGCTTATGGCTCTTAAATTCTGCCCTGCACAAAGCTCTAGGGCACAGACCATTCCACCAAGTTCTCTGCAACTGTATAAAAAGGATTTGTCTTTACTTCAGCTTCCAACAGCTTATTCCTCAGTTCCACTTGACACCTCATCAGAATGGCCTTTCTGTAAGGGTCCGGGAACGTCGGAGGAAGAGACCACCAAAAGACTGGCTCATGCAACAGCAAAAGGGGTTTATTGAGGATCCAATCCAGCACGCTGGGGCTCCAGGCTCACTCAACAAGGGAGAGCGGCCCAGAGCCCTGAGCAGGGCTTGAGCAGTGTTTAAGTACACTTTTTTAGGGAGGGCAGGAACTTTACATACATCACAGTCTCCTTTAACAAATCATCATACACCACGGGAAAATCAAACAACGATTCTTAAACATGATTAGTACATTCATTGGCGGGAACAGGTTGGGAGGAGGGAATGTTTGTTCATGGACGGGAAAGGGACAAAGCTCTGAAACAAGACCCTGGCTGTGTTCAGTTCTCTAGTTTCCCTGTGAGGGTCTAGTCTAGCCAGTGTCCCNACATGATTAGTACATTCATTGGCGGGAACAGGTCGGGCGGGGGTGATAGGTCAGTCCTAAGGGGGGGGGGGTACATTCAAACTGATTGGTTTGGGCCCTGAATGCCTACGTGCCAAGCTGCACAGGGTCCTAGGTTATTTATCTACTGGACAGTCCCGGGAATTGTTTTAACAGCTACAGGAATTTCAGGTTTTGGGTGTAGCATAGGAACTTAACAATACCTGGTCCTTTACATTTTAACTCAGGCTTTGAAGCTTAGAAACTTTATGATACCTGGTCTTTTACACTTTAACTTCAATTTCTTTTACTCTTACATTTCCTTGCCGTATTCCTACAAACCTTCTGACGAAAATCATTTCAGTAATCCCTAAGTTCCAGATCTTCCCTACAGTTCTTTCTTCTGATCCCCAAATGAAAATCCCCACTCACGACCATCAAGGCATTTTCTAGCCTGATTCTCCAAGTTCACCCAGCCTCTACCCAACAGGTAGTTCCAAAGCCCAATCCACATTTTCACAAATTGGTACTGAAAGGTGAGGTTATTTATTATAGAAACAACCTCACCTTTCAGTACCAATTTTCTGACTTTGTTTTGTGTTACTATAATAAAAGAGCAAAACTTGGGAAATTCATAAAGATAAAGGATTTATTTCTTACATTTATGGAGGCTGGGGAATCCAATTTCAAGGTGTCCAGCACCTAGTGAGAGTCTTCTTGTGGCATCATCCCATGGTAGAAGATGAGAGAATGAAGGAGGGCGTGAGAGAGCAAGAGAGAGCAAAATTCAATTCTCTGACAAACCCACGTTCATGACACTGATGATGTACCCACACCTGCAATGATGGCTTCAGTCCATCCCCGAGGGCACAGCTGCATGAGCTAAACTCCTCTTGAAGTTCCCCCACCTCAACATGGTTGCACTGGAGATGAAGTTCCCAGGGTGAGATTTTAGGGTGACACATTCATACTGTAGACCCTTTGATAAACTTTCTCCATGCATCTAATCAAGAGTCAATGAGAGTATAACATATTGTATAATAGCCAACACTATTTTTTAAATGCGCTATAAATGGAAAATCACGGTTCATTAGTTAGATATCCAACCACCAAAGAAATTAAATTACTAATTTTTTAAAAAAGAAAAAAATATGATAGTTGTATAGAGCATGAGCAATATATACTTTGAGCTTTGGAATGTTCACGGACATTCCTTCCCCATCATAACTGATCTCCGTGTACCTTTCTGATGTGGGCACTGACCTACTCAGGATCTGGCCACTAACAGACACCAGACACCAACTGTAGAGCTTTTCTGGGTTGTGGAAGGGACACTGGCTAGACTAGACCCTCACAGGGAAACTAGAGAACTGAACACAGCCAGGGTCTTGTTTCAGAGCTTTGTCCCTTTCCCGTCCATGAACAAACATTCCCTCCTCCCAACAGCTCCATGTAGAAAGTCACTCAAAATCACATGTGTTTTGCTAATCACCGTTTGTTCTTGGATTAGGCTCATCCTCACACAAAGGAAGGTAAGATTTTTGCCTTAAAAGTAGAACTTGAAGATTCTTCAAAGACCCTCATTCCTAAAATTAATATTTTTCTGATAAAGTGAAAATGCCCCCGGCTTACATGTGTGCTAAGATGGGTGTGGGTTAAGAGAGGCAGTTAGATGCCAGCAGCTCAAGGACAGAACGTCATGGGCCATCTCATACTTTTGCAATGTGCTGAGGATCCATTATCTCATTTAGTTTTCCTAAGATTTCTGCAAGTAAGAAGACAGATATGAATATCTCCATTCATGGCCAAGACACGGAGAAGGTAATTGAGCCATTATCTCACAGTTATTTACAGGTAGAAGACGCTAGCAGTTGGATCTCCTTATATCTGTCAGTGATCACACAATTCTTGGCTTTATTTTTGTCATAGGACCATGAAGCAGCTGTGGTCTCATCAGTGCCATTCCCAGTGAACTCAGGACCAAGCAAAAAATCATTCCCCAGTTGAAGTGTTCGTGTGTGTGGAAGAATGACCTGAGTGATCTGGAGGACAGGACACAGATCTCCACCAGAACTCCTAGCTAATCCCCTGGGTCTACAAGGTTTCTATAGGGTTGGAGCTACTCTAAAATACTACTTATTCATATCAAAATCACATGGGTAGGGTTTGGCTTAAACAGTAAAGAGCTCAGAAATGTGCATATTAAAGCTGTGCTTCCAGGTGCCAAAGCACCAACCTCTGGATGCTGAAAACATCATCAGTCACACTGGTTGTCTTTCGGTTCATAATAACAGCCATAAAGTCGGTGGGGTTAAGGACCTGAATACTGGGGACCAACAGACCATCATCTGTCCCCACTACTTACCAGCCATGTGATGCTGACAATTTAATCTCTATGTGAACTCTGGTTTTCTCATCTTTGGAGTACAAAGATCATTGACATCTATGCCCCAAAGTTGTTGTAAAGATTAAATGAGAACATGATTACAAAATGATTTCTGATGTTAGAAAGTGTCCATTAATCTGTTACCATAACTGATTTCTTAAAAGCTGAACTCCTGGCCCAGTGTGTTCTTATCTAACAGTGTATAATATGCTTGATGATCATGTTTTCCTGTTTTCAGGGCTCTGTGTACAATAACACACCTTGATGCCCTTGAATATCTCCGTAGGGCTAAGTATAAATATGTTGGCATGGCATTGTGAACCATTCCAGTTGGAACCAGGACCAAGTTTAGTTCAGAATTCCATGGTGCTGCCAGATCTTACAGATTCTTGCAGATGTTACAAAAGACAAAGTCAGGAACAGTAGTTGTAATATTCAACGGTACACTCAGGATCATTTTCTAGTTATCAAGACCTCTGATGGTTTACAGACTTTACATCTCTCAAGAACAAAAGTAGGGATTCTTAGGCCCTAAAAGGCAGCTAAGAGATGCTGACATTGTCAGGGAACTTACCTTCCTCTAAAAGGATGCATCTGTCTTCTAGCCCAGGTATTATTATGAAAGATTTCCATCAGTCCCCAAGCCTTTACAACTCCTGCATGAACCTCTGGGACCAACCTCCCTCATGTCTCTAGATCTCTGCACACATGGGGGTAAGGCTGTGGTCTTAACCTCATCTTGGCCGCTGCCCTCACAAGTCAGACTTGCCCTTAGAAGAGTCAAAGCATCTTCCAACCATTTTGCATCCTGCTCTGTTTTTAGCTGAGGTGAGGCATTTGCCCCTTAGAAGCTGGTCACTAGGAATATTTTCACAGTCCGCGAGTGAAGTTCCAGCTCCAACAATGGCTTAGGGACTTTAGCAAACCAAAATATGACATCCCCCCCCAAAAAAAATCCTTACCAACCTTCAACCTTACTCAGTAGCTTTTGAAGAGCAGACTTTCTTTTCCTTGGCACTCTGCCCTGATGATGTCATCTTCTTTCTGTTGTCATTAAGGCGGTTCTTAGGATGCTCTTTTCTGTAATGGAATTATTACATCAGAAAACCTTCACCAAAATAGTCTTTTCTTCAGGAATAAGATCTCTAGTATCATTACCACAAAGAAAAAGCATTTTAGCGTCCTGATATCTACTTACCTAGATAAAGGTTTGAGAGTCAAACACTTGATTGTTTTAATATAAACTCTTTCAAATTTTATAGGATGAAAGCAAAATTTTAGATGAACACAATATCTGTTCAGATATTCTTTACCAGGGATTGAACTCAGGAGCACTTAACCACTGAGCAACATCCCCCACCCTTTTTTTTTTTTTTTTTTTTTTTTTTTT
>NW_026000174.1:62245264-62270305 GCF_001458135.2 Marmota marmota marmota | reverse complement strand
CCCCCCCCCCCCCCTTTTTTTTTTTTTTTTTTTGTATTTTATTTAGAGGAAGGGTCTCACTGAGTTGCTTAGGGTCTTGCTAAATTGCTGGGGCTGGCTTTGAACTCGTGATCCTCCTGCCTCAGCCTCCTGAGCTGCTGGGATTACAGGCTTGTCCCATCACACCCAGTTTGTTCAGATATGACTTTAGAGTATGAATTTAACCTTCTGAAATGCATTATTATTTCTTCTCTCAAAAATTTACTTAAATATCAGTACTACCATTGGGAGATGCCACTTCTGTTTTCAGAAAAGGGAAGCTGGATAAAATGCTTCATAAATTATTGGGAATATAAAAATGTATATTGGAAAATAAACTAAAATGTACGTAGGATGTGCATATATCAGAATATGTATAGTTTCCTACTTAGTTTTCTCCTACCTCTTTTATCCTAACACCAGTCTTGAGAGGTTGATATTATTAGTATTTTCATTTTGTAGATCAGAAAACAGAAACTCACCCAGGATAAGTGTGTGCTCAGCATCCACAGTGCCCGAGCCCTGGGTGAAATCAGATATATGATTTGAAATCCTTTTTCTTCCATCATATTAAGCTGACAATCTGTATCTTTGGGCTTTAAAAACTGCTGTTGACTTTATAGTAATGTTATTAGACCTTCTTTCTAGGTATATTTTCTTCTCTACCTTTGCCTTTTTCGCTCCATCCAGCTCTTGACCATATAACTCCTAGAGCAGAATCATAATAAAGCATCTTTTTCTCAATTAGTTAAAGATGCTTTCTCTTCAAGTTAAAATTAAATTTAGCAAAGTATTTGCTTCTTGGTTAAAATTATAACAACCATGAATTCCTTCTATGGAGAAATTTTTGAACATAAATGATAGAAAAAATGATTTTTTTTCATATATTTGTTGATCAATCATATATCTTCTTCTGAGAAGTGTCTGTTCAGTTCCTTAGCCCATTTATTAAGTGGGTTGTTTGGCTTTTTTGGTGCTAAGTTTTTTGAGTTCTTTATATATCCTGGAGATTACTGCTCTATTTGATATGTGTGTGGTAAAAAATTTGCTCCCATACTATTGGCTCTCTCCTCACCTCATTGATTGTTTCCTTTGCTAAGAAGAAGGTTTTTAGTTTTAATCCATTACATTTAGTGATTCTTAATTTTATTTCTTGTGCTTTATGAGTTTTGTTAAGGAAGTTAGGGCCTAATCCAACGTGATGTGCCGCAGTCTGGCTGGGCACAAATCACCAAGCCTCCACAAAGCACTTGTATGTTCAAACAGGAAACTTTATTGCCGGAACTCCACCAGCACTCCATGCACACTTCAGGGAACTCCCCCAGCTCTCCCCAGGGCTCCGCACCTACCCCACTTGGACCCCACGAGAACTCAACCAGGAACTCCAAAGTAGTGGTGCCCAAGGCAGCAGGAACCACCCTATTCCGGGAGCCACCCTATTGCCGGACAGCAGGGGTCCATATACAACTGAATACACAGCTTAACATAACTATCATCATCTCAATGGCTCGCTGGCATCACCTCTCAACCACTCCCTTCTGGCAGAATGCCATCCAGCATCCCAACTCTACTGTGGACCTACTTTTTATTCCATTAGGCAGAGGGTCTCTGATCTAATTCCTAGGTCTTTGATCTACTTTGAGTTGAGTGTTGTGCATGGTGAGAGATAGGGGTTTAATTTCATTTTGCTTCATATGGATTTCCAGTTTTACCAGCACCATTTGTTGAAAGGCTATCTTTTCTCCAATGTGTTTTTTTGGAGGCACCTTTGTCTAGTATGAGATAACTGTATTTATGTGGGTTTGTCTCTGTCTTCTATTCTGTACCATTGGTCTACATGTCTGTTTTGGTGCCAAAACCATGCCATTTTGTTATTATGGCTCTGTAGTATAGTTCAAGGTCTGATACTGTGATTGGAGAAATGCAAATAAAAACTAAGATTTCATCTCACTCCAGTCAGAATGACAGTTCTCAACAATACAAGAAATAAGTGTTGGGAAGGATGGTGGGGGGGACACACTCATAAATTGCTGGTCTCTGCAAATTGGTGCAATCAATCTGGAAAGTAGAGTAGAGATTCCTTAAAAAACTTGGAATGGAACCACCTTTTGACCCAGCTATCCCACTCCTTGATCTATACCCAAAGGACTTAAAAAAATCATACTACAGTGACACAGCCACATCAGTGTTTATAGCAGCACAATTCATAATAGCCAAACTGTGGAACCAAGCTAGATGCCCTTCAATAGATGAATGGATAAAGATACTGTGGTATATATACACACGGAATATTACTCAGCAATAAAAGAGAATAAAATTATGGCATTTGAAGGCAAATGGATGGAGTTAGAGAATATCATGCTAAGCGAAGTAAGCTAATCCCAAAAAACTAAATGCTGAATATTTCTCCTCTGCTCAACAAGGACAAAACATAAACCCCAAAGACAGGCCCCCAGTGACCCACCTCCTCCAGTTACCACCCAGTTAATCCCTAACAATGAATTAACACATTTATTAGGTTAAGGCTCTCATAACTCACTCATTTTACCTCTAAACCCTTTTCATTGACTCACACATGATCTTTGGGGGACACCTATTACCTAAACCATAACAACAATATTTTGGGGTTTTTTTGTTGTTGTTGTTATTTTGTTTGTTTTGCTTTTCTTTTGGTGAAAGTACTAATATTCTAATTTCTTCACAAATTTCAAGTACACAATACATTAACTATAATCACCATGCTATAACTATTAACTATAATCACTCAATCCCAGAATTTACTCATCTCTTAATTGAGAGCTCCTACCATTAGACCCACCTCTCCCCATTTCCTCCACTCCCCATCCCCTGACAGTCACCATTCTACTTTCTATTCCTATGAATATCTTTTCTAAGAGTCCACAAATTAGTGATACCATATAGGACTTGTCTTTCTCTTTCTTGTGTATTTCACTTAGAATAAACACCCTTGGGGTTCATTCATGTTATTGCAAATGGCAGAATTTGCTTCTGTTTTATGATTGGATAATATTCCATTGTATATTTATATGCCACTTCTTATCAATTAATCTTTTGACAGGCTCTTCCTATATCTTTGCTGTTGGGAATAACAGCGCAGTGAATATGGTAGTGCAGGTATGTCCTCAAGTTACTGCTTTAGTTCCCTTCAGACACACACCCACTAGTGAAAGGGCTGGATCATGTATTAGTTCTATTTTCAACTTTTGGAGGAACCACCATTCTGTTTTGTCTAACACCTGTACCAGTTTACATTCCCACCACAGTGTCAACACTCTTCAGTGTTTCTTATCTATTGTCCTATGATCATAGCCATCATAACAGGTTGAAGTAACATCACATTGTGGTTATAGGGACTTTTCCTTGATGACTAGCAATATAGAGCTTGTCACGTAACTAATGGCCATTTCTATGCCTTCTTTTGAAAAATGTCCTTTGAGCTCATTTTCCATTTTTAAATTAGATTATTTGGGAGTTTTGCTAGTTATTTGATAGAGTTCCTCATATACTATAGATATTAATGAATCACCATATAATGGCTTTTAAATATTTTCTCTCATTCCACATGTGAACTTTCATTTTGTTGATTGTGTCCTTTGTGAACAGAAGCTTCTTAGTTGGATGAAATCCTATTTTTTATTCCCCCCCCCCTTTTTTCTTATGGTTTAGTGACATATCCATGCATTATTGGCAAGACCAGTGTTGAGATTTTTTTCCCAATTTTAAAGGTGTTTTAAAGATACAAGTCTTATCTTTAAGTCTTGAATCCATTCATTGCAAGCTAAATTTATGTATAATGTGTAACAGTATTTCAGTTTCGTTCTATTTTTAAAAATATGGATGCCTGGTGCTGGGGTTGTAGCTCAGAGGTAGAATGCTTGCCTAGCATGTGTCAGGCCTGGATTCTGTCCTCAGTACCACATAAAAATAAATAAATAAATAAAGGTATTGTGTCCATCTTCAACTAAAAAAATTCTTTTTAAAATACATATGCCTAGTTTTTTCCAACAACATTTTTTGAAGAAATCAACCTTTCCTGTTGTGTATTATTGGCACCTTTCTCAAAGATGAGTGAACCATATATGTGTTGCTGTATTTGTGGGCTCTCTTTTCTGTTGGTCTATGTGTCTATTTTCATAGCAGTACTGTATTATATGAATTAGTAGAGCTTTGTAATTGTTCAATATTAGGAAGCATTATACCTCCAACGTTTTTCATCTTTCTCATCATTCTTTTAATGGCTGTATCCAAATTTCATCATTTTGTTTTATTACTGTGAAGATTGCTGTAGAAATTTTGATAGGGATTGTATTGAATCTGGATGATGGGTAGTATGAACATTTTGACAATATTAGTTCTTCCAATCAATGAATATAGTATCTTTCCATTTATTTGTGTTTTCTTTAACTTCTATCATTGATGTTTATACTTTTCAGTATATAGAAAGTTTTATTCTTTGGTTAGATTTATTCCTAGGTATTTTACTTTTCCTAACTATTAAAAATGGGATTGTAGCAGAGTGTGGTGGCAAGCACGCCTATAATCCCAGTGGCTCGGGAGGCTGAAGCAGGAGGATCATGAGTTCAAAGCCAGCCTCAGCAATTTAGGGAGGCCCTAAGCAATTCGGCAATATACTGTCTCAAAATAAAATACAAAAAAGGGCTAGTGTTGTGACTCAATGGTTAAGTGCCTCTAGGTTCAATTCCAGGTATCTAAAAAAGGGTGGGAGATTGTTGGGCCAGGTGCGATGATGCATGTTTATAATCCCAAGCTACTCAGAAGGCTGAGGCAGGAGGATCATAAATTTAAGGTCAGCTTGGGAAATATATCAAGACCCTGTATCAAAACAAAATTATTATATTTTTACAAAAATTCTACAGGCATTTATTGAGACATTACTATGAAAACAAAATTTTTATTTTTTTTATTTTTCTATTTTTTTTCTTTCTTTTTTTTTTTATTTTTTATTGTTGGCTGTTCAAAACATTACATAGTTCTTGATATATCATATTTCACACTTTGATTCAAGTGGGTTATGAGCTCCCATTTTTACCCCATATACAGATTGCAGAATCACATCAGTTACACATCCATTGATTTACATATTGCCATACTAGTGTCTGTTGTGTTCTGCTGCCTTTCCTATCCTCTACTATCCCCCCTCCCCTCCCCTCCCCTCCCCTCTTCTCTCTCTGCCCCCTCTACTGACATTCATTTGTCCCCCTTGTATTATTTTTCCCTTTCCCCTCACTTCCTCTTGTATGTACTTTTGTATAACTCTGAGGGTCTCCTTCCATTTCCATGCAATTTCCCTTCTCTCTCCCTTTCCCTCCCACCTCTCATCCCTGTTTAATGTTAATCTTCTTCTCATGCTCTTCGACCCTACTCTGTTCTTAGTTACTCTCCTTATATCAAAGAAGACATTTGGCATTGAAAACAAAATTTTTAAAAAGGACTGGAGGTGTATCTCAGAGGTAGAGTGTTCAACTAGTACGTGTGAAGCCCTGGGTTCAATCCCCAGTATTGAAGGGGGGAGGGTTGGTTAGGAAGCTAGTTTTATTTCTTTTTTGAATAGTTTCTTGTTGATATAAAGAAACACTACCAATTTTCATTTGTTGATTTTTGTATCCTGGCTCTCTACTAAATTTATTATTTCTCACTATTTTTGGTGGAGTCTATATGGAATTCTTTGTATGCATAAAATAGAGAGCCAAGAAATAAAATCATGCAATTACAGTCAATTGATTTTCCACAAAGGTGCTAAAAAACATATAAGTAGGAAAGGGCAGTATTTTCAATAAATGGTGCTGAAAAAACTAATTTTCTGCATGCAGAAGGAGGAAAGTGGACCCTTGTCCCATACCATATACAAAAAACAACTCAAAAGAGATTAAAGACTTACATTTAAGACCTGAAGAGGAATGGAGAGCAAGCTCCCTGATGTTGCTGTAGGTGGTGATTTGTTTTTAATATGACCTCAAAAGCACAAGCAACAAAAGCAAAAATAAACAAATATGACTACATCACACTAAAATGCTTCTGCATGACAAAGGAAATAAAGTGAAGAGAAAACCCACATAAAGGGAAAAAGTATTTGTACACTATATGTCTAGTAAGAAGTTAATATACAAAATGCATGGTAAACTTAAACAACTCAATAGCAAGAAAACAACTCAGTTTAAAGGTAGGCAAAGAACCTGAACAGACATTTCTCAAAAAGAGATATCAATAGCCAATAGATTCATGAAAAAAGTGTCCATTTTCACTAATCAGTTAGGAAATACAAATTAAAACCACAATGAGATAAAAGCTCTCAACTGTTAGATTGGCAATAATTAAAAAGATGAAAGATAACAAGTGTTGGTGATGATCTGAAGAAAAGGTAACCATGATATACTGTTGGTGGAAACATAAATTAGTACATCCATTATGGAAAACGGTACAGAGATTGCTCAAAAAATTAAAAACAGAACTACCATATGATCCAGTACTTTCTCTTCTGGGTACCTATCCAAAGGAATTGGAATCTGTAAGGCTAAGGAATACCTGAATTCCCATGTTCAATGCAACATTATTCACAATAGGCAAGAATAGAATCAACCTAAGTGGCCATCAAAGGATGAATGGACAAAGAAAATGTGATTTATAGGTAATGGAGTACTATTCAATATTAATAGGGGTGGGAGAGGACCTGTCATATTCAGCAAGGATCAATATGAAAAACATTATTTTGACATTATCCAGGTACAAAAAGACAGTGCATGTCTACTATGTATGGGGTCTAAAATAGTTGAACTCATATTAGTAGAGAGGGGAAAGATGGTTATCATATGCTGGGGAAGTAGGGATGGAATGAATGGGGAGTTGCTGATCAAAAGGTATGAAATCCCAGGAGCTAGGACTGTAGCTCAGTGATAGAGTGCTTGCCCGGCTCATGTGAGGCACTGGGTTCGATCCTCAGCACCACACAAAAATAAATAAATAGATTAAAGTTATTGTGTCCGTCTACAAACTAAAAGAAAAATTTTAAAAAAGGTATGAGGTTTCAGGTAGATAGGAGGAATAGGTTTTGAGATACACTGCACAGTACTGACTATAGTCAACAATAATACAATGTATATTTCTTTTTTTTTTTTTAATGGGCTACATTGAGTTGTATGGGTTTTTTTTTTTAACTATTTTATTTATTTATTTATTTATTTATTTATATGTGGTGCTGAGGATTGAACCCAGGGCCTTGCACATGCAAGGCGAGCACTCTACTGCTGAGCCATAACCCCAGCCCCTGTATATTTCAAAATAACTGAGAAAGTAAATTTCAAATGTCTCACCGTAAAAAGTTTTGGGAAAACAATGGGATGAAGGTGTTAATTAGGTTTATTTAATCTTTCCACATTGTATGCATAATATATCAAAACTTTTATATATAAACCCATAAGTGTTTATAGCTATGAATAACATTGATTTTTAAAAGGGAAGAAATTTCTGCAATATACAACAAAATGGAAGAATCTTGAAGATATTGTGCTTAGTGAAAGAAACCAGTCACAGAATAAATAATTCATGATTCCACCTTTCTCAGTTATCAAAATAGTCCAAGAAGAAAAGAGTAAAATCATTGTTTCCAGGGAATAAGGAAGAGGGGAGAAATAGGAAGTTACTAATCAATGGATATAAAGTTTCAGGAATGTCAGATGAATAAGTTCCAGAGATCTGATGTGCTACATTTTGTCTATAGTTAATGATATTTTGTTACACACATAAAAAACGATGTTAAGAGGATAGATCTCAGGTTAAATGTTCTCACAATGATCCAGGAAAATCCAGTGTGAAAGAACTAACTGTCATAGGTGAAAGGTGCCAGGAGAGAGAAGAAAGGACACAGACACAGGATTGCACACAGTGCGAGTTATTAGGGACTTTATTATAGAGTCATGGTCAAGAGTGGCATCAAGACCAGTGGTTCCTGCAATGCGAGCCAGAGAAAGGAAGCTTACATAGTGGTCAGAACAAAAGTGACTTTCATCCAAACAAGAATAGACCTGGTTTTTTTCAAGGTAACATCAAGGATCAAGGATGTCAGGCACCTCCTTGGCTCTGATGATAGCAGGGTCCAATCATAAGTTTCACATACCAGGATAAAGTTTTTGTTGATTTGCAGTATTCTGGAAAACTATGAGGCAAAACAGACCAGGGTTACTCAGGGGCAATGATAGCAGTTATGACTCAAGATGGCTGCAGTATGGTTCAGCTAGATCTCTACTCCACAATTTTTTTTAATTTTAAGAGAAATAATTGAACACAATTTTTTCTATATTTTTATTGGTGCATTATAATTATACCTAATGGTGGAATTCATTGTTACAAATTTATACATGCACGTGATATTATAATGTAATTTAGCCAACATAATTTCCCCCTGGTCCCTTTCCCCTACTCTACTAATCTCCCTTCAATTTTCATGAGATTCCCCCCAACACATACATTTCTTTTGCTTTTTCCCTTCTAGCTTCCACATAGGAGAGGAAACATATGACCCTTGGCCTTCCAAGTTTGACTAATTTCATTTAACCTAATGTTCTTAAATTCCACCCATTTCCCTGCAAATGACATAATTTCATTTTCTTTATGGCTGAATAAAACACCATTTTGTACATATACCATAATTTCTTTAACCATTCATCCATTGGTGGACACCTAGGCTGGTTCTATAGTTTAGCTATTGTAAATTGTGCTGCTTTAAACATGGGTATGCATGAATGGCTATAGTATGCTGACTTTAATTCATTAAGATAAGAACACAAACATTTTTTAAAGAAAAATTTTAAAAGAGTTATCTATGCTTGTACATTGAACAACAACAAAAAATACCTCTGAACTATTCACCCCAACGTTTGGAAACTGGCATCTTACATGTAGATGTGTGCCAAGTCTTTGTCTCCAGTTATTACCTGAGTTCTAGGACAGATTTAATTCTTGACTCTGATAATTATACCTGAAGGCCACACACTGTCATCTGAGAATTATTATATCATGCCCACATATATGTCCCTAAAGTTCCTTACTTCATGTAATAAGACCCAGGGTAATGAATCTGGGCAATGGATAATTACTACACTTATGCCTTGGTCTCTTGACAAATCTCTTGCTCCAATGTCAACATTTGAAACTCCAGCTCCATTTCTGGTTTGTGTCCAAGTTTTGAAGCTAACTATTTCTTTTGTTTCTTTAAAAAAAAAAATACCCATGGCCTTTGATTTTCCCTTAATCAGCTTCATTCATTAAGATGAAACAGGCAATGCATACCTCCAGACAACACATCCCTTTGAACACTGAAGTAACATCAATTCACAAACGTAGAGTAGTTTGCATATACAAAACTTGTCCAAGAATGTTATTACCCCTATCCTTTTAATAGCACCCCTATGAAGCTGAAATTATAAAACACATTTGATACAGATTGAAAAACTGGTACATCAACATAGTTAAAAGATTTGTCCATTGCCGTACACCCAGCGACACAAAGAGGTAGAAACTAACCTTAAATGTTCTTAAGTCCTGCTCACACTGAAGGAAACAAACAAGTTCTCAAAGTGATCTGTTTTTGTACATTAAATGATTGCAAATATGAAATCCTTTGTTCTAATCTTCCATCTGCTTTAATGAAAACTCAGATCCTATCTTTTTTTTATATTGGTTCTAATTAGTTATACATGACAGCAGAATGAACTTTGACACATCATAAATAAATGGAGTAGAATTTCTCATTCTTCTGGTTTTATATGATGTAGAATCACACTGGTCACATATGTACGTAGTGTAATAATGTTTTATTCAGGGCTGGGGATTGGCTCAAGTGGTAGCGCTCTCGCCTAGCATGTGTGAGCCACTGGGTTCGATTCTTAGCACCACATAAAAACAAAATAAAGATATTGTGTCCATCTAAAAAACTAAAAAATAAATATTTAATAATAATAATAATAATAATAATGTCTTATTCATTCTACTATCCTTCCTATCTCTATACCCCTGCTCCTCCCTTCACTCCCCTCTACCTAAAGTAACTCTATTCTTCCCTAGCCCCACCCTTGTTTATTGTGAATTAGCATCCATATATCAAAGAAAACATTTGGCCTTTGATTTCTTGGTATTGGCTTGTTTCGCTTAGCATGATTTTTTTTTTTTTAAAGAAAGAGAGGGAGAGACAGAGAGAGAGAGAGAGAGAGAGAGAGAGAGAGAGAGAGAATTCTAATATTTATTTTTTAGTTTTCGGCGGACACAACATCTTTGTTTGTATGTGGTGCTGAGGATCGAACCCGGGCCGCACGCACGCCGTCAAGTGCGCTACCGCTTGAGCCACATCCCCAGCCCCTTAGCATGATATTCTCCAGCTCCATTCATTTATGGGCAAATGCCTTCATTTCATTCTTCTTTAAGGCTAAGTAATAATCCATAGCATATATATCACATTTTCCTTATCCATTCATCTGCTGAAAGTAACCGTAGTTTAGTTATTGAGTTGAGCTTCTATAAACATTGATGTGTCTGCATCACTGTAGTATGCTGATTTTATGTCCTTTGGGTATTAACCAAGGAGTGCAATAGCTGGGTCAAATAGAGGTCTCATTCCAAGTTTTCTGAGGAATTGCCATACTGCTTTCCATAATGATTGCATCAATTTGCAGTCCCACCAGCAATGTATGAGTGAACCTTCTCCTCGGCATCCTCACCAACATTTATTGTTGCTTGTATTCTTGATAATTGCTATTCTGACTGGAGTGAGATGAAATCTTAGTTTTGATTTGCATTTCTCTAATTGCTAGAGATATTGAACATTTTTTCATATATTTGTTGACCAATTGTAGTTCTTCTTCTGTGAATTATCTGTTCAGTTCCTTAGCCCATTTATTGACTGGGTTATTTATCTTTTTGGTGTTGCATTTTTTGATTTCTTTATATATCCTGGAGATTAATACTCCATCTGAGGTGCATGTAGTAAAGATGTTCTCCCATTCTATAGGCTTGCTCTTCATGTTATTGATTGTTTCCTTTGCTGAGAAGAAGCTTTTTAGTTTGAATCCATCCCATTTATTGATTCTTGATTTTACTTCTTGTGTTTTAGGAGTCTTGTTAGGAAGTCAGATCCTAAACTGACATGATGAAGATTTGGGCCTACTTTTTCTTCTATTAGGCACAGGGTCTCTATTCTAGTGCTTGTCGTTGACCCACTTTTAGTTGATTTTTGTGCATGGTGAGAGATAGAAGTTTAATATCATTTTGTTACATGTGGATTTCTGATTTTCTCAGCACTATTTGTTGAAGAGGCTCTCTTTTCTCCAGTGAATGTTTTTAGCACCTTTGTTTAGAATGAGATAACTGTATCTATGTGGGTTTGTCTCTATTCTGTACCATTAGTCTATGTGTCTGTTTTGGTGCCAATACCATGCCATTTTTTTTTTAACTATGGCTCTGTAATATAGATTAAGGTTTGGCACTGTGATGCCTCCTGCTTCACTCTTCTTGCTAAGGACTGCTTTTGCTATTCTTAGTCTCTTATTTTCCCAAATGGATTTCATGATTGCTTTTTCTAGTTCTATGAAGAATGTCATTGGGATTTTAATAGGAATTGCATTAAATCCGTATAATGCTTTTGGTAGTATGGCCATTTTGACAATATTAAATATGCCTACCAAAGAGCATAGGAAATCTAAGGTCTTCATCAATTTCTTCCTTCAGTGTTCTGTAGTTTTCATGGTAGAGGTCTTTCACTTTTTTGTTAGATTTATTCCCAAGTATTTTTTTTTAGACTATTGTGAATGGGGTAGTTTTCCTAATTTCTCTTTCAGTAGTCATCATTGATGTATTGGAATGCATTTGATTTATGGGTGTTGATTTTATATCCTGCTACTTTGCTGAATTTTTTGATTTCTTTATATATCCTGGAGATTAATACTCCATCTGGTGCGTGTAGTAAAGATGTTCTCTCATTCTATAGGCTTGCTCTTCATGTTATTGATTGTTTCCTTTGCTGAGAAGAAGCTTTTTAGTTTGAATCCATCCCATTTATTGATTCTTGATTTTACTTCTTGTGCTTTAGGAGTCTTGTTAGGAAGTCAGATCCTAAGCTGACATGATGAAGATTTGGGCCTACTTTTTTCTTCTATTAGGCACATTTCAAAAGTTTTCTGGTGAAATTTGTTTAGATCTTCTAAATATAACATCATGTCATCAGCAAATAGTGATAGCCTGAGTTCTTCTTTTCCTACTCGTATCCCTTTAACTGCTTTCTCCTGTATAGTTGCTCTGGCTAGAGTTTCAAGGACAATATTGAATAAAAATGGTGAAATGGGGCAACCTTGTCTTGTTCCAGTTTTTAGAAGGAATGCTTTCAATTGTTCTCCATTTAGAATGATGTTTAGCATATAGAGCTTTTACAATGTGTTGAGGTATGTTCCTACCATCCCTGGTTTTTCTAGTGTTTTGAATATGAAGGGGGTGCCATATTTTGTCAAATTTTTTTTTCCTGCAACTATTAAGATAATCAGATCCCATATCTTAATTGGTCTATTTCCTCTGTAGATCTGAACCCAGAGTATGACTATCAACCCAGGGAGACAGTAAAGAGATTAACCTGGTATAGGGAAACTCTGAGAAAGTCACAAGTCTAGTTTTGGTGACACCAGACCTGAAACCCAAGCAAAGCCATCCGCCCAGTGCTCTTTTCAAATGACCATATAAAACCAACTGTTAAGTCCACTTTCCACAGCCTGCTTTCTGGACCTTGCCATTGTAGATGTCAATGCTCAGGTTCTAGATAGGGATTTGGTCTCAGAAATCATATCTTAAAATTATATATAAAGTTTTTATTTACAAATGTTTTCACTATGTATTTGATCCTCAAAATAATAATGATGGTAAGTGATATTATTTCATCCTCATTTGGCAACTCTGAAGTACAACCACATTCTGTAAGTTTGAGCAATTTGCAGAATCCTCTGATGGTAAGGATATTGCCCTTTCTACATTTTTACGCTTCCTTTTCAATAAACTAGTGATAAGAATTAGTGCCAATAAACAACTTAACATTTTGATGAATCTGTTTCATCTCTGCTATACTGTATTTTTAATATACTTGCTGTTACATGGTCTCCTCTTTCATTTTAATTTATGTTCATTTCCTACATCATTACAAGCTTATTGTTGATATAATTTTCCATAACTGGTTAAGACTCTACATGTTCTTAAGAAGTTGTTCAAGGAGTTGTGACAATACTTTTTAAAAATTTTCTCTTAGAGATAGATCCTTACATATGTGGAATCTAACTAAAAAGAGTTAAGTAGGAATATAAATGAAAAAAGGCAGCCAAGAATTAACAACTGCCAAAGGTTGAAGTTGAATGCTGGATGCATACAGTTCATTTTCCTTGCTACTCAGGTATTTTGATATCATCTAAGATAAAAATTTTTTGAAAAAGATAAACATTGCATCATTTAACTGCAAAAATGTGTCATAGATTTAGCATGTTGTTCTCCATTCTTGACCCTCTACCTCTGCCATGTAAACCTGCAGTGCCCGCCAAGGATATTGGCCACCTTCATTGGTTTAGGCCTTGGTCAAGATTCTCTCTGAGCAATGGAATGTCAGCTGACTGACAAAAAGTTCACATTATGATTGAAAATTCAGTTTTTCCATTACTTACAGTTATACCTCAAGGAATTAGACAAAGAACAAACTAAGACTAAGCCCAAAGATGGAAGAAGAAGGAAAATAACAATGATCAGACCTGAAATAAATGAAATAGAGATTAGAAAAACAATTGATAAGGTCAACAAAACTAAGAATTGGTGTTCTGAAGGTATGAAAACAACTGACAGACCTTTAGCTATAGTAACAAAGAAAAATAGAGATGACTCAAAATCACAAATGAAGAGGGCACATCACAACTCATACAACAGAAATAAAAAGGATCACAAGAGGGCTGGGGTTGTGGCTCAGGGGTAAAGTGCTTGCCTCGAATGTGTGAGGCACTGGGTTCGATTCTCAGCACCATATATCAATAAAAAATCAAGGTCCATCAATAACTAAAATGAATCAATAAATAAAATTTAAAAAAATAAAAAAGGACCACAAGAGACTACTATGAAGTGTTATATACCTCAAACTGGATAACCTAGGAGAAATGGATCAATTCCTAGAAACATAACCTACCAAGAATGAATCATGAAAAAGTAGAAAATATGAATGGGCTTATAACTGTAAGTAGATTGAGCCAGTCATCAAATCTCCCAACAAAAAAGGGTCCCAGACCAGATGGTTCATTGCTAAATTCTCCCAATCATTTAAAGGGAATAGAAATTCTTCTCAAACTCTTAAAAAAAAATGAACACTTTCCAACACATTTTGCCATGTGCCAAGACTAACCTGATGCTAAAACTAGACAAGGACCTGACCTGGAGAGAATGGTACAGGACAATATCCCAGATGAATATAGACACAAAACTGTTATTTTTAAAAAGTAAAAAAAAAAATTTTAAAAGGTCTGTTGTTTTTTTAGGACATAGGAAAATGTGTATTCTAGTTGGCAGGTGTAATTTACAGAATCATGAAGAAAGTGCACTGCAGCCATCATAAAAATATATAATTGATAGCAAGTGATGAACACAATAAAGAATATGATGTGCTAGGTGCAGTGGCACATACCTGTAATCCCAGCAGCGCAGGAGGCTGAGGCAGGAGAATCACAAGTTCAAAGCCAGCCTCAGCAACAGCAGGGTGCTAAGAAACTCAGTGAGACCCTGTCTCTAAATAAAATACAAAATAGGGCTGGGTATGTGGCTCAGTGGTGGAGTGCCCCTGAGTTTAACCCTGCTACCCACCACCCAAAGAATTTAATGTTAATGTAAACTCAGTGTATGAGGAATGCATACCCTTAGTTCTCTATACTGTAGTATGAGGACCCTGTTGAAATAAGGAAATATATTTATAGCCATAATTTACTATATACATTTTCAAATACTATTGATCTCTCAGAATTTTTAGTTCTTATTTTTAACTTTGCTGATGTCAATCACTGAGGCAGCATATGGCTTTTCTAATTCAATATTTACTAAAAACTTGCCACACATAATGTCACATGCCTATTATCCCAGTAACTTGGGAGGCTTAGGCAGGAGGATCCCAAGTTTGAGGGCAGGCTGGGTAATTTGGCAAGTCCCTGTCTCAAGGCAAAAAATTTAAAAGAACATGGGGCTGGGGATGTGGCTCAAGCGGTAGCGCGCTCGCCTGGCATGCGTGCGGCCCAGGTTCGATCCTCAGCACCACATACCAACAAAGATGTTGTGTCCGCTGAAAACTGAAAAATAAGTATTAAAAAAATTTTCTCTCTCTCTCTTTCTCTTTAAAAAAATAAAAAATAAAAGAACAGGGGATGTGGCTCAATGATACAGCACTTGCCTAGCATGTATTGAGGTCCTGAGTTCAAACCCTAGCGTTAAAAATGTAAAAAACAAAAAAAAACCTAAAGCCTGCAATGGCATAAGAAAGATGATAGTGAAAACTAGTGATGATGCCTATAGAAATTGAGATATTAGAACTAGTAAGCATTGAAATGCTCATAAAATTATTTTTCATAAAAGATGCATAAATATTTATAACAAATTTATATTCTTTGTTAGCTTTCAGTTAATATTATGATTGAACGTTCAATTTTTCCATTACTTACATTCAAAATTTGATCAGTATATTTGACACAAAAAGAATTCATGGTTGCTCTAATTGTTTTTGAGAAATAATTTGTTAAATTTAATTTTTAACTTGACAAAGAAGCATCTTTCACTAATTCAAAGATGCGTTAGGAGTCAGCTGACCTTGGAAATACTCATTCTATAGGATATACATGGAATGAAAAAGACAATCATAGAAAAATGTTATTCTATAACTCAGCACCAATAACAAGAAGCAAAATTATTCAAGCCACAAAAATACAGACTAATGGGAGTTTAATGTGACAAAAAAAAAAATTTCAAGTAAAAAATATGGATTTTAGCTGGCACTGAAGCACTTGAATGCTGAGCATGTGCTTAGCCTGGGTGGACTTCCACTGACTGACGGGCAAAACAGAAATGATAATTTCAACCTCACAAGACTGCTGTAAAGATGTAACACACTTTGCCCAATGGGGATAACCAGATGTATCAAAATACATTGTGGTTAAAAGATACCTGAAAATAGAAAAAATGATCATCAGGGATATTACACATGATTATATCAGAATAAGAACACATAGGGCCATGAGTACAGTTCTTTTAAGAAATCAATTATAGTAACAGCTAGACTTTAATGAACACTTACCAACATCAGACACAGTACAACTCATTTAATAATCATTATCTCACTTAATACGCACAACTTTACAGGATAGTTGTTAATAATACTTACATTATGAAGATAAGGAAACCAGAGCTCACAGAGATTAAGTTTGCCAATGTCACACAGCTGGTAAGTAGTGGAGCCACATGACAGTCCCAGGTCTGTTGGTTCCCAGTATTCAAGTTTTTAACCCTACACACATTATGGCCAATTTTTGAACCCAAAGACAATCAGTGCAACTGTGTTTTCAAGGACCACAGCTTGTCACTGGTCAGCAAATAAAATTCAGCTTTAATTATGAGCATACCCGAGGTCCTTACAGATCAAGCCAAGTCTGACCAATGAAATTTTGATTTGACTCAGTATTATTTTAGTGTCTGTGAGTGATGCTGAGGACCAAGTCGAATATCTTGCGCATGCTACACAGTGCTTCACCACACCCCTCCTACATCAAGAGTATTTTAGAGTAGCTCCAACCCCACAGAAACCCTGTAGACCCTGGGGATTAGCTAGGAGTTCTGGTGTAGGTCTGTGTCCTGTCCTCTAGATCACTCAGGTCATTCTTACACACACACACACACACACACACACACACACACACACACGAGACCTTCAACTGGGGAAAGATTTGCTTCTTGGTCCTGAATTCACCAAGAGTGTCACTGATGAGACCAGTGGCAGAGCACTTGTCTCCATGCACTAGATTTAATCCTCAGCACCACATAAAAATAAATAAACAAAATAAAGATATTGTGTCCATATATAACTTAAAAAATATTTTTTTAAAAAATGAAGCCAAGAATTGTGCTAGCCTCTTCCACCTCTGAATAGCTGTGAGATAATGGTTCAATTACTCTCTCTGTACTTTGGTCAAAAATGGAGACATTCATATCTATCTTGTTACTTGCGGAAATCTTTGGAAAATTAAATGAGTAATGATCATCAGTGCATTGCAGAAACATGAAATTCCTATAACAACTTGTCCTTGAGCTGCTGGGCATCTGGTCTCTCTCCACGGCTTATACTCAGGTCATCTATTCCACCTAATGAAATCCTTTCCTTGTTTTTAAAGAGACTTGGTCATTTACTTATCATTTGACAAACATTTATTCATTATCACACTAGAAGATCAGAAGATAATTATCTTCATCCTATCCTGCAAAAGATCATGCATCTTTGAGGAATAAAGATATGAAGCAAATTACCATGAAATTTAATGTTTAGCCAGGTGCACAGGCACATGCCTATAATCCCAGCAACTCGGGAGGCTGAAGGTAGATGAACACAAGTTCAAAGCCAGCCTCAGCAACCTAGTGTTGTTTTTCAAAATAAAAAATAAAAAGGGCTGAGGATGTAGCTCAGTGAGTGCCTCTAAGTTCAACCAAAAAAAAAAAAAAAAAATTAAAGCTTTATTTTAGAAAGCTGTGCAGGATATTCTACTTGATGCTCTATTGTATAAAATACTGAGAAATTATATTGGCCATGTTATATTGTATCATGTGCATGTATGAATATGTAATATGAATCCTACCATTATGTATAAATATAATGTACCAATTAAGATAGGGAAAAAACTAAAATTAAATGAAACTTTAAAAATAAATAATAAAATTATCATAAAACTAAACATTTTACAAAGTTGTACAGGCTACTGTACTTGATATTCCAACATACATTAGAATGTATGCACTCTCTAATTGTGATCAGAACTATCAACTGTCCAAATCCAGATATTGCTATGTATACGTTGCTACTTTGTATATAATTGCTATACTTTTTTGAATGTTAGAAGCATAACAGTTTATAAGAGGTACAGGAATATTGTGGCCAGTGTACTGTAAGACTCAGAGCTGACTGGAGCACAACCAGCAATAGATCATTATGCTTAGGGCTGCTGAACTGCAATTGCTGCCCTCTTTAATCTCTCTAGGAAGAAACCTCTCCAAAACACATATACACACACACACACACACACACACAGAGCACCTTTATACAAGACAATATGCAATATGACCCCAGTGTACATTATGGGTCATGGAAGCAGGACCTGTGTGACTTCTGGACAATTTATAAATTCAGAATACCAGGGCTTATTATCTCAGCTCATTCTTACAAAAATAAAAATAAAGTCAATGTCCTGAGTTTAAATGCCACTCAGGGCCAGGCATGGTGGCCCACACCTGAAATCCCAGTGACTTGGGAGGCTGAGACAGAAGGATTGCAAGTTCAAGGCCAGTCTCAGAAAATTACCAAGACTCTAAGCAACTTAGGGAGACTATGTCTCAAAATAAAAAAGAAAAGGGCTGGGGGTGTAACTCAGTGACAAAGCATCCCTAGGTTCAATCCCCAGTACCCCCCTCCCCCACAAAATGCCTTATAGGGCAAATTAACTTGTCTCCTTTTCCTGGTGATAGACCTTCTGGTTCCCTTCAGCCAAATCTCTTGAAAATGTGAAGTGACAAACACCAGCAAGAGTGCCCTGCATAGCACAAATAAACTCATCTTAGAATTATTAAAACCACAGGTGAGAAAACTTCATGCTCCACAGTACTCTTTCCTCAAGTATCTGCTCTCTTTTGTCGTAGAAAACCCAGTGTGCCCCTCTTATGGGGGGAGAAAACTAAACTGGAGGGATCCAGTTCCATTTGCCCCCATTGTGGAGGTGCAGGGGTTTGTTTTTGTGGTTTCCCTGCTAATACATATGGACCATCTCCCGGGTAACGCCAACATCTCTCTTGCTGTCCAGGCTGCGTGTTTGCTCCACATTCCTATGTAATTCTTTCTGGGCATCCTGGCAGTTCTGGAGATCTTTTAGTCTTTCCCTGTTGTCTCTCTGGCTTTGTTCAATCCCCTGATCATGGACAGAGTACTCATTCTTTCACTTTTGGGGATGGGTCCTAAACGTAGATACACCTTCCAACTGGCCCTTTAGGGACATCTTGGAACATCACACTGGGGAGAAAGTTAGCAACCATAAGTCCATAGGTGAGTGCTGTGGCTGAACAGCCCACCTAAGTCCCAGCTGATGACTAACACCAACTGCCAGACAGTGAAACTTCGATGATTCCCGATTCCAAACACCAAATAACCCTCAGCCTCCAAGCAGTACCCGCTGATGACACTGAAGAGGAGATGAGTTGTTGTTCCCATGGCATCAAAAGACTAAGTTGCAGATTCTTTAGTGAAATAAATCATCATCGTTGGTTTTACTCAGCAAACCCAGGATGATTTGTTGTACATAGTGGATAGCTGCAACACCCTCAAATTTAAACATCAAAATTCTGGGTTGTAATTTACATTATAGGTATGCTAATCGAATTAACAGGGATAAACAAAAGAAAACCTTAATAGTCAAATTTTTCCTATCTTAAATGTCAGCTACTAGGTGAAGGAAACAACAGTGTTTAAGAGTTCATTCTTAAATATCCTTATAGTTTCCACCCGGCTTCTGTGTTAACAGAATGCCTCGGGACTTTTTAACAGTGTTCAGTAATTTTGACAAGTTTGGCAAGGGTTATCCTAAACACGGGATACAGCTAAGGTCTGCACAGGAGTCCCAGGGAGGGGTCTGAATTTTGGCTTAATCTAAAGCTAAACTATCCTCTCCTACTTAGGTGAGTACAGGAGTCCAACCAATGCCATAGAAAACATTCTAGTAATCATTAGACCAAGGGAGCCAACAGAAATAGGCAGCAGGGGCTGTTTAGGACTCCCTTACTCCTGCCTCTTAGTTTCCCAGTTCTCATTTGCTAGGCAGCCACTGCTGTTGGTTGAATGGGCAAGCATATATTTTATAGAGGATGCTGCCACTCAAACTACTGTGGTAATTCTACAGAATACACACACCAAAAAACAAACAAACAAACAAACAAAAATCAAAGTAAGAAGATGCTAAAGGTTACCTGAAGAGGGCCTGAACCAACAAGGTATAGTGAATGAATGGTATTGCCTATGAACAGGTAGGTAGAACTGTGTTTTTATTTTGCCATTTCAGTTCCATATATTGGCTTATCATTACAAGAACTCAAAAATGTTTGAACAATTACTATTAAGAGTAAAAGTAGATGTTGTGATGAGAATAAAATGTTGAATAAGAAATATACTTATTCTCACTGAGAGGGGTCCAGGGAGGAGTGAAGCATCATGCTTTCCTAGGATTTGTACAAATAATATGGGGATTAGTTCTTATACCCCTTTCCTTGCCATGTACTTCCCAAAGTCAGAGGAAATAATGGAAGCAATGGTACCAAAAGCTCCCCTTTCTTGACAGTTGAGTAACTGAAAAATGTACAAGTGGCTTTTTGTTTTTATTTTCCAATGTCATTATTTACCCCAGAAAACCATCCTATATTCCTTACCTCTAAATGGCAGTCAAGAAGATACTTACATGGGAGATGTCCCTACAATCGTTTCTTACTGTCAAGACCTAAGTTGCCACCTTTGTGGATCCAAGAGAAGAGGCCAGGGCCTATATATTTTCTCATTCACATTGTTGCTCTCCATAGTTTATCTAGTGAGATCTCTATTTTTCATCTTTAGTACATAAAGAAATACTTAAACTTTAAAACATTTTCTCATTTTACCAGCAAAAATCTTTTTTTTTTTAAATCCAGGGGTGCTCTACCACTGATCTACCTCCCCATTGCTTTTTATTTTGAGACAGGGTCTAAGTTGCGGAGGTTGGCTTTGAACTTGAGATCCTCTTGCCTTAGCCTCCTGAGCAGGCCCAAGCATGCTCCACCATGCTGAGCCTCAATCTCCTTAAAGATCAAACCCAGAGGAGACAGCATCTTCTCTCCCATAATCCTTTCGTCAAAGCATTCAGTCTAGTCCAGATTTCAGTAAAGGGTCAATTACATTTCATCTTTGGATAAGACAATTGTCAATGAATTTGTAGCCATATGTAATTTACCACATTTTCTTGTAAATATTTTCATTATATGGATTATTGGTTTTTTCCTAAGATTTGTTGCCATTACTTTCTAGGTTTAACTTTTTTGACTACATAAAAAATTACCCTTGGGCTGGGGTTGTGGCTCAGCAATAGAGCACTCACCTAGCATGTGCAGAGGTCCTGGGTTCGATCCTTAGCACCATATAAAAGTAAATTTAAAAAATAAAGATGTTGTGTCCAACTATAAGTAAAAAATATTTTTAAAAATTACCCTATGTGCAATCCACAGCTTTTTCTCCCTCTAATTCCTAAGGCACTCATGGACAACTGGATTCTTCAAAGTGCAGTCCCAGAACTAGCAACATCAGCAACATCAACTTCAGCATCACATGTTATAAATGCAAATTCTCAGGCCCAACTTCAGACTTACTGAATCAGAAACTGGGAATGAGGCCTATATTTCAACAAACTTCTTTGGTGATTTTGATAGATACTAAAATTTTGAAATCACTTATAGAGATGTTACTTGATGAAAACATCATTTGAAACTAAGTCTCACAAGAAAGTAAATTTCGGTCAGACACAGTGATCCATGCCTACTGGCTGAGAAAGGATTGCAACTCTGAGGCCTTACATGGTAATTTAGCAAGACCCTGTCTCAAAATAAAAAGGCATGCTGGGTGTGGTGGTCATGCCTGGAATCTCAGCCACTGGGAGGCTGACACAGGATAATCACAAAGCAGAGGCTGGCCTCAGCAATTTTGCAAGTCCCTAAGCAACTTAGCCAAATCCTATCTCAAAACAAAGGAGTAGGAATGTAGCTCAGTGTTAAACTGCTCCCGAGTTCAATATCTGGTACCAGAAAATTTAAAATACAAGAAAATAAATAAATAGGGCTGACAATGAAGTTCAGTGATAGAGTACCCTTGGGTTCAAATCCCAGTACTTAAAGAAAAGAAAAAAAAAAGTAGATTTTGTGGTATGTGTTTTTTCCAACTTAAAAAATGTAAAGTTTTTAAATACAACAAATAGATTATTTATAACACCTAGAGAAAGCACAGATAACACCAAAGCAAGCTAGTGTGGCATAGTGACTTTCATTATTTGATGTTCTTTCTTGGCTTAAAAAAAATCTCCTTCATGTACTTGACCTGCAGGAGTCTTCTCTTCTTCCACCTACAATCTCCCCAGAGGTGTCTAAAGAATCACCTGTAAAAAGAACTTGTACTCTACCTTAAAATAGGGCCTACTATACAGCTCAAAAAAATACATTATTCTCTCAAAGGGACTCTTAATCTCCCTCACACCAGTGTTGCATGAGAAAAAATGTGAAATTTTGTTAACCCTGATACCATTTTCTGTTCATTCAATGGTTTCTCTGCATTCTTTCTTTCCTTTTATGTGTTTACTTGGATACCAGATATTGAAGCCAGGAGCACGTAACCACTAAGCCACATCCCCAGCCCTTTCTCTTTTTATATTTTATCTTGAGACAGGGTCTCAAAATAAGTTGCTCAGGACCTTGCCAAACTGCTGAGGCTGGCTTTGAACTTGAAATCCTCCTGCCTCAGCCTCCCAAGCTGCTGGGATCATAGGCATGCACTACCCCACAGGCTCTTCCCCTGTACTTTTTTTTTTTAGTGTATTCTGTAGTTAATTTACATTCAGGCTTTCCTGTTCTCTAATGTAAACTGCTTTAGCTGTACCCCAGAAGTTTTGATACATTAAAATGTTTATCATTCAGGGGCTGGGGATGAGGCTTAGTGGTAGAGTACTTGCCTAGTATGCATGAGGCACTAAGTTCAATCCTCAGCACCACAAAAAAAAAAATAAAGTTATTGTGTCCACCTAAAACTAAAAAACTTTAAAAAAGTGTTTATCACTCAGTGATCCATTATTTTCTTAATTAGTCCATCAATGGGAGGGATTTTTAAACTTCTAAATATGAAAATGAACTATTTCTGAATATGGAAAAATAAGGAATTTTGTTCTTATCTATTTTTACTATTAATTTTTAATGCAATGATCAGAAAACATGGTCAGGGATCAGTGAACTCTTTATATAATGGGCCAGATAGTAAATATTTTCATAACTTACAGGCCACATGGTCTCCATTGTAACTACCCAACTCTGCCTTTATGGGAGTAAAGCAACCAAAGACAATTTTTA
The DNA here is from genome assembly GCF_001458135.2 of Marmota marmota marmota. Classification (NCBI taxonomy): domain Eukaryota; kingdom Metazoa; phylum Chordata; class Mammalia; order Rodentia; family Sciuridae; genus Marmota; species Marmota marmota. The sequence continues at coordinate 62,246,836 of NW_026000174.1, read as the reverse complement.
AATAAATTAATACGGCTATATTCCAATTCAAAATTTTCTTACAAAAAACACTTGGCTGAACAGATTCAACTTTGAACCATAGTTTTGTCCTCTACACAGCATCAAAATTTCAGTAATTAAGACCCACTGCACCTAGTATGTTATGCTCATGCTTGAAAATCAATTTTCTTATCCCTGGCCTGCTCTAGTCTTTAGGATTCAGGCCTGACTCATGTAAATATTTGCCTTTGTTATTTTGGTACAGTGATTAAGAGACTGGGCTGGGGAATCAGAAATATCTCAACCACCAAGTTTGACACTTGCCATCGGGTGATTTGAAAACAAATTATTTAATGTCTCTAAGCCTCAGGTTCCTCAATTATAAAGTGGAGAAAGTAATAGTACCTACCTCATGGGGTGAACATAAGAAATGATTCAACAAAATAATCCATATAAAGCACTTAGCAGAGCCAGTCGGACTTTAATCATTATTATTAGTAACATCAGCATCATGTGGTTGACTCACTACTGTGTGAGGCAGATATAATTAAACCCATTTTATTTAAAAAAAAAAAAAAGGAAGTTTCACAGATGTTTAGAAAACTTGCCCAAAGTCTCATCGCCAGTGGCAAAGCGCCAATTCCCACCCAGAACTTGTAATTTCCAAATCCAATGTTTCCAGTGCTCCACCTCTGACTAAGGCGCGTCACACCAACGTGGAAGGAATTCACAGTATGCCACTCTTAGGCGAGGCGGCGTTTTAAAGACAACAGGAGAAAGGGGTTGTGAAACCCACGAGAATAAATTCTTCATGGTACAAGTTTGGTTCCTCCAGGAATAGAGAAGATTTGAGTAGGCTTGAAAGGGCGTGAAGAACTTATATAGGTAACAAACCACCAGATTTCTGGAACCAGGCTGTCAAGGTTTAGAAGCTGGACCCGCCCTTTCCTGGGCTTAATCCAGAGGGAGTGGTGTCACCCATAGGTGCACTCAGGGCCCCTGACCTTGCCGCCGGCTGAGACCCGCAGCCCCAGGCTGTGCTTCCCTTCAAAGGATCTCCCGTTCCGCGAGCCTGAAGTTCCAGGAGCCTAAAACCATCACCATCACCCTCATTAAACCTCTCGGAACTTGACTTCGGCTTTTTTAAAGCCGGGCGCTGTCATCACTTTGAGCCGCATAAATCACAGCCTCGACCGGCTGCAGATTCAGCGTTCCTTCCGTGGACCACAAACTTGGCCTCCGTTTCTCCCTCCACCGGCGAGGGTCGTGCCCTAAAGACCCCCGGGAACCCCGAAAAGCGTGCCTTGGACTTTGCAAAACTAACCCAGGAGCCTCCATTCCTCGCACCCGACCTAAGGCCAGGACTCCGCAGAACTACATCCTGTGACAATCACAAGGACTTTCTCCGCCCCGTCGGTGACGGGAAACTCGTGACTGGCTTCTCCGCTCGGAGCAGAAAGCCGAGAAATCAGAGGCGGAGCCGCCAGTCCGGCTAGCTATGAAGCCCCCGACGGACGGCGCGTGCGCAGTCTCTCACCACGGGACCTCCTTCCCGCCGCTGAGACTAGGAAGCGGGACGCCAAATCCGTCCCC
>NW_026000174.1:62180982-62245246 GCF_001458135.2 Marmota marmota marmota | reverse complement strand
GGGGGGGAGGGGGCGAGCCGTGGGAGTCGCGCGATCTAGCGCAGCGCCCCCGACCTGGGGTCGCGGATTTAGTACGAGGTCTGGGAACCAGCTTTGAGGTTTGGGGGGCGGGACTGTCCCATCCGATGCCGCTGGGGAGAGTTGGCTTCTGCTTTGGGGTGGGGAGGGCCCGTTAGTGCGGTAACCTGAGCGCCCCTCGCCCCCACTCGGGGAGGGGCGGTGGAGGGAAGAGCGTTGCACCCACCGGGTGGCTGTTCTTAGGAAGAACCACCCGGGGATGCCCGGAGACGACTTTCCCGCCTACCCAGAACCAGCCCCCTTCTCCCGGGTTACCCACGGGTACACGCTGTACACCCCGGCAGCCCTCGGTCAGGGCGCCTGGACTTGCCCTTTGGCTGGGGCCCCGGACTGTTTACTAGGAGAGCGCTCCGAGAGGGAGGGGGCGTGTCCAGCTGAAGTTCTTTCTGGACGAGTGGAGTGAGCTGTGGGTTTGGCTACGACGTCGGAGGGGAATGCAGCAGCTCCAGAATGTGGAGTCTAGACCGTATCGCCCACTCGCTTAGTGACCTTGAGCCACTCCTAATCGCTGGACACAAGGTTTCTGGATTTATAAAGTGAAAGGACTGATCTAGGTGATTCCTGAGAGTCATTTCAATTTTAAAAAGCAGCGATTTGGTTAAGTCGATCTTGATGTTTTGGTTAAGTGGATCTTGATGATTTGGAAGGGAGTGCGCTGGAAGTTGCCTCTGATGTGGTGGCAGACTGCTTTGTGGAAGTTTGTGGGCCCTAGGATGGGTAGAAAGGCCAGTAAGGACAGATACTTGATAAAAGTGTTAACTGACTTTGTATAAACATGGAGAGAATGATGAGATACAATGAGCAGAAGTTGCCAAAAGGAAACTTGGAGATTAAGCTGAGTAAACCTGAAGAGATGGGGAGGGGGGTGGCAGGTCCAAACAGAATGTACCGAAAGTGTTATGGTAATATCTAGGTTTTATTTAGCAATATGCAGTCTTTGCCTTGTTTGATCCTCACAACAAACTATTTGAGGTAAGTGGTATTTGTCTCTGCTGCGCCACTTAAGAATCCAGGACCTAGGGCCTAGCACAGAACCTGAGTCAAAAATGTTCTCAAATGATGCTAATGAGGGCTAGAGCACCTACCTACTACTTTGGGTTCCATCCTCAGCACTTCATTACACACACACACACACACACACACACACACGATAGTTAATGGATTAATCAGAAAAGTGAGTTGCCTGTGTTTATCATGGCTTTTCTAGAGTTCATTTCTGTTTTTTTCACTAGAGTTTAGGCCTATAGAAAGCAAAGTGAAGAGGTGGAAAATGAAAAGAAAGTTTTAAAAGAGAACACTGAAATTGTTGAAAACCCAGCATGAAAATAATGATAAAGATGTGAACTTAGTTAAAAAAAGATACATAAAAGTACTCATTTTGGCAATTTGAAAATTTTCATCTCTGTTCCACCCGGTGATGTAAAGGATACTGTGGGCCTAATTTCTTGTGTGCATGAGAAAATGCTATCATTAGATTCTTGATAAAGTAAAGAAAAAAGATGCTTGGGGAAAATTCAAGTAAGGAATAAAGAATAGAAACAGAAACAAGCTACTGAAAGCGTCCAATGTCAGGGTAATTGAGGAGTATAAAATGCCATCTTTACAAAAGGTCATAATAAAACTATTATATTCACTGAGAAGATAAGGTGAACATTTTTAGAACATTATAAATGAGAATGTGAATTTCATGAAAAACTTCTTTTCATTTTTTTTTAGTCTTTGGAGGATTGTCCTCTAGATGAAGATGAAGATGCATTTCAGGGCCTGGGAGAAGAAGATGAGGAGATTGATCAGTTCAATGATGATACATTTGGGTCAGGTGCAGTTGGTAAGTGGCATCTTTTGTGTATGTATGTGTTGAGATTGAACCCAGGGCCTTGCACATGCCAGGCAAGCACTCTACCAACTGAGCTATAACTCCAGCCCAAGAGGCATCTTTTATAGTTTCATCTTCATCTCTTGCTCAAATACTTTGTCTTAGAAGGAGTAACCTTATTCACTAATTTGGCAAGTTAATCTTGATCTCGGTGAGAATAGTATGTCCTTTACTCAGAATAGTTCATCCTCCTATTGTGCTCTTCTGGTTGGTCATCTTTTATTCTCTAAGCCCTATGTCTTCCAGCTATCTGGTTTTGATTCTCGGTTGCCACCGTAAGGAATTCAGATGTTTAGATCAATAGACATTTGAAAGAGATTTTAAATAATTCTAAATAAAAGGAATTTTTATTTGGAGAAGATGTAACCTAAGGAAAACTCATGGACTAATAGAGAATTCAGATTCTAGTATTCTGCATGTTCTACATTCAGCCCAACACCAGTACATGGTTGTATTTAATAAAATAAAAAGCTTTTAATTCCAAGAATTTTCGCAATAGGAAATCTTCATAAGTTTGAAAAGTATTGTAAACAAATGAAATTTTATCCATCTCCAGATATAGGTAAATATTGTAAGAGATGAAAAAAGTTAAAAGAGCTAAAGTAGACTTAAAGCTACAGAGTTGTAAATGCTGGGATAAAACAATTAAGAAGCAAGGCTATATGATTACATTTGAGAACAAAATTTACTTAGAACAAGTTTAGAGCAAGTTAACTAAGTATTAGAAATTTATACTTTTTAAAGAAATAAATAGATCAGAGTCAATGTAGATATTGTTGTTTTGACTTAGTGTTGGAAAGCAGCAATAGCAGTGTTTATATTGTGGTGTGTCAATATTTGTAATTTCTTTAGAATTGCAGCAACAAATATTCAAAATTAAATAAGGAAGAAGAGGAAATGTAAAACAGTGGGTGATACCAATGTGTTAGTATCAAAAACAAAGGTTTTATAAAAGTTATAGTGGATAGTGTTTTGTGATGACTTTATAGCTTAGGTTTGTGAAAGCTTGCACAGAGTTGAATGAACTGGCAAAAATGAAAAAGTTTACTACTAGTCTTCCATTTATAAAATTAAGTAGAAACTGTGACTTTGTCATGATCTAGAGCAGCAAGAAGAATGTTAAAAGTATAAACTAGACTCATTACAGAAAGGAAATAAAGATCCTATGGATTGTAGTCATAGTTTAGGAGATGAGATTGCCCATCTCCACGGAGATGGCAGGGAAAGCTATGAAGAATAGAATTACAAATGGAGGGAACTAATGTGAATTGCAAATTGCATAATAACCTAGACAATAAAAGTCATAACATTGTATTCTTGGTTCTAAACTTTTTCTTTTAAAACATGTACTGGGTATTAAATCATTTTTCAGCACATTCTTCAGTTGATGAAATTGGTCAATTGAAATTGATTCATTGCTACTATATTAAGATGAAGTAACATAGTAATGTGTCCTTCCTTAGTTTTGAACTTGGACAGAGAGAAATGGGTCCTGCCTTCTCATGGACTTCCAGAGTGCTAAGGGCAGTTCCTCCCCACCCCCCGGAGTTTCTGTTTTTCCTTCAAGACAAGAATATTGCCTTTAAAAGAATATTAGAATGTGCAGAACTGTATTTTATATGATAGGAAAGAAGTATAAGTCCACAGTGCTCTTGGGTGCACAGTGAAAGAACAGGTAGTAAAGTTAAAGGCAGTGAAATAGCATATGGTTAGTTTGCTTTGTACCATAGGGTAGAAGGGTATTAAGAAGGACTTCTTGGTCGGCCAAGGTTATAATAGAGAAAAGATGTCACAGGTGAGCGCTTTTCATTGAGAGTGTAGTATACTTGAATTGTAAGGTGAAAATCTTAATTCTTCAAAACATCTTTATATAAATATTTTAAAAAGAAAATTGCTAAGTCTACCTGTGATATGTTTGGCACACTTCTTACAGATTTAGCCGGTAGAGGAAGTTTAAGCCAGTAGATGAAATGTTAGATCTTTGACATAGGTTTTGATTGATAATTTTTAATTCATGGAGCTGACATCTTGAACAACACCTGTTTATACCGTGGATATTTTAGGTCACTGGCTACAAAAGCTCTGATATCACCTTTCCATAGGACACTAATCATTGGTCTACTCCCTTTAAAAAAGTTTGCATCATCTCGAAGCAATAAATGGTGTTAGAGTGATCCCAAACTCATTCTCTGAAAATAAAAGTTTACACCTTACATGGTTCTTATTATGTGCTTGGTATCGTTTTAATTGTTTTACATGTTATTAATTCTCACAGTAACCTTCTGAGGTAGTTATCAATATTATCCTCATTTTCACAAATGAGGAAGCAGAGTTACTGAGAGATTAAGTAATAAATACAGTCAGTATAAATTACCAGTTATGTTAAAACTGTCTTTGGGGAATCTTTGGAAATCTCTTGCCTTTGCTTGGATGGGCTTCTCATTCTTTCTCCTTCCCTTTTCTTGATAGCTGCTGTAATCTTTGGGGACTGAGATTGCCTTAAAATTAAATCACTTCTATTTCCTTTTTATTTTCATTCAGAAATATCCCAGACAGGCCTGGGGGGCATTAAAGTATAAGTGTTTGAAAAAGCAGCGTGGAGTTCAGTAGCCCACATCACAGTACAGGGTCATTAGTTGGAAGAATACAGATACTCCTTTTCCTTCATTTCTCTGCTATTCTTTTGCCTATGCTTTAGCCTTTTAACCAATGATGCAATAAGGTCAAGTGTTGGAACATCTAAGTAACTATATTTTTAGGTCATTTGAAGAAGTAACAGAGTGAAATATTCTTTCAAACTAAGGGCATGAGTCCTCTCCTGATTTTTTCATAAGAACAAGAAAAACCAAAAATAATGTTGGCAATGTTTTATGGCATAGATTCTTTGCATCCATGTTTAAAATGCCAACAGTCACCAGGCATGGTGGTACACTCCTGTAATCCCAGCAGCTCAGGAGGCTGAGACAGAGGGATCACTAGTTCAAAGCCAGCCTCAGCAACAGCAAGGAGCTAAGTAATTCGGTGAGACCCTGTCTCTAATAAAATGCAAAAATTGGGCTGGGGATGTGGCAGAGTGGTTGAGCGCCCCTGAGTTCCATCCCTGGTACCCCCTCTCCCCCCCAAAAAAAATAGGGTTGGGGATGTGGCTGAGTGGTTGAGTGCCCCTGAGTTCAATCCCCAGTACCAAAAAAAAAGCAATAGTCAGTTCACAGTATGTCCATTTATACAGAACATGACTATTTAGACTATTTTTAAATGCAAATAAATTATTTGGTAGAATCTGGTAAAGTTAGCAAATATGAATATGGGGAGTGGCTACCAAAGATAATTTAGAACTCTACTACATTAAAACTAATCCACTAACAAATTAATGTTTTATATTTGGGAAACTTAAAAATATATATTGTTTTAATCCTGAATTCAGGATTATAGACTCCCCACTCTTCTTGGCATAGCTGTTACATTTCAAAAATAATTTATCCTTTTTCAGCTTACTTTTTTTTTTTTTTTTAGCAAGGATGACACCAATATTAAAGTCACAATCATTTATTACACTATTCCTCAAGAACGTTTCAGATGACTGGTCATTTAAATTAGTACTATAATTTTCATCTAAAATGGATTTTTCCCTTTTTTAAGCACATCTAGGTATGTTTATTGAGACCATTATAATGAAGTGGTTACTTCAAGTTCTTTTCTGTAAGAGGAAATTTCAGAGGAAGAGTGCCACCTGACTAAGCACTTTGTAAGAGGAAGCTTTTGGGTGGGAAAGAAAATTCCACATAAGAATGAAAACACATATCTTAAAGGCTTAGATAGGGATATTTTGTGACTCTTGCCCACAGCCTTTATCACAGAAATGGCAAAGTGATCCCTATTTAAGAAACCCCTTACCATAGCTCCTATATTGTATATCACATTGGCCAAAGAGCAGACAGTGGATCCTGGGATAACACAATTGTAAATTTGAAATCCCACTTCCCTTGCTTTTTGGATCACTAGGGTTATGTGATATATTATTATATTATAAAAATAGCAAATTTTAAATGCTTAGTCTGACCCTGCAGAGGAATTAGCCTACTTAAATATTCATTTGAGATGCTGTAGTATGTATAAGGTTATTTATGGTATTGATTGTTATAGTAAAAAGTTGCAAATCATCCAGATGGTTTTTCAGTAGGGAATTAAATTACAATTCAGTTCATCAATAGAATGCAATCTTACATATATGTTTAAAAGAATGAGATAATATTTTCAGCAGTTATATGTGTATACACGTATGCATGCTTGAAAGTATATCCAAGAAGAATCAAGTTAAACTACAGATTGCATTCTTAAAATCTGAACAGAGCTGTGGAATTATGAAGAACTTTCACATTCTAAGTCATATATTGTGATGTTTGAATTTTTTTAATCTGTATTTTATTTGTAAACAGAAAGAAGACAATATAGATTTCTGTGTTAGCTACAAAGGGGATTACCTGTTATCCCTGAATGTGGAATTTTATAGAACATACAAGACATATAACTAAAGTAAGAATAGAGTACATAGCTTATACAGAAGAGTACATTTATGTGCATTAAAGTAGCACGTATAGGTGAGATGAAAATTTAAATATTTTGGAAAGCTTAATGAGGAGAAAGAGGTTTCTGCATTTGAATGCTAAAAGAAGCAGAATTGTGAGTAGTGCTTTTATGATAGAAATAGAATAGAATGATTAGATCCAAGAGAACTGGAGTGAGAGTTTTCATTCTAGAGAATTTGATGAAGGGTTCACAAGATTTTAGTCTGGTAATGGGACTCAAAAGTCAATGCTATATCAGCATAATAAATAAGAAAACAATGTTAGTGCTGCAGACCAAATAGCAATGTGCAGGAATAGCAAAGACATAATTAAAATAGAAGAGGAATTGGCCTTAGTCAAAGTTTCATCCCCTCTCCCTTGGCTAGTGGATACTCCCTTGCAGTAGCCACCTGACTTTCAGCATTCCCCCCAACACTTCTCCTCTAATCTGCTTTTAATTCAGTAGCCTTAGTGATTCTTTCAAAAGTTAACCCATCAGCTCTGCCCCATTTTGGAGTGGAGTCGAAGACCCTGAATAACCTCCCTCCTCCAGACTCTGACTTTATTTTCTTCTACTCTTCCCTCTTGCTCATTCTGTTCCATTTGACTGTTTACCCTCTTATTGTCATATTCGTTGAGTCTCTGCTCAAATGTCATCTCAGTGCAGCCTTCTGAATATCTATTTTTTTCGATTTGCCTTTCTTCCATATTCCTGTAGCATTTTGCATCTTCTAATACAGTATCTAATTTACTTCCTCATTATTTTTATTGTCTATTATCTGTCTCTCCCCTGCTTTAATGAAAAAGCTATATGAGAGAAGGTCCCTGCATTCTGTCCGTCTACACAAAAAATAAATTTTTAAAAAATCAGGTAAAGAAAATAGCAGTTACAATTTAAGAGACAGTTATACTAGTACTACAGATTTTACTTTCCTTTGAAGTTTTTGTGTGGAGTATTGTAAAAATCTCAAAACCAACAGGTGGTCTTATACTTACGTGTCGCTAGTTTGTTTTTTTAATTATAGTATTAGGGATTGAATGTAATGGTACTTTACCACTGTGCTACATCCCCATCCCTTTTTATTTTTATTTTGAGGCGAGTCTCACTCAGTTGATGAGGCTGGCTTCGCACTTAAAATCCTCCTGTCCCAGCCTTGCTCCTGTAGCTGGGAATACAGGCATATGCAACTGTATCTGACTTTGTATCACCATTTTAGAAATCAATTTCAGACTGTAATTTGGACACCACTGATAATGTTTTAAGTCATTAAGCCAAATTTTGTTCTTGGCATCGTATTTTTTGTTCTTAATAATGAAAAGCCCACTTTATGTGTTCCTTGTTTCAACCTTATTTCATGTCTTTAAATAAACGGAAGCTTTATTTGCTGTCTATCTTCTGGAGCTGGGTTATTCATTTGGTTAAAGGAAGAATTTTATATATAAAACCTTTGTTTTGATATGAACTGTATTTCTTATACCACGCTATTGTCTTATAGATGATGATTGGCAGGAAGCACATGAACGCCTGGCTGAGTTGGAAGAGAAGCTACCAGTGGCAGTTAATGAACAAACAGGCAATGGAGAAAGGGATGAGATGGACTTGTTGGGTGACCATGAGGAGAATTTGGCAGAAAGACTCACTAAGATGGTGATTGAAAATGAACTAGAAGATCCAGCTATTATGCAGGCAGTGCAGACCAGGCCAATTTTGCAAGTGAGTAATTTACTCTTATTTGAGAACTATAGTCGACTATTAAAGTATTGAGCTTTGCCATTATCACTTATGTCATAGAAAATTCATAATATAATTACTGATGATAGTAATTCTGGAAATAAAATTGGGGAATAATGTGTGTTCTGGAGCACTATAATTTCTTGTCAACTACTTGCCAGTAAAAACCTTGGACCCTTGTTCCCTAATAGCAGATGAGTCACCAAGAGACCTCACAGTATTGCAGAATTTGTATATATGTGTTTTGTTTGTTTGTTTGTTTGGTAGCCTCAACCAGGAAGTCTGAATTCCAGCATCTGGGATGGATCTGAAGTTCTGAGGCGAATCCGAGGACCGCTTCTTGCTCAGGTATTAAAAAGTTTCTCATTATATAAAATTACTAGTATTATAAAATGTTAAGTTGGCTCCTGTTGTCATTTTTCCTTACTGTGAACATGTCGATATTTATCATTTGCCAGTATTATGTCAACTACTGCATCCAGTACTTAGACGGCTCTCTCTGTTGATGTGCCCTTTATCAGCCCCCAGGGTAAAAATTGAGAGGGAGCCATTGGAACTCACGTTGTCAGTATATGGTTTAAATTATTTTAAAAGTCTAGGCAGGGACAGAGAAGAGATCAGGGTTTGCCAGTGGTTAGATGAGGCACAAGGCATTAACAGTAAAAGAACAAAAGAAGGGGATTTTGCAGAGTGATAAAATTGTTCTCTGGAGGCAACATCTCTTCTATGTATTTATCAAAACTCAAAAAAATTGTATACCAAAGACTGAATTTTTCTACATGTGAATTTAAAAAAAAAAAAAAAAGCTGGTGCAGTGATGCATTCATGTAATCTCAGTGATATAGGAGGCTGAGGCAGGAGGATCTTGAGTTCAAAGCCAACCTCAGCAATTTATGAGGCCCTAAGCAACTTAGTGAGACCCTGACTCAAAAAAATAAAAAGGACTAGGGATGTGGCTCAGTGGTTAAGCACCCCTGGGTTCAATCCCTGGTACCAAAAGTAAATAAATAGATAAATAAATTATAAAATTTTTTTTAAAAGTATTTTTGACATCTGTAGAGATTATTTAAACATTTCAAGTTAGCTAATTTCTGTTTGTTTTGGGTTTTTTTTTTTTAACTACTTCCTCATTAGGAAATGCCTACAGTGTCTGTATTAGAGTATGCCTTGCCTCAGAGGCCCCCACAGGGCCCAGAAGATGATCGGGATCTTTCTGAGCGAGCATTACCAAGGCGTTCAACTTCACCTATCATTGGGAGTCCTCCAGTTAGAGCTGTGCCCATAGGCACCCCACCTAAGCAGATGGCTGTACCCAGCTTCAACCAACAGGTACCTCTCATTAACAGGCACTCAGCCCAGGATATTGGGCATCTGGGCAAAATTATTTGGGAAATGGGTGATACTGGGAGGAGGGTGGAGATTTTGGGTAGGCTTTAGATTAGAAAGCAAAATAGCCAATTATAGCCAATTAGCAGAGAAGTTAGTACAAATAAGAGACACATTCCCAAATAGCCTTTGCTGCTGTTGTTGCTGCTGCCTTTTAATTGGGGGAGGAAAAGGGTAGTTAAGCACATTTAGGGCTTATGTACTTTTTAAAGTGTTTTACTGGCTGCCCAACACTTTGGCAGAGAGATAACTGAAAGCTGGGGGGGATGGGAACACTCAGCATTGTCCACATCCCTTTTTACCTTTAAGATATCCCTGCTTTCCCTAGAGCCTGTGCAGTCCTGTTCCATAGACTTTCCTCCACCTGAAACCAGCAGCTGAAAAGGAAGGCCAATTTGGAAGGTATGGGGGGAGGGTGGTGTTGGTATGGCCTAGTTAGGCTCAATTATCTATGAAATAAATGGTGGAGTCACAATGTATCATGAAATTGCTGAGCATGGCGGCCATATCACAGAGGCTTCAGAATAGGACTTAGTTAATCCTCCAGCTTTCTTATCATTCCTTCTCCCTCACTGCTACCAAAATACATCCTCTTGGAGAGAATTTGCAAGTCAGAATATCTGCTGATATCTCCCTCAGATAGCATGGAAGGGTGGGGATAACTGGAGAATTAGCTAAATCTTCCTCAGACTTTTCTTGATTTGTGAGAGGAAGTTATCAAAGGTTCTGGGTTTGAATCCATAGTTATAGCAGTCTGCTTAGAAGTAGGGCTTTGCATTGAGTTCTGTGTCTCTACCAGTACTTGAGGGGAGGGAGTGTAGGTGGAAGAAAAACTGATTTCATTGAGTGTAGTTGTATATATGTTTGTCCTAATAGATTCTGTGTCCGAAGCCTGTCCATGTTCGGCCCCCGATGCCACCACGTTATCCTGCTCCCTATGGTGAGAGGATGTCTCCAAACCAGCTCTGCAGTGTCCCGGTATGTCTCTTTACAGTCTAACAAAAAAGTGAAGTATGTACTTTATGGTCACTGCCTGTGTGATTCAGTATGTAGAAGTGCTAACATCTCCTATGGAACACTTAAATTTTATAATCTCCATCCTTGAATTTCTGGGTCTTATGGTCCCCTGGTCAGAAGACATAGTTTATGTGTTTCTTAGCACTACTCTTTAAAAATCTAAGCTCTTTCTCGTCATCTGGTTTCATGTTAACTTCAACTCTCATTCTAATTTCTTTTTTGTTTTATGTGGCCATAATGTTTCATAATTTCTAGCATTATTCTTTTTATTTCTTCAGTAGTATGTGCTACAATTTGAGAATTTTACAATCTGTTTATACTGCATTTCTACTGAGTTCCCTTATTACATTGATTTACCTGTTTCATGATATAATTGTTTCCTTACTTTATTTTTTTCCTTAGAACTCTTCCCTCCTGGGTCACCCTTTTCCTCCCACTGTTCCTCCGGTTCTCAGTCCCCTCCAGAGAGCACAGCTTCTTGGAGGAGCACAGGTAAGCCTGTGATTAGCTCTATCCATAAAGAACCCGCTTACTGTCTTAAGGTTCATTAGGACATAGATGTTTTTGTTAGTAAACACCACTGTCTCTTATTTTTGCCTTTAGTTTTTAAAACAAAGTTATTGATGGAAACAGTATTCAATTTTCAGCAAGCAGGTGAGCTTGCTGCTGATTTAAGGTTAACTCAATCTTAAGATCTTGTTCCTCTTTTTAGCTACAGCCTGGTCGGATGTCTCCCAGCCAGTTTGCACGGGTCCCTGGATTTGTTGGTAGTCCTCTTGCTGCCATGAATCCCAAGTTGCTGCAAGGGCGAGTTGGGCAGATGCTTCCCCCAGCACCAGGCTTCCGTGCCTTCTTTGGTGCTCCACCCCCTGCAACACCACCTCCACAGCAGCACCCTCCCGGCCCAGGACCTCATCTGCAAAACCTAAGGTATATAAAACATGCCAATGTTTACCCATTGCCAGCTAAGTCTCTTGATCATTCCAATTTAGTTTTTTAATGTAAAAGTCTCTTAATATTTTTTAAGTGAGGACTGGGGCTGTAGCTCAATGGTAGAGCTCCTGCCTTGCACTTGTGAGGCACTGGGTTCAATCCTCAGCACCACATAAAAATAAATAAATAAAGATATTCATCACTAGGTCCCACCAAAAATACACACACACACACACACACACACATACACATGCACATACATATATGTATGTATCTTGTAAGTGAAATATTTTGAGATCCTCAAGTCGGGGTTTGACAGTTTAGGCTTTCTTATGTCATCATCAAGAATCATGCATCCTGTGCACATTAATACGTTACAAGTTACTCACCTTTTATTTCTTCTAAAGTTTTTTACTTCTCATTTCATGTCCACTTTTCAAACACACACTAAGATATGCACACATGGTGTTGATCACTTAAGAATCATAAGTAAGGATGAGAGATGTGAATAATGAGAAGTTTAAAAAAATAATAATGATAAGTTGGCAAGTCTTGGTATCTGCTACATTTTTTACTTCTACCTTCTGATTTTATAACAAGAGGAGTTCAAGTTCCTGCTTTCATAAAATTGTTTTTTATTACATACATTGTATTATCAGGGTTCTCAAGAAAAATAGAACCAGTAGGAAAAAAAATAGAGAAAGGGTTAATTTTATTTAAAGGAATTAACAAATGTGATTGTGGAAGCTGGCAAGTTAAAAATTTATAGGGCAGGCCAGAAATCACTAAGAATTGAAGTTGCATTCTTGAGTTTGAAATGTTATATGTTGGCAGGCTGGAGATTCAGGCAAGACTTCTGTGTTCCAGTCTTGATGCAGAATTTCTTTGGAGACTTCTGTTTTTGTTTTTAAGGCAAATAAACCTCTTGAGAGAACACTGTTAAACAGGAGCAAAAAGAAAATCACATGCTTTTACTAAAAAATTTCCTGAGATTTCATGATCATCCTCTTAGTTGAGAACTGGTCTTTGTGGAAGATAGGTTTTTAAAAAGTGACTTTTTTACTTAGAGTCTCTTTAGAATACACTTGGCAGTCCCTACTGAACCTATGTGAAGTTATCCTGTTCTGAGAGCATTTGTGAAAACTTCAGATCATCAGGATGACAGAATTAAAGGCCTTTTTTTTTTTTTCTTAGATCTCAGGCCCCAATGTTTAGACCAGACACAACTCACCTTCATCCACAGCACCGGCGGCTCTTGCATCAGAGACAGCAGCAGAACAGGAAGTAAGTACTCAGTGTATTCCTTGAGGGTTTACTGGACAGTGTAACAAAATGTTATTAATTTAGTTTACTTTCTTAGTTTACTTAGTATGAAGCTGATTTTGCTGGTAAAGTTATATCACAAATGCTGTCATTTTTATGTTTTTGATACACTAGCTTTACTAAGATTTTATCAACAAATTACCAAACTGTTCTAACTCTGTTGATCATAAGTTGAGCTCTGAATTCTTTTAAAGGTTATAAGAACCTTACCAAGTTCTTAGCATTCTCTTTAACTACATTTTCTTTGACTTTCAGTTCAGAATTAAATCTTAAAAATGTAGTGACCATGTAATGCATTCCACTGCTGTCGTGTATGTAAAAAAATTTTAAAAATCAAATCAATAAAAAATTTTAAAAAGAGAAAAAAAAAATGTAGTGACCAGCCTCACATTTGGGTCTTAATGTGAACCCAGTGGTCATTCTTTATTTCTATAAAAATTATTTAGTTTTTATTCAACAAATATAAATGTATACATTTACATATATCTCCCATCTGTGTATTGTGGACTGTGGTAGGTTTTGAAGATTTTAAAAAAAGCACACAAGACAGATAAAGCCTTTGCCTATGTAGTTTCATATAAAGTAATTCCATAATTAGGCATCTAAATAAAATGAGGAGAATAAACCAGGCATGGTGGTACATGCCTAGCTACTCAGGAGACTAAGACAGGAGGATCATAGTTTCAAGCACAACCTGCCTCAAATATAAAAAAGGACTTGGAGTGTAACTCAGTTGTAGAGTACTTGAATAACATGAGCAAAGCAAGAAAGAAAAGAAAAAAATAAACTCTGAAGTTTCTTCAACCATCAATTTTATTGTTTTTTGAGTGTGTGTGATTCCTTCTCAGTTTCAGAAATGTTCCAGAATATTTTTGCAGGTTCAGAAGAAAGAAACCAGTGTGGATTATTAAATAATACTCCAAAGTACAAATTATATAGGGAAAGATTAATACATTTCACTATTAAAAATATCAGACCTTAATATAACAAAAGCCATGCAGAAACATACAACTCCAAATAGAAGAAACACAAGTGGCTTATAGAAATGAAAACATGGTCAAACTTACTCAAAAAAAAAATGCAAGATTAAAATTAGATAACCACTTAACATGATCAGACAGGCAAAACTTATGAAGTGTCACTTTTGGCAAAGTTGTAAGTTTGTTGTCTTAAGTGGAGAAAAGAAAACTACCTGCTTCATAGGGTTCTTTAGGGTTTATACAGAAGTCCATAAGTAAAAGTATTTGGTATGTGGTAAGATACTCAGATCTTTGTTACTCATATAGTTTTATTTCCTTGAGTATGTACTACATAGCTCTTTCCTTTGAAGACTTGATTTTTAATTGGCCTGTTTGATTCCTGTAATGTTATAAGCTTTAATTAATTAATAATTAATATGCCTACTTAGAGTGAATGTGGCATATGTTTTTCAGTCAGCATCGGAATATCAATGGGGCTGGAGATAGAGGAAGTCACAGGAGCAGTCATCAAGATCATCTTCGAAAAGATCCATATGCCAATCTCATGTTGCAGCGGGAAAAAGATTGGGTCTCTAAAATCCAAATGATGCAGCTGCAAAGCACTGATCCCTACCTGGATGATTTTTATTACCAGGTAAATACTCGGTGCTAGTTTTGAAAATAACATTTTGGCCCCTTAGGCTAGAAAAGGTATTTGACTTAAATTAAAAGTCGTAGCCTTTGGGCTGGGGGTGTAGCTCAGTGGTGGAACATGTTCGAGGTAGAATTTTCTTTTGAGGTAGTCCTCAAGCAGTTGATAATTTACTAAACAAATTCTGTCCTCGCTTCAAGCAAGAGACTCTTGAGCTGTTTGCTCTGAGACCAGTGTTTTCAATTTCTTTGGCTTCAGTAATCTGGTTCTATCAGTTAAGTATATTGGCAGTCTAAAGACATTTCCTTTGATTAAAGTTTTTGAAGGCTAAGGATTTTTTCTTGGTAGAGGTGAGGGGGCAGTTTGGGATTGAACCCTGGGCCTCAAGCATGCTAAGAATATATTCCACCACTGAGCTACACCCCGAGCCCAAATGCTATGAATTTTAATATGGTAAATGTTAGCTTGAATCTAGCAAAAATTAGAGATCAGTACATTTCTATGGTTCAAGTTGTGTTACTGCCACTATTGTAAAATAATTATTTGATGGTAAAGAACAATCATAGTCTGTGCTTGTGTTGCAACTGAAATCATTTTGTGGTAGAATTACTTCGAAAAACTGGAGAAACTGTCAGCTGCTGAAGAAGTGCAAGGTGATGGCCCTAAAAAGGAACGCACCAAGCTCATCACCCCTCAGGTGGCCAAACTGGAGCATGCGTATAAGCCAGGTAAGATGCAGGCCCTTATATGATAAGAGAAATTTGAGATGCCACTGATTTGATAAAATATAGGTGATACGTTATCTGTTTTGTCCTCTTCTGGGGGCAGGGAGGAGAGGGCATTCCTGCTGTTCTATGCATGTGGATGGTTTGGAAATAATTTATAAAGTACTATTGCCTTTAATATATGCAAAGATCAGCCTTTATCTGAGCATAAAGTGTATGGCTTGACAGATGACCTCTTGGGTGCTTTTGATATTTCTAAAATAAATGAGGAGGAATGAGAAAGGATAGATTGTAATAAGGAGTTCCTTTAAAGGATGCGTAGGTTTTTTTGTAGTAAGTTGTTACACCATGAGTAAAGAACAGAAAAGTAAAAATTTTTGAATGCTTCCTGCCTGCATTGCTGAGTTTTTATTTTGTTGGAATTTTTATTTTTATTTTGTCCTTACAGTGCAGTTTGAGGGTTCTTTGGGGAAACTTACTGTCTCTAGTGTGAATAACCCTCGAAAAATGATCGATGCTGTTGTGACATCTCGGAGTGAGGATGATGTAAGTGTCTGTAGAATTATATATTTAAGAATGTCTTGGTGGTCACCAGTTACTTTGGAGTCATTGTGGAATGAGATCAGGCATGACGGAGTTGTTTGTAGTCTAACCCAGAGCTTACAACCTGGCACATTATGGCCTTCTGGTTTTCAACAGACATGCTGAAATAATAACACCTTCATTTCTCATGTAGCTGGTGAAGGCCAGAAGAAGCAGGAATCTAGACTAGGCATGTTTGTCTGCAAACAGCATCTGTTTACTCCAGTTTGCTATTTTTAAAAAATTACTATTTTCTGGATGGGGATATAGCTCAGTTGGTAGAGTGTTTGCATTCCACGCACAAGGCCCTGGGTTTAATCTCCAGCTCCACAAAAAAATAAAAAAATAAATACTATTTTCTGTGTGTTTTCAAAATTTGCTATGAAATTTTAATCCTCCGTAAAATTCTATAATTACCATTTGTCTATCTATAAATTCAGTTTGTGTGTTGGTTGAGTCCATCAACTCTGAACTTTGTGCTAGTGTCATTTTAGATTATTAACTTTCACAGAATCAAAATTTTCTTAAAATATTTTCACAGTTGAACTACAGATGCATACTTGGAAAATTGTTTTTAGCAGAGTTATTAGATACTGAATATTCTTGTCTTTTAGGAGACAAAAGAAAAGCAGGTTCGGGACAAGAGAAGAAAAACCCTTGTCATAATTGAGAAAGTAAGTTTTAGAATTTGTTGCTATAATTAGTTTCAAACAAGGAACTGTCAAGTATGTGTGTACCCAAGAAGCAGAGAAGTGAGCAATGACTCATTGTTCTTTGATTTAATTAAAAATATACTCTTATTAAGTACTTATTGTGTGCCAGAGCACTACAGAAAGAATTGTGGTATACCTTCCCTATGGCATCATGGAAAGAATCCTGCAGTTAAAATTAGAAGTACTGGATTTTTGTTCAGACTAGTTGAATTAAGAGCTGAGTATTTCTGGGCAGGTCACCTTTCTAAGCCTGGTAAAAATGGGAATAAAATTTATATTGTTTCTCCTATGGATTAATTAAGTCAATTTATAGATAATTATTGGGCACTCATTGGGTGCTAAGGAAAATATATAGTTGGTGTGTAAAGCATAAATCCCACGTGGCAAAGCCATAGAAGATGGCCTTAGAGTATATTTTCTAGGCTATAAATTATATCTTCCATTTCTGAGGCTATGATATGAAAGTGAGTTATTTAATATTTCTGTGCTGTCATCAGTTTCTTTGTCTATAAAAATGAAGATGATTATGATAGTTTTCTTGTGGCGAGTGTTCAGTGAATGAGCATGAAGTGTTTAGAACAGAGGCTGGCACCCAGTGGTAAAATCACTTCTTATTAATATTTTTATAAATACAAAGTTCGCTGTGGCAGTAAAACGGAATGTTATATATACAGTGCTATTGTTGCTGCACTGTATATTTGGAAAGTGTAATGATATTTCACTATCTTTATCTGCTAGATTAAAAGTCAGGGAGAAATAAAAAATGATACATGAAGAATTAAGTTATTTCACCCAGTTTTCCTATATTTTAAAGACCACCTTTTGTTTTGTTTTATCTGAAGTTTATGGTGAGCTTATCAGGTCAGGTGGTCCGAAACTGTAAAGTTGTTTATTAGATACTTGATGATCTTAACACAGCATGCTGTGGCCTGCTTTGTCTCTCCCTTAGACTTATAGTTTACTTCTTGATGTGGAGGATTATGAAAGGCGTTATCTCCTAAGTTTAGAAGAAGAGCGGCCTGCCCTGATGGAAGAGAGAAAGCACAAAATCTGTAGCATGTATGACAACTTGAGGGGTAAATTGCCCGGGCAAGAGAGGTAAGCTTTGTGCACTTTGAGAAAAACATGAGACTACCTGGACTTCTGTCTCTCTCAGACTGAGTTTTACACATTTCTGCCTTTTCAGGACCCTCCCCTGCTATCTCTGTAAACTCAGAATCTACCTATTGTCCAAACTCAAAAGGTGATTTCATATTAGCCATTTCATAATCTTTCACAGCTGGTGGCTGGTCAGCGTGGGGAGTCTTCTTATCCTGAGTTCATTTATTCAACAAATATGTATTCAGTATCTACTAGGAATTGTGCTAGGTACTACAGATAAATGGTGGGGTGGGCCTATTGGATTTTTGGTTTTGAGCTTACGGACTATATGTGGTTTATGATTACTAGCATGTAATCTTCATTTGTTTGATTTTCTACTAAGATGGGGATTGTAAACATTTATATTTCCTTGGAATTTCCACAGAATATGTGTGTGGTGTAGAAACCAGTAAATCTTCCAGTGGAGTCTTAAGTTCTGTAACTTTTATTGTTTTTCTGTGTCATCTCTTTTCCATTTATTATCTGGAACAGAATCCTGCTGTTGGTAAATGTTCAATAAATCCCAAATACTTAACATGATGAATGTAAGAGGACTACATTGGCTAGTAATTCTCTTTCCCTTTGTCCAGTCAGTAGAGTTGTGGATTCTTCTAAGCCAGGAGATACACAAACAGAACATAAGGACAAGCACCTTGGGTTGGGGTTGTGGCTCAGTGGTAGAACACTTGCCTAGCATGTGTGAGACACTGGGTTCGATTCCTAGCACCACATATAAATAAATCAATAAATAAAACAAATGTCCATCAATAACTAAAAATATATACATTAAAATTATTTTTAAAAAACAAGCACTTTCTTTTCAACACACCTTTTCTGGTATTTTTAGGGCTGACAAGAAACTGGTTGAATAGTTGTGGTTTGTCCATAAATTTCATGTTACATGGCATTAAAATGTATGTGGTTGATGTATATTTACCTGGAAAAGTGTCTGCAAACTGTTAACACTTGTAAAAGTAACTCAGATTATGTTTTTATTTTTTATGTATACATTTTCACGTGTTGCTCTATTAGCCATGTGATATTTGTGTCGATACTTAAGAGTTAATGTAATAATGCTTGTATAGTTTGACCAAGTTTTTCTAAAATGTAATTAGTGAAATTGAAATTTTGCTTTTTATTATTTTATTAAAGTTGGAGAAGTAATTCTCACTATTTTGTAGTACAGGTCATTGTAGAGTGAAAATGAATGCAGCATATTAATTTTAAAAAGACCTAAGAAGAGAAAACATGAGGATTTCCTGTATTGCTCTTGTTAATGAAAATTGTCATTTTTCTTCCCTTGTAGGCCAAGTGATGACCACTTTGTACAGATCATGTGTATCCGAAAAGGGAAGAGAATGGTTGCCCGTATTCTCCCATTCCTCTCCACAGAGCAAGCAGCTGACATTCTCATGACAACTGCCAGGAACCTCCCTTTTCTTATCAAGAAGGATGCACAAGATGAGGTGATCCACCATGTGGGACATCTTTCCTTGCAGTTTTTTTCGTAGTTGATAAGATTTCTGGAATCTAATTTCTTTGTCTCTTCTCCTTTTTGTGTTGTTTTGTCTAAACTTTGGCATTAGGATTTGATTATTTAAAACAACCTTAAGTAATTCAGGTGTATTTTTTTGAATCCCATAGTTAGTGGAACAGACCATCTCTCAAAACATGAGGAAATCAGTAGTTCCTTCTTAATTCACAACACAGTTGTAAAGACATGGTGTATGTCAGAACTAATTGGGAAGCAAATAAGTTGGCTCTGTACCCCAAATGCTGAATCAGAATTTATAGAGTATGGCTGGGTACAGTGTTGGATGTCTGTAATGTTAGCAACTCAGGAGGCTGAGGTAGGAAGATTGCAAGTTTGAAGCTAGCCTCAGCGACTTAGCAAGACCCTTTGTCAAAATAAAAAGGACTGGGGATGTGGTCTAGTGGTAAGGTGCCCCTGGATTCAATCACCAGTGCCACCGGGAAAAAGTTAGAAGATAGATCAGGACTTCTGTATCTAAGAGATTAGCAAAATTTAGTATGGTGTAGGAGGTCAAAACAAGAAATTGAGAAAGGTAGGACAAAGGACTGGTATTAATGAGTATGAGATTCAGAATAATAAAAGGTATTCGGGTGAGCCTGTCACAGTCAGCCACAAGCTGAGTGAGACCTGTCTGGGTAATTAGTCCACAGAAAACAAATGGTGACAGGATACACTAGAAATGGTATGCTTTGACAATTGGAAATTGTTCCTTTTGTAGACCCTTAAAATTTTAGCATCTATAGAAGTGAATGAGCAGTTTAGGTCTAATCATTAAGAAAGTGAAGTGGGTAAGAAAGTTTATTTTTAAAAGATTTTAAGAATGAAAAATGGTTGGAAGAAAATTTAAAGATTTGAGGTTTATCCTAATAAGTTGACTAAACTAAAAAAGTTACTGCTATTTCAGACCATGTACACTGTAAGCAGGCGCTCTTGCCATAATTACACAGAGCAAGTTTGAGAGAGCCTTACTCAGTTGGCAGATACATATTAGACACTATTTTATTTCTTAGAAATAACAGCACCCAGTCCTAGGAGCTAGAAATACAAAAATGCCTGTCCTCATGGAGCTTACCTCCTAGTGAGGAAGACTTGATTAAATATTCAGGCTGCGTTTTTACGTGTGTGTGTTGAAAAGCAGTAGACCACATCTCTCAAAACTATTTTCATGAAGGTATAGTTAGTTTCAGGTATGGGGCCTGAAAATTTAAGGCAATCCTAAAATATTGTGTGCCTGAATGCAAAGAAGTTAATAGATTACTAGGGTCCTGTGGATGCACAGATTAACTTTGAAAGGGCTCTTGTTGGCTAAAAATGGGATCATTTATATCAGAAAGAAAAATTAACAGTGGACTGAATGAATGTAGTAAATGTATTTCATTTAATGAATTCATAATGACACCAAATAAACCAGTCCTCTTTGGAAACTGCCACACCATCAGTTCATCCTAAAAATAGATAAATAAAGGAAAGACTCAAGCATTTATCCTGCTTTTTTATTATAACCAAATGTCATGGTTACCAGAGTTGGTAATATAAAATTCTTTATAGAAGAACTTAAGAAAATAATCATTTTGTAAGCCTGGACTTGTTTGGAGCATACTGACAGCTGAACCTGGCGATGCACTGCAAACACCACCAAGAATGGGACACTAAGCACTGTGCTTCTTGACATAATGCCTGCAGTCTTCCTGCCTCCCTCTTCTGCCCCACCTCCCACCATTAAACCTGAATCTAATCAAACTTGTAATCACCATCAGTTAATGGGGACATACTGGATGGCAGAACCAATTAAGTGGCATCACAGGGATGCAGTCGCCAGATTCAAACAATGGGACAAATTACATACTGAGCCACAACCCCAGCCCCACACATGTTTTTTTTCAATAAATAGCATGAGAAGAGGACATACAGACTGTGGCAAAGGACCTGTTATTTTTTAAACCTCATCAGTAAAATACAATATATGGATCTTATTTGAATCGTAATTAAAATAAATCAGCTGCTAAAAGATACTGTTGACACAAATGGAAAAATAGGAATTTTGAGTAGCTATTAACTGATACTAAAATTATTTTTAATTTTGTTTGATATAATGAGATTTTGTTAGAGAAATAAGTATTTTTAGATGAAATGATACCATATGGAAGGAACAGATCTAATAAAATCTGTTTATTTTATTACTGATAATACAGTAATTTGGCTATTGACGTTGGGTAGTGGATACATGAACAATTACTGTTATTTGTACTTTCATGTATGTATTTAAATATCTATGATTAAAAAGCTTTGTTTGTTTAGAGTATTAAATGTCAAAAAGTGACCCAGTCTCTGTCCTTAGGTGCCATTTAAAATAATACATCACCGGTTTTTTTTGTTTGTTTGTTTTTTTAATGTTTTTATTTTTTTTTTTTAGTTACAAGTGGACAAATGTCTTTATTTTACTTTATGTGGTGCTGAGGATCGAACCCAGTGCCTCACGTGTGCTAGGCGAGCACTTTTACAACAGTCTTGCTTAAGTTGCTGAGGCTGGCCTCGAACTTAAGATCCTCAGTCAGGATGATAGGCATGTGCCACCACATTCAGCTCTTGATTTCCTTTTTTGTTGTAAAACCAGCTGTATTTTAACTTAACTATTTGTTCACTTCTTCATTGAGCTTTTATAAATAAGATAAAATTAAGTCTGAAGGTGCTAGTAATTGTGTAGCAGTCTAAACTTTAGAGTGCTTCTTACAGTGTATCAAAATTGCCAGTCTTCCCCACTATGCTTCAGATGTCTAAGGGTCCATGTGTGACCTGTTTACCATCTTTTTGGTGGGGAGGTGGGGTGGGCATTGTGTCTGGCACATTGTAGGCTTTTAGACGTTTGTGAAATGAGCTCAACATTCATACTAAAATAATAGTATGGTGTATTAATATGAATTTAGTATTTGAAAAGTGATTTTAGCCCCCTTGGTACTACAAGTCATGGCATTTCCAGTGAAGATTGAATTGAAAACATTCTCAATAGATACCTTAGAATCCATTGTTGAGACTTCAGTCATATCCACTGGGCTTGCCACCTCTTTTTTCTTAAATCTTGCCATGAGTGGTTGAGTATAATGCTGAGCATCTTTCTGTCCATGGCAACTGATGGCCAGTAATTAAAGAACAGTTGACAAGATGTAATACTTTTGTTTATTTTTTTTGTAGGTGCTGCCATGTTTATTGAGTCCCTTCTCTCTCCTCCTTTATCATCTTCCTTCAGTGACTGTCACCAGCCTTCTGCAACAGCTAATGAACCTACCTCAAAGTGCAGCTGCACCAGCACCCTCCAACCCTCACCTTGCAGCTGTGCTCCAGAACAAGGTGGTCTTTTGTGTCCCTAGATTTTGTGAAACATCTAAATTTGAGTTACAGATTTAAAAGCAGTGGCTACCATGCTGTGATAACTTGTTCAAAAGGGGTTCTTTCCTTTAGTCAGAAGTTGCGTTAATCCTACTACCAAAAGCTAGAAAGAATAGTGTTGTTAGTTTTAAGCTAGAGATAAACAGTGTTGTTATTTTTTGCTGCTTTTTTTGTTTCCTTTTGTTGAAACACAGTAGGATTTTATGTATCTCCTGAAGAAACAAATCTGGTGTAGTCGGCTCACAGTGGACTCAAGAGATCCAGGCTCCATTTTTTTTTTTTTTTCCTGTCATCTTTAGTAGCAAGACTGTGAACTTTTGTTAGAGAAATAAGTATTTTTGGATTAAATGAAACAATACAGAAGGAACATGATCCCTCATGATCTAAGATGGTGTGGAGTTTACATTAGGAAGGAGGGTGGTTATGGAAGATGTGGATTAATGTTCTGCGCTCTTCATTGGGACCTTTTCCAGGACTTCAAACCAACTTCTACTTAATATCAATGGCCAGGATTTAGATAAACCTAACTGCAAAAAAGTCTGAGAAATAGCTTTTAGTGCACATCATTGGTGCCACAAGTAAAGTCAGAGTTCCTAATAATGAGAAGGAAGGTCTATCGTTAAGTTACAGTTGGTGGTCTGTGTTATATGATTATAAGTAGAATTTCCCATTTTATTTATGTCAGATTAAAGATCTAGCAACTCCTAGTGGAAGCATAAAAGGAAGGAACAAATGTGAGTTTTTAAACAGACAAGGTTTTAGTTCTTTCCTGCCATATTAGCCTTAGAATTCTGGACAGATTTTTCTCACTTTCCTAGGGCAGCTTCCTCCTGATCTGTAAAGTAGAAGTGATGATGTAGACTTCACAGAGTTGGCCTCGTACTTCATTGAGATGATGGCTTTGAGTGCTTCATGTAGTGACCCATACATAACAGGCACTCATTCAGGCACTCTGTACAGTAGAGGTGAAAAATAGTCTCAAGGCCTCTTTCTGCCTTCCGCTTACAATCCTACCAAAGCATGACTCTGAAGGGCAGACATCAGCAGGAGAAGTAACCGCCTCAGGGATGTAGATGGGCTTCTGAAGTAAACAGGGATATGATTTGGTCTCTTGGTTTTAATTTTGGTAAAGGCAGTAGGAAACTGAGATCAGATAAGATTATATAGCCCAGTGTCCGCCCCCATAACATGAAGGGAAATTTTGTGGAAAGGCAAGATTATCCTTCCCTTTATGTTTCATTATAGATCATGTGATTCTTACATTTAACCTGTTTCTTGTCCGCATTTGTATTTTCATTTTATGCCCCTTTAACCTACGTTTCCTTCTTTTACCGCCACTAAATAAGACATTTTTTAATATTTCAGTTTCTAAACCTTATGTTGCTGGATTTTAATTTTAAACAAGATGAATGCATTTGTTTATCCCTTCTTTATTTTTTTTATTTTTTTTAAGAGAGAGATTTTTTTAATATTTATTTTTTAGTTTTTGGTGGACACAACATGTTTATTTTTATGTGGTACTGAGGATCGAACCCAGTGCCCCGCGCATGCTTTTTCATTTTCCATGAACTTTGACTTTTCTTTTTAATCCGTTTCAGTTCTTGTAAATAGGAAAAAAGCCAAACCCCATGTTAAACATGATGGGGGGGGCGGGGATCATCCTTTCACTCCAGGGTGAGGCACAGATAAGAATGTTGGACACCATGATGTTCTGTTTCCAAAGGCTGTGCTTGGTCATGGCTGTGCCAAAAGCGAAACCGGGAGAAAGGACGTAGGCTTCTGGCTCAGGGTTGTCCATTTTCTGCCTGGTTTCACAGAGAAGCACAGCAGTGAGGTCATTGTGGCTTAGTGCTATTCCCATTTAATGCCAGGATCCCATCAGTTGTCGTAGAGGAGGTTTGGATGCTTTGTTTGACACCCTGTCTTCTCTCATAGTTTGGCCTGTCACTGCTCCTTGTTCTCCTGAGCCGTGGGGAAGACTTACAGAGTTCAGACCCTGCTACAGAATCAACGCAAAATAACCAATGGTCAGTACGGACTATTTCTCTATTTTAAGTTTTTTGAGGTGATCTTTCTTTTTTTCCCTCATCTTGTTGTTTGGTTTTCCCTATCAGGACGGAGGTGATGTTCATGGCAACCCGAGAACTTCTGCGGATTCCCCAAGCAGCCCTGGCCAAACCAATCTCTATACCCACAAACCTAGTGTCCCTTTTTTCTCGCTATGTCGACCGGCAGAAATTGAACTTGTTGGAGACAAAACTGCAGTAAGTTTTAAAAAGGATAGTTGCACATGTCAACAAAGTTGGCATTTTAGAAGTTATGATAGAGGGGAGGATAAAACTGAATTTGATGGAAAAGAGTAAAGACTACTGATATAAAATGCTATACTGGGTGCAACAGTACCCTCATTGAAGTTGACTAAGAGTAAAACAATGTCTTGGGTGTTTTGTTATTGAGAATCTTTACAAGGTTGAAATTTTAATACAAAAGTTTGCTTTCTATTTTAACTTATTTATATAAACAAGTTTTCTTTCTCTTTTTTTATACCCTTAGGCTAGTTCAGGGGATACGATAAAAGATCTCCAAATGTGTCCTGTACCTCCTTTGGGCTGCCACCTGCACTGCTGCCATCACCAATGGAGTGTTTTTAATGAGGGAGGGAAGGTAGCTTATTCCCCAAAGCAAAGTCTTGTGGGATTGATTCCTGTTTACAGGGGTTGTCTCTAAATGCCAGGTATTTTCCCCATTGCTCTGTGAAATTTGGCTGGGTGATACTTATGCTGGTTTCTTCTTTACTTTCTGTGTTAACAATTCTGCATGTCCTACTTTTACTCAATTCTTCTCAATTTTGCATTTTCTTTGCCCTAGAGACAAAAAATTATATCTCCCTTGATCCCACTACCACTACTCCAGTTCAAAGTAGATTGTAGCCTGCCAAAAGATTCTTCCCCTCATCCTATTGAAGTCTTTTTTCATTATCCCATATTAATATGACTGTAGGAGAGCCAACTAAATAGAAATCAAGTTCTAGAAACACACATACCCCATACATACATTTATATGATCTCCAGAGGGTCCTTAAAGAATGAATTTTAGATTGAAAAATATTTAGTTGACACATACCATCTCTAAACAAACCAACTGATATATTTTTAATCTGTTTCTATTTCGTCTTGTAATTAATTTGGTGGAAATACTTATTTGTTTTAATATAAATACAGGGTATATGGCACATTTAATAAGATCATATTTCTTAATTGGCTGGTGCCCAGCTCTAGGTTGAGAAGTTATTTTCCTCTTCCCCACCTGTATTTTCTTTGTTTTGTCCACCCTAATGGAAACAGCACACGGTTAAGCCTTTTTCCAGCTACAACCACAGTGTGCTTGAGCCTGTCCCCTCAAGTGCATTCAGGAGCACCCAAGGTGATCCTCACTTACAGCCTGCTTGAGCAGTGTAGCTTTTTGCACACTCTGTCTTCCTGAGGTGACTTCAGTAAGCCATGCTTGTCCATCTCTTTTCCTCATTTTCATCTGGTGTCATGGGTAGAAACCTTCAAATGTAACCACGGAAGCTAAGCTTGGCCTGCTCTGCTCTTCACTATCCTCCAACATGGGCAGAACTGCCACCCTGGCTCGTCCATCTCACCTGAGCCTCGTTCCCAGACAGCCAGGGACCTGGGTTTAAATCTTAGCAGGTACAGCCTGCCATGATCTTTTGTCACTTACCCTTCCTTTCAGCAATCAACCAGGATAAGGGTTTTGGTCCCTAGAGATTTCAGTTCTGAAGAAGATTAAATCTGAATCAATTTTACATGCCCTTCCAGTCTACTTTATGCCATTCTCACCTTTTCGAATGTAGTGGGGGACTGGCTGTGACATTTAAAGAGAATAAACGTTTTGCACATACATGTATTGTACAACAGTAAAATCCTGTTATAACCAGCTGTCCTTGTTCTTCATCTCCGTTTCTTCCCATTCTGTAACCCAGGCTTCACCAGCTGTTCCCCAGTGACATTACCTAGCTTCCCTCCACCATCACCTACTGACTATTTCCACTATGCGCCTTTCCTACCTTCCCTTCACAACTGATCAAGTGAATACTTGATTATTATTTCTTCCTTACTGTGCTTTATTTTTGTTTGGTTCTAATTAATGAAAATAAAAGTTTCTAAATTTACATTTTTATAGGGTATTGTAAATAAAAACAAATTGTATACTTCAAAAAACTGTGTGCCGAAATTTGTACTTTTTTGTTATTTCTGAATGGATTTTTGATGTGTTTCTAGCATATATAGATACACTGGCAAACTGCTTGATGTAGGGGAATTGTAAAAATATTATTACGTAGTGTTTTTGCCTCTTTTGTTGTAAGGGAAACAGATCCCCCCCCCCAGTACTAGATACTGAACCCATGGGGTTCTACCACTGAACTACATCCCCAGACCTTTTTATTTTTTGTTTTGTTTTGAGACAGTGTCTTACTAAGTTTCCAAGCCTGGCCTCAAACTTACTATCCTCCTTTCTCAGCCTCCCAAATCACTGGAATTAGAGATAAATGCCTCTGCACACTGCTTTAATCTTTTTTGTTTGGTTTTGGCACTAAGGATTAAACCCAGAGGCATTTAACCACTGAGTCACATCCCCAGCTCGATTTTATGTATTATTTAGAGACAGGGTCTTGTTGAGTTGCTTAGGGCCTCGCTAAGTTGCTGAGGCTGGCTTTGAACTTGCAGTCCTGCCTCAGCCTCCCAAGCACATGATAACTTTCCTTTAAAAACCTAGGATGCCTGCAGTCAAAATGCCGCCCATCTATTTTAACTACATAACAGAATCATGACTTAGTAGATTCACTGTAGTTAATCTTCTCCATACCATCTATCTCTAAACAGCATCTTGCTTAACTTTTTGGAGACTGCGGTCTGGCATTTAGCTGCCCTCATGGTTGGTATTCCCTTAACACTCACCATATTATATCCTGAAATTAATCTCTTTAAAGGAGATGGGAAAAGGTTAGTTCTTCTTTGTAGTAAGTTTTAAACTTAGTGTCATTTTTACTCTAAAATGCTCAAGATAACCTTTTTAGCCTGGTTTGTTTGCAAAAGCCTGGCCACGTCAACATTTAGGAGCCTCATTTGCAATGTAAGGACTGGTGGGCCTGCTCCAGCAGCTGGTGTGGCACCAGTAGGATGTCCTGATCCCTCCACCACAGCTGCCCCAGCTGAGGAGTCTGAAGGTGACATGATCTTTTTGACTAAATTCTTGTAACATGTTCAATTAAAAAAAACAACAACAACTTTAAAATTGCTCAAGATAAAAGATTCAGCAAACAACTGAAGAAAAGCAGAAAATTAGGAAGGAGGATCATTTAACATTGGGTACCTGCTTGTATAATGCTTTCTCAGTCTCTCTGAGGTTAAAATTAAAATGTCTTGCCTGAGGTAACACAGCAAGTGAGCTGCAGAGCAGGGGACTCAGGATATTATTGCTGTGAAGGAATAAAATTATCTTCTGATAAAAAATATTCTCTTCTTGACAATGAACAAACCTAAGGTCTATATGTGATTATAATAGCTTATACAATATTAATCAGCTTTG
Organism: Marmota marmota marmota; assembly: GCF_001458135.2. NCBI lineage: Eukaryota > Metazoa > Chordata > Mammalia > Rodentia > Sciuridae > Marmota > Marmota marmota. The sequence continues at coordinate 62,217,052 of NW_026000174.1, read as the reverse complement.
AGTCATATAGTATGTACCAGATACTGTTCTAGGTGTTCTAAAAGTCATTTTTAAGCCTTACTCAGAATAACAAATGAGGGCAATATTAGTATTGCTACTAAATATATTCTGAAATTATCACATTATACCTGGGCATAGTTGCACACTTCTGTAATTCCAGTGACTCAGGAGGCCAAGAGGATCGCAAGTTTGAGTCTAGCCTGGACAATTTAGCAAAACCCTGTCTCAAAAAAAAAAAAAAAAATCACATTAGTTATTGCAGTAAAATAATTTGGTAACAGTCTGGCATAGTTAAGAACTGATATCCATGTGTGTAATCTTTGAGAGAAACAAAGCCTTAGTAATAGATGGGCCTTCATACGTAATAGGTAACAGAATTGTGCATAATAGTTCCCAAAGCAAAATGCAAATGAATATGTCCTCCCTCACTGTCATCAGGGAAGTCAAAAATCATTTTTAACCTATCAAATTAAAAAAAAACTAATAAAGCAATACTAGCAGAAATTTGGAGCTACCGTTCCCTGATGATAATAAGTTTGCATTTCTGATAAAATCCTGTGGCAATGTGAAAAATTTCAAAAGCCTTTGACCAATTAATTTAGTTTTAGAAATCTACAGGAAGTATTACAAAGCAAAGATACTTACTACAGCTTTATTTATAATAGAAAAGTTTGAAATAACCTAAGTGTTCAACATCACAATAATGGTAAGTAAATGTTGGATTCCATGTGACACAATTTGAAAGGCAGAATATTTAGTTATGGAAAGTGTTTATGATGTGAGAAAAAATCATATGGTATATATGCTTTGAATCCGTTTTTGTAAATAAAAATGCATATGTGAATAAAAATATGTTCCTAGCAGTTAGCTGATGTCTATCTCCAGAGGGTGGCATTAATAGGAATTTGCTTTACAGTAATTTCCAAATTTTCTACCAAGAAAATGCATTGTTTATCTTAGAAAACGTATTTTTAAGGAAAAATTGTTTTCAAAGAATTTTGAGAAATATACTAAGAATATCATGTTAAGTAAAAAATAGGTTCTATTTGTGTACATGACAATCTGGAGAAAAAAAAAATGTATAGGAAAAAAATACAATCAAAGATGACCAAATAGCAATGATTCCTCATAAAGGGAGGGGCTGTGGAGGGTTTCCTGGTTAGGTGATTGTTAAGGCTTTTCCATATTTTCCAAATTTGCCTTCAGTTGAGCAACTATTGTATTATAACCATAAAAGGGGATTATTCTCAAAACTGCTATAAATAGTAGTCATCTATTTCTAGTGAGAAAAATCTAGCAAGGCAGAAGTGTCTAGATGTGCTTAACTTCAGAGACATTGCATTTGACTCTGTGACTGTTGAATGCTAAGAGTCCGGAGAAGTCATCTGAAAGCACAACAGTTAGCTTATCCTGAGATGTAGGCAGTTATTTCATTGCAGATGTTTAAAAGGATACATCGCTTTTATAAATCCAAGTTATTTTTCCCAGTATGATATCATATTTACACTAAGTTGTACATTTTTTTCCCAAACTGTAGGTGCTGAATCACCCAACTTGCCCTGCTAAGTATTAGGAAAGGCAAGACATGACTTGTAAATTGAATAGCCTTAGCGGGGTGGGGGGCAGGAGTGTCTTGTACTTTTCTCCCAGGTATGCTTAAATAGATTAATAATGTGATCCCTAAGAATGTGGGTTTTTAGGAAATAAGTCTTTACAGATTCAGTATCTTAAAATCACTATATAGTATTATTTTAACCATCTCTTGCACTAGAGGCACAGGTGTGGCTAGACTGCAGGTCTTATGGCATCCTCTGCTTTTTACTTTGCAAATGATTCGCTGTAGGCTGTTCTGAAAACTCCTTCATTATTCATTGTCCCTCTTCAGGCTCCCAATTTAGCTAAGCTCATTCTCCAAAGCAATATTAACCAAAGTCAGACTTGAGATGAGATCTGAAAATTATCTAGAGGGGAGCTAGGTTTACTTTGCCAGTTGTGAATATAAAATCTCTTAAATTGCTTAGATTGTACCAACCTAAAGCATAAGAAAGAAATCTGCATATAACCAACAAAGAGTAAGTATCTCAAATTCCATTCCAACCCCTTAAAAAAAAACAACTGCCAATAGTTTAGTGTCCTCCAAGTGATTTCTTTGTGTGTATGTATATGAAGATAGAACTATATTTTTACCTTTTTTTCCTTAATATATCATGCATCTTTGTGTCCAGAAGTAGTGCGCTATCCTGTTCTTTTGACGGTTGTGTTGTGTTCTGCTGTGTTCCATTGTGTCATAATTTATTTACCTGATCATCAGTTAATAGGATTCAGTCTTCAATGGTCAATTATCATTGTTCATCCAGCACTGAAGAAAAATGAAGTCATAAAAATCACCTTACATTTCTACATAGTTATAACGTACAAAGAACACATGTTCGTTTTCTACTTTGATCCTCTCTGTAACCTTTTTTGGGGGGAGGCAGAGGTACTGGGGGATTGAACTCAAGGGGCACTAGACCAATAAGCCACATCCCCAGCCTTATTGTGTATTTTATGTAGAGACAGGTTCTCACTGAGTTGCTTAGTGCCTCTCTTTCGCTGAGCCTGGCTATGAACTTGAAATTCTCCTGCCTCGGCCTCCTGAGCTGCTGGGATTACAGGCTCATAATCTTTTTGAAATAGGCATCTGTGATGCCCACTGTACCAAAATGGATCAGCCAGACCTCCCAGTCAGTGAGAGCTAAAACTGGGATTTAAACTCTGAATTTTAAGCTCCTTATCTAGTGTCCTTACGCTAAGAAGACTCCTGTCCTAGACTCATGCTTTGTATTGGAGTAGCTAAAAAGTTGCAAGGCTTTAAGGTCACATCTGTAATCATTCCTGATTGGATTTTAATGTCTTGACTTTCAGTAGGCAAATTAAGCAATTGCCTCTTGGGAATGTCAGAAAGGGATAATTCAGATTGTAATTATTGGGACCAACTGCAGTATAGAAGCATCAGAATCACAAGGATGCAGCTGTCAAACATCTGTATAGTTTTTTGGGTTTTTTTTTATTTAAACATTCTGAAAGAAGAAACATGGCACTCCTTGCTTCCATTCTTCCTCCTTCCCATTGTTTTGAAATGCATTTTTTATTCGACATATTCAGTCACAGTTGATTGGCTCATCCATTAATTTATTGTATTAATATGTGAGCTCACAAATGTAGAAACTATCTTGTTCATAGCTCTTTGCCCAAACCCAGTATAGTATCAACGCCTAGCTGACAACCAACAATGTCTGGTAGTTGTGCTATTAAGAAACAGGATTTAAAATGCTTACTCAGATCAGACCTTGATATAATCAAGGCCCATTGTTACATAAGGCCAATTTCAAAATACATTGTTATTCATTTTATCACATCACCCCTAGGTTAGAAACAATTTGATAGCATAAGTCAGACAAGCTCTTGTAAGTCCCACATTACACTAGGAACAGTGGTGACAAACAGAAACTAAACTCCTGTTATGGTGTAGCTTGTGTCCTGAATATGATACTTAGAGTGATAACTGTTAAAAGGAGAACAAAAGAGGGTAATGAAATCAAGAGTATGGGGAGGATTTGCACTTTAGACAGAGTAGCCAGGGGTGCCTGAACAAGTGGGTGACATTCAAGTAGACACATGAATAATGAGAAGAAGATAGCCACATGAAAGGAGGAGAGTGAGTCTGAGGAATTCAAGGAATCACCCAAGGTCAGTGTCACTGGAATAAAGGGAGTGGGACCGGGACTGATGGGAATCAGAAAGTTAGCAGAGACTGGCCACACAGAGCCTGGGAAGGATTTGTTCTCATTGCAAAGGGAAGCCTTTGCAGAATTGGTATGAAAAAATAATATAAAACATCATCATTTATGCCTTTGAAAATTACAATGCTGGTCAGATATAACATTTTTTTAATGTTAAAAAAATAAATAAATAAATTTACAATGCTGCTGCTGGACATGGTGGCTTACACCTGTAATCCCAGTGGCTCAGGAGGCTGAGGCAGGAAGATCAAGATTTCAAACTCAGCCTCAGCAAAAGTGAGGTGCTGAGCAAGTCAGTGAGACCCTGTCTCTAACTAAAATACAAAATAGGGCTGGGGATGTGGCTCAGTGTTTGAGTTCCCCTGAATTCAATCCCTGGTACCCCCAAGAATTACAATGCTGTATAAAGTGGAACTAGACAAGAGAAGGGGGCTTTGTCCACTTTCTGTTGCTGTAACAATGCCAGAGGCTGGGTGATCTCTAAAGAAAAGAGATTTCACTTAGTCCACAGTTCTAGAAGCACAAGAGTGTGGCATCAGCATCTGCTTAGCTTCTGGCAAGAGCCACGTGCAGGTCCATGCATGGAGGAAATGTGTTAGAGGAAGTGGGGACATGCAGAAGAAAGGGGACAAAGGAACTGACCCACTTTATAATAACACACTCTCATGATATCTAACCCACTTTCACAGGTACTTTAATTCTTTCACGAAGGTGGAGCCCCCATGACCTAATTACCTCTTAAAATTCCCACTGCCTCTCAATACTATTACATTGGCAATTAAATGTCAACACATGTTTTGGTGGGAACAAATCATATACATCCAAACCAGAGCAGGGGCACTTACCAGACAACCTGACACTAAGCTTTTGTCTGCAGAAAGTGGACACCTGCTCTTCAAAAGGCAAAGTAAAGCCAGGCACAGTGGCATAGGCCTGTAATCCCCAGTGACTCAGGAGGCTGAGGCAGGAGAATCACAAGTTTGAGGCCAGCCTCAACAACTTAATGAGCCCTCAAGCAAGTCAATGAGTCCCTGTCTCAAAATTTTAAAAAGCTGAATGTGGCTCTGTGGTAAATCACCTCTGGGTTCAATCTCCAATACCAAAAAAAAAAAAAGCAAAGTGAGTGAGGGAATAGTTTTTTGAAAATAGATGTGGGACAGCAGTTATCTTTGCAATGTTTAGGAAGAAACCCATCATTTTGTATTTCTTACAAAATGCTGAATTGTGGATTAGTACTAGTTTTATTATTATGGTTCATTACTTTCATATATCATGTGTATTCTGTGTATGCTATGGATTGAATTGTATCGCCCCCAAACTCATACTGAAGTTCTAACCCCCAGTATTTCAGAAAATGACTATTTGAAAATGGGATCTTTAAAATAATGTCAGTACGGTGGGCCCTAGTCCAAGGACTTACCCTTATAATAAAAGATTAGGACACAGACAAGCACAGAGCAAGGGGTAGAAAATCATGTGAAGACTCGGATGATTGTCTAAAAGCCAAGGAGAAAAACCTCAGAAGAAATCAACCCAGCCTATGCCTGATCTTGGACTTCTAGTCTCCAGAATTGTGAAAAAAATGAATTTCCACCCAGTCTGTGGTTTTTATAGCAGCTCTAGCATATTAACTATTTCAAATATTACATCACCAAATATTTTTAATGATTCCTAAAAATCCGCAAAGGTTTCTATTCAAAGGAAGGAGGAGAAGAGAATATGGACATGATTTCTCCAAGTAAATGGCAGAAAAAGAAAACCTGAATCACAATTATTTTCCATTACTTCTCCATCTAACAGCAAGAAGACCTTCAAGAAGACTGTGAGACTTTCAAAAATGCTCCTTAACAGGGAGCGACTACCTTTGTCTTCTCCCTTTTTTCTTGCTGCCTAGAATGCAGCTGTAGTAACTTAGGCTCTTGCAGTCACCTTGAGGCAAAAAATAACCCCAACAACAGAAAGAATACACACTATGAAAGAAGCCTGTGTCTGAAGGCTTCAGTAAGCGCCATGCCAACCCTGAGCTGCCTACCCCTGTCTTTCTTATGTTTGAGAATAAACTCAATGTAAGACTAAGCCAATGTAAATTGGGCCTTGGTTGCTTGCAAATAAGCCTAACGATAATTATTACAAAGGATTTTTCCAGTCAGTTAGTGGTAGAATTCGTCAAATGGTACTTGGAAAAACAATTTTCAATATACTTTAAAAAAATTTTTTTTGTAGTTGTATATGGACATCATGCCTTTATTTTACTTATTATTTTTTAATGTGGTGCTGAGGATTGAATCCAGTGCCTCACACATGCTAGGCAAACGCTCTGCCACTGAGCCCTCAATACACTTTTTTAACCATTACAAATTTTAAAGACTTTCTTTCCCATGGCCCTCCATTTTCTCTGAAATGCAAAGCAGGATTTTATGATGTGAAATGAGGGTTTGTGTCGCCTGAGGTGGGTGGGTGGCAAAGTATCAGGATCAACCTGGGGGGATAATGAAACAGGGGTAGGCTAGAGATACTTTTAAAAATATATAAAAAATAAATCATTTTGTTATTAAAATTAAAACCAAATATTTCAATTTTTAAAATGAATTTTTTCAATTTTTCAAAAAAATGTATTTTTTATTTAAATTTTGAGTAGATGGACACTTTACAAAAGGTTACCTTTGTTTTTGGTTATTGACATCTTGACACCTCATTTAACTATTTGAATAATTTCTGTTATTAAAAGAAAATAAGATTTCAAGACATGAGGGAGTATGGTGATGGCCTGGTTATATCTGTGTTTGAATGGTGGCTCTGCCTTTACACATTCGAGTGTCAGCCGTCCCTTCTGTGAAAGAGAACAACTGGGACTGTGACAAAAAAATAAGCAAAATGATATGACATTTTAAAGTGTTTAACACTCAGTAAAAGCTAACGTCCCTTTACTTTATCAATTTATTTCTACCTCATATAAAGTCCAAGTGTTTCCAGGTTTTTCTATTGCATGTCTAATATCATCAAGGAGCACATGTGGGCCCCACTTATATTAGCTATAATATAACTTCATAGTAGGCTATGAAGATAGTCTTGCATAATTAATAATTACAGTTGGCATTCAGTACTACAGCCAGGCACATGTCTATGCATTTTCATTTATTCTTTCCCCAAAACCTTGAAAAATAGTTGCTATTAATATGATTATAAGGAAGTCAGTGAGAAATTAAGTAAATGGCCCAAGGTTGCATTCACTTGGCAAAAAAACAGTATCTGACCCCAGGTGGTGGAGATCCCGAGATGGTATAATTGATTACTATACTGCCGAAATAGGTTAATAGCTTAGGAGTCAGAGAGGTGATTTTCCTGGTCAGTATGAAGCGCTCCCTTTTAAAGTTAATAATGACTCCCTGTGGGACTGTCCGCAAAATCTACACAGACTATGGCACTTGTTCTCTAAGAGTGACTGTTCCCCTAAAAATCCTAAAGAGAGGTTTAAATGACCTCTTTTGAGACTTTGTTAAAGAACCAGTTCTGATACACTCACTTTTGTATCTTCTCGATTCAGTGAATTTCATCATTCTGTTGCACAAACAAAAGAGGAAGATCAAAGGGCTGGGATTTAGCTCTTGTTCCAGAAAAAGCTTAGCAAGCAAAGGAAACCAGGAAGACCACTGCTTGATGACCACAAAGATAATTTCATCTTTCAAGCTCTTTTCCATTCTTTAATACAGTATCTATAAATAGCAGGCTTTAAGAATTGTTTAGGGGACAGACGCATGGCACATGCTTGTAATCCCAGTGACTGAGGAGACTGAAATAGGAGAATTGCAAGTTCCAAACCAGCATCAGCCATTTAGTGGAGACCCTGTCTCAAAATAAAAAGGACTGGGTTTAATCCCTGTACCCTTCTTTAAAAAGAATCATTTAGGGAAAGCAATGAATGACACTAGCTTCAGTGATCTCTGGGAAACATGATGACAGGCTCACCACCAAGTATAGTGGTATACACCAGATGTACATAGTATGTACCAGATGTCCATCCTGCTGCTGCTTTCTCGTAGGTTACAGGAACCACAGGAGTCCTGACCTAGGAGGAAAAAATGGTTTATGCTATAGTGAATGCTCTGTCACCAAGATCCCTTTAGAACCAGGTGCTCAAACCTCAGCTGCTGAAAGTGTTGGCTGATGGCTCACAGCTGAGCCTCTCCCTCTGGGAATTGCCTTCTCAGGAAAATCCACAGGCTAAGTGCTAAACCCTCTCTTCCCTCAAGACTGGACACCTGGATCAGCTTATCCAACTCCAGACCTCCCCAGGCCTCCCTAGACCTCTTGCTAATGCATCTCAGTCCTACTTCTCTTGACCCATCCTCTTTCCTTTGCTGACGCAGGAACGTTGCTCCTGAGAGACTCACCAGGAAAGTTCTGACCTAAGACAAACTCAAATTTCTTCCTATTCAGTTGAGAGATTCCAGCTATCCCTCAAAACAACAAAGTATCTTTTCCAGCAAGAATGTTTTTATTGCTTATACAAATGAAGTAAGCGTAAAACAAGATAGCTGAATGCCTACCTATGTTACCTTGGTACGATCTGCACTATTAACAAATCTTCATACACTCAGCAAACACAAATGTTGGATCATGGGTTCAGTAGCAACATGGAGAATATGACAAGTAGGGTTGAAAGTTTACCCAAATGAGTTGGAAAGGGTCCACATGTTTCCAAAATCTGCACACAGATATTTATAGCTTTATTCACAATTCCTAAAACCCAGAAGCAGCCAAAGTATACTTCAGTTGGTTAATGAATAAACTGTGGTACATCCAAATTATGGAATGTTATTCAGCACTAAAAATAAATGAACTATCAAGTCATGAAAAGACATGGTAGAAACATAAATACATATTACTAAGTTAAAGAAGTCAATCTGAAAAGGTTAGATGTTGTGTGATTCCAACTATGCGACATTCATGAAAAAGGCAAAAACTATGGTGAAAGTAAAAAGATTGGTAGTTGCTAAGGGTAAGGGGGAAGAAGAGTGAAAAGGCAGAGCCATAAAACTATTCCGAATGATATTATAACGGTTCATACATATTATTGTACATTGTCAAAACCCATAGGATGAACCCTAATGTAAACTATGGGCTTTAGATAATTGTGTTTCACTGTAAGTTCATCAATGTTAACAAACTGTGCTGCTATAAATAGCAGGGGTTTGGGGACCATGCATGGAAACTTGATAATTTTGGCTCGATTTTCCTGGGACTCTAAAACTGCTCTTAAAAAAATGGGTATGTCAAAAAAAAATCAGAAAAGCAGAAATGTCCAAAGCACTGGAATTTGGCAGGTAAACCATTCTGGACTAAATAGAATGGTGAAAATGGAACAGGAAGGAAGGTTATGACCTTGTAGCGAAGAGCCTAAGATGGCAAAGTGAGTTACTGGGACTTTATCCTATAGACGAAAGGGTGCAGTTGAGGATTACTGAGCAAGGTACTTGGGTAAAAAACAGACTATTTTAGGAAGATCCTCTGGCAGCTGTTCTGTGAGGAGAATTGTGGAAGATGGACTGTAGACAGACTTGCTTAAAAACAGGAATAAAACACAAGTGCCTGGACCTATAAAGAAGGGTACACAAAAGATCATCCAGGTTTTGGTTACTAACTGGATACAGGATGAAGAAAATGATTCCATGAGAAAAATCACACATCATTTTCAAAATTTTGCATTATTTCATACACTAAACATTGACTGAATACCATGTGCTCAGTTCTATCAGTTCCATCTCCAAAATTAATCCGGAATGTGCTTATCTCCCATTTCTGTAGATCTCACAGTCAATCTAGTTACCAGTACTTCTCTTCTGAAAGATGGCTGAAGCTTCTTAATTATAGCCTCCTCTCCACTCTGGTGACTCCATACAACCACCAGTGATCATTTAACACAAAAATTGGGGTCACTTGCCTAAATCTCCAATTGCTCCCCATTGCACTGAGAATAAAAAACCAAACTTCTTAGGAGGGTTTTTGCCTGATGTCCCACCTCAGTGGACTGCCTTTCACCCCCCTGGGCGTTCACTCTGGGCCTATCTCCATTCTGTCCTTGGAAAACTCCTCCTCAGCCCCCAGATCACAGTTTAAAGAGACTGTCTTTTTAAAGAGACGGGTTACACATGTTATTCTATTCTTGGTTACCCTCCATTTTATGTATATATACATAAAATATATATGTATATATGTATGTAATTACTGAACATATTTTCTTCAAATACTGTGCATATTCATTCATGCTTCTATTTAATACCTGTCTCTAAAAGCCCTTTCTTTTTTAATGGTGCTGGGCATCAAACCCTAGGACTCATGACTGAGCTACAATCCCAGCCCCTGGCATTTATATATATATATATATTTTTTTTTTTTTTGAGAGAGAGAATTTTTTAATATTTATTTTTTAGTTTTCGGTGGTCACATCTTTTTATTTTTATGTGGTGCTGCGGATCAAACTCAGCGCCCCGCACATGCCAGGCGAGCACACTACACTTGAGCCACATCCCCAGCCCTAGCATGTGTATTTGAACTGCATTTCTGGCATGCAAGTATGGTCACTGTTGTCAAGGTCCATTAATGTGTGTGTGAGGGGGAAACAATATTTGTTGATGGATATGTTAATCAGCTTTTCATCAATTTGACCAAAGTATCTGACAAGAACAACTTACAGGAGGAAAGATTTATTTTGGCTCATTTATTTCAGAGGCTTAAGTCCATGTTCAATGAGCTCCATTGCTCTGGGCCTGAGACAAGGCAGAATGTTATGGTGGAAGGGCATGGTGGAGGAAAGCTGCTCAGCTCATGGCATCCAGGAAGCAGAGCAGAGTAGGGGAAGAGGAGGCCAGGGAGAAGATGCCTAAAATCCTTTTCTTATGAGGAAGCAAAGTCCATTAGTACATCTACTACTATGTTCCCAGCACGTGGCTTAGGCCTAAGAATGGTAATACACATGCAATAAATATTGTTAAATGTGTGAATATACCAGACTGTGTCCTAACTGTGGTGGGTGAACCAAACATGAAATGGATACAGATCACATGTTGGAGGAATTCACCCTCCAATAGAGGAGATCTGACTGAAACATAAACATTTAAGGCAATTAACATCACAGGAAACACTATCAGTCCTGAGGAAGGGACATGTCTTATAGCATGTGAGACTCTGTTGACAGATAACATTGTACTGGGTGCTGAATGGAGGGAAAGCCTATACAAAGGCACTCTAAGGAAGCATAGGGCAGATGTGGACAAAGTGGGTGGATCGATTGAACTGGAACATGGAGTACATCAAGACTAAAACAAAAAGATTGGAAAGCAGAGGTAGCACTAGATTGTCAAAGAGTTCATTGGCCAGGCTAAGAATTCTGGACCCTGTTCTAGAGGCAGTGTTGGGTAATGACTAGCCTTTTAAAACCTTTTAAAAATATTTTCAAATACACAATAAAAGTTGAAATAATAGTACAATAAACATTCATATATTTGCCACCTAGATTTAACAACATTTTACCATGTTGGCACGTTTGTTATCTAGAGCAGCATATTTGTTAGCATTGATGAATCTACATGTTGCTTGATCCATAGATAGAGGGGTGTGTGTGTGTGTGTGTGTGTGTACATGTATATGCATTTTAAATATATGTATGTACTCATATACATATATATGTATATATACTTTTAAAATATATACATATTACTAGTTTGGGGTGACTTCCTTTTTCTTTTTTTTGTTAAATCGTTTCAAAGGAAATTGCAGACAATATAATTCTTCACTCCTAAATATTTAGCAAATTTTTCCAAATTTTTGATGTTTGCTTTCCTATCTACTGTACCATTATGCTGAGCAAATGTAAGAACTGCCTAGCAACATCTATTACAAATATATTTTCAAATTTTCCCATGTCCCATCAGGATCAGAAAGGTAATTTTTTGCAGAACCAGAATCCAATGAAGCATTTGATGGTGTTCTTGTTTTGTAATTCAGAACAATGACCCCTGACTCTTTTGTTTGATATTGATTATCCATAGTCTTTATGTCTTATCTTCTATAAAACAGTTGTCTTATAGAATGCTTTACATTCTTGATTTAACTGATTGTCTCCTTGGGGGTATGTCTAACTGGTTTTTCAATCCCTGTAAATTGGAGGTTAGATCTAAAGGTCTGATTAGATTCAACTTCAACATTTCTGGCAAGGAAACTTCATTAATTTGTGATGTATATTTCATGCTGGAGCATACCAGGGACCTCCTAAAACTGTTGGTGTGTTAGTGATGCTAAATTGGATACCTGGTTTAAGGAGGGGACAGCCCAATCCACCTGATATAAAAGTATGTGTTTCTTCTTTGTGATCACTAAGTGACCTGAGGGATGCTTGGCAACATAACTCATATTTTTGTAGTTGTTTGCAATTTATCAACCCATTCAAGTGCATTTAATCACAATAGCATCCCTCTCAGGTTTCATTTCTTTTAGAAGTAAAAATTTAGCCTTGGAATGCTTAAATGATTCTTCCAAGGTCTTAGAGTTAATAAATAGCAAAGAAAGGACTCAAAAATAAATAAGTTAACTTTAGTTCACTTAAAAACTTAATCTCTGGGACTAGGGGTATAGCTCAATTGGTACAGTGCTTGCCTTGCATGCACCACAAAACCCCAGCACAACAAATCATCATCATCATCATCATCATCATCATCATCATCTCCAATAGTCTATGCTGAATATTTTTAGAGCATTATTTCTCCATACTTCAATAAGTATTTCTCTCCTTTTGAAGCCATTTTCTAAAAAAGGAAGTTTTTCTTTACTTTCTTGAAATTTGTTTTTACAGGCTCTCAAAGCTATTTCTATTGCCCACTCAACTGGCAAAGTGTAACAGGTGCTGGATTCCCCAAAATATCACGCTTTTGACAACATTCGTAACAATAGTTCAGAATATTTAAATGATACACTAGTTGCTTAATTTGTATTTTTGTAACCTGTAAACAAAGTCAATTGATCAAAAGTAACGAATTTCTGTCTAAAGTTAAGCACATACATGCGTATTTGTGATGCTAACACCAAGGATCTTTAGGCCTGAAAGAGACATAAAGTTAGATCCTGCAAATCTATTTGCCCCCAAAGCTAGGTCAGCAACTCGTGGGGGCAGAGTTAATAGAGGCATGTGACAGTCTCGAATCAAATGATAAGGAGTGTGGTGCGATGCTAAGCGAACCAGGGAAGGAAATTAAAGGGATCGTGGATCCAGCAGGGGCCTGTGGAAATTATTTCTGCTCCCCCACCCCCACCCCGAAGCTGGGTTTCCAGCTCTGAGAGCGAAGCGGGCCCTTTAGGAGGACTAAGGAGGGGCCTGATCGCCAAAAGTCGCTATCTGTCGGATCACCTCTTCCTAAGAAGACATTATGGAGGACTTAATTCATAAAGAAGAAATTCGACATCGCGCCCACATCAAACAACAAGAGGAACCAACTAGCTGTCGTCTCCACCAACTTCCCTAAAGCTGGAAGCAGGCAGGCACGCCCCCAAATCACTCTTCCCGGATTTTATTGGTTGTCCCAGTCTGCCCCTCTCTCATGAAAATCTCTTTTATTGGTCAGTATTCCCAAGCTCCTGCTTTCACAGACAATTCCCGGAACCAATCATCTCCACGAATCGCCCCGCCTCTCCGTCGACACGTGAGTGACATAGACACTAACCAATAAGAAATGAAAAAAAGAATGTGACGAAAGGCTCCTCCTCCCAGGCTCAAGCGATCAGTAAATGGTAGAAAGGGTTGAGCGGCTGATACCAACCACCAATCCGTAAGAGCGGAAGAGGACGATGAGAAGAGTGATGGGAGGTGGTGACGTGGCGGTGACAGAAGCATAAACTGAAATGAGCGGCGGAAACACTAGCCAATCGGCAACCAAACTGGCCGGCACTCTGCATGCCCCCGTCCTCCCAGAGCGCTAGAGACTTCAGAAAAGCGCCAATGAGGTTGTACATGCATCTGATTGGCCTTCATCTGAGCCAATCAAAGGCGGAGCGTGTGGACGCGTCCCACCCTGGGCTCTCACTGGGCGGAGTAGAATGACAGGCCCGAGAGAAATTCCAATGTCCGCGGGGTCTTCCACAAGTGACACTCCGCGGCACCAATCGACGTCCTCCACCCCGGTCACCGAGCCCTCCTTCCTCCGGCGGGCCTGGCGGGGCGGGGACGCTGCGCGGCGGCGGCTGATGCGCTAGCCGTGTGGGGNCTGGGGGTTCGGGCTCGGCTCGAGAGGGCTGGCTCTTCAAATGGACCAATTATATCAAAGGCTACCAGCGGCGGTGGTTCGTGCTGAGCAACGGGCTTTTGAGCTACTACAGGTAACTGCTTCCGGGGCGCCGACACTCACCTTGCCTCCCCCACGGTAGCCCACAGCCCTGGCGCCCGGCGCCCTCACCAGCAGGCACGGCAGCCAAGGTCGCCCCAGGCCCTTTTCTGTCACTTGCGCAAATTGACAGCCGGTGACAGAAGTCCACTTCCACGAAATTGAAAGCCCCAGGACTTGTACCCGCACCCGTCCCCTGTTACCCCCCGTTGGTGCCATATCTCTCCTTCCCTGGCCTTTCCATCATTAATTGTTTGGAGAGCATCTGTTCTTCCATTGTGTTTCCACCACCACATGGGTGGGATTATTAATTGTCCCAGCAAGGCACTGTTGTAGGCGCTAAGGGACACATAGAAGAGCAAAGCCTAAGCACTGCTCTCAAAGAACTTAACAGTGAAAGTCCCAAAGTCTTAGTTATTTATGCTCAGTCTCTAAAATTCAAGGTTATTCGTAGCCCTTGATGTACCCGACCTTAATCTCTCCACAGTCAGGCACCAAGACACCATACACAAGGTGTCCTCAGGATTCTGCCCCTTGCCTTTCTTATCTCTCCAAGACTTATGCATACTTTCACCTTCTGGACAGCCCAGACTGGAGATGTGCCCTCTTGCTTTGCTCTTATTTTTGTTTGCTCCACCCCCTCCCGTGGAAATGTTTGTTGTATCCAACACTTCTGTGATCTTTTTGGTTAGTTAGAATTATGTTTTATTAAAATAAGAATCCATGTCTTTGGTATGATTATTTCTGTTCAACATTGTTTATTTTGGAGTAGTTAATACATACTTATCCTCAGTGACTCAGAACGTGGTCATAACATGCTATTGGGCTTCTCATATTACTATGTATAAAGGTGTTGATTTGGGGACAGGATACAAATATTCCCCAAAGGCTGGACATTGAGGCTGGGTGTTTTAGGTATAGTATTTGATTGACTCCCAGCAAAAACCTGTGGGAGTTATACGATATTCCCATCTTTCTAATGAGAAAACTGAGATTCAGCATGGGCAACTTTCCCAAGGTCTTGGAGGAGTCAGGATTTGAAACTAATTCTGTTCGCACCAACATAACCTAAAACCCAGGTTAGTGTTACACAAATCAGTCAGATACAGAGGTAAATTACTTATCTAAAGCAAGTAAGTATGGATTATGGTTACTGTATATACTTTATACAAAAAGTGTGTTTTACAGGAGACTTTGCTCAATAAACTGGCATTTCTCAGTGAACATTTTCCTAAAGACCATTCTGTTTGGGACCCAAAACACTGCTGTTGAAGAGTGACTCACTTTGTGTTCCTTTTCCTTGACTGTAATCATTCTGCTACCAGGAGAGTTAGGTTGAACAAATCTCTTTTCCATCAACTCCACTACATTGGCTTTTAGAGAATTTCTTTTTTTTTTTCTTTTCTTTCTTTCTTTCTTTTTTTTTTTTAACCATACAATTTATTTTTGAGAATTTCAAGAAGAGATTAAAGGTGGGAGCTGGAGGTTGTTGGTGAGAACACATCTTTTTTTCGTATCAGGATTGAACCCACAGGTGCTTAACCACTGAGCAACATCCCCAGCCCTTTTTATTTTTTAGTTAGAGACGGGGTCACACTAAGTTGCTTAGGGCCTCGCTAAGTTGCTGAGGCTGGCTTTGAACTCACAGCCCTCCTGCCTTAGTCTCCTGACTTGCTGGGATTATAGGTATGTGCCACCATGCCCAGCCAGAACACATTCTTATCTGTAAGATGCCTCGTATAACTCCTCCTCACTGCTTAAACATTAATTGTGAAGTTGTATATATCATCTACATTATTGTATTTAGAATTGATCTTAATATAACCATTGCTAACTTCTCATCTAGGATAATCAGTTTAGTCTAAAATTTTACTCTGCCCCAGTTTTTTCCCCTACTCAAGTTCATGTTTTCTGGTTACTGTGACTGTTACTCTAATGTTCAATGTTCCTGACTTGATTCATCAAACACTATTAATACTGTTTGCCCGTTTAAAAAAATTGTACATCAGGTAAGGGCCTTAACATATGGTCTTTCCTTTCCTTTTCATCCAAGTTATGTTATCTGCTTTCCAGGTCACTGGATCCTTTGTTCAGTACCAGTCTTGATCAGTGTTGATCACTATCTTTTCAAGTATTTGTAACTACTTTTAACATTTCTCCTATGATAGCTAGTGGTACCTGCCTAATTGCAAATAAAACTTCTCTTAAGACATATTCATTCACTTATTGAGAAACATGTGATTGGCCTGTCCTTAACAGCTAGTATGTTCCCCACCCATAAACCAACGAAGCATCAGGATCTAGATTATCAAATCTCTTCAGTACCCTCAAACTTGCTGTGAAGTACTTCTTTCCAACTATTGGCTATTTATTCTTCACAACAGGGTACTTCTGGTCCCTGTCTCCCTTTGGATTATTTAGCCAAATTGTTGTTCCTCCTGTTTTCATGCCTCTTAAACCTGCAATTTCTTGTGTATCCTCTTTGCAAAATATTATTTCCCTTTTAAATGAAATTATGTCCTTCCTAGACCCATCACTTTTTACCTATCCTGTGCTTCCTTCCATACCTGGTTACATAGATGATCCATTACTTAAAACCTTATATAGAATCCAGGCTCTCCCAGAAGCATCATGACAGGCTATACTGTTAATTTTCATGACTAGCTCTAAGAGATTAAATTACTATTTCAGCTGACCTTTTAAGGCAGAGGTTTCTAGCCAGAAAATACCACCCAGTACTTTTGTGTCTTAAAAACTTTTCTTTTTTTTTTTAATATTTATTTTTTAGTTTTAGGTGGACACAATATCTTTATTTTTTTATTTTTATGTGGTGTTAAGGATCGAATCCAGCGCCCCACACATGCCAGGCAAGCATGCTACCGCTTGAGCTACATCCCCAGCCTTAAAAACTTTTCTTGCAAGAGAAAAGAATCTTTCTAGAGTCTCACTAGTCATTTATAACCATAGGTGTATCTACCTAAACTTCAAGAGCTTTGAGGTCAAGCTTGCCTTATTTCCAGGGTTCCTTGCAATCTCTTAAGTTGTTGTATACTTTATGCTGTTTGAGAAACTTCTTTAGTGTGTGAAGATGACCCATGCAGAAAGAGATTCCTAGGAAGTAGTTAGTGAAAAGTGCCAATAAGGAGGAATGTGATAGAAGGTCCAAGTGGCACCCTTGGAAGAGAAAGCAAGGGTGAGCCAGCCTGTCAGCTGTGTGTCTGTAATTCGGTCTGCATTATTCATAATGTAACTGAAGCTTGGGGGTGGGGAGGTAAGAATAGAAAACACAGGGATTCACATTACAGTGTGGCAGGTGCAGAGGATGGAAAATGGCCCAGTCCATTGAGATCCCCCTGGCGATCCCATACAGCTCAGTTGTGCATTGGAGGAGAAAAAAAAAAAATGTTTCATGTGACAAACCAAATGACAGCAAATCTGTCTTCCTAAGCATAGTAAACACACTTTTTCCAACATACCAAATCTTAGTTTCTGGAGAATGGGGCGTATGCCACCTCTGGCATGCAGGAATTCTGGATGTGCCAGGTGTGTTTGGCCACTTGGCTTCACTGAAGAGGAAATGATTCTGCTTTGTACTGTGGCATTTGGCAAAGGACTTTGACCTCTTTATGTTCCTGGTTGGACAGGGAAAAAACTGCATGCAGTCTGAACATGCAGGTCCCTAGGCATAACCAGCATGGTGAAGAAACTAGCACAGTTTTCTCTGTATACACAATTGTGCTAGAAGCTTGTTATTTTATGTGAAGTGCCTTGTGGCTTGTTGTCACCAAGTAGTGCTGTAAAGTTCAAAAGTTAGCCTATTAATAGAACTGTCAGTCAGTAGAGACTGGGAAAATTTTTACACCCAGTCCTCAGTGCAGATCTGCTGAATCTTTCCTAGCTATTAATAGGATGGCTTAGGAGTTCCTACCAATAGAAGTCTGTGGACCTTAGAAAAGAACATATTCCAAAAAGATTAAAATGTCTTGTGATTCTTTAATAACTCTTTCTTTGCTCTCTCAGATGGGCAATTATTCTTATTTCATATCATTTGAGCTATAGCCAGCATTTAATCATTGAAACATTTAAAGATGCCTTTTTACACTTCTGCAGTATAATTCTAAGCATGGTGTGACAGTTCTGATTTGGGCTGATTTACAGTGAGGGGGATGGTTCAGTTTATAGAAGACAGAACTATTCTTAGGGAATGAGATTGTCATACAAAATTTTGTTGCAAGGGATATAAACCTTTATAACTTGCTAAGTAGAAAGTAACTCCTGACTGTGGAAGGGCAGGAGGGAATTTTTTGAGGTGAGGGAAGTGTTCTACATTTTGATTGTGATGGTCATACAGTTGTATACACTTGTCAAAACTCACTCAGTTGTACACTTGAGACTACTGAATTACTATTGCAAATAGTTATACCTCAATAATATCTATTTTTAAAAGGTTAACAGCAAGAGGAACAGTGGAAGAATAAAATTTGTTTAAGAAACAATTCTTAAAGGCTCTGAAATAAATTCTCAATATATTGTTTCTTGAATTTTAGGGGGGTTGTTTGCAGGAACTATAATTAGATTTCTAAGATTACCATATTTTCAAGGACTCAGAATTATGTAAAGAAATGAAATGTGTTAAAGGATAATCCACCCATTACCTTTTTCTTGAGCTTGTTTTTGTCTCACTTTTGCAGGTCAAAGGCAGAAATGAGACATACCTGCCGTGGTACCATTAACCTCGCCACAGCCAACATCACTGTGGAGGACTCCTGCAACTTTATCATTTCCAATGGGGGCGCTCAGACCTACCATCTGAAGGCTAGCTCAGAAGTGGAGCGACAGCGCTGGGTGACAGCTCTAGAACTGGCCAAAGCCAAGGCTGTGAAGATGCTAGCAGAATCAGGTAGGAAGCAAAGAAGACCTTGCCTGGAAAGCTTTCCATATGTCCCCATTATCTTTTGTTCCTCATTGTGTTTTGTCCTTTGATTATCACCTCTCTTAAATGTCCCTAGCTACTTTTCATCATACAGTATTTCTCCAGGAGTGGTGGTTCTCAATTGGGGTCAATTCTGTCTCCTCCAGGCAATTTCTGGAGATATTTTTAGTTGTCACAACTGAAGGAGATGCTACTGTCACCTTGAGAGAAGAGGCTAGGGATACTGCTAAACTCCCTACGATGCACATAACCGTCCTTCACAACAAAAAATTAATCTGGCCAAGACTGAAAAACTAGACATCATTCTTGTGTTTTTATTCTGTGTGGGGGAGAGGAGGGCACAGGGGCTACTGGGAATTGATCCCAGGCCATGAATAATCTAGGCAAGTGCTCTACTACTGAGCTAAATCCCCAGTGCCCCACCCACACATTTAAAACTTTTTTTTCTTTTTGGTCCTAGGGATTAAACCCAGGGGCACTTTACCACTCAACTATACCCCCAGTTCTTTATTTTTATTTTTTATTTTGAGACAGAGTCTTAATTATGTTGCCAAAGCTGGCCTTCAACTTGTGATCCTTGTGCCTCAGCCTCCTAAGAAGAATGCCAGTTGACCACCTTAACTTTTTGAGACATAATAACTTTATTATGAGGTCAGTCTTAGGAGTATTACAATTTGTAATTTGGATTGACCCCTACTTTTTTCTCCTAAAGTCTTGTAAGTTGAAACAATTTTTATAGAGGATGAAAAACCATATATTTTCTATAAAAAAGACTTCATTTTGCAACATTAAACTAAAAGGAATAACCTAGTTGTATTTTTTATTTTTCTTCAAGGAAAGTGGTAGAATTTGCCAATGAGATGTTGATAGCTTTTTGGGGGTGGGGTGGGGGATAGTACTGGAAGTTGAACCTAGGGGTGCTTAACCACTGAACCATATCCCCAGCCACCCTCCCCTCCTTTTTTCTATTTTATTTTGAGACAGAATCTCAAAACTGAGTTGCTTAGGGCCTTGCTAAGTTGCTGAGGCTGGCTTCTAACTCACAATCCTCCTGCCTCAGCCTTTCAGGGCGCTGGGATTACAGACATGTGCCACTGCATCTGGCTGAAATGTTGATAGTTTAATGAGCTTGTTCACTGAGAGTTTTGTCTGTTATTTATCTTATTGTCTGTCATTTCCCCTACTGTATTTAATATCTATTAAGCAGTGAAAGGAAAATTCACTGTTTTCTAATTTTATTTATTTATTTATTTTGTATTTTTATCTTGGTTTTGCTTCTCTGTCTGACAGGCAAGTCTTGTCTTATTTCTTTTAGTTTTAGTGATGATGTTAGTTCCCCCAAAGGAAGTGACACTGCTAGAAAGGCATTTTGCAGTTAAAAAGTGTTAAGTACAAAACTATAGTAAGAGGTACAACAGAGCTTCTTTCCTTGACTTATTATCAGAGAAGACTTTGCATTACTTTTATAGTAGTTTTAGTATCAAATGAGTTCATCATGAGATTCCAGAGCTCTCCTTCAGAAAAGATGAATTAATGAAACTTTTTTTTTTTTTTTTTTGGTACCAGGGATTGAACTTAGGGGTACTTGGCCACTGAGCCACATTCCCAGCCCTATTTGTGTTTTATTCAGAGACAGAGTCTCACTGAGTTGCATGTGCTTCATTTTTTTGCTGAGGGTGGCTTTGAACTTGCCATCCTCCCCCCTCAGCTTCCCAAGCCGCTGGGATTACAGGCATGCCCCACCGTGCCTGTATTTTATTCATTTATTTATATATGGTGCTGAGAATCAAACCCAGTGCCTCACCACATGGTAGGCAAGTGCTCTACCACTGATCCACACCCTTAGCCCCTTAATGAAATTCTTAATGACACTTTTAATGACATAGACTTTATCATAATGAATAACTTTTGTTCTCAACCCATTTCACCTCTCACCCAACAGATAATGGTGAATTTTTAATAATAATTGTTTAGGACTGGATTGGTACTCCAAGCTAAAATTTAAAGACTCAATAATACATTCCTGATTCCAAGAGCTATTCAGCTTCTGTATGGCTTCCTGTGTGTCAGCGGCTCTCCAACTTCAATGTATATCAGAAATACTTGGGTAGCTTATTAGAACTGCAGTTTCCTGGTCCATGTTTCACACCAGCTGAATCAAAGTTTCTGGGCATAAGGCCAGAGACTCTGCGCCTTTAAAAAGTGCCTCAGGTCTGGCACGGTGGTGCACACCTGTAATTCCAGTGGCTTGGGAGGCTGAGGCAGGAGGATCATGAGTTCAAAGCCAGACTCAGCAAAAAGAAAGGTGTTAAGCAATTCAGTGAGACCCTGTCTCTAAATAAAATACAAAAAAGGGCTGGGGATGTGGCTCAGTACTCAAGTGCCCCTGAGTTCAATCCTTGGTACCAAAAAAAAAAGAGCCTCACGTGTTTCTGGCGCCGGTTGAGTGTATACTACACTGTAGAGAAATCATCTGCTAATTGGCAAGCCTCCAGATAGAAAACGCAGCATGATGAGTGTTGGTTTGGTTGTGGGCAAAGTAGGTAGGGTTTCAACTCTTGGTTTGGTTCTGGAGTCATATAACTTACTTTTGCATCCCTACAGATGAATCAGGAGATGAAGAGTCTGTCTCACAAACTGACAAGACTGAACTGCAAAACACTCTCCGAACCCTCTCCAGCAAAGTGGAGGACCTGAGCACGTGCAATGACTTGATAGCCAAGCATGGCACAGCCCTGCAGCGTTCCCTCAGTGAGCTAGAGTCCCTAAAGTTGCCTGCTGAGAGCAATGAAAAGATCAAACAGGTCAACGAGCGAGCCACACTTTTTAGGATAACATCCAATGCCATGATCAATGTGAGTGCAGATGGTATCTCTATTGCGTTTTGATTCTTTTCCTCTTTGAAACATTATGCTTCCCCACTGTCAGAAAATTGTAATTGGTAAAGCACAAAGCCTTAGACCCTGCTTCACTGCTCAAGGGCTTTAAGTTACATTGTTTCTTACATGAAATAGAACATGTTGCACCATATGGAGTGACTTTCATGCTCTGCTCAAGCCGTCAGGACATTGCTTCAGCCTGAGAATTAGTTAGGAGTCCAGAGTTGCAGTCTTGCTTTTGCAACTAGCAGGACATCTGATGGTGATATTAGTTGAGTTCCTTAATCTCTCTGGATTGTAGTTTTATTTATATGTTTATTTTTATCTAATTTCATCTGTTGGATCTAAAAGATCTCCATGGGTTCTTTCCACAACATTTTCTTTAGCTTTAGGCTGGAGTCCTAGCCCTACTTGGCTAATGCATTCTGGCATACAGGATAGTAACAGGGGCTGGATCAAATACTAGTGAGGACCTTATAATACTGGTTAGTCCTTGATTTCAGGAGTAATTCTGTTGATGGGACAAAATCTGCAACCTTTCTTTTATAATGAAGGGGTAGCCCTTTTGCTTCCTTAGGACTCCTATTTTGGGTAGCTGTTAGTTTACGGGATATTTTAGCTACTTGGGTTCAGGGCTGCAGGTGAACAGAACACCAGTGGCCTTACTGATGAATTGATAGTTATGAAATGAATACATGGCTTACAACAATGCTGTTTTTCCTCTACTGGTCCTGATTCTCACCTGGCAGGTTATTTTAGTTCCCTTCCACATAAAAACACGGGGAGACATTTTATACGTGAGAAGACTATTCTGTGAGAAAGGGTTTTTTGCTGGCTTTTTTTTTTTTTTTCACTCTAATTAAATGGGATGAAATTACCTCACTAGTGCCAGATTTTCTCTTATTTAGGTGAGGATAGTAAGACATTTGCTTAAAGCTAGTTTAGTTCACTGAAGACTCTTAAAAGATCAAAGTCCTTTTCCTATGACCAAGGGAAAATTTAGTTGGTGGAAAGTAACCACCAAGTTACTTTAGCATCATGCTCTGAAGTGTTGAATGCTCTGAAGTGTTGAACACTCTTCAGTGTTTTGATTCACATAAGGTACAGAGAACCCAAATTCTTTTTTTTTTTTTTTTTTCAGTTAGGGGTTGCAGGAAGATTACCCATCTCCTAGGACCACTCAGCAAGCTAGAACTGTTGCTTGTGCTTCTGATGTCTAGTTTGCTCTTTTTCCAAACTGTTGACTTCCTAGTTACTGTGTGTTTAGTCTTCTGGTCATGACACTGCAGAGAGTGAAAGCTACTTTTTAATGTCAGGTGACCACACTATTTTTTTGTATTAGGGTTTTTTCTTTTTCTTTTCTTTTTTTTTTTTTTTTTCTATTCTGATATGTTGTTTTCTTTGTACCTTTCTGGTGCTAATATAATAGCAAGGTCTTAGGTGTAATAGGCACATTAAAAATTAACATGCTAATGCATGACAGCTCTAAATGAACAGTTATATTGAAGGAAGAGTACATTTTACTCAATTTCTTGACAGCTTAGGATATTGCCTTTCTTACCACCAAAGTGAATCTAACAGAAGACACTGTTAATATATCCATTTGCTAAATGAGTACCTGCTATGGTCCATACACTGTGCTAGGGGATATCCCTGGGACACATGTGGTCTCTACCCTCAAAGAGATTACTTTCTAGTGAGAGGACAGAGATTTGAGTGGATCATGATATGATAGAATGAGCATGTCTAGACTGCTCAGACCAGAGGATTAGAGAAGATAGCATCTCAGCTAAATTCTGAAGGAGCAATGACTGTCTTTCTGGGAAGAAGGGCAACATAGAGCTTGGCCTGGGTTTCAACCACCTCCTCTACCTTCTGTATAACCCTGGGCAACCTTATTCTCTGAGACTTCAATTCTTTATCCTTAAATGGCTTTGATGCTAGTAGACTCTTCACAGGGTTGTTGAAAGGCTTTTATTATGTAATTAATGTGAAATGCTCAGCAAAGTACTGAAATATGTCTCTGCTAAATTTTAATCATGATCAGTATTACTAAAAGGGAACAAAGAAGAGTTGATTGGGGTAGAGGTATGGCATGTGTGGAGCCCTCCTTCTCCATGGTCTGGGAACTACTGGCAAGGAAGTAGCTGGAGGTGAGAGGGGAGAGGAGGTAAGAGGAGATGCAGATCCTGCTAAGTGGGCTTGGTAGATTGGGTAAGAAGAGAATGAGAGGAGTTTTGATGTAGCCATAATTAATAGCTGGCACCTTTTTTGAGTGTTTACTGTGAGCCCCGTGTAGTTCTAAATGTTTTACATGTAAAGCACCAACTCTTTGAGGTAGTTAATATTTTAATATTTTTAATTCTTTAAGATAAGATAAGGGGCAGAGAAGTGTGCCTCAAATTACACAGCCAAATAGTAGGATGGAGCTGTGATTTGAGCCCCAACAGCCCAACTCCAGAAGTATACTCTTTACTGCTTCTGGTATAGACAATAGAAAGAAGTATGGATTCAAAATATTGAAGAATAATCAATAATACTTGATAATTAGATATGAGGAAGGAAGCAAAACTAAAAGAGGTTCCCCTTAGGTTCCTGGCTTGGACAGCTGAGAGGGCCCTGGAATTGTTCTTGGGATGGAGAACATCAAAGGGAGAAACAGAGTCAGCAGAGGAGTGCAGTGAGTTCAGTTTGGGATCCACTGATTCTGAGGTTACTTTGAGGCATTGAATAGACACCTAGATTCTTCTCTAAAACTCAGTGAGTGTGGGATTTGGCTTCACTAACTTAGTAACCGTTGACCTGCAGGCAATAGTTGAAACCATGGGAGTAGACATTCTATTTAAGTTTCTCTGACTCTTAAGCTTACTTTGCTTCCTCCTTCCTTTACTTATCTGTATTCTTTCATTGACTTATTAAGCAGACTTTATCAGGCTCTCACTGTGTACAAAACAACTAAGTTATGAGCTAAAGATCTGTATATGAATAAGCTATAAAATGTGTCTTTAAGTTGCTCCTGATCCATCTGGATAGGGAAAATCAGTCACGATTCTGCCATGAATGTGTAAAATAGAAGTATGTGCAAAGCACCAAGCAAATGTAAAAAAGAGACTGACTACCTTTGATACTAGGGGGGAAGCTGTCACAGAATTAACATTTGTCCCAGGTTTTGAGAAATCAGGATTTCTCCTATCTTAGAGAGGGGCTAGGAAAGAGCATTTTAGGCAGGGTGGATAGCATATGCTGAGGCAGGCAGGCCTGAAAGAACTCTGTCCAAGAAATGATAAGCAGCTCAGCATGGCTGTATTGTGGAGTGTAGCATATCTACCTGAGAGAAGGCGACAAGGCAGGTGGGGGCCGTCCTGTGAAGGATGCCTAGTATTTATAACCACTAATTGGTATCTGGTTTCACTCATAGTGGTCAGCCAGTGGAGGGACTGATATGAGCATATTTCTATTTTTTCTTTAGAATCCTTCTTTGATTCCTCAAGTAGGTCTATAATTTTTAATGTCAGTTGTTTCTCTCAGTGACCAAAATAAAAGCAAATTATGTTGCCTGGTATTTAGTCTAATTCAGTACAGATTTTCGGTTCTCAGTGTCTAACTTCCTCTGCTTTAGGTTACTTGAGTTTAGTCAATAATTTATTGAACTGGGCTGGGAATTGTGGTACATGCCTGTAATTCCAGCAACTCAGGAGGCCGAGGCAAGAGGATTGCAAGTTTGAGGCCAGCCTTAGCAACTTAGCAAGACCCTCTCTCAAAATAAAAAAATAAAAAGTGCTAGGGATGTGGCTCACTAGTTAAGCACTACTGGGTTCAATCCAAGAACTGCCCCCCCCCCAAAAAAAAATTACTGAAAGTAGTTATTCTGTGTATTTTCTCTTCTTGCTCAGTCTATAATTCTCTTTTGGTGTAGTTCACATACCTGCCCTTTGTGATATTGCCACAAATACTTTGTCTAGGTTTACTGCTCACTTGGCATTTGTTTAGTCCTAATGACCAGGAAAATATAAGAGAACCATGACAACCATTTTCACTCTTTTCTGAGTTTGACCTTGATTGTAGCATGAGCTAGCTGTCCCTGATACTGT
This sequence comes from Marmota marmota marmota, assembly GCF_001458135.2. NCBI lineage: Eukaryota > Metazoa > Chordata > Mammalia > Rodentia > Sciuridae > Marmota > Marmota marmota. The sequence goes on along the minus strand of NW_026000174.1, from coordinate 62,190,997 downwards.
GGAATACAGGGAAAGTCTTTCTCATTTTTCTGCTGAAGTTCCCAGAATGAGGTTTCTTAATGGGCTTACAGAGGCCGGAGGGGAACCTGACTAGTTGAGGTGACACAATCTAGTGCTTTCTCCGCACAGGCCTGCAGAGATTTCCTCATGTTAGCCCAGACCCACAGTAAAAAGTGGCAGAAGTCACTGCAGTATGAAAGAGACCAGCGTATCCGACTGGAAGAAACCCTTGAGCAGCTGGCAAAGCAGCACAACCACCTGGAGAGGGCCTTCCGGGGAGCCACAGTGCTGCCTGCAAACACTCCTGGCAGCGCAGGATCTGGTAAAGGTAAGACGCTTTGTTCTTGCATAGCCTGTTCAGATTTGAGCCAGGTGATTTTCTGCAATTGATAGAAGAGCTCCAAATTCTCCACAATTAATGACTTATCTGAAGTGGCTTTGGAGCTGTTCATTTCTTCTGGCTTTTTCACTACTTTACCATTTGTTGCTATGTTTGTGGTTGGTACTGAGAAGAACTGCGGTACCAGGCATTTGATAAATATAACCAGAGAAAACAAAGAAGGCCTTCTCCTCGTAGATCAGTGCTGCTCTGGGAAAGGAGACATGAGTGATGAAGATGATGAGAATGAATTTTTTGATGCACCAGAGATCATCACCATGCCTGAGAATTTGGGCCACAAGTAAGTTATCCTTTACTGTCATACCTGATCATCAAGAGGTTAGAAACATTGTTCAATGTGGGAATGTTATAGTTGTCGACATTTAGTAAAATCTGGGCTCTTTTCTTTAAGTAAGTGGAAAACTGTCAGCTTTTTACATGATGAGTTCTCCAGAGGCATTTACAGTCATATCTATTTACACCTTTTGATTAGCCATCAATAAGTTTGTGCAGCATACTTGACATTCTGCTTTGTAAAAAAAAAAAATTGAGGCCCAAACTCTAGTTGTGCTCTTTGTTCTAAATCTCCTGTGTTCCCCTCTATGCAGACGCACTGGCAGCAATATCAGTGGGGCCAGCAGTGACATTAGCCTTGATGAACAGGTAACTCCTATGTGGAGGGCATCAAAGGTGAAGGATTTGGGCTATGAGTCCCATGGATTTGTTTGTAAAGTGCTAAGAAAGAAAGAAAAATCCTGATTTTTTTTTTAAGTATGGGGGAAGGGAAGATTAGCAATAGCAGATTTTCTGTTCTTTGTGGATGATTGAATGGCTTTATTCTTGCTCTCAGTACAAGCATCAGCTGGAAGAGACGAAGAAGGAAAAGAGAACTAGAATACCATACAAGCCAAACTATAGCCTCAACTTATGGAGCATCATGAAGAACTGCATTGGAAAAGAACTCTCCAAGATCCCCATGCCGGTGAGGTCCTTGCACATCCTAACTGCTGCCAGTAGGTCCTCTCAGCCTCAGGCAAAAGAATGCTGATGTGACAGCCCTCCCCTCCCAAACGTGTGGCAGTTTTGAGCATATCCTTTGTTACCCTTATAGTCATAAACTGTTCCTTTAAATTAGCTGGCTGAGTTTTGGCTCTGAATCTGGTATGTTCCCAGATCACCTAGAACCAGATGCACATGTTCAGTAACTTTTATGAGCAAATTCCTATGCTCTGTGCTTGGGGGCATGCAAAAATAAATACAGCCTTATTTCTGTTTTTAAGAACCACATAATTTAAAAGAGACATGAAAACAGGTTAAAAATGATATTATTTTATTTTTTATGATAGTGTAATGGGAAATACTATATATACAAAGGTTTAGGGAGCATAGAAGCAAAAACCATTCCAACCAGGAAGGTGAAAATTATTGGTGAAGATGGGGTTTTTAATGACCTCCCTGTCAGTGATCATTCATTTTTCCAGTCTGTCCACTATTGCCAAAGTGATTTTTTTTTTAAACTGCAAGCATGGTTGTGTTAGTCTTCAATTTAAAATCCTGGATCTTTATTGCTCTGGACATAGTTCAGATTCTTTATTGGACTCACCACTTCTTCCCCAGGGGCAAGGTCATCATATATGTGTGATGGTATAGTCATCAGATTAGCCTCAGATACTCAGAGTTATCTTGTTTATTCCTCAGAGCATTTATACACACTGATCTTTCTGCCTGAACTTTGAATTTTCCGCCAACCCTTGGTAGTTTTCTTTTGCTGTGGCTAAAACTCTTTCCTTTGGATTTCAGTGTAATGACATCTCTTTCAGTAAACCTCCAGTGCATCCAGTCAGGAGAGATCTGTCTTCTCTCCTGTGTCCCAACAGGTTCCACCGATTGTGTCTGGGCCACGTGTTTCTTTTACTTATTCATTCAACAATCATTTACTAAGTGTCTTCTATTTGCCTGGTATTGTACTAGTATAACAGCTGGGAATAATCAATTTAAAGCAGTAAATCCAAATGTGTTGGTTTAAATTAGGGGGTCAACAAGCTAGGGTCTGTGGGCCAAATCTGGCTGCTATCTATGTTGTCCACAAGCCAAACATAGCTTTTATATTTTTAAATGGTTGGAAAAAAATAAATAAAAAGGAGACTAATTGTCCATAGTGTTTGTGTCCATAAAGTTTTACTGGAACACAAAGATATTCATTTATGTCTTATCTGTGGCTGCTTTCATGCTGCAAAGCAGCATTGAGTAGTTGTGACAGAGACCACATATCCCGGAAAGCCTAACTATTTACTATCTAGCTCTTTACAGAAAAAGCTGGCAACTCCTGTCTTAAACAAATATTGGCCTCACTCATTTGTGTTAAAGTCCAGAAGCAAAAGGTCCAGTTCTAGTATCATACTCCATGGTGTCAGGACCAGACTGCTTTCTCTCCTGTTTCTCTGTGTCTGTGGTCTTAGTTCTTAGGTTCATAGTGGCCTCTCCAGTTTGAACCATCGGGATCACATTCCAGTCAACCCTTTTAAGGGTTGTTTCCTGGAAATTGCATAATCCATTAATCTCTTAAATCTCTGTGGCCAGGACTTAGCTATATGACCATAGTTAGCTATAGAAAAGGCTAGAAATGAAGACTTGGGGGTACAGAGGGCCAAAAACTTGGCAGACAGAATTACAGAAAGTATTCTCTCTACCTCTCTGGGTGCAGAGAACAGTGTATGATTTCTGTCTCTTCATATACTATGTTCCTATGGAGAGAAACTATGTCTAATTGGACTCTATATCTTTAATGCTTAGTCCAGAGCCTGGCATATACAGATCATTCAACAAATTGTTGAACTAATTAATCAACAAATCTTGAAAAGCAAATAGTTTATTTGTAAGTCTGTATGATTTAAAAATGTATTTATCAACTACAGTCGAGGATATATAACTCAGAGGTAGAGTGAAGCCCTGGTTTGATTCCCAGCATTGGGAAAAAAAGAAAAGGCTTAGAAAAGAAAAGAAAAGGCCCTGAGTAAGCAGGCACATTGGAGAAACTGAGATAATGGGTGTTTTGGGGACCTGAAGAGAAACCCCACTTGCCTGGAACATTAGGTGTCTAGAAGTAGTGGGCAGGTGGGCTGGAAAGACAGTTTGTCATGGTCTGAGAAGTGCACTTCTGCTTAAAAACAATTCTAGGTCTAGGTGACCTCTCTATTCACCTTTACCCTTAGTTCCTTATTGACTTTGCCACTAGGAATGTGCAGTTCTGTACCTGTTGGCCTGCAAATCAAGTGCTCACCCTTCCCCTGCCCTATACTGGGTCACAGGAAAGCTGATCATCTGAGGCTGTTTTTCAAGCTTCTGTGTCTTGTGTCTGCTGGAGTCTGGCTGGACTCTACTAGGGCAAAATACCAGGAGATGAGAGCTTGGAAGAGGGTATTTCTCTCCTTTTAGGCAGTTTTCTGGCAGCATCTGGACAGGTCTCCTCAGCCCCCCTCAAGGTTTTAGCCACTGCCAGTTCCCCTTGGCCTCTGGCTATAGTAATAACACTGCTTTTTTCTGTTCCTTCATTATGGCTTCCTGGTGTTGCTCATCTCAGGATTGTCTTCTCTAGCTGCCTGCTGGCTATATAATCAACTCCCTTCTTTCTTTCATTTCAAACTCTCAGATTCATTAGTTTTCCTATTTGACCTCAGAGTGATAAAATGATCATTATAAACAATTTAGCACTTTTAGAGCAACTGTGGTTCCTGGAACAGTTGTTGGAAAGCAGGGTCATGTGTGCATGGAAAGCAGTGACAGACTTAGGATGAACTGATTCTAGTCCTAGGCACATTGGATGTGTCTAGTAGCCACCAGAGGAGTACACTCTTTTCCCCCAAAATATGGAAATGTTGCTTCATGTTGCCTGAAATTTTGCCACTGAGAGATTTTGTTGGCATGGTTATTAAACTATGGAATTTTTCTGAAAGATTGCTGAGGATTAGGTCTTTATCAGTCATCTTTATCAGGCACCATCATAAGCACTTTACATCTAAAAATACAGCTGTCTGGCCTCAGAAGTAGTCTGTCCTGGCCTGATGTAGAATTGAACTGAGACTTAGCAATTGTCTAGTCCAGGGTAGAAGCTAACTTTTGTAATGCGATCTTTTCAATAGTCTGGAAGTGCCTGTATTTGAATACCTTTTCTTTTCTCCCTCAAGAACTTTAAATATCTGACTTCCTCTTTGGTTATATTTGTGCTACAACTTAGTATATTTTAAAATTCATTCATTCAGGGGCTAGGCTGTGGCTCAGCGGTAGCACACTTGCCTGGCATGTGTGAGGCACTGGGTTTGATTCTCAGTACCACGTATAAATAAAGGTCTATCAACAACTAAAAAAAAAATATTAAAAAAAATTCATTCATTCAAAACTTAAATTTGTTATTGGTCTCCTATGTCCATGTACTGATGGCTTTTGGTTAGGTAGTAATGGACAGAAGAGGCAAGGTTTCCATCTCCAAAAGCTTACTGTTAGTGAAATGGATGAAAATGATGATTTCTGCCGCTCTCTGACATGAGCAGATACCAAGGAAAATGGGTTGCCTTTGGGTTAAGTCTTTTTTCTTTTCATTATTTGTCGTATCACCTCAACATCTCAGGATCAGTTTATCCCCTGCAAAAAAATGTAACTCTCTTAAAAATGTCTGGACAAGTTTTTTATATGTGTTCTTTTCCTTACAGGTGAACTTTAATGAGCCCTTGTCCATGCTTCAGCGCCTTACTGAAGATCTGGAATACCATGAGCTGTTAGACCGAGCTGCAAAATGTGAGAACTCTCTAGAACAGCTCTGTTATGTTGCAGCTTTTACCGTGTCCTCCTACTCCACTACTGTCTTCCGTACCAGCAAGCCATTCAACCCACTCCTTGGGGAGACCTTTGAGCTGGACCGACTAGAGGAAAATGGGTACCGATCCCTCTGTGAACAGGTCAGGAGCCTCAGCACCTTGACACATTTCCTTCTGAAGAAAAGGATGATTCTTTGAACCCCTGCGTGCTGTTTGTAGAAATGTCAGTCCCTGTCATCTTACCCTTCTTTTCCTTCAAAATTAAACACTGAAGCCCTGGTATTCACTTACTATTGTGGGTATAAAAATATCAAGGATGAATTTTGTGTGTTTATCACCAATTACTAGGCCATATCTTTTCCTTCTTTCTGCCTTGCTAATTTGAACCTCATTTCTTTAAGGTGAGTCATCATCCCCCAGCTGCTGCACACCATGCGGAGTCCAAAAATGGCTGGACACTGCGTCAGGAAATCAAAATCACCAGCAAGTTTCGAGGCAAATACCTCTCCATTATGCCCCTCGGTAAGGCCGCATCTTTATAAGAATTAATGCTTTAGGAATAAAAGTTTTTCTGGCATGATGAAGGAGGTCATCAGCAGACAGAAGAATCTCTGATTCAGACACCAAATTTCACTAACTAGCTTTAGTCAGGTTATTTACCTTCTTTGCTCTTTGCTATCAAAAAAGTGAGAAGGCCAGAATCTCTTTAAGGACCCAGCTCTACATAAATTCTTTGTCTTCTTAACCATATTGAACGCATCTTTAGCACAATTTTAGAACATAAATTCTAGCATGACTTTAAAAAAAAAAATTCTATCGCTTAACTGTGTTGTTTCCCTGATTACTCTAGCAATCCAGTTCTCTCTAAAAATCAGGACCCTTATGATCACAAGGTTAGGTTTCTTGGCTAGCCTCTCCCCTTCCTTCTCTCCTTCCACCCCCTCTCTTTCTCTACCTGATGAATTAGGTATCAGTTATGTAATCACTAAATTCCAAGTAAGGTGAAACTTTGTTTTTAAAAAAAATCTTACTGAATTACAAGTTAATTTTGTGTCAAGATCCGAAAGTTCAGGTCAGGCCTGGTGGCACACAGTTGTAATCCCAGCTACTCAGGAGGCTGAGAAAGGAGGATCACAAGTTCTGGGCCAAACTTACTGAGACGTTGTCTTAAAATAAAATTTTTAAAGTGTTAGAGATGTACCTCAGTAGTAGAGTGCCCTGAGTTCAATCCCTAGTACCCCCATCCCTCATCCCTCCCCCAATCAAAAAAAAAGTCCTAGGAATAGGAATCCTAGTATATATACACTGTTAGAATGATATGCAAAATCTTTTCACCTATAGAGATCCATTACCTTTCCTTAACTTTGTGCTCTTATTTTCATATAGATAATAATTTTTATACATTTTAATCTTATCAGTGTAGTTTTATAATAGTTTTATGTTTCTTTATGCCTTTAAATCTCATAGGAGAAAGAAAAAAGCAGTTGCAAGTAAAAACTACCCTTATACTATCTTTTATATAGTTTGACTGTAGTTACCTTTACTGGTCTTTTATTTCTTTTTCTCAGTTGTAGATGGATACAATATCTTTATTTTATTTATTTATTTTTATGTGATGCTGAGGATCAATCCAGTGTCTCACCCATGCAAAGAAAATGCTGTACCACTGAGCTACAACCCCAGCCCTGGTCTTTCATTTCTTAATGTAGATTTAAGTTAGTATCCTTTCATTTTAGTGTAAAGGACTTCTTATAGTATTTCTTGTAAGACAGATCTGCTAGTTATGAACTCCTGCAGGTTTTGTTGATCTGGGAACTTCTTAAGTTCTCTTCTGTCTATGTAGGATAGTTTTACTAGACATAGAATTAATTCCTTTTCAGCTTTGAATATTTCATTCCACTGCCTTGTGGTCTCTGTAGTTTCTCCTCCCACCCCTACCACTCCTCAGTTTTTTTTCTTGCAGGGTAATACACATTAAATAAAATTTGATATCTTAACCATTTTAACTGTACAGTTCGGTGTCATTAAATATATTCTTAATGTTGTCTATCCATCACTACCATCCAACTCCAGGACTCTTTATTTTGTAAAACTAAGACTGTATACCCATTAAATAGTAAGACTGTATACCCATTAGACAGTAACTACCCATTCTTCCTCCCCCTAGACCCTGGAAAACACTGTTATATTTTCCATTTCTATGATTTTGACCGTTCTCATATAAATGGAATTATATAGTATTTGTCTTTTTGTGACTTATTTATTCGCATAATATCTTCAGGGTACATCTGTAATATAGCAAATGGCAGAATTTCTTTCCTTTTTAAAGCTTAATATTCAATTGTACATATAGATCACATTTTTCTTATACTTGAATCTGTTGGTGAACACTTACTTGGGTTTTGGCTATTATAAACAATGCTGCTGGGCTGGGGATGTGGCTCAAGTGGTAGCGCGCTCGCCTAGCATGTGTGCGGCACTGGGTTCGATTCTCAGAACCACGTAAAAATAAAATAAGATATTGTGTCCACCTAAAACTAAAAAATAAAAAATATTTTAAAAAAAAGAATTATAAATAAATAATGCTGCTATGAACATAGGTACATAAATATCACTTTGAGATCCTGCTTTCAATCTTTGGATTACATTCTTAAAAGTAGAATTGCTGGATCAAATGTTAATTCTATTTTTATAGTTACAATACCATTTTAAATTCCCATCAATAGTGTACACTCATGCCAATTACTCCATAACCTTGCCACCAGTTATTTATTTCATATTAGTCATCCTAATGGGTGTAAGGTGGTATCTCACTGTGGTTTAGTTTTTTCTTTTTCTTCACTCTATAGATTTCAGGTTGTTTTTATTCTTGTTAGCCTGGCAAATATGTAAATGCTTTTGATACAAATTTAAAAGAGAAACACTAAGTAATAAAACAGTATCTCCAGCATGCCTATATATTGCATATGTTCATAGTAAAAGATATATAGAAATATTAAACTTTATGTAAACTGCAGTTCATTTTTTTTTTTATTTTAATTGGTATATATGACATCATAATGTATTTTGATTCATTGTACACAATTGCAGCACAACTTTTCATTTCTCTGGTTGTATTGTGGTTTGGTTTAATAGAGATGTTGAGTACCTTTTCATGTGCTGACTAACCATTTGTGTGTTTTGGAGAAATGTCTATTTAAGTCTTTTGCCCATTTTTTTAAAAAATTGTTTTCTTTGCCCATTTTTTTAATTGAGTTGTTAATTTTTTTTGGGGGGGGGTTTAGAAGTTCTCTCTATTCTGTATCAGAAGTATGATTTGTAAATATTTTTTTCCATACTGTGGCTTCTCTTTAGTTGATATCCTCTGATGCACAACATTTTTATTTATATTTTTTAGTTGTAGTTGTACAAAATACCTTTATTTCACTTATTTATTTTTATGTGGTGCTGAGGATTGAACCCAGGGTCTTGCACGTGCGAGGCGAGTGCTCTACCGCTGAGCCACAACCCCAGCCCCAGCACACATTGTTTGAAAAAATTTAGCAAGTTCATTTTTGTCTGTGTGTTTTATTGTTGCTTGTGTCTTTAGTGTCATTCAAGAAATTATTGCCTATCCAATGCCATGAAGCTTTTGCCCTCTGTTTTATTCTGAGTTTTATAGTTTGAGGTCTTACATGTAGGCTTTTGATCCATTTCAAGTATGTGTGTGTGTGTGTGTGTGTGCGTGTGTGTATAAAATATATATTTACTTATCTATATATTTAAAGTATTTATTTATTATTAAGAAAAAGTTCAACTTCATTCTTTAGCACATTGGATATCTAGATTTTTCCCAGGACTATTTGTTAAAAAGATTATTCTTTCCCCCTTTCAATGATATTGATATCCTAGTCAAAAATTATTTGAGTGAATACACAAAGGTTTATTTCTGGGCTTTCTTTAATTCTGTTCCACAGGTTTATTTGTCTCTCTTTATGCCAGTACTACACAGTTTTGATTATGGTAGCTTTGCAATAAGTTCAAACACAGGAAATATGAGTTTTCCAGCTTTTTTCTTTTTTTTTTTTTCCTCTTTGTTAAGATTAGTTTAGCTATTCAGGATTCCTTGAGATTCCACTTGAAGTTTAGGATACGTTTTTAGAGCCAGGCATGGTGGTGCATTCCTGTCCCAGTGACTCAGGATACTGTTCTAGACCAGCCATGGCAATTTAGAAAGATCCTGTCTCAAAATAAAAAATAAAAATGTTTGGGGTTGTAACCAGTAGTAAAGTGCCACTGAATTCAATCCCCAGGATGGGGACACACACACACACACACACACACACATATATATTATATATTATATATATATAATATATTATTTATATATTATATAACATTTATATATTATATATATAAATGTATATATATTATATATTTTTATAGGGATTGTATTGAATCTGTAGATTACATTGAATAGTATTGATATCTTAACAATATTAAGTCTTCCAAGCTATGATTATGGAATGTGCTTCCATTTGTTTGTCGTCTTTAATTTTTTTGAGCAATGTTTTGTAGTTTTTACTTCATTGATTAATTCCTAAGTATTTTATTTTTTGATGCTATTATAATTGAGTCCATAAGAGTCTTTGATATTATTCATTATTAGTATATAGAAATGCAATTGATGGGCCAGGGTTGTGGCTCTGTGGTAAGAGTGCTCACCTAGCATGTGTGAGGCCCTGGGTTTGTTCCTCAGCACCACATAAATATAAATAAATAAAGTTATTGTGTCCATCTATAATATATATATATATATATATATATATATATATATATATATATA
>NW_026000174.1:62177952-62179591 GCF_001458135.2 Marmota marmota marmota | reverse complement strand
TTTTTTTTTTTTTTTTTTTTTTTTGGTCACATTATGGCGTATTTGACTTGTTCCTGTAAATTTTGCAGTTGGTACTGCAAAATGTAGCTCCCTAGCTAAGATGTATTTGTTGTCAGTGTTTGTCATCACTTACATTTTATCATATATTTAAAAATCAAGTGAAAAAGTTCATTTCAATCAATGCTTCCAACATTTAAGAAGGTTACAAGTCCTTTTTTGATTAATTGTTCTCTTTTTAAAGTAAGCCATATCAATAGAAAGACGTCCATCTATTATTATTTCTAGTCTACATGGTGTTGTTTTTCTAATATTTGGCTTAATTTATGTACTTCTTTCCTGTAGGTACCATCCACTGTATTTTCCATGCAACTGGGCATCACTACACTTGGAAAAAAGTTACTACAACAGTGCACAACATTATTGTGGGCAAGCTGTGGATAGATCAGGTGAGCAAAGGTACCCAGAATACTTCTGAAGTATAGAAGAACACTTATTTAGGTTTATCTCTGCAGTGTTTAGTTAATGTTGTTTCTTTTTCTCTCCTGGTACTGGGGATTGAATCAAGGGGTGCTTAACCTCTGCACCACATCCCCAGCCCTTTTTGTTTTTTATTTTGAGATAGGGATTCGGTAAGTTGTTTAGGGCCTTGCTAAGTTGCTGAGATTAGCCTCAAACATTGAATCCTCCTGCCTTAGCCTTCAAGCGACTGAGATTACATGTGTTTTAATACTCATTAATGATGACTAGAACTATGTTGGGGACTATGAAGGATACAAGAAAATAATAAACACTTTTAGTCCTTCCTTTATTTATGAAATATTTATTGCCAAGCAGTATGCTAGGTACTGGGGTTACAAAGTCAGATGAGATGATCCTCTAGGAGTTAGTGCATCACTGAAGATATGTGACAAAGTATAGATTGAAAAATATGCAACAGAATAACACAAGTACAAGTCGGATTCTGGGGTACATGCCTGCAATCCCAGCTACTCAGGAGGCTAAGGCGGGAGGATTGTAAGTTTGAGGCTGACCTTGGCAAATTAGTGAGGAGCTGTCTCAAAATAAGATATAAAAGGGTGAAGGGGATGTACTTGGGTAGAATGCTTCTCGGCACTGTAAAAACAAAACACTAGTACAAGAGGCGTACTAAGATAATATTTAATTAATTGTTAGTTTGTTCTTAGAACAGTGGTTGTAGTAAATCAGAAAAGAAGAAATACTATCTTCTGAGCAGTCAAGAAGGGCTTCACTTTCTGAGTGTGGTAGTGCACACCTGTAAACCCAGTTACTTGGGAGTCTGAAGCAGGAAGATTACAAGTTCAAAGCCATCCTCAGCAACTTAGTGAGGCTCTAAGTGACTTAGCAACACCTGTCTAAAAATAAAAAGTAATAAAATAGGCTGGGGATGTGGCTCAATGTTTAAATGCCCTTAGTTCAATCCCTAGTAGCAAAAAAAAAACAGGGTGCAGGGGCTTCATTGTACATATAAGAATTAAGATGACTCTTTCTAAAAGATAGAAAGAAGGGAAAAATTAAATAAAGTGTAGAAAAGCCTGCCATATATATAACCTTAAAACTAAGTAGAAAAAAAAAAAAAAGTAGAGCGCTTGCTTTTTTTTTTTTTTTTTTGATGAGAGAG
>NW_026000174.1:62144530-62176576 GCF_001458135.2 Marmota marmota marmota | reverse complement strand
TTTTTTTTTTTTTTTTTTTTTTTTTAGAGAGAGAGAGGAGAGAGAATTTTTAATATTTATTTTTTAGTTTTCGGCAGACACAACATCTTTGTTTGTATGTGGTGCTGAGGATCGAACCTGGCCCCTGCCAGGCGAGCGCGCTACTGCTTGAGCCCCTAGAGCTCTTTGATTTAAGCTGAAAAGCTTGCAAAGTGAAAGAAGTGAAGGAAGAATTGGTTTGGAAAGATAAATTTTATGTGAATTTCAGTGTGTGTGCAGAAGGTCAAATTATGATACCTAACATGTAACACACAAAACAAAACAAATGGTCACTTGGTCTTGATCCCAATCTGGAATTACCAAGGCTACAAAGGGATTCCATAACATCACCAAGTTTGGCTTAGAACTGAATTTTAAGCAAAGAAGTGCTAGAATTTAAGACTGAAGAATAGAGAGATCTGGAGTTGTGGCTTAATGGTAGAGTGCTTGCCTGGCAGACATGAGGCCCTGGGTTTGATCCCTGGCACTGCAAAAATAATTAGCTGATGAACTAATTATGGGTAGGGATATAGCTCAGTGGTGGAGAACTCGTCTAGCATGTCTGAGGCCCTGGGTTTAATCTTAACCCAGTACCACAAAAGAAAGAATAAAGAATTATGAGATAAGGGGTTTGGCAGATATTCAAGTTATCCAGTCGTTATTTAACTAATTCATGATTCTTTTCATTTTACAGTCTGGTGAAATTGACATTATAAATCACAAGACGGGAGACAAGTGTAATCTTAAATTTGTTCCTTATAGCTACTTCTCTCGGGATGTAGCAAGAAAGGTAAGGGAAAGTGGAATTCAATTTTTTTTTTACTTAGAGAGCCTACTCCTGTGGAGCTGGTGTGGTGTGTGTGTGTGTGTGTGTGTGTGTGTGTTAAAAATGGTGATTCAAAAAAAGTAGAGGGCTGGGGCTATAGCTCAGTGGCCAAGCACTTGCCTAGCTAATGTGTGAGGCACTGGGTTCAAACCTTAGCACCAAATAAAAATAAATAAAATAAAGGCATACTGTCCATCTACAACTACAAAAATAAATGAATGAATGAATGAATAAATAAATAAATAACTAGAGATAAAGGATAAAGCAGGAAAAGGGACTATGTTTCATTGATGAACCAATTTCTTCTCAGACCGGTGAGGAAGTAAAAGTCAAGATCGAAGAGAGACTCAGAATAGAAACACAAAGGAGGGACTAATAAAAGAATTATAGGAAGAGAGTGTGGACAGTTTGACCCTTGAGAGTTTTAGGGGGAATTTTGTGTTAACACCATGGAGAAATTGTGCTGTGAGTTTTTGTGAGAGAATGAATAGTAGCTGGGGATTTATTTGTGATTGTCTCTATTTTCTCCAAAATATAATTCTGACCACTAGTCAGATACTTTTTCTACTTATGATTGCATCAGAAATCCCTCTATAAAGTGATAATGAAACCCTAAGCCATGGCTCAGTTATTTCAAAAATAATATAACAAAGTAATCTGGATGACTCCATCATGTTTGTTATACCAGGACTTAACCAGTATTTCCCTCTGACTTTGGTTTCTGGATTAGTCAGTTAAGCTACCTCACAGTGAATACTCTATTCCAAAGCCCTGCTCTCCACCCTTGCAGGTGACAGGGGAAGTGACAGATCCATCGGGAAAAGTTCATTTTGCCCTTGTGGGGACTTGGGATGAGAAAATGGATTGTTTCAAAATACAGCCGGCTGTTGGGGAAAATGGGGGTGATGCTCGCCAGAGAGTCCATGAAGCAGAGGAAAGCAGGGTCATGCTGTGGAAAAGGAATCCTTTACCGTGAGTATTAGTGTGCAAGCTGCCCAAGTACCACTTTAGCCTTGACTGTGAAGCAGTACTGAAGGTATTTCTGCCTGCCTTCACTATGTGATTTGAGTTACAGCATGCCTTGTCCCAAGAAAGTTCTAACTAACCAAATCACATCTGTGAAAAAATGTTTGGCCTTCCCAAAGAGCCATTGGAATGCAATTCACAAGGATATTTTCTACAATTTAGAGCAGACTATGTAGGAGCAGCTAGAGGAGAAAGGTGCTTACTACCTATTAACAATTTAGCCTAAAATGCAGGAGCAATATAAAAATCCCTAAGACAGTGCACAGGACTTTGGAACAAGGTGGAAGCCATTTGTCTCCTATCACCATCTAATCCATTCAGTCTATAGTAACAGCCAGGATTATCCCAGAAAGAGGTTAAAAGGGAAACAAAGGAATGGAAATGAGGAATTTCATTAAGTAGAATATTTCATTCTTCCTAACAAATGTAGATCATTTTAACTGAGAGCAGTGTAGTCCCAGATGACTATTGAATTGAGTGATGCTGGGGGTGGGGGGTGAGGACAGGAATGATCCAGTTTGGCTCTCTTCATTAGGGGTTCCTGACATGGTGCTAGATTTTTTCCATTTGTGGATCAGTCTTTCTGCTCCTTCACTAAGTTCTGGGCTCTGGCGTTACCCTTCCTTTCTCTCATTCTTTACCCTTAGGAAGAATGCAGAAAATATGTACTACTTTTCAGAGCTGGCTCTGACTCTCAATGCCTGGGAAGGTGGCACTGCACCCACAGACAGCCGGTTACGGCCTGACCAGAGACTGATGGAAAATGGGCGCTGGGATGAAGCCAATGCTGAAAAGCAGCGCCTGGAGGAAAAACAAAGACTTTCCCGAAAAAAGAGAGAAGCAGAAGCTATGAAAGCCACAGAAGATGGTAATGAACTTGCCTTCTACTTACATTTCTTGATGCATAGAGAGTGTCAGCTCAATTTGTGCTTTTCTTTCTTTTAGGCACGCCATATGATCCTTATAAGGCACTGTGGTTTGAGCGGAAGAAGGACCCTGTGACCAAGGAGTTAACCCATATTTATAGGGGTGAATATTGGGAGTGCAAAGAAAAGCAGGACTGGAACTCATGCCCAGACATTTTTTGAAGCACCAGTAACACAAAGGAAGCAGATCAAATGGAGAAGAGGACAGAGGATGTGCAGGAAAGCTGGCAGTTGTGACTCTTACCAAGTGCTTTCCTCAAGTTTGTCTGTCTTAACCAATCATTTTTTCCAAATCAATCACCAGAAGCAGACACCAGTGGTGGTGATTGGCTGGTTGCCTTAGCTGATTGATGCTGAAATCGATGTACTAGATACCTTGTAAGGGAGAGGTTTAGTGGCTGAAAGTTAGTGTTATTCCACTTCTACAAAGTCAAGTATTCTTGGCTCTTCTTCCTCCCTCTGCCCCATTTAAGGTGATGTCATTCACCCTCCCCATGTAGTATCCTGCTCAGCCAAGATCTGCGTAAAATTGTGATTCATGAGCATTTTGGTGCTGTTCAGGCAAGAACTGATTTTAAAGTTCCTTTAAAAAGAAACACATATAAGACTTAACCAGCAGAGACATCGAGAGTGATTGCAGTGGAGCTTAGGTCTAACATTGTGAAAGGTGTTCATACAGCGTTGGTTTAATGGGGCATCGTGCATAGATAACTGAGGTATTAAAACACCTGCAAGAGTGATTGTTCTGTAGGGCTGGAATATTCAGTTACATTCTTGGAAGTTTCTATCTTCACTCACGTGAAACACCTGTCTGCTGTTCTCCATCTTCTTTGGCAGCAACTGGAGGCCATGTGGTGGTTGTTAAAAGAGTCGCATTATCCTCACAAAGGGGTTTTACGGACTTCCTCAGGCAGAGAACTTCTGAGAACACAGGCAGGATGGAAAAAGACTGCTAGCCACTTTTACCTTCCCGGTTCCTCCTCGCCCCCATCCTTCATGCCTTTCTAGCTTCTCTCTCCTGGCATAATACCAATTTGGGCCTGTGCCCCAGTCTGGAGCAAAACATTGCCTGTCCCCTTCTGATAAACTTCAGAATTTGAGAGAAGTTAATCTGGAACAAAAGTTTTCACCATCTCTCAAGCCCCATGGACTGGAGCCACCTCTGGAATAATGTGTTAAATATCTGTATATTATATATATGTAGAGAAAAATCTAATTTTTTGTTTGACTTTCCTCCTTCCCATTAAGAATCTTGGTTTTTAATATCACTTGTCTCCCTGGGACTCTCTTGGACATGAGCTGGTGTGTATTAGCACTCCTTTACTTCCATCTTCTAGAGGCAGATTTGAAACCTGAGCAGGAAGGATCACGTCTAGCAGTTACAGAACAGGGACTCTGTCCATGGTTTGTATCTTGGGGTGCCCACTGAAGTCTGAACTCTGCTCTCCTAATTACCCGACTCTTGAAAATGAAATCCTAATCTCTTTCCTGCCTCTTTTCTGTCTTTTGTTAGGAAGAGTATGAGTAGAAAATCAGGAGGGTAATTTCCTATTTACTCCTGCCTCTGTCCAGCACGTAGGCTAAATCCCCAAAGAACTTTCTTCCTAGGGATGTGGGCTAAAAGCACTGTCAAGTGGGGTGGATCAGAGAACTGAGCCTGTTGGGACCTGGCTTCCTTCTTATTGTATGTTCTATATTTAAATGTTTCAGTTGTCTTGTTCAGAAATCTCCCCTGGGGAACACACCCTTGGTTGAGGATCACAAATTGAGGTGCCTTCCTTGTATGCTTTTTGTTAGTGTTTTTTGTTTTTGTTCCTTAACTGCTGAGCCTCAGCCAGTGTGGGTCCTGGGGGGAAATATCATTCCAGAGGAAGCCATCCCTCCGGGAAATTGGATTTTATGGGTAAATTAATTAGTACTTTAATCCTTCCCCACCATCCCTCCTTGCTGTGATAGACATGAGAGAGGAGTGACTGACCGCTGGAGGAGTGTCCTCCTTTCTAAGAATGCTTTTCCCAGCACAAGCCAGAGGTTATGCTGGGGCTTCTTCCAAGGAGGCCCATGGAAGCAGGAACTTTATCTGGGGCTTTGGATAGAGTGTGAATTCCCCAGCTAAACTGAACTTCCTGCTTTATCCCCCTTTTCCTCCTTTACCATCTGCACTACATTTCTGAATTGATCCCCAGATTCCTGCTAATGGAAGCAGCTTAGAGTCCTTCAGGTGGAATAAAGTCACATGAAAATGAAACAAAACTATATATATTTTCAGTTTTTTTGCCTTATTGCTTTTTTTCCAAAAAAAAAGTACTAAATTAAATAATTTTTTTAAAAGCCATATTGTTTGTCTGATTTGCTTCTGCTCCTATGAGTCAGGAATTGGAGGTGGACAGTGGGAGAACTGGTTGATGGTGATTTGTCGTGCTTGGGAACCTGGGAACCCTGGAGCCCTGGTCTTTGTTTAAAAAAAAAAAAACAAAAAACATTTCAACTATTAAGCACCACTTTGGAGGGTCCATGGGCAGAAAAGCAGTTTTAATAGCCCTCCAATGTGATATATTTAGGAGCGTCCTGACTTGGTGAAGGGATTCATTGCTAGTGTTTTTTATTCTGGACCTATTTTGCATCAAAAAATAAAAAATTTCCTGATGAATTTAATTTCTCTTCCCCAGTTAGATTCTCAGATTCTTAGCCATTTCATATAGGGATTCAAATTCTGCTTTGTGAGTTTTGATTTGAAGACCTCAGAAAAGTGATGACATTCACATTCTCTCTAAAGTTCATGTTCAGATGGGGAGATGGGCAAAGTAACCTAGGGGCCTAGAGAACTACCTTGAAAGGAGACCTCATGCTCACTGAGCATCTGCCTATATGGGGACCTGAATATTCCCAGGATTACAGTTTTTTGTCTTTTTTTGGTGGGGGGGGGGGCAGGGATTGAACCCAGAGGCACTTAACCACTGAACTATATCCCCAGCCCTTTCTATATTTTATTTTGAGGCAGGGTCTTGCCAAGTTGCTTAGGGCCTCGCTTGCTGAATTGCTGAGGCTCGTTTTGAACTCATGATACTCCTGCTTCAGCCTTCCAAACTGTTGGGATTATAGGCATAAACCACTATGCCTGGCCACAAATAGTTTTAAGATGTAGAAAGGCACTAATTTAAGCAAATTTCTTCAAGCCATATAGCTGATTGGTTAGTTGCAGTGTTAGAATTCAAAGGAGGGTGTGCTTAGTGCAGGTTTGTGACCTGTACAACCCTGTGCTCTTGAGAGAAACTGGATTGGAAGGCTGTTGAGAGCCACAGCCGAAGGGGCCCCAGCAAACTTCCAGCTGCCAGCTGATGATTGGCTCACATCAGCCCCAGCAAACTTCTAGCTGCCAACTGATTGGCTCTGCTACAGTGATGCTCATTGGGCTGTTTCCCCGCCCCTTCAGACCACGGAGCTGCTCATTGGGGGACTTTTTTTGGCTCTGCCCATGCAACCGAGCCAATAGGCCTCAAGAGCAGGAGGAGTGGGGGGAGGTGGAGAGGCTTGTGGGAAGCCGGTGGTGGCAGTTGGGCTCTGAGGGAATTCCTGAAGAGCTGTGTGGTTTGGTGTGTGTGTTCTAAAAATAAAGTTCGTTTCTTTTGACATGTGGCTCCTGAATTGTGCCCAGCCAGACTGCGGCAGAAGGCAGCTCAAATTAAGAGCTTTCTTCCCAGATTATAGACATCACATCATGATGAAATGCACATGTCTCTTTTCAGAAACTTATTAATGAAGATAGTACGGTTTCTTTTAAGACTCCATCTGAAGAAAAGAGCATCCTTGGAATTTAGCCTTCAGGACCCTGGGTTTTTCAATGCTCTCCTGTCCACAAAATTAGCTATGTTGTTAGGGAATATTTTTTCTTGCCTAGTTCTTGGAAAGGCTACCTGCCTTCTCAATTTGCCTAACTTTTATTGCAGGATTGGATGTTAAATTTCAGTAAAGTTTTCTCATAAGCTAAAAACCACTGCAGTAGATGCTTAACCTTGTGAGAACTACATCCTGCAAACTTGAATACCACTGTGAGATATAATTTTCCACACGAGGCAAACAACATTTAATGATCCCTCCTTGAGAACTTTAATGTGATTATGTGTTGTGATGTGAACCCTGGGGTCTTCCTTTCTTGGTTACGATTCAAAATTATGAGTCATGAAAATTATAAATTATTACACTGATCAGGTACTTGTGAAACCCTACAAAAAATGTTAAATCTGTATATTTCAAGGATATGCTCTACATTCAGCAACATAATTTAGAAACAACCTACATACAGTACAGTCCTAAAAGGTGTAGGAAACTCTTTGGACTGTGTTTGCTATAGATTATATATTTTGTGAAATTCTTAAGATTGTTATCAAAATGTAGAACTTGCTTCTAAAAGCTTAAAAATTTTATAAAGCTTTTGCCCCATACTCTACCCTAACCAATGGGAAGAATTCCAAGTTTTACAGAGTTTTCCCTTACAAAGCTCATAAATTGAACTGTAGTTAAATTCTCAGGCTTTCTTCCTGTATTAGGGTTCTCTAGAGGAACAGAATGAACAGGAAGTATAATCATAAAAAGGGGCTTAGTAGGTTGGCTTACACGACCAGGAACTGGGTAATCCACAATGGCTGTCTGCAGGCTGGAGAGCTGGGAGAACCAGTAGCTGCACAGTCCAAGAGGCTGAAGCCCAAGAAAAAGAGGGATCAACCGTGCTACCACTAGTCTGAGACCTAAGCCTTCTGGAGAATCACTATCAGAGTCCTCTTTGGAAGAGTGAAGAAGTGAGAATTCCATATCCTCAGACCACCACAGCAGTATTCAAGAACCCATTCAAGAAGAATCTAGCTTGCATCTGCTGCTGCTGCTGCTTTGTTCTGATTTTTATTCCATCCAAGCCATCATCCTATTGGTCAGTGCTGCCCATGCTTAGGGAGAGTCTCCATTTCAGTTGGCTCTCCCACATGCCAATCATATTTAGACACACCCCATTGACACACCGATAATCCTCTTAATCATTGTAATCTCCTAATCCAATCAAGTTGGCAATTCAAGTTGACTTTTACACCTCCCAATTGTCTTTGCAAGTACCCTTTCTTTGCTTGGTATTGATACTTCAGGGGAAGAAAGCAGGATAACCAGATGTGTTATCTTTATTTTTTATTGATTTTTTAAAATAAATGACAGCGAAATGCATTACAATTCTTGTTACACATATACAGTACAATTTTTCATATCTCTGGTTGTATGTAAAGTATGTTGACACCAATTCGTGTCTTCATACATGTATTTTGGATATGTCTATCACATTCCACCATCCTTGCTAACCCTCTGCCCCCTCCTTTTCCCTCCCACCCCTCTGCCCTATCTAGAATTCATCTATTCCTCCCATCTCCCCCTCCCCCCCATTATGAGTCGGCCTCTTTATATTAGAGAAAACATTCCGCATTTGGTTTTTTGGGATTGGCTAACTTCACTTAACATTATCTTCTCCAACACCATGCATTTACCTGCAAATGCCATGATTTTATTCTCTTTTATTGCTGAGTAAAATTCCATTGTGTATATATGCCACACTTTTTTTTTATCCATTCATTCACTGAAGGGCATCTAGGTTGGCTCCACAGTTTAGCTATTGTGAATTGTGCTGCTGTAAACATTGATGTGGCTGTGTTCCTGTAGTATGCTGTTTTTAAGTCTTTGAGGTATAGACCAAGGAGAGGGATAGCTGGGTCAAATGGTGGTTCCATTCCCAGTTTTCCAAGGAATCTCCATACTGCTTTCCATATTGGCTGCACCAATTTGCAGTCCCACCAGCAATGTATGAATGTATCTTTCCCCCCACCTTCTCGCCAATATTTATTGTTGTTTGTCTTCATAATAGCAGCCATTCTGACTGGAGTGAGATGACATCTTAGAGTAGTTTTGATTTGCAAAAGAAACTAAAGAGCTAAGAATCTACAAATAACTTTACAGAGGTTGACCAGGTGATTTTTGAAGTCACCCAGTTGGTCCTGGGATCTGACTAGAATTTTTTTCATTCACTCATTCATTCCACATTTACTCCAGCCTGTTCTATAACATAGACTGGGGATATAAATGGCAAGAAAAAACTTAGGTAACCTAACAGGTAGTTGCAATCTGTTTTTGGAAAGTGGTATAAAAAGTCCTACAGAGGGGCAACAAGCCTGGAGGGAGGGGAGGGACTGACCAGAGCTTTTTTTTTTTTTTTAATCTTTGTTTTTTAATTTGTTTTATGTGTTGCTGAGCGTCGAACTGGCGTTGAACTCAATGCCTCACTCCTGCGAGGCAAGTGCTCAACCACTAAGCTACAACCCTAGCTCAAAGGGTCAGAGCTTTTGAAAATAGAAAATGTGAGCTAAGGGTTGTGGGTTAAACAGGCTTGGGGAAAGACAAGGTGGAAAATCTTGCATGACTAAAACTGAACATTAAGGTCACAAAAAGCATCACGACAGCCAGAACAGCTATAATTTAGAGTCAAGAAGATATGATACTAGAGAAGGTGAGGACAGCTGTTGAAGAACTTACATAACCTAAGTTTTTGGTTTTAACCAGAGAGACAGTGAAGGGTTTTTCCTCTTATCCTTTTCCTGCAGTGCTAGGAATTAAACCCAGGGCCCATCTCACACGCTAGACAGGTTCCCTACCACCTAAGCTATACTCCAGCCCAGTAAGGGAGAATTTTTAAGCAGGATGTTGGGTTCCAGTGTCGAAAATGAGTTATAGGTAGGAAAAACAATTTAGAGGTGGAGAGGATAGAAAGAGAAAAAGAAGTAGATTCCAGAAATAGTGAGATGGAATAAATAACACTTGGGTGTGATTATGAATGGAAAGTAGAAGAAGGAGAAGGGAATTTGTAATTTTCTAACTTAGGAAACTTTGATGGAAGTTGATAGTAAGATAAATAAGTTGAAGGGGGAATGTAGGTTCATTTTCGGATATGCTTTGTTGGAGATGCCTGTATAGATGTCAAATAATAACAAAAAATATTGGATATTACAAGTGGTAGCTATATTTGTGAGCACTGAGAGACCGGGAGAAAGTGCAGATTAAAAGTCACTTGCCCAAGTTAAAATGTAAATATAATACCTGGACCTTATTTGCAAAGATTGTGAGTAAATTAGGGCTAGGGTTGCTGCAGTCTGGCTGGGCACAAAATCACGAGCCACCACACACCTTGTAGATTCAAACAGCAACTCTTTATTCTCAAACTGTCACCGGCACTCTAGGTGGACGTTCTGGGGAAAATTCACACTCTCCACCGGGCTCTGTATCCCAAATACTCTCTGAATCCCGCGAGAACTCAATGGGAACTCAAGGCGCCTGAGGCAGCAGGATACGCCCTATTCCCAGCAGGAATCACCTTAAACCTGGAACCACCCTAAACCCTGATCCGCCCTAAACCCTGATCACCCTAAACCCGAATCTGCCCTGGTCCTTGAGCAAGGTCACCTTTCATGCAAAGTCACTGCAAATGACCTGGGTCCACAATGGAGAGTCCTTCCTCTAAGCAACATGGGGTAGGCTGACAAGGAAATTGCCATGTGTCGTACCTACTTAGCTATGGCTCTCAGCATAGGGTTAGTATAATTATACACGTATGCTAATTGAACTATGTGGTTATTAACACAACTATATCTATAATATGAACACAAAGGAACCGACTTGCCCAAAATCATAGACAAGTAAGTGATCAGATTATGTTTTAAATGTACTATTTGGGCCAGGTGGGTAGTGCACATCTGTAATCCCAGTGGTTTGGGAGGCTGAGGCAGGAGGATTGCAAATTCAAACCCAGCCTCAGAAATTTAGAAGGGCCTAAGCAATTTAGTAAGACCCTGTCTCAAAAAATAAAAAGGGCTGAGGATGTGACTCAGTAGTTAAGGGTCCCTAGAATCAACCCCTGGTACAAAAAAAGAAAAATTAAAAAAAAGTACACTTGGGAAACCAAGCCTAGGGCATCTATACTGCTATATTAGTTTTCTATTGCTGCATACCTAATTAAGATGAACTTAGTGACTGTGTATTAGCTCATGATTCTGAGGGTGAGAAGTCCCACGTGATACGGACTGGGTTCTCAGAGTATCACAAGGCTGAAATCAGTGTCAACCAGGTTGAGTTCTCATCTGCAGGCACTGGGGGGAAATGTACTTCCAAGCTCACTCTTGGCAGACTTCAGTTTCTTGCAGAGGTAGAACTGAGGGCGAGTTTTCTTTCTGGCTGTCAGCTGGCATTTGCTCTCAGCAACCAGAGCCTGCCCATATTCCTTTCCTTGCAGTCTCCATCTTCAAACCAGCACGGCAGCATTGAATCCCCCCTTGCATTTTGAATCTTTGAGTCCCTCTGTGACCATCTGGGGGAAAAATAAATCTGCTTTTAAAGGCTCATGTGATTATTTCAGGTGCACCTAGATAATCACATATTTTAGAGTTCAGCCTTGGTATAAAATCTAACATAATCACAGGGGTGAAATCCATATTAACAGTCCCAGGGATTAACCAGGGCACTTGATTGGCTGGGAGGGTGTCTCGGGGAGACATTTTAGGATTTTTTTTTTCCTAGTAGAATTATGAGTGAAAGCAAAAAGGTAACATTTAAGCTAAACAAATGATAGACTCCTAGAGTCTGAAAAAACTTTGATGCTATCTAGTTTAGGCTCCATACTTCTCACCTCAGAAACATTCTCTCCTTACTGTCTTGAGAAGGGCAATCTGGAATCAACCTCCACTTTAAGTCTTTTTTTTTTTTTAATATAAATTCTAAACTAAGGTCAGTTTCATTTCAAGCTATAATAAGCCTGTGTTCTTTCCCCAGTTATGAAACAAGTGAATATGAAGCACTGAATTAACAGTCTTATGGAGTTTATTTAAAACACATTTTAAGTGAATGAATGCAAGAGATGCAAACTTTTGAAACAGGAGGCGGAGGTGGAACAGAATCAGCATATGAGGGATATTATTAAACCACAGCTTGTTTCATAGAGCTTGAAAGAGGTTTGGTCCAATTCTATTTCTCAACAATATGTATTTAAAACTTTTAAAAAAAGAAAAGTCAAGACGGGATTACAAAAATGGAAGTGTATTTTTAATACTAAGCTTAGCAAACCAATCCTTTTAACAAATACAGTGACTATATATAACAGTAGAAATCTACTTGTGAAGCCTTTACACATGGCCTTCCTGTGGCGCGTGTATGTTGCCCTGAGGATCAATCAAATCCAGTGCCTCGCAAATGCTAGGCCTTCTTGTACTCTTCTAAACATTTCTGAAGTCCAAATTGATGATATCTGTAAAAAAAAAAAAAATTTAAAATATATCTTTTGTCCTTGCAAGATCTGCCTTCACACAGAACAAATATGTAACACCCCCCCCCCCAAAGGCAGTATTTTAAATAATTATATCTGGGAGAAAATAATGAAACTTAGGGGGGAAAGTCTGATTGAATAGTTTGTGTTATATCCATATAATCCAATGTTTTGCATGGATTAAACAACATGAAATAGGCCCCTATACTGCCATGAAAAAAAGTTCATGATCCCGACCCACCACGCCCCTTTCACTCTGTGCCCTAAGTACTGGCAACTGAACCCAAGCGGAGTTTTACCACTGAGCTACACCCCCAGATCCTTAACCAACATCTCTCAAATTTTGAGACAGGGTCGCGAGGTTCATCGTGAATTATTTTAAAATTAGAAAACAAATTGCAGAGCCATTAGAGAAAATTAAAAAAAAAAAAAACTTGAGAAAAATAGTTTTTATTTCTAGCTTGTGAACAAGGTCCTTTCATTATCATCTCCAACATTTGTAACACGCCCATTCCCAACCAAACTTGCAAAATGACCACTTTTGTTACCAAGAAAGAAGCATTATTTCATAATAATTACAGAAAGAAAAAAAAGTCTAACCAAAGGCAGCCGAAATAGCTCAGTTGGGAGAGCGTTAGACTGAAGATCTAAAGGTCCCTGGTTCGATCCCGGGTTTCGGCAGTTTTGCAATTGTCATATTGTCACCACTAGCTAGTTTCTCAGCCATTGACCTGTATTAATCCCACCCCCTTTAAAGGGATCGAAATGGGTGGTCTGTGAGTATTCGCACTTGCGCTTGAAAAGACTCACCTACTTGTTCCCCTTAAACTCTTGTAAAAGGCTCCTGGTCAAGTTACCAAGTTAGTGTCCCCTGATTTGACTACGCAGTCCCCACCGCAGACCGCAGCTCACTTCGAAGTACTCCAGCCCTGGTCCTTTCTTGTTTTCCATGACCGTCCTGCCTCTGCAGCCTCCGGAGCCTTTCTCAAAGGGCAGCGGCTCTGGCTGGGCAGCGGTTCCGCGGCCAGATGTGGGCGGCTGGGTCCCGGGACCTGCAGGACTCCGCGAACCGCTGCCGCTCGCGCACCTTGGTGGCCAAAGAAATCTTGGAGAGCGTCAGGCGCCCAGACTTTGTTCAGCTAGTGTAACAAGGACCCCAAGCCAGCTCTTGGATGGGGCATCGGAAGACCCTTCTGGTTTAACCAGACAAAATTCTAGGACGCCCACTCAAATCCGAATTGCAGAGAAACAACACATACCCTTTAGTGTAAGCGTTGTCTCAAATATTGCATGGGACATAACAAAGTGCATATTCCTTGTTTCTGTAAAATTCGGATTTCAGTGGGTACCCTGTATTTTTACTTGGTGAATCACAAGCCACTAGTGTACATCATATCCTCTGGCCTCTCTGCCCTCTATGTAGCACCCATCTTAAGACCCAGGAAAAATTCTCAGACACTCAACTTAGGAGGAACTGAATTTCAAAGCAGACCTGTGCTATTTCTGGTCCTCCATATTTCAAAGTTTACAAGTGCATTTGCACCCATCAACCAGTGGCAGAAATCACCAAGAAAGACCCCAGGAACAAGCCACTTTACCTGACCCCAGGTCTCCAGAGTTGTTCACATTCCTTTAGGATTGGGTTAAAGGACAAAAGAATCTAGAGGCTCAGGACTGAATCCTAAAAACAAAAGCAACAAAAGCCCTCAAAACCCCAAACCAAAAATCCTTGTTAGGGAACCACTCCACTCAAGTGAAAGCAATTGAACAAACACACACTTTTTTTTTTTTAAGTATATGACAGCAGAATGCATTACAATTCTTATTACACATATAGAGCACCATTTTTCATATCTTTGGTTGTATACAAAGTATATTCAAACCAATTCGTGTCTTTATACATGTACTTTGGATAATAATGATCATTACATTCCACTATCATTTCTAACCCCATACCCCCTCCCTTCCCCTTCAACCCTTCTGCCCTATCTAGAATTCATCTATTCCTCCCATGCTCCCTCTCCCTATCCCTCTATGAGTCAGCCTCCTTATATCAGAGAAAACATTTGGCATTTTGTTTTATTGGGATTGGCTAACTTCGCTTAGCATTATCTTCTCCAGCGCCATCCATTTACCTGCAAATGCCATGATTTTGTTCTCTTTTATTGCTGAGTAATATTCCATTGTGTACATATGCCATATTTTTAAATCCATTTATCTATTGAAGGGCATCTAGGTTGGCTCCACAGTTTAACTATTGAAACACACACTTTTTTTTTTTTTTTAAAGGTAGGAGTCAGGCTGAACCTTGCGGAGAGAGGGTCAAAGTCTAGTTCTCACATTCTAAGAACTCACTGGCAAAAGGCAAAATGGAGACAAACACTCTGCAGCCCTATTTACATACAGCCTTCCCTTTCTGTTAATCTGCCAAGATGTCAGCTAGGCTTCCTCTTCCAAATGGCTGGGTTTTTCAAGTAAGAGACCCTTGAAAATCCAACAATGACCAAAAGGAAGGAAACAAAAACGGTGGTCTAACAAATTGGGCAGTTCAAACTTTGCATGATGCCTGTCAGAGTGCGTGATGGGTCTGTTTCTCAATTATGTAGTCGAATGGGAGAAATAAAGAATGTCTATGCACTTCTGCCTTTGTCAATGCTTTATTCGCTCAAATCACTCAATGTTTTATTTATTTATTTATTTATTTTTGGTGGTGGTGCTATGGATTAAACCCAGAGTTTTGTGCATTTGAGGCAATCACGCTACCAACCGAGCTGTATCTCCAGCCTGCTCTATAGGTTCTTAATCAAGAAAATGACAATCCTGGATGCTAGGCACTGCAATAGACATAATTAATTCACAGCAAACAATTCTAGATTAATTAAGCCACAGCAAACAATTCTAGATTAATTCTAAGCACTGCAAACACACTTAATCATGACAGGCTCATGACAGACATTCCCTCTGCATGCAAAGTTTTACTGTCAGATCAAAAGTCTCAAGCCTTAGGCTTTAAGTCCAGCAGATGCACATTCACTCAGACCGTAGTGATCAGTCAGGAACCAAGGCAGGCTTCTCCTGGGTCGTAGGGAGAAGTTGCGGATCTCACCAGGGTCAAGATGTGGTTGTAGAGTTTGAGAGAGGTGAGGAAAATGCAGAGGATCAGGCAAAGGATGAGAAGAGTTGGGATGTCAGTCCAGGTCCTCATCAGGCTCTCCAGCGTGAGAGTGAATGCTCTCCGGCATTAGTGTCGGCTGGCTGAATGTCTGTTCATTTGCTCCATTATTTATACCAAATTTTGGGGCTTTTGACACCGCTTTCAATCTCTATCAGCGGCCATCCGGTCTCTCAGTTATGTCATTTATCTGATGTTAAAACATCTGGTCTGGTGGTCCCCAAACTGATTTTCTCGCTGTTCCCCCTCTGGGCGAGGACAACATGCCAGAGACTTCACTGAGTTTGTCAGGGTGGGGAGAAGTGATTTGTTTGTGCCTGAGGGCCATACTGGAGGGCTCCATAGGCCTGCCTCGTGAGATTGCAGGTTTCAAACTGGAGCTTTAAAATGGAGTTGCTTAGGCTCACGCCTAAGGCCATCCTGGTTAGGCCAGGATGTCCAATTGTTTGGTCTAGGACCAGTCTAGATGTTATTGTGAATGTATTTATTTTAAAGATGTGATCATGGAGCTGGTGGTAGCACAATCCTGTAATCCCAGTGGCTACGGAGGCTGAGGTAGGAGGATGGCAAGTCTGTGGCCAGCCTCAGCAATTTAGCAAGACCCTGTCTCAAAATAAAAAATAAAAGGGTTGGGGACGTGGCTCAGTAGTAAAGCTTTGGGTTCAATTCCTAGTATTTAAAAAAAAAAAAAAGTATGATCATGGGACAGACCTGAGTGAAGGCTACAGACTCGAGTTCTAACCAATAGCCTAACAGTCTTTCAATAGCTGTTTAGCATAGATTTTGACCAACAGTACTGGTACTTTTCCAATACCTGATTAGCATAGATAATGATCAATGCCCCACCCAGTAGCTGTATAAACACCTAGACTAGTACATTTAAGTGGCAATCCCTATTCCAGCCCCCTCAACCTACAGGAGTTTGTCTTTTCTCACTTGAATAAACCCTACTCTTTTATGCTAAATAAGTAAACATTTCCATCAGTAGGCTTTGCCTGCAAATGCGTGATTTTATTCTCTTTTATTTTATTTACTTATTTATAGTGGTGCTGAGAATGGAACCCAGTGCCTCACACATGCTAGACAAGCGCTCTACCACTGAGTCACAACCCCAGCACCTATTCTCTTTTATTGCTGAGTAATATTCCATTGTAAAGTCAATTACCCTCCCTAATGTGATTGTACCTCATCCAGTCATCAGACACCCTCAAGAGCAAAAAAGGATTTTTTTTTTTTCTGATGAAGACATACTTCTCAAATTTTGATACAAAAAACCTGCTGGAGTCTCCAGTTTATGACCTGCTGAATTTGAATTCAAGACCCCAACGTCTGTCAACTCTTATGTGAATTTTCTGTCAATCTGCCCTAAAGGATTTGAACTTGCCAACCCCAGTGTTTGAACCAAGTTCTTAAAAAAACTCTCTCCTTGTCTGTGTGTTTCCTATTGGTTTTCTGGAGAATCCTGACAGCACATTTTAAAGTGTCACATCATGCACAGGAAATGGAGAGTGGAAGCCTGTTTCTACAGCTCTGAGCCTAGGACAGCTACCTGGGGGATGTAGAGGTGGGAGTCACACTCCTAGGAAGTGTTGGGCCTGTAACCCTGTCCAGCTTTCTGACTGAAGAGAAAAGGAGAATCCCTGAATCCTCTTGGGATCTGAGCAAGAAGCTCAGAGAAGACTGTGGAGTTCTGACTGGGTCAGCTTCCTGCAGGTGTGCAAACTCCAACTCACTTTCCAAGGTGTAGTCCTAAGGTTTTCTGGTTTTCCCTGCCACATGCTACTCTGCCAGCTGCTCATGTCATAGGGAGCTTCCTAGAGAGGATGGCATTTAAACAATGTTCTCAAATCTGGAAAAGATAACTGAAATATGCTACCCCGAAATATGCCATTTTGGCATAAGAATTATTTTGAGTTAAAGGCATTTAAGGAGCAGATACCCCAAGAAGTTCTCTACCTTTCCCTCAATTGTCTAAAAGCAGGACATAAATTTACAAAGATGTCCCTATTCTCTTATCTACCAAGAAGGACAAAGGTTGCTCACTGAATGTAGTCTTATTCCCTTATCAGTGTGGAGATGGCACTGGAGGAATCTCTCTGTATGACTTTGCTAACTACCTTTATCTACCAATACTTTGCCATCTATCTATCTCCTGTAATTTATTGTCCCTGGAGAGGTAGGGTCCTATATTTCTTGTCACTTCTCCAAAAATTTAACGTTCTTTGTTGAAGATGCTATTATATAAACTGGAATTCTAGAGCATCCCTTTAAGAATCACACATTCCCTGGCTCTCTCCCATGTATACGTGAAATGCACATGTTAATACACTTCGCGTTGCTTTTCTCATTATTCTGTCTTTTGTCACAAGGGTCTCAGCTGAGAATTCCAAAAGGTAGAAAGTAAAATTATTCTTCTTTCTCGACAGGTGCTTGGGAGCCACGAGGGGACAGACGTTGAAAGGGAGGTGACATTCCAACTAGCGACAGAACAGAGGCTCAGAGAACTGAAGGTTGTGACCGGATCTGCGCTGTGAAAATAGCGCGGCTTACAGGTGAGCAGCAGGGGGCCCGCGGTGGATTCCGCCAGCGAACCGCTCTGAGCTGCGCGTGCGGAGGGACCTGCCCGCCGGGACCCGGGGGCGTGGGGCCGGCTTCCCGGAGGCCGCCCGGGCTGCAGCCGCTTCGGTTCGCTTCCCAGGTCTCTGCCTTTTGAAGTGGGCATGTCGGCGGGGGGCAAGGAATTGGAAGTGGCGTCTTGATGCCTTTAACCTCCGAACTGTGGTCTCTGAGCCTGTGCGCTTTGGGTTTAGGACGGAGCACCGCGCAGGGGTGGGGACAGTTAGGAGGAGGATTTCCTTTCCGAGCAATTTTGCAGAACTCGGGGTGCACGTGTGCCAGGGTGCAGGTACCTCCAAATAAATGAGGAGCGTGTTTTATTTTATTTTAAAAAGAGTCTGTATCCAGCTGCCAAGGCATACATGAGCCACGTGCTCTCCAGATTTCCTCACTTCGTCCTCGCTTCCATGGGGTCCGTACTTGGGGATTAGATTGAATCACGCACTAACGAGGAACCCAGAAACTCGCCAATGATATGGTTATTACTGTGCAGCAAAAATGATTACAGTTTTCTCTCAATAAAGTGGCAGCTGTGCTGTGGGCCCGGATAGCTCAGTCGGTAGAGCATCAGACTTTTAATCTGAGGGTCCAGGGTTCAAGTCCCTGTTCGGGCGTAGCTTCCTTTTTTATTAATCAAATAAGAACTAGTTTTCAGATCCCAAGCACCTTTAGAGAGAGGAATGCTGAATTCCTGCAGTGCCTACTCCAATGACTCCAAACAGTTCTTGCAAAGAAGCAAGGGCATTAAGGAGGATGAATACTTGTAGGTCCTTGTGCGAAGGCATCCAGAGATTTCTAATCTATCATCGTGGCGCATGCAGACACCTTTATCCTGCAGCCTATCTCCCTGCTGCTGAATCCCAACTACTGCTGTTGCATTGCAGGATGGGAAACAAGCTCCTCTGCGACCTCGCTTCGTTCCCTTGCTGGCTATCTTGGGTTTTGCTCCTGCTAGGTGCCTGCGAATATGGCACGGACCCTGCACCTTTCAACCCGTCCCTTAGACTTTTTTTTTTTTTTTCCCTGAAAAGGAAGAGATCATCTGAAGTCTCAAACAGAGCAACTCCCCTCTCTAAACTAGACCAAATCACACCCACCCCGGCCGGTCCCAAAGTGTGACCCAGAGTACTGAGTGAAGTTGAGGTTGACATACCAGCTTCTGTTAGTGGGGGAAGGAGGGCGCACGCTGGGAGAGAATGCATAAAAGGCGCTGGAATGGGACAAAATGATAAAAAGCACCCACCCAAATATGGGGAAATTTCACCTACAGCAAGCCTTTAGGAAGTTGGCTTGTTAACATAAAAAGCTCAGGCACAAGGTCACCCAGGTGAACTAATTTTCCCTGGGCAGTTGAGAGTCCAGGTGCGGCTCTTGACTAACCAGAGATTGAGCCTTCCTTGGTTCAGCCAGGCCACAGAAAGAAGCCCAGCTTAATTTCATTGACAGTATGGGAAGGTGGCCTGAAGGAGTCAGCTGCCCTCTTAGCAGGTGATGGACTTTGGTCCCCAGCCAGTGATGATTAGAGGGAAAGGTCAAGGTGAAGGTGGAACTTGAATTTGAGGCAGGGTCTTCACCCTTCACTCAGGATCCACACAGATTCCACAATTACCATCTCCTCCTCTCTAAAACTCAGCTTCCTTGGGAATAATAATTTGTAATAATAATAAAAATAGCTTCCATCACATAAAGTTTTTGTGTTAATTAAATGAGATAGGAAACCCTGTGCAGTGCTTAACAGGGGCTTTGCCTGAAAGCAGGCAGTGGATAGATGGTAATTATTATTATTACTAAAGAGTTTTCAATTTAGAACTGAATCAAAAGATACATATTGGAACAGGTAAGGAGCCATTTCAAAGAAATATTTGCCAAAGATTATAAACCCATATTCATGTAACTTGCTCAATAGGTATGTGCTAAAGGAACCAGTGGTCACTGATCCAAGAAAGAGTGGAATGGTTGGGTGAGACTGTCAGAAAGCATTCCAGGGAGAAGAACAGATAAGGAGCTGTGGCAAACACCCCAATTTTCCTCCTTCTCCCTGAGGGAGTCCCTTGGAACCTGATCAAATCCACTTTTGGCAGCTTTTAAAAGTAGAGTCTCTGCTCCAATCTTTTTGACTCAATTAGGACAGTCCAGGCTGGGCAAGACAGGGCAGGTGGTGGAGAGTGTTGGTTCTTTCTGGTCTTTCCTCTTCCAGTTCATCTCCTTTCCCTTTGGTGAAAAATGACAGACTAAAAACTAAAGTCTCAACCATGCCCTTTCAGTCTTCAGAACAGTCAGACGGATCTGGTTCAGTTCTGGATGGCTGGGGGCAAATGATTTATTTCAAGAATTATTGTATCATCATATCAACATTATGACACATGTGGTGTGTAGAGACTGAATGCAACCAAATAGATCAAGTGTTGGGCACAGAGAGGGTTTTCAGTGGCTGTTGTTATTCTCATTAGAGGTAGAGAAAGAATTAGGAAGACAATGAAAGGTAATCTGGGACGATGCAGAACACAAAAGTGTCCCCATATGACAGGAATTAATATTCTATGTCACTGTTCTCAAAATTTCATGGCTAAAAATAATACACTTTTTTTTTAAAGAATACACTTTTGAACATGAAATTAGGGACTAAAAAATTTGGAGGTGAAAGGAAATGAACATTTTTTTCTTTGTCTTTTAAATTTCCCTCCAGCACCGTACCACCTACTCTTGTCCTTGCCGAAATAGCTCAGTTGGGAGAGCGTTAGACTGAAGATCTAAAGGTCCCTGGTTCGATCCCGGGTTTCGGCAGATACTTTTGTTGAATGAAGTGCACCAAGTGTTCTTCCTGAGCCCCATTTGCACAACTACACCTACACTGCAAGCCCAGTAGAGTAGCACCTACTCTTCTCCTTGCCGAAATAGCTCAGCTGGGAGAGCGTTAGACTGAAGATCTAAAGGTCCCTGGTTCGATCCCGGGTTTCGGCAGATACTTTTGTTGAATGAAGTGCAACAAGTGTACTTCCTCAACCCCATTTGCACAAGTACACCTACACTACCCTACGCGTACACACAGAGCTTTATGTGTGTCCCTTCAAGGGGTACAGAATGAGTTAATTTTATTTAGTTTAGCATTATGAGGACCCCAAAGAGTTTAAGCCTCTTAAATCTCAGGATAATCTGTTTCCAAGTCCATAGTCGCTCCATGTACTACTTGTAGCAATATATGGGGCAAAGCATTATTTTGTGGAGGCTGGCATGTCTACCACACAGGTGGAAGGTGTTGGGTTGTTTGTCCTTAGTGTACTTACCTTACTAGGGATGCAAATTTTCTTAACAGTGACAGATATAAAGATGACCCTAAAAACATTTATTTCCACTGCAAGACTCACAAAGTAAGGAGCCCATGAATCTGGTGAAGGACCGTGCCTCGTTGGGGACTTGTAAATGATGCATTACCGGAAATATTTCTTCAAATCTCAGTTTCCTCACTAAGCTTTTAATAAAAAAGTGCCCGAACACATTCCTCAGTGCCCAAAGCTGCAGAATTCCTGCCCAAAGTATTACTCTTGTGATTCTGACAGGTGTGCAACTTTATTTATTTTTATTGGTTGTGCAACTGTATTACTTATGTATTTATTGATATTTTGAATATAAAAGTAGTACCTATCAGACTTAAGGGGAAAAATGTCCACGTTGGACACTTTCACTTTTTCAGTAAATTCCAGGTATGGCGCAGCAAACAACCTTTCGGGTTGTGTCTTCTCTGCTGCTTGCTCAGCTACAGACTCAAGCAAGTTTGTTTTGAGGCTTAAAACAACACACACGCCCGAACAGGGACTTGAACCCTGGACCCTCAGATTAAAAGTCTGATGCTCTACCGACTGAGCTATCCGGGCTCTGTAAAGATAGTCTTCCCTTAGTCTATCCGCAGTAAAACAGGCCACGTGCCAGCATTCTTTCCCTCCTGGATTAAAATCCCGGGTCTTTCGGGTGACAAAGTGTTCCTACAAAATCGAGAAGAGCTGGCGTCTGGACAAATGCTGCCCTTCTCTCATCACAAGTAGAATATAAAGTTTAACAGCACAGCTTCCTGTCTGACCAGCCGCAAGCCCCAATCTCAGGCGCCCTATGGGGCACTTCCATGTCAAATTCCCCAGATTCAGAACCTCTGGACCGATTTCTAATCCCGGTCTTGGTAGGAGAAGAGCCCTGGAACGTCTAGGGAGGAAGATGCATGCTCAGGTGTCCAATAGTTGGGCTACCATCCGACAGACCCCCACTGAATGCCCTCTGCACTCCAGGACCTCAGCAAACTCGTGGCGCTGCAAAGCCTCGCTGTCCGTCCTCGGTGGGGCCGGATCACAGCAAACCCGAGGTCCTCAGGCGAGCGCTGAGGTGCTGAGCCAGCCTTGGCGCACCTGGGAGGATGGGGCCAGGACCACCCAGCCACGCTCTCTAGGGTTAGGCCTAAACCGAGCCATGAATGGTGACTGGGATCGGCCCTGAAGACTTGGAAAAAGAATTCTGATCAGAGGGAATGGCAAACGGGCAATGACATCATTTACTTCGCTGGGAGTCTGCTTCGGTGGAGAAAGATGCTGAACATGCAAATTAAGGGCTACTTTTTAATCTTTTTAAAGGGAGACCTGTTATCTTGGCAGCTGTTTCCTGAATGCATGTCATTAGTCATTTTTTTAAAGACTTGTCCTGCTTCTTCATAACGTCTTTGCCATATCATTCTGAAAGGCATTGGAAAAGATTGCCGGAAGGGGAGCGTTTGGAATCATATAAGGTTGGAGCCTCGCACACATTTTAGCTCTTGGAGTTAAGAGGCAACCCACCATATCAGGAAGCAATGAGGAAATTATGTATGAAGGGATCAGCGGAGGGCTGGGGTTGTAGCTCAGTGGTAAAGGACTGGGATGTAGTGGAAAAGTGTCCTTGGGTTCAATCCCCAGTGCTAAATAATAAACAAACAAACAAACAAACAAATAATAAAAATAGCCAGTTATGGAAAGATATAAGATATTCAGGTTATGCTGGATATAAAGGATGCAATGTGCCATAGGATGTGTATATATTTATTGGTGAAAAATGAAAGAATATGTGCACATATGAATTATACTTAGTTATATATGCCATATATGTATATAAATATATATCAAAAAATCTAATAAAGATGTCTTTTTTTAAGGATGACAATGAATCTCTCACTGTTTCCCACATGGCTGTGTTTTTTCCTTTTAGGATATTTCTACGTTCCCCCACGCGTGGCTCAGTGCCTCCTGCAAGGCAAATTCTCAGAGACTCCTTGAATGAGGGGCTAGTTGAATGAAGGCCATTGGTCAGGGAAGGCTTAGAGTGGAGGAGGAGGGACAGAATTGATCCTTGGGAGTCCTTATTTGGTTGGGAGGGTTGAATATTAATGTCAAGTAAAGGACAACTCTATGCCACTACACTGTGCCACCTTGCTTCATCTTTTCTCTCTCTCTCTCTGTGGTGACACTGGGGAATTGGACCCAGGGGCGCTCTACCACTGAACTGCATCCTCAGCCCTTTTTATTTATTTATTTATTTTTATTCTGAGATAGGGCCTTGTCAACTTGCCCAGGCTGGCCTCTAACTTGCAATTTGCAGTTCTCTGCCTCAGCCTCCCGAGTCACTGGGATCACTTAGAACAGTACTTGGAGCTTACAGGATCTAAAAGAAAAAAAAAAGAAAAGAAAAAACAAAACAAAACAACAAAACCCCTGCTACCAGTGAACGTGTTTACAGCACAATGTCCTTGTTCTGTACCTTTAAACTCAAAGAATTATAAATTTCAACCAGAAGTTTTCTTTCCACTTGGCAAAGCATCAGCTCCAAAGGTGTCCTTCAAGTTTTATTTACTGGCGAAAAACAGGTATCTTTTTTCACGTTAACACGTGATCTCTCCCTCCTTTGAGGACTTGCGTTTAAGGTCTATTTGGAAACAAACTCAGGATTTAGAAAATACAACCATTCTTTACCAGAAGTGGGGTTCGAACCCACGCGGATATAAATCCATTGGATCTTAAGTCCAACGCCTTAACCACTCGGCCATTCTGGTAACTGAGGACCCCTTAGTTTGGTTTTTGATTACTTCGGCAATTTTGGGCTTTTTTTTTTTTTTTAAAGTTCTAAAATTAAAAAAATTCTTGGAATTAAAAAATAACCCGGAGTGATGGTGATGGTGATGGTGATGGCGGGGACTCCTCAGTAACTTTTGCTCGTATCTCGCTAACGTCTTCATTTGGTGACCAGGAATTGGAGCCTCGTGACAGTGATTGGAAAAAGTAGCGGGATCATTTCGGGTGGCAGGAACCCCAGCACGCCCAAGCAAGGGTTTTTCCTTTGATTCTTGCTTTTATTTGGTAAGGGGACATATTAAGGGACTGAAATCTCTTGAGTCCTTCCAGTTCGTGACCCCCCCTGGGTGGTTGCAGTTTTGATCCTCGATTTTCGTTCCTACTTGCTGTCCCGTTTATTTAAAAAAAGCGACTCTGGTGGGACTCGAACCCACAACCTTTGAATTCCTCCATTTATCTAGAAGTCCAATGCGCTATCCATTGCGCCACAGAGCCAGATAGCTGATTTTCTTTCGCGCTTTATACATCAGGGCAGGAGCCGCGCGCAGCCGGGAGCCGAGCGCTGCCTTCCCCAGAGTAACCACGCAGCCGTGTGGCCGAGGAAAGCCTTGCCTGGGATCCGCGCCAGAAAATCTGAAAAGCTTTGAAAATTTCTTTCCCAGCACGTTTGCCAAGCGCCCAACCTGATCTCGTTTACAGTTACATTGTCTTTGTGCGCAGTTATGATATCCCGGCCCGCCTGGTACCTACGGGGTTCCATAGTGTAGCGGTTATCACGTCTGCTTTACACGCAGAAGGTCCTGGGTTCGAGCCCCAGTGGAACCACGGAGTTGCTTTTCTTTTTTTCCCGGCCCCCGGCCCCCAGCCCCCCTTCACCTTAACCATTTTTAAACCTTGGATTTTGGTTTTGTTTCCGGAAGCTGCAGTCGCGGTCGTTTCCACGGTGTCCGCAGCGTGCTCAGTCTTAAATCAACAGCCTTTTTCCTTTGAGCGTTGGAACGTTTGTATTTCTTTTGGAGCTTTTTCCTCCATCCGCAGTCCCTGAACATCCAGTTTCGGTTTCTTTGTACCTTATTAAAATTTATTATCTTGAATTAAGTAACCTTGGTGCCTATCCCTTGCACGTGGTTCCATAGTGTAGCGGTTATCACGTCTGCTTTACACGCAGAAGGTCCTGGGTTCGAGCCCCAGTGGAACCAGCTTGTGCTACAAGGCTGCCTTTTTGAGTTCTGTGTTGCCTCTCGAGCCACATTTTGCTTGAGGAAGCTGGAGAGGAGCGGTCTAGCCAGAGTCCCGTTGGCGTTTCCAGCCCTGCAGCCCTGTCCCCGCTTTCCTGAGCATTCAGTCGAATGGGCTGCTGAGGCTGCCCCCATGTGGCATGTCCTGGGAAGTGCAAGTGGCTCTTCACAGCAGCCTGCGCCTGCGCCCTTGGTGGAGCTGCCTGCAGCTCAGGACTCTTGAGCTGACTCCGCGGAGTCCCCAGCGTTGCCCTGCCGCTCAGTACGTGCCATCGTCTAAGCTCCTCCCGCACTACCTTTAAAAGCCGCTACCGCACCACGGGGTTGAGCATTCCGAAGTCCACCTCCTGCCTTGTTGATTAACCTCTGGTCCACAGACTTATATTTTATTTATTGAAATTAAAAATACTTTTTGAAAAATTAATGTGCGCAGGGTAAAGAATTCAAAATCCTTCTCATGTCCCTTCTTTTAAACTCTTTACCTCTTGTCAGGTTTTCTGTTATATCGTTAATGTTTTCTTTCTGGTTCCTAGTTGTTCTTTGTATTTTCTTCAGATTCAGGACATTTAAAATATATATATTTAACGCTGGGGATTGAACAGAGCCCTGCGCATGCGCACCCTTCCTCTGACCTGCAAAGGGCCACCGCCTCCTCGCCACCCCCACCACCGCGTGTGCCCTGCGGGGGACTAATTTTGCAAATGTATTCCCCAGACTTGCCATTTGTCTTTTTATTATGATACTTACTCTATGCTATGCAGAAATTACCTATTTTTTATATGGTCTAATTCATCATCCCCTTATTTGGGGGAGGGAGGAACTCTTACAGTTTCTTGGTTAGAAAGTACTTCCTTATTTTGAGAATGTATCTCAAAAATTATGCTATATTTTCTCTCAATGATTATATAATTAAAAGTTTTGTAATGGGTAAGAGAGGGAAGATGGGCTTTTACAAAGGGATTTTATGAAGACTTTTGGGGACTGAAGGTCACGGGTGTAAACCGGTCTGCTTGGTAAAATTACACTGATTCCAGAAATTAAAATGCTCCTGCCTTTGCATGTTGCTTAACCCCCTTAGAACTTTCCAGAAGCTCTGCTAAAGTAGGTATGGTTTCTTGTACTCCCTGGGCTCATCAAACCCATTCCTTGTGCTTTCCTGTGTGCACCTGTCACAAAGGCCATAGTCCAGAGGTTCAACCTGGAGACTCCAGAACTAAACTGAGGTTCAGTTTCTAGTCATCTCTTCCTGGTTGTGTATCCTGGGCACAGTACGTAACCAGTCTGTGCTGCACGGCCTTGGACTAGCTGCTTAACTGCTGGGTGAACTTCTTTCTTTGTATAATGGGGATAATATCTCACACGATTCTTGAGAGGATATGGTGAAATAGTACATCTGTATATGTCAGATTATCTGCACTTAGTAGACAGGGAGTAAATGTCATTAATTCTGTTTTGACAGGTAGGTGTGGTACAGTTTGAGTAGAACAATATCACTCCCTTAGGGACATTTTTAGGAAATGCTGCAGTTAGAATATGTGATCTTAATTTGCAAGGTCTCTGCTCAGCTTGTCTTCTCTCTCTGTCTCTTTGCACTGTCTTTGGTTTATGTGTATCTCTGTGCCCAAACTCCCCCCTTTTTTCTTCAAGGAAACCAGTTACTTGGATCTGGCCACACCCTAATGACCACATTTTAATTTTCTTACCTTTCTGAAGACCCTATCTGTAAATAAGGTCATAATCTGAGGCACTGGGGGTTGAGGCTTCAAGATATGATTTTTAGGTGGTGTTTTAGTCAGTTTTTTCACTGCTGTGACAAAAGACATGATGAACAATTTTAGAGGAGGAAAAGTTTTTGGGGGGTTCATGGTTTCAGAGGTGTCAGTCCATAGATGGCTGGCTCCATTCCTTGAGGTTCGAGGTGAGGCAGAACATCATGGCGGACAAGTGTGATGGAGGAAAGTGGCTCAGTGCCCTGCACCAGGAAGCAGGGAGAGACTCCCCTTACCGCAGATAAAGTCATGTCCCCAATGACCCACCTCCTCTTGCCACCCCCTTACCTGCCACAGTTACCACCAAATCAATCCCTACCAGGGGATTAACACACTGAGTAGGGTAAGGCTCTCATAACCCCGTCATCTCCCCTCTACACTTCCTTGGCATTGTCTCACAGGTGAGCTTTTGGGAGACACCTAATATTTAAACCCTAACAATTCAACCCAGACCACAAATTATCCGAACAGAACAAGCGGTTTTGCCCCCAAACATACACCCTTCTGAATTTCTCTTCTTGGGGGATTGCATCACCACACCCCACCCCAGTCAGACACCACGCAGGTACTCTGACTGCCCCTCATTCTGCTCTCCTACCATGTAGTCAGTCACCAGGTCCTGCAGATTGTGTCATCTGCACCCCCCTCTCCCCCACTCTGCTGCTCAGTGGGTCTCTGTCATCTCTCCTCCGACCTCCCAACAGCATCCCCATCTTTGCTCTAACACTACTCCAGTCAAAGCTTCACAGAGCAATCAGAATGACTTCTCTAAAGTGTAATTCACGTCTCCTGTTTCCTTTACCCCGGAGCCCTCTGAGCCGTGGTCTTCCTCTCCAGCCTCTTTCTTGCCACATTTCCTTGCTGTGTGGCTGTGTGTTCACTAAGTCCTTGTATGGCACACGTGCTCCCCAGTGCAGCAGTGCTGGGAGGTGAGAGCCAATGGGAGCTGTTTGGCTCACGGGGGATCCCCCCTCGTGACTGTATTGGTGCTGATTATGAAAGGACTGGAAGCTGCAAGTCCAACCTCTTGCTCTGTTTCACTGTGTGATGCCCTTTGGCCTGTTATGACGCGGTAGGAAAGCCTGTACCAGTGGCACCCCTTGTTCTTGGACTTGCCGGCCTCCAGAACCACGAGCCAAATGTGCTGAATATAAGTATAGTATCCAGAATTGTTTCTGTTCACTGTAAATTAGTCTGGAGCATTCTATTACAGCAGCCTAAAATGAACGAGGACACCTGCTGCCTAGTCCTTGAGTCTTCTGCTCCTTCATCATTAAAGACCCACGGCTCCCCATTCATGACAATTCGGATCCAACTTCCTCTTCTTCATTCTTGACTTCAACCCCAGCATCAGAGGAACTGGTTACTCCTTCCTTCTGGCCCTTATTTAATTTTGTGGTATCGAGATCCATGAGCTCAAGACATTTTGCTTTTTATTTTTTATTTTTCTTCCCCGACCCCCAACTATTGTTAAGTTTAAAAAAAAATTCTGACGCTAGATAAAATGGTAAGGAAAACTTCATTCAGGACTGTTGCAATAGGTGTCAAGATTGTTGACTCAACTACAAGTACAGTAAGGCGGGATTTATAACCACAAAGAAGAGTCAGAGGAGGGTGCTGGTGGATAGAAAATTGC
This sequence comes from Marmota marmota marmota, assembly GCF_001458135.2. Taxonomy (NCBI): domain Eukaryota; kingdom Metazoa; phylum Chordata; class Mammalia; order Rodentia; family Sciuridae; genus Marmota; species Marmota marmota. The sequence continues at coordinate 62,147,929 of NW_026000174.1, read as the reverse complement.
TAAGAGGAGACCTCAGGCTGAGGGAATCTTGGAGAGCCGACTTAGCTGGATTCTTGCTGAAGCAGGATGATTAGATATCAAGGGTGTGTGGATTCTTCATAAACTGAGCTTGCATGATTCTTGCTGAAACTGGGCTTTGTGCAGGGCAAGGATGGGGGGTGGCTGGGGTCTGTGCATAGTTGGGAGGGGGTTCAGAGAAGTCTGGTTGAAGTTTGGTCAAGGAGACAGGTTTCCTCAGTACCCTGCTGGGTTCCCCGTCTGCAGTAGGCCGTGACTCATACATGCATGGGGAATTGAAGGTGATTCTGAGAAACAAAACAAAACAAAACAAAACTTTTTTTGACAGAGGTATTTAAAAATTTTGATCTTGTGAAAGTAAATTTAATTCAAGATCTTTTGTAATCAAAATTTTTATCCATCAAAGAAACTTTATTCCCTCTTTTTGGGAGATCGTCTTTGAAGGTTTTCAAACACAGCACACACATTCCAGGGCAAGGTCTCATTGGAAATCACTCCACTGAAAGTTTTGAAAAGGCAGGGCTTATCACGGAGCAAGATGTGAAACCTGAAGCTATCGGGGATTTCTTCTAGAAGAAGAGAGAGGAGGGAAAACTTTGTGATCATTGGTTAGGCAACATTTCTTAAATAAGACACATACAGTATGATCCAGAAACTAAAAAAAATGAATAAATTTAATTTCATCAACATAAAAAAGTTTGTTTCTCTAAACACACTATTTTTAAAAAATATATCAGTTTATTGTAATGGATATTTTAAAGGATACAAACAACCAGCCAGATGAAGAGATACATAAGGCAAGATATGGATTGGTCCTCAGTGCAGGGAAGACATTGTTAAAGGAAAAGAGAAGTCACTAACTGGGAGAAAAAAATATTGTAAAAGGTTTACCTGATAAAATTCTTGTATTCAGAATTTGTTTAAAAATTCTTTTAATTCACTGGGCACAGTGACGCATGCCAGTAATCCCAGCAGCTCAGGAGGCTGAGGCAGGAGGATCTGAAGTTTGAGGCCAGCTTCAGCAATTTAGTGAGACCCTAGGTAACTCAGTGAGACCCTGTCTTGAAATGAAAAATAAAAAGGGCTGGGGATGTGACTCAGTGATAAAGTGCCCTAGATTAAATCCCTGGGTGTGGTAAGGGGAACCTCAAAAAACAAAAACCAAAAATTCTTATAATTCAATAATAAGAAAACAAACAACCCAACTAAACAAATGGGCACAGATCCAAGAACAGATGTTTCACCAAAGAGAATACATAGAGGTGGTAAATGAAAACATAAAAAGATTCTCAGTATTATTAGCTATTAGGAAAATGCACACTAAATCTCAATAAAATATCACTACATACCTCGTAGAAAAACTAAAACACAAAATAAAATCATACAACTGACAATACCCCGTACTGGTAAGGGTGAGGAGCAGCTGAGAGTGTCCTATGTTGTTCATTGGAATGCGGAATCATCCAGCCACTTAGGAAGAATTTTGAAATTTCATTCATTCATTTTTTTTGATACTGGGGATTGAGCCCAGGGGTGCTTTTACACTGAGCAACACCCCAAGTCCTTTTTAAATTTTTCTTTGAGGTAGGGTTTAAGTTTCCCAGGCTGGCCTCCAACTTGTAATCCTCCTGCCTCAGCCTCTGGAAGAGACAAAATTACAGGTATGCACTACCACTCTGGGCTAGAAGTTTCTTTCGAAGGTAAAAGCACTCACTAGATGACTAGGCAGTTCCACTTCTAGGCATTTACTGGAGAGAAATGAAAGCACATGTTTACACAGAGACCTATATGTGAATGTTTATAGTGATTCTATTAATCTCAAAAACTGGAAACAAACTGTACGTTTTTAACTGAATAGATAAGCCAATGGTGGTACTAGCCATACCACAGTGAGAAAACAAAAAACAAAAAAACACGAATTTCTGACATATGCAACGATGTGAATTAATTTCAGCAGCATTATGCTAAGGGAAATAAATCATCCAAAAGTGTTATGTGCTCTATGGTGGTATTCATGTGACTTTCTGGAAAGGGGGAAACTACAGGGACAGAAGATACATCAAGGGTTCCCTCCGGAAAGTCCAAATAGGATTCGACATGATGTGTGCTTGGACCTGGGTTCTCCGGAGAAACAGAACCAATAGATCACAGATGGATACAGAACGAGGTTTATGGTGAGAGATCGGCCTGTGGGGGTATCTTAGTCCATTTGGGCAGCTACACAAACACACAAACAACAACCACCACAAAAACCACCCCGGGCTTTATAAGATACACAACAGGAATTCGTGTTTCACAGTTCTGGTGGCTGGGAGATCCAGACGTGAGGCCCTGGCAGTTTCAGTGTCTGGCAAAGGCTTGCATCCTGTCAGAGATAGTGGAAGGGCAGAGGAGCTCTCTGGGGCCTCTTTTAGGAGGGCACTAATGCAGTCTATGAGGACTGTGCCCTTGAGACTTAGTCACTTCCCAAAGGCTCTACTTCCAAACACCATCACCCTGGGGAGTATGTTTCAACAGAGGGAATTTGGGGTGGTGGGGACAAAGATACTCAATCTATTGCAATAGTGGTATGATTGCAGTCCAAATCCCCAAGCCTGGGACCCAGACAGCCAATGGTTATTAGTCCTGCTCTGAGTCTCAAGGCCCCAAACCCAGTGGCATTGATGTCTGGGTGCAGGAGCTGACGGGAGGCCCAGCTCAGGCAGAGAGCAAGTTCACCCTTCTTCTACTTTTTTTTTTTTTTCTATTTGGGCCCTTGATGGACTGGATGATGCCCACCCTCATTATAAAGACGATCTGTTTTACTAGGTCCACAGATTCAAATACTAAGCTCTCCAGACAGAACCACCCAGAAATAATGTTTTACCAGCAATCCAGGTATCTCTTAACCAGTCAAGTGACATGGGAAATGAACCATCACAAAGAGCCAATTTCCCACATAATGCATCTTGTCTGCAGGTGAAGAGGGTGGTGTGGGGGAAAAGTATTCACTCCACAGTGGCATGGGGGAAATCTGGGGGTGGTGGAAGCATTCTGTATTTTGATTACAGTCATGGCTACTTAATTTATATATTTGTCAAATTTCATGGAACTCTACACATTAAAAGGGTAGACTGTCCTGTAAATAACTTGCAACAAACCGATTTTATAGCACATTATAGGCTTTCAATTATAAAAACATAATAAGTAAGTGTGTAAGAAAATAAGGACTTACTGAATGATGAAATGAAATGGGAAATGGGGCTGGGGTTGTAGATCAGTGGTAAAGCACTTGCCTAGCATACATGTGAGGCACTGGGTTTGATTCTCAGAGCCACAATAAATAAATAAAAAAAAGGTCCATTGACAAAAAAAAAAAAAAAAAAAAAAAAAAAAAAAAAA
>NW_026000174.1:62093654-62144512 GCF_001458135.2 Marmota marmota marmota | reverse complement strand
AAAAAAAAAAAAAAAAAAAAAAAAAAAAAAAAAGAAATGGATTCCAGACTGAGATTAATATCAGTTTCATATGAACAAAATTTTGTGTTCATATAATTTTTTTGTAGGCTTTTGCATTTCTTGGGGGATTACAGAACTTAATCTGGGCAATATATCATGCTAGGTCACAGAACTATTGGACCTTGAGATGCCCTCCTCATAGACAAGAGGTCTCTTTTTCATTATTCTTAAAGGTGAAGAAAAAACTCTTTAACCAGGTTCAGTGGTGTGTCCCTGTAATCCCAGAGACTCAGGAGGTTAAGGAAAGAAGATTGCAAATTTGAGGCCAGCCTCAGCAATTCAGCAAGGTCCTAAGTAATTTAGTGAGATCCTGAATTAAAAAAAAAAAAAAAAAAGACTGGGAATGTAGCTCAGCAGTTAAGCACCCCTGGCTCAAATTCCCAGCACACACAAAAAATTATTTTATAATTTTTAGGAATTAAAAACAATGACTTTGAGGGGCAAGGAGAGAAGAAATGCATTCAAACCATCAGAAACCTTGCATCATTCTCCAAAATATCTATACTAAATAGATCTAAAGCAGACTAACCACTCAGAGTTATAAGGCGGCTTAGCAGGTGCCCAGTTTCAACTTCAATTGGTGTGCAGTTTGGAAATGGCTCCTATCTCCTTTTTTCTTTTATAGTTTTAGTTGAAAATGGACACAATACTTTTATCTTTTTATTTTTGTATGGTGCTGAGGATTGAACTTGCACGCTAGGCAAGCACTCTACCACTGAGACCTCTGAGCTACAACCCAGCCCAGCTCTTAATTTCTTATTCATGTTGAGGGTTGATGGTGAGTCAGGGTGACAACAGGTAGGACAGACAGTATAATAAACATCAGAGACACAAAAAAGAGGGGGAATAAGGGAAGAGAGAGAAAGAGTAAGAAGTATAGAGAGGAGAGGAGGAGGAGAGGAGACAAGAGAAGCCAAGGAGTCACCTGCAGTTGCTGCAGGGGTCAATCACAGGTGCTGTCATTAATAAAACTCATGGCTTTATTAACCTGTGTCTGAGCCTCTGATCTTCAGGTGTGACTTCCTTTTTGACAAGTTGCATATTGAAAAGTACATGAAAAATTTAATTAAATTTTAATAAATAAACATTATATATGTTTGTAGCATATGACATGAAGTTTATATTGTGGAATGGCCAGATACCTATTTGCATTAACTCACCTAGAATTTTTTTGTGGTGAGAATACTTCAAATCTGCATTGTTAGAAATTTTCAAGCATATGACATATAGTTGACTATGGTTATCATATGCACAGTAGATCTTTTGAATTTATTTCCGGTCAAGCTGAAACTGTGCATCCTTAGACATCTCTACTCTTCAGCTTTTGGCAACCACCATTCTCTGCTTCTATGGGTTTGATTTGTTTTTAGATTTCACAATAAGTGAGATCACACATATGTGTCTTCCTGTGCCTGCATTATTTCACGTAACATGATGCTTCTGTGTTCACCGATGGTTGATGTAAATGACAGTATCTCCTCCGTTTTGATGGCCAAATAGTATTCCATTGTATTTATATACCACATTTTCTTAATCTAGTCATCTGCTGATGGACATTTATGTTGATTCCTTATCTTGGCTATTATGAGTAATGCTGTAATAAGCATGGGCCCACAGATAACTCTGTGATATACTGATTTCGTTTCTTTTGGATATAAACCCAGTAGTGGGATTGCTGGACCACTTGGTATTCTGTATCTAAGTTTTTGAGGAATCTCCATACTACTTTTCCACAATGCCTGTCCTAGTCTGCATTCCTACCAAGAAGACACAGGGTTCCTTTTTCTCCTCATCCTGGACAACACTTGTCATCTTTTGTCCTGTTATAATAGCTCTTGTAGCAAGTATGAGGTGATATCACATGGTGGTTTTAATTTGTATTTCTCTGAAAATGAGCAATGTTGAACATTGTTCATTTGAATGTCTTCTTTTGAGAAATGACTATTCAGATCCTTTGCCCATTTTAAAATCTGGTTATTTTTTTTTTCTGTTTTGTTTTCTGCTATTGAATGGTCAGAGTTCCTCTTATATTTTGGATATTAACCCTGAGTCAGATACACAGTTTTGAAATATTCATTCAGTGACTTTTCTATTCTACCCTAGACTGTTCTTTCCTTTTAAAAATGCATTTTCAGACCTACTAAAATGACATAACGCTTTTTTAGAGTCTCAGGATCTTTGATCTGAAAAACACGTACCCAGAGCCGTGTCTTTCAACGTGTGATTCACAGACCATATGCATCATAGTCACAGGGCATGCCCCAAGGAGGGGTGTGTTGGATTAAATGTAGATTCCCGTTTCCACAAGAGAACTATTGAAGCCCTTGATACAGTGGCTTGAATTTTACGTTTTTATGAAATTACTAGCTGATTCTTATGCCCACTGAAGAATGGGAACCCCTGGCCCAGAGAGTACAGGATGCCCTACAAATAATTCCCTACCGTGATCTCCGAGGCCCAGGAGGACTGCAGCAGAAGCACCTCAGGGAAATATCCACAGAGCTGCTCCTCTCTATCTGGAGTGTTAAGTAGTTTCCACTCCTAAGAAGCAGCTTTGAAATTTTAGGGCGAGAAAATGGAGGTGACAGTCGTTTTGAAGCTTTAGCTCCAAAAATAAAAATGTGTTAAGGTTCTTAAATGTCTGGCCAAGGGAGAAACATTGGAAAAGGAACGGCTCCTCCTAGCGGTAAGAGAAAGTATTACAAAGCACGCTTTCCCATTCAAGAGGAAGAGATTCTTCAGAATTTCAGCTTCTCAGTGTGGGAGATGTGAAACAACTTAGCAGAACTTTACATGGTCCCGTGTTAGAGTATGTAAGTTAAAATCTGTTCTCAAGGAACATGTTCTTGTGACCTTGAAGGAGAAAGAGCACATTTTTATGGGGAATGGATTTTTGGTAGTCTTAGGAAACTGTGGGTATCCTGAGATAGTCTCAATATAGAGAGTGTGTGTATGTATGCATTTTAAAATTAAGTATATGCCATAGAGAAAAAGGAACTTACGGCATTTGCGGGAAAATGGGTGAAACTTGGGACCACTATGTTAAGCCAAACAAGCCAAACTCAGTAGGTCAAGGGCCCTATGTTTTCTCTCTTATGTGGAAGCCAAAGAGGAAAAGGAAAAGAAAGTGTGTGTGTGTGTGTGTATGTGTGTGTGTGTGTGTGTGATAGCTCATGAAAATCAAAGGGAGATCATAGAGGAAAGGGACCAGGAAGGGAGGAGACAAGGAAGGGGGCAAGTGCTGGGGAGGGATATTGGCCAAATTATATTGTTACACTGTGTGCATGTGTGAATATGTAACCACAAATCCCATCATTAACGTAAAACTATAATGCACCAATAAAATATGTGGAGAAAAATTAAATATATGCTGAAAGTAAACACATGTATATAGACAGAAAACACACACACACCATATATATATATATATATATATATATATATATATATATATATATATATTTNTTGCCTAGGCCACCATGCTGAAGTGATCTGTTTTTCTGTGCTTGGGTCCCTCAGGCTACCTTTGACGTCCTGGGCTTGGATTGATCCCCTTTGGGTCCCTCCACTGAAGCATTCCTGTGCTACTTCTCCTCCACTCTGGAAGGATACCTGGGCCTTCCATAAGTTCACCTAAAATGAATCGTCCCATAAGATAACCAAAACCAATCCCCCGAGAGGTCCTGCTGAGAGTGGATTTAGAAATATATCCCCTCCCATGCCCTGCTGTGACCATCAACACTATAATTGGAAGCTGAGGTTGCTGTGCCCTGGAGCTGTATATAATTTTTAAAGTTGTGGCACGTTCTCTGTGAACCGTGTTTAATATTTGAAATATCTCAAGAGCAGAAATTTGAGGTCAGAACAAGGGAGAGACAGTATATATATATATATATATATTTGTACTTATATGAAATAAATATCTTTTGTTACTTCTCAATTTGTTTTTTTTCCTCTGGAAAGTGAAGACTGAATGTAGAATAAGCTTAGCAAAAAGTATAAAGAAGGAAGCTTAATTTTTATGAAAAGTATGCTTTTAAAAAATAAAATGATTTATAAGAAAGAAAATATCTACTATTGTGATAGACAAAGGCACATCCTGGGCATGGCAGATGTGATTCTGTACTCTAGTTCAAAGAGAAGTTGGATTTGTTCTTGGAGTTTTTGTTCATGGGCAAGTGGATACAAAATTCAAGGACAGAGTCAGAAATAGGGTGAACAATTTTAGCTCTAGACAGGAATTGGCAGCTGCTGGAAAGCAGCAAACACAGATTAAAAAAATAAATCCTTTGGGCTGAAGTTGTGGCTCATTGTTAGAATGCTTGCCTAGCATGTTCAAGGCCCTGGGTTCAATTCTCAGCACCACATAAAAATAAATAAGTAAAATAAAGGTATTGTGTCCAACTACAACTAAAAAATAAAAAAAAAATATTAAAAAAGTCTTTCAACTTTAGTAAATCATCCACATGTCCAGGATCAAATATAAGAAAATGTGGATTTTGTTGATCGTGCCTGCCTGGCTTTGCCTAGGCCACCATGCTGAAGTGATCTGTTTTTCTGTGCTTGGGTCCCTCAGGCTACCTTTGACGTCCTGGGCTTGGATTGATCCCCTTTGGGTCCCTCCACTGAAGCATTCCTGTGCTACTTCTCCTCCACTCTGGAAGGATACCTGGGCCTTCCATAAGTTCACCTAAAATGAATCGTCCCATAAGATAACCAAAACCAATCCCCCGAGAGGTCCTGCTGAGAGTGGATTTAGAAATATATCCCCTCCCATGCCCTGCTGTGACCATCAACACTATAATTGGAAGCTGAGGTTGCTGTGCCCTGGAGCTGTATATAATTTTTAAAGTTGTGGCACGTTCTCTGTGAACCGTGTTTAATATTTGAAATATCTCAAGAGCAGAAATTTGAGGTCAGAACAAGGGAGAGACAGTAGGCAGTGACACAGATGGTTGGGAAGGGCTTTGTTTAGAGCAGATTCCCTTTGCCTGTGTTTCCTCCTAGATCACACCATACAAATGTTTCTTTACTTCCCTTCCATTATACTAGACACCTGGCAGATTAAACTGAGTTGTTGCAGGCCAATCAACATATCCAGTCCAAATTTTAATTCATTTCCAATTTCAGCCTAACAAATAGGTTTCTCGGACACTGACTAGAACCAAATGAGATTTCTTCCTTCTATTAAAGAGGTGCTAAAGAGAATCCTATAAAGAATGAAGAGAATGGGCAGATTTGTAATCTTTAGCTGATCAGTCCCTGAATGATGGAAAGTAGGTTTTCTTCTTAAGGTTTTATTTCTTGGGCATGTGGAGCCAGGCATGTTCTAGAGATGCGGGTGGGATAGGATTCCTTTCTTCCTGGAGGTCTGCTCAGGAATGAATGACTGTAAAATGACATTGAAATTCTTACAGGAGTCTGAAGTCTTGCAATATGTCCTCTTTTGTGAAGTAAGGACCAACAAGTGCCTCTCACGATACAACAACAGAGGAGACATTAATATGGGTGAGGTAGTTTCAGATTCTGACAAATCCTGTCAGAGGCAGCAGGGACAGTAGAGTGTGCACTCAGCTGAGGGTTTGAGAGTCTTGCCTCTGCCATTCATTAACTAGGAAATCTTTGTTAGAACATGAAACTTCCCTCATCTTATGCAAAGGAAAAACTGAAACCAAATTCTCCAAGGTTAGTGATGGAAAACCAACTTCTACATAAGGAGAAGTAGTTGGGTTTTATAGACTTTGCTTCTGTCCCTGGAAGTCATTTTACTAATTATCTCCTAGGCAACACATGATGCTACCACAACTCCAAAGTCAAGAGATAATTTCTGTTTAGACTCTATTCCCTCACCTGTAAGATGAGGTATTTGGATATAAGCATTTGAGTTCCTTTTAGAGCTGACAGTTTATAGATGTGAAGCTCTAATTTGCCATCAGTCTCACCCAGAGAAAAACTTACAGAGGTGATTGTCTCAGGGAAGACTTAGTAGAGGACTCCGCTGTGGAGCAAGGATAAAATTTGGTCTCAAGATGGTATATTGAAGGGAACTTTCTATTGTGTCATAAGGAAATATTTTTTTCAGTTCTTATTTTCCAATCTGGAATTCATAGCATCTATTGCTTTTCAGAAGGTCCAAGTCTTTTCTTCAGTCTCCTCATGGCTGACTTCATCTCATGGTTCCTCAGGGTGTAGATCATGGGGTTCAGAACAGGGATGATGACAGTGAAGGTGATGGAGACAGCTCTGTCCATGGGGAGGGCAGTGAAGGGTCGGGCGTAGACATAGATGCAGGGCACAAAATGCAGGGTCACCACAGTGATGTGGGAGGTGCAGGTGGAGATGGCTTTCCTCTTGCCCTCTCCGGTGTGTGACCTCAGCATGGTCAGGATGACTGTGTAGGACACAAGGAGGAAGACAAACCACAGGGTGGAGATCAAGCCATTGTTGGAAATCATTAAGACCTCAAGAGCGAACGTGTCAGTGCAGGTGAGTTTGAGGACCTGGGGGACGTCACAGTAGAAGCCATCAACAACATTGGGTCCACAGAAGGGCAGCGGGAGCAAGAGGGAGATCTGCACGATGGAGTGGACGAAGCCCCCCACCCAGGAGGCCACGATGAGGGCAGTGCATCTCCCCCGACTCATGATGGTCACGTAGTGCAGGGGCTTGGAGATGGCCATGTAGCGGTCAAACGCCATGACAGAGAGGGAGAAAATGTCTGCCCCACCAAGGAGGTGGAAGAAGAACATCTGGGTGATGCACCCATTGAAGGAGATGGCCTTTTTCCTTGACAGAAGGTCCACCAAGACCTTAGGAGCCGTGATGGAGGAGAAGCAGATGTCCAAGACAGAGAGGTTGCGGAGCAGGAAGTACATGGGGGTATGAAGGCGGGACTCCCAGGTCACAGCGACCATGATGAGGAGGTTCCCCATCACAGTTGCTGTGTACACACAAAATAAGAAAATAAATAAGAGCAAGCTCAGCTCTCGGGATTGGGTCAATCCTTGAAGAATAAATTCTTTCACCCTGGTGTAATTTCCCTGCTCCATTGGATCATGTTTCTTCTACTTCTTCAACCACCTGGGGAGAAAATACTCTTGTTATAGAAGGTACATCACTGAAAACAAAAAGAAGTCAAGTTTGTGTACTTGGGATGTTAGTTTTTTAGGGCCATTTTCTGTTTGGGCAAGGATGTCTAAGGTAAGCTGTCCTTGGTAGATAATTGGTGTTTTAGTCAGCTTTTTTGCTGCTGTGACTAAAGGACTGGACCAGAAAAACTGTAGAGGAGGAAAAATATGTAGGGACTCACAATTTCAGAGCTATCCATCCATAGATAGCAAGCTCCATCCCTCAGGGCTCAAGGTGAGGCATCATGGCGGAAGAGTGTGGCAGAGGGAAGTAGCTCACATGGTGATTAGGAAGGAGAGGGAGAGAGAGAGAGAGAGAGAGAGAGAGAGAGAGAGAGAGAGAGAGAGACTCCCCTGGCCAGATACAAAGTATATACCCCATAGGCATGCCCCCAATGAACCACTTTCCCCAGCCACACCCACCTGTCTTCAGGTACTACTAAGTTTATCCCATCAGGGATTAATTTACTGATTAGGTCAAGGCTATAACCATTTCTCTTTCAAACTTTCTTACATTGTCTCACATGTGAGCTTTTGGGGGACATCACATCCAAATCATAACAATTGGTGTTTCTTCAGTTCTCTCAGAGTGGAATAAAGAGTGGATTTCTAATGATGTCGTTGATTGAAAGTCATCTATTGGTATGTTCATAAAATTCTACTTAACAAATTTCGTGGTTGGAAAATTTTATATAGTCTATATTCCTCTTGAAAATTTAGTAAATTCTCTGAGAAGTAAAGATGCTAGTTTAAATTTATTCAACCCAAGTTTACCTCAGACCACTCTCTCCCTCTTATTTACATTGATCAAATCTAGTCTTCCAAATGACATTATTTGAGTCATACTGACTAAAATGCACTATTGTAGATTTCCTGCAAAATATAATTCTTTGCAATAATTGCAGGTATGTTCAAATCTGGCATTTAAAAGATATGTGGTTCTAGGGCTGGGGATGTGGCTGAAGCGGTAGCGTGCTTGCCTGGCATGTATGCGGCCTGGGTTGGATCCTCAGCACTACATACAAACCAAGATGTTGTGTCGGCCAAAAACTAAAAGAAAAAATAAATATTAAAATTCTCTCTCTCTCAAAAAAAAGATATGTGGTTCTAAACCATGGAATATCATTCACTGATAAAAAGAAAAAAGCTCTCAAGGCCTGGGTGGGCCTGGAGGAAACTTAAATGTTATTGCTTAGTGAAAGGAGCCAATCTGAAAAGGTACAAGCTGTATGATTCCAAGTATGTGACATGCTTGGAAAGACACAAAACTGTAGGGACAATAAAGTGGTAAGTGCTCACCAGGGGCTGGGATAGGAAGGGTGAATAGGTGGAGCACAGGAGGTTTTTAGGGTAGAGAAACTGTCTTGTATGATGCTCTAATAAGCTGCCTATGATACTGTAATCGATGCTACAACTATCCTGGATGATACTATAATCACGGATATATGACATCACACATTTGTCAAAACCTGTTGAAGTGTACAACAGAGTGATCCCTAATGTAAGTTATGGACTTTAGTTAATAATAACACTCCAATATTGGTTCATCAATTGTTAACTAATGTACTACACTAATGAAAGATTTTATTAATGATAAGGGAAACTGGTGGTGGTGAAGAGAGCGGGTATATGGGAACTCTCTGCACTTACTGTTCAGTTTTTCTGTGAACCTAAAACTGCTCTAAGAAGTAAAATCTATTATTTTTATATTTTTTTAAAGAACAGATGTGCCAAAGGATAAAAAGGTCTAAAACATAATGCAAAGGTACACACTTTTTAAACTTTTATTACCAAACTTTACTTCCTCCAAATCCCAATTCAACTCTTCCCCTTGCTTCGAACCCTGTTTCAAAGAGTGTGAAATAAGTTTAAAATAAGTACAATGCTTTGGGCATTGATACACATCTGGATATAGTGGTTTTGTTAATTGCTCAAAGTGAAATTGCCTGTTGTGGCTTTCTTTTTGCTTTTTAAAATCGGCTTTACTGAGGTGTAATTTACCTACAATGAACTTTGCACATTTAAAGGATAGAATTTGATGGGTTTTAACATCAAGATACATAATATTTGTGTGTGTGTATTTATATATATGTGCATACATTATCTATCTGTCTGTCTGTCTGTCTATCTATCTATCTATCTAATCTCGGAGAAACCACCATAATTAGGATAATGAATACTTTCATCACCCCACAACATTTCCTCATGCTTCTGAGAACTGCAGAATTGTCAGACCAAAGCAATTGTACTAGACCAAAATCTAGCATGGTATGTTAGTCAGTTTTCGTTGCTGTGACAAAATACTGGGTATACACAACTCAAAAAGAGGAAATGCTCATTCTGGCTGGTTTCAGAGGTTTTAGTCTGTGGTGGTTGGGCCTGTGGCTTTGTGCCTGTGGCAGCACGGGACATTACCTCAAGGTGGTAGCATGGGGCAGAGGCCGCTGCTCACCTCATGGCAGCCAGGGGGCAAAAAGAGAGAGGAAAGGGCTGGGGTCCCCACATCCCCCTCCAGGACATGCCCCCAGGACCTGCCTCCTTCTGCTCTGCTCCTCCTCCTAAGTGTTCCACCACCTCCCTACTGTGCCACAGGCTGGTGACCAAGCCTGCAGTCCTTGGGCCTCTGGGGCACATTTAAGACCCCATCATGACACATGGCTTCCAGCTGCGTAAGGTCATAAGGCCGTGTCCCTCGGATGGCCCCAGATCCTCATTAAAATGCCTGCCCAAGAAAGCCAAGGCATCCAGGAGAATTTACTGTGTGTTCTATTGAAAAGCCTGACCGTGGGCCCTGACCTCCCTTTCTTAAAGCATTTACTAAAAAGAGCTCGCAATTGTGCATAAGTGTCTCTTAAAGCCTCAGAAATTTCTTTCTCCTGGACCTTCGAGCCATTTCTTTGTCTTTTTTTCAGGAAGGCCGGATCCTCTGCCTCTGTCTCTGCAGGGGCTCTGCAGGAGGGCCTAATCCTGGCTTTGAGAACCGTTGCCCCAGACCTGCCTGCCTAATCGCATTTTGCGCTCACCAGGCCTCAGCAATTTTTTTACCTCCTGACTCTGACCCGCTATTCTCCCTGGCCTTCTTTTGTCCCTTCGAATGCCCACATCGCTGCTTCACAACGACAACAGGGCTCGGCTGCATCCCCTTCCGTTGGTAGACACTGAGTCAAGTCTGTTTCACGGTTCTAAGGACCGTCTGGCTGTGTTCGTCTTTGACATGCCTTTGTACCCTCCCCTGGGCATTCTGCCCACACTGAGGTCAACCCTGGTCCTGCTCTTAACCACGGAGCTCTCTGGGTCCCCCAGGACTTTTCCTCCGATTTTATTACCAGAATAGAACTTGGGGTGAGCTCACTTTCTTCCTAGGTTCTTGTTCTTTCCTTTGACGTTTAAGCCACACAAAGCTAATTCTGCAGTCTTACTTCCATCTGTTAATTAATCCAACAATAACTCAGAGGATTTAATTGCTTTCAAATGTTTAAAAAAAGTGGCCAGGTAGTTTCTTCGGAGTAAATATTTTGAAAAATAATAATAATAATAAAAAAGAAAATCAGAACCCATGCAGTTTTTCAGATAATGCATAAAGGGCTCTTTTATTGTTTGTATTTGAACTATGAAAGGAGGTAACATGGTAGATTTACCCTAATTTGGGAGACTTGAGCTTTGATGCCAACCTCAGACATTGATGGAGAAATAGTACACTTTTATTTATTTATTACAGGGGATTGAACTAACTAGGGACACTTAACCTCTGAGACACATCCCCACCACCCCCTCATTTATTTATTTATTTATTTAATTTAGAGACAGGATTCACTATGTGGCTTAGGGCCTCACTGAATTGCTGACTATGGCTTTGAACTCATGATCCTCCTGTCTCAGCCTCCCAAGCCACTGTGCCTAGTTCTTTTATTTATTTATTTTTTAAACTGAGGGCCTTGTTCATGCTAGGCAAAAGTTCTACCCTTGAGTTACATCCCCAGCCATTTTTATTTTTTATTTTGAGATAGGGTCTGACTCAGTTGCCCAGGCTGGCCTAGAACTTGTGATCCTCCCCTCTCAGCCTCTCTAATAGCTGGGACTACATGTGTGTGACAGTGTACCTAGCAATAGCGGAGTCTTTAAAGGCACCTAGATGCTGTCTTTCATCAGTGAAATGGGAGCATTGGTGACCTCAAGCCCTTTTGAAGATGTGGGGGCGAGGGGGGTGGTGGTGTCTGCACAGCATGTAACCCTAATATGGCCTAAGGAACCTGCACATTCCAGTTCTTGGAGCCTTAACATTCAATTCTTCTCCCTAATGTTGTCCTCAGTTATCTGGTGACAAGGCACAGTTTTATTCTGTCCATTGCTTCGTCATAGTTAAACCTCAAGTAACTACAAACCCCAGCTAGCCAGGTTTGTTTCTTGACATTTAACTTTAAGCTGATTGGCACTGGCAAGAAAAATTTCAGAGATCAAGAATTTCTAAGATCAGTTTAGGGTAGTGGGAAAGAGACTGGGTTTTGCAACCCAGAATGGCCACTTTTAGATATTGGGCCTGTTGCTGTCTAGATGTTTAAGCTTTGGATAGTTATTCAATGTTTCTATGTTTCCTCATCTCAACGATTGAGCTAATAAAGAGACTATTAAAGGAGATGACTCATGCAGGAAGTCTAGAAGCATATCTGATGTTCTTCCATACATTTTAGCTATGTTTATTGTAGGCTGAATTCAGGCATAAATACCTTCAGTATTATATAGTCTGTATTGATACTTAGAACAATTGTCCTGAGACAATGTAGGAATCTTGTATAAATTATCTATGGCTGCTTTTCAACAAATGACTTCAAACTTAGTGGTTTAAAACAACAAAAATTTTTTTTTTCTCTCACAGTTTCTGAAGATTAGGAAAGTGGAACAGCTCCGTTGGTTCAGGATCTCTCAGGAGATTGCAGTCAGAATGTCTGCCAGGTCTACAGTCATCTTGAAGCATGACTCATTGAAAGATCCACTTCTGTGCTCATCGGTGTGAATCTTGGTAACAGGTCTCTGTTCTTCCCTGTGTAGGTCTCTCCATCAGTCTCTTAATAACTGACTTCCCCCAGGACAAATGATCTGAAATAGTGAGAAATTAGCGAAGGCCAGCAGCCTGAGTATCCTTTATAACTTCATCTTCTAAATGATGCATCTGATTTACTACATAATGGTGTGACTGAGAAAATGGGAAGTCATTGGGGACCTGCTGCTAAAAACACCCAAGTACTTAATATGCAAAAGCTTATGTTTACTGAAGCAGAAAAGTAAAATAATATATGACTCAGATCTCGAATCTCAATCCCAGTCACTACTTATTGTCTGTGTAACTTTGGGCAAATTATTTAGTCATGTCTTAGTTTTATTCTTTTGTGGATATCATCATAATTACACTTTTCCTCCAGAGAGGTTGGGGGATAAAATAAGAGAATGTATGCAAAACACATATGCTGTTTGTCTGATGAGCAGAAAGTTCTCAATAAATACTATTATTATTGTTACTTATTATGTTTACTGAAACAGAAAAATTAAAATAATACATGTAAGGAAGATTCTTAACAGAGTGTAGAAAGAAGAAGGTCTCTGGTCGGTTGTGGGTAGCGATAACATCTAAAGAATTAGAAATTTCCACGTGTAAAGAAAGAGCCAGCAGGTTGAAACACTCTCGGCTTTTGGCACCTTAGATGACAGCCCAGGGCTCTTACCTCCAGTGGCTTCTATGAGTAGGACGCAGCCTGTTTAGTTTCCCTGAAGCTCAAGGTCCTCTTCTTGACATTCTAGATTCAAGTGGAAAATTCCATCTCACTTCTACAGGTAACATTTTGAATGGAAATGTGGTTCATTTGTTACAGAGATTACCTGGCATTACTATAGTTACAGGTCACGATGGTCTAGAAATTAAACACTTCTGTTTTGAGTGTGGTTTATGTAATGATTCTTTGGTATCTATATTATGAAACTCTAAAAAGTTGAAAAATTTGACTCAGGCCTCAGGGTGCCAGTGGAGTAGCTCTGGTTATGCTGGAGGATTAATGTGGATTTCTCTTGAGACGAACGGGGCTTGAGTTGTAGGGCCCCTCACCTGCCTGAGCCTCTGCCAAGGTTCTGGGACGAGCCCTGGCAACATGCTCAGATGGCCACATGTTTTTATAGTTTTCAAAAGTAAAATATTATAGCCACAAATCAGTTAAGACTCGTGTCTACTCCAGCTTCCTTTCCATCATATTTCTTATTCTGGGTGTCTTTGTAGAGGTCACAGGCATTTTGGAAATCCTGCTTTGGTGAGGTTGAATTAGGACATATACTTTTTGGGTCTACTGTAGGTATTTAAACGAGTTGCAGTCACTCTGTGTTTTAATAGCAAATGTTTCGTAGATTAGTAAATATTCATATGCTTCATAATTCATCAAGAGGCCTTGAACGACTTTGCTTAAAAGTCTGCAAATGTCTTTCCAGACAACTTCTGGCATTTGACCCCAGTGCCCCTTTTCTACCTGGCTCCAAAGTACTTTTTCCCCTTCTTGCTGCTCCCTTGGACAGTGTGTTCTTTCCAAACTGGACTTTGCTGACCATTGGACCATGCCTATGCTCATGGTCTTCCCTGGCCCCCAAATGGCCTTGTCCAATCATCTATAATGGTCCTTATTTCTTTTTGACTGAGTTGAATTGAAATACTTCATTCATCGATGAAGGTGAAATGAAACTCACAATAGGGAAGAATTGATACCTAGTAGTTGATAATATTATCAGTTTATGGAGTATTTAAGACTCCTTATCACTTCTTACCAAGAAAATATGAAATGCCATAACTTCTTAGAGCTCATACACAAGGCAAAATGGATAGTGATTTTTTTCCCCCAATTTAACAATATTCCAACAATATAAATGATATAATAACCAACAACTTGTGAAGCCAAAGGGACCTTTTTTATACAACAGCAATAATAATAATAATAATAATAATAATAATAATAATAATAATTTTAGCCTTATTTGTTTAGTACTGAGCATTGAACCCTGGGTCCTCATATATGCTAGGGAAGTGTTCTACCACTGAATTAAATCCCCAGTCCCTAAAAAACCCATTTTGATTAATCAGAGGAAAAATTGTTTCATCTCTCTGTTCTGTGTAGAAATAGCTTAAATGTTGGTATCAGAAGAGGTAATAAACAGCAAAATAAATGAAAGAATCAATTTTATAGAGGTGAGCCAGGGACTCACCTCCAGGAAATACCGTGTCTTACGTCAGGCAGGTTTGTACAGGGACCACTGTTTAACTTCAGGTCTTTGTAAAGACTGCGGCTCTAGCCTTGAAGCCAAAGATCTGATCTCTCCCTAGCCTTTTCCTGGACTTCAGGTGCAGAGTGTTCCCTGAACAGAATTGGTGAGGCTGAAATCCTTCTTGGGAACACATCCCAAGAGGTTTGGGGTTCACTGCTCTCCTGCCCTAAGAACTGATTTTACTGCCAGGTACCATGCTTCTGACCTTCTGATGTCCATGGTCAGACAAGGAGAACAGAATGAAGCCTGCAAACATGTTTACAGGTTTTTCTTCTTAAATTTTAATTTTTGTATTTGTTCTTTTTAGATACACATGACAGTAGAGTGTATTTTGACATCTTACACGTACGTGGAGTATGACTTATTCTAATTATGTTTATAGTTGTTTGTTTCACTGTCGTGTATAATCATCACAGTTGGAGATGCCCAATCATAAAGTATTAGTTAAATGCATTTTTGTTAAGTCTCTTCAACTAGATTTCATGAAGCTTTTAAAAGGTTTCAGTAATTTTATATATGGTGGTAGAAAAGTTGTTCATGATGTATTATGCAAAAGAGGCAGGTTGCAGAGAAGTATCTATAGTAGGATTTATTTATAGGAAAAAGTTAATTGTTTATAAAAAGTCTCAAAGCTGGTAATCGATGGTGATCTTTAAGAAATAAATTAATATGGAAGGATACTGCCTTATTATAAATATGTGTGTGTATGTACATATATCCTGTTGTTGAATACATAACAGTTATTTATTTTAACAATCCCGTGGAGTATCCAAACCACCACGGACTTATAAAAAATAATCTAGGTTATATTTAGATCTCCTTTTATGTCTGTTATACTTCACATGGTTAGGTTTATAAGTTATTATAAGAAGGACCAACATAGATAATAGAAAAAAAGCAATTCTAGGGCCACTGTTAAACTCAAAGCCAGAGCATATTCAAGAACCAAATGGTGTATAAATTATCATATTTAGGGCCACCCAAGTGCAGTTGGAGAAGGGGGACAGCAAACATGAATTGAAGTGCTCTGCTGGGTCTTTTACTTATTATAGTTTATTTAATACTGACAATAAAGCTATGAGGAAAATCTTTTGTTTCACAGATGAGAAAATTGAAGCTGGGAGAATTTATTTGGCCAAGGTTATAAAGAAAGAATTCCTGAGAATTCCTGTGTGTGTATGTGTCTCTTTGGAACAGAAGAAAATAAAACACAGAAGTATTATTTGTAAGTTTTCTTTCCCAACTCCGCTCTTCCGAAAGTACATGTTGCTCCATCTCTTTTAATCAAGTAGACATTTCTGTGTCCTTCATAGAAAGGACACTTTCCTCATGTTGAAAAACAAATTATTATTCTCTGCATTCCTCCAGTTTTTAGCTTCAATGGATATCATCTTCTACATATCAAGAGCATCATTAACATCAAAACATTTCTAAATCTATAATAATATTTCAAAATTGATTAGGCAAGGACATGCCCGCATAGACATACTGTCAGATATACAGACTCACTCCCCCAAACTTTAACTTAACATGAAGATCTTGTTTAAAGCCCCAAACTCTAATTTCCATCAAGAAGCAGAGTTGGCCATCTGATTCGTCAACTGACCTTTGGAGCCAATGCTTACGGAGGGCTGTTCTCCTTTAAGGCAGACATGCATCTGAGGCTTGGATGGTTCAGCATCTCCTCTCCTGCAGGCTCCAGGAATCATCTTTGCCTGGTTCTAAAACACTGCCCCTCAGTGCCCCTGCCACGAGTACCAGTCCCTCCCTCAGTCTCATACCCAATAGAAGAATTACCAAGGGGAATATTTTTGGATGTGTTTGTTGAAGTTTCATGGCCAGAGTTTCCTATTGGGATGAAGCTCTGCTGGGAATTATTAAGAAGTCAAACGTGCCCTGGAAGATGTGTGCAAAATATACTTTGAAAGGAGGAGATAGATCCTTATAGGCCCTGTGATTAGAGCCCAGATTATCTTTGCTTGCTGGGCTCATAGGGGACAGACAAGTCTGTCTCTTTAAGCTGCAGGAGCTCAGGGAAAATGAATAGAACTCCCTACACAGTTTTTTTTCCTAGGAAAATGGTTTGCTTGTTGACCTATTAAAGTGCATAATCAGAAGCATCATAAAGACTGGGAAACACATTTTCTCTCTGCTTTCCACCACATTTCTCACATGCAGAGGAGAAACGTGCAGACAAAAAATGAGAACATATTGGCTTTGTTCAGTCACCAAATATTTAGTCATGAAGTATTAATTGAGCACTACCATTCCAGACTCTATGATTCCATAGATCCTAGGAGTGGAGAAGTTCATTTTTGCCTCTCAAAAATCTCTAAGACTCAGCTCACTGACAATGTCAGTTTTGAAGCCTTATCTCTCACCATAGATCTACTGAGAGTCCCACTTATATTACACATCGCCAACTTAAAATGGCTAAAATTGATCTGATCATCATTATGAAGCACCAAACACAGCTTTTCTGTAGCTGCCACTATTATTCTTGTCAAGATTCAATGTCTCTGAATTGACTAACATGCCTCTTCCCCCTCCCCTATTTTTTTTTGTCTTCTGTAACTCTTCCTGAATAATTTACTTTTAAGCTTCGTTCATATTTGCAATGATTATTTTTGGAATGATCTTTTCATCTTTTTCTTCTAGAACTTTTCAGTCCTTGCCCCGTGTTCACACCCCTGTGCAATTCCCTCCCCTTGTGTGTGGGTTGGACCTAGGGAATCACGTCTAGTGAACAGAATACAGCAACAGTGATGGTTGTGACTTTGACCTTGCTGACATTTTCTCTTTTTCCTCTTGCTTGCCTGCTCTGGTGAAGTAAGCAGCCATGCTGGAGAGACCCACATGGCAAGACACTGTTGGTCTCCAGCCAACAGCCATTAAGGAACCGAAATCCTCAGTCCAAAAGCTTATGTCATCACATGGCCAATAATCACATGCATGAACAGGGAAAAGAATTTTTCCAAGCTTAAGATAAGGTTGCAACTTTCTGCTGACACCTGAATGACAGTCTTGTGAGAGATCCTGAAGTAGAGAACCCAGCTAAGCCATGCATGATGGACAGAAACTTTGAAAAATATGCATTTTAAAAAACCACTTAGTTTGGGGGTAATACACTATGCAGCAATAGATTATTAATCCAGTACTGAGATAATAGTCTATTTTACTGGATAGAAGCTGTGTTGACAGCATTTTCTTTCAGACTTGAAAGATAAGTAATGCAGCGACAACAACGATACTAGGTGGATCCCTCCAGGGTAGTGTTTTGGACTGTAATATCATGGATGCTTAAATATGGTTACTGGGCTGCTGACCATGCTAAAGAAACTGAGCTGAAGCAACTTGAATCTCCAAATTCTTCAGAAGTTTAGAATGGTAGGACCACCCATAAACCCAGCCAGTTTGCATACAAAGATCAATTTATTTGCTTATAAAAAATACTGTGGAAATTTGAAATCATATACATATGCATATTAAAATCATATTAATCACACACACACACACACACACACACACACATATATATAATTAAGCTAGAATCAGTTTAATATCATTTTAATGGTTCTCTAAGAAAAATGCTTCTACCTGAAGAAAACTATAGATGAATGTAAATAATTATCTGATTTTATGTTGAAAGAGAAGTGAATCTGATGGTGCTCTCCTGAATTCACCTGCCTTCCTTCACTGTGTCTGATGTAGTTGTTTTGCATGTGTCTCTATGAAGAGCAGCACGGGCAACTTTTGCTGGGTTGCCACCATTATTGGGGGTCCTACCCTTGGGAACACACACTCTGATTGTGCAGGTCTTTGGCCACTTAAAATTCTGCTCACTCCTAGAGATCTTGCTTGAGCTAAAATCTACAGGGAGATAGAAAAAGGGAATCATTACAGAAAGTATAGAGGGTGTGGGGAACCAGCAGGAGTGGATCCATGCTGTGCACAGTGATTTGGGGTCTGCAGATGGATCCCACTGAACACAAATGTATGTATTTATTAGATTTTAATGCTCAGGGCAATATGTCTAGCAATGGAAAATTGTTTAGATTATGGTAGGTTTTTTTTTTTATAGGAGCCTGTAATTTATTTATTTATTTTTAATTTTTATTGTTGGTTGTTCAAAACATTACATACTTCTTGATATATCATATTTCACACTTTGATTCAAGTGGGTTATGAACTCCCATTTTTACCCCGTATACAGATTGCAGAATATGACTGCACAACCGGTGTGATTCTACATCATGTATAACCAGAAAAATGAGAAATTATACTCCATTTATGTATGATGTATCATAGTGCATTCTACTATCATGTATAACTAATCAAAACTAATTGAAAAAAAAGGAAAAAAAAAGAAAATTGTTTAGAACGTTTTTGAGAGATGGAAATAAAATTGATATAGCAAAGTTCAACCAACAAAGAAGACACTCATTTTCTTTCTTTTTTTGCATGAATAATAGAATTGGTCCTTTGAGTTTTGGCATGATAGTGATTTCTTCCCTTCTGAGGAGGTGAAATTTAATGTCTGTCTTTAAATTTGCTCCTCTCTCATTCATCCCCAATTGGACTTAAGTCCTTTCTGAAGACCTTAGTTGTTTCTTTAGTCTCCTCATGGCTGACTTCATCTCCTGGTTCCTCAGAGTGTAGATCATAGGATTGAGCAGAGGGGAGATGACAGTGAAGGTGACAGAGATGGCCGTGTCTGTGGGGAGGGCGGTGAAGGGCCGGGCATAGACATAGATGCAGGGCACAAAGTGCAGGGTCACCACAGTGATGTGGGAGGTGCAGGTGGAGATGGCTTTCTTCCTGCCCTCTCCAACATGAGACCTGAGCATCATCAGGATGACTGTGTAAGATATGAGAAGAAAGAAGAATATGAACCAGCTGACTAATCCATTGTTAGAAATCATCAGGAGCTCCAGAGTGGAGGTGTCAGTACAGGCAAGTTTGAGGACCTGGGGGACATCGCAATAGAAAGTGTTAAGGACATTGGGTCCACAGAAGGGGAGTGGGAGCAAGAGGGAGATCTGCACGATGGAGTGGACGAAGCCCCCCACCCAGGAGGCCACGATGAGGGCAGTGCATCTCCCCCGACTCATGATGGTCATGTAGTGCAGGGGCTTGGAGATGGCCATGTAGCGATCAAAAGCCATGACAGAGAGGGAGAACACATCGGCTCCCCCTAGAAGGTGGAAGAAGAACATCTGGGTGACACAGCCACTGAAGGAGATGGTCTTTCTCTCTGACAGAAGATCTATCAGAGCCTTAGGAGCTGTGATGGAGGAAAAGCAGATGTCAAGAACAGAGAGGTTGCGGAGCAGGAAGTACATGGGGGTGTGAAGATGAGATTCCCAGGTGACCGTAACCATGATGAGGAGATTGCCCATCAGAGTAGTCGTGTACACCAGAAGCAAGAAGAAGAATAAGACCCAGCTCAGCTCTCTGGACTGAGTAATTCCCAGAAAGATAAGTTCTTTCACTCTTGTGTCATTTCCTGAATCCATTGCCTCACAGACACTTTTTCAAGTTCATCTCTGGAAGAAATAACAGTAGAGTTATTAAAATATGGTCTGAAGTCTAGTGTCATCTTTTAGATTTGGGGGGAATATTTTTTCTACTTATGCACTGGGTCTACTATTCAGAATGTTGCCATTAGTTGAACAATTACCCAGGATTTTGACTCAGTTTTCTAAGCAGACAGATCTATCACTGAAGTCACCAAAGATTTTACTACAAAATCTGACACCTAAAATAATAAAAAGCAAGCATAAATTTGACCACTTTAACAATTTCTGTTCAGAAGCCATCATTAAGACAGTTAAAAGGTTTCCTGAAAAAAAGGAGAAGACATTTACATTAAACAATAAAACAGTCATGTTCAGAATATGTAAAGAGTTGCAAATCAGTTCAAAAAAACCCCCAGATGATCCAACCCAAAATAGCAAAAGGTAGGAATCAACATTTTGCAAAACAGGATATCTAAATTCCAATTCCACTTTTCTTGTTAGCATGGAAATGCAAATTAAAATGACAGGAATCAAGTGCTATATACACATTAGAAAGGCTAAATTGGGAAAGATGAAAAACCCCCGAAGTGGTGGTGAGGGATGGAACAGTTGCAAGTCTTGCACATGGATGGTGGGTGTGTCAAACTGGCACAACCACTTTGCTGCTTGTGTTTCTGATAAAACTGTATATGTAATTAGATATAAATGCACATTTCCTAAAGGTCTATTTCTGCATCTGAATCTCTCCTAAGGATATTTCTTCTCCTAAGGAATATGTACACATGTCTACCAAGAGACAGATCCTAGAATTTTCATAGCACCACTGTTCCTAACTCCCTCAAACTAGGAAAGGACCTAAAAAACTCACTAA
Source organism: Marmota marmota marmota (assembly GCF_001458135.2). Taxonomy (NCBI): domain Eukaryota; kingdom Metazoa; phylum Chordata; class Mammalia; order Rodentia; family Sciuridae; genus Marmota; species Marmota marmota. Next base: position 62,123,642 of record NW_026000174.1, on the reverse strand, counting down.
CAGTAGAAAATATAAATCGTGTCACAGTCACAACAGACTATGCAGCAGTTAGAGTGACTCATGCTATATGTAAGAATATAAGTGAGTCTCATAAACACCATGTTGTGCTGGATAACCCACACTCTAAAGGGAACATACTCTCACTTTGCTCACATGGGCAGAATTGAAGGGAGCCCGAGGAGGCTTCTGTGGTGCTGATGAGGTTCTGGGGCTTGTTACAAAGGTGTATTCAGCTTGTGTAAAAATTCATTGTTCTCTACGCTCACAGGCATTTTTCTGTATGTCAGTATATTTCAGGATGAAGTTACAACTTTGTAAATATGTGGTCATTCCTTCACAACATTTTAGTATCATGTCTAAAGAGTCAATTTCATGTACAGCAAAATGGAATGGGCCACCCAATTTCATAACAGCTGCTTTCATGGTTACACAGTTACAGTCTTCACCAGCTACAGTCTGACAGTCACCCTTGTATTTTCTATTCACTTCCTTTAGGTCCTCCCAAACTCTCAGTAGTTGACCTGCTGTCCACATGTAGTTCTTTTTATGATTCTGATTTTAATTCCTCTATTCCTTTACATTTTGCTCCTCCTCTTCTTTCTTTGTGGTATTGGAGATGGAAACCAGGGCTTCACATGTGCTAAGCAAATGCTCTACCACTGAGCGACACCCCCTTGCTCTTCTAATCATCTAGGGTGGTTTACCAACGAGCCACATCCACAGCGCTTTTTATTTTATTTTGAGACAGGGTCTCACTAAGTCGCTAAGGCTAGCTTTGAACTTGCAATCTTCCTAACTCCACTCTGCTAGGATTATAGGCGTGCACTGATAAGGGGGAAAAAGGTCCTGAAAATACTATATTTCCCCAAGCAGCACCTTCCTTTTCACTGACACAAATCAGAGCCCCCTTTTCTCATTGCATTGGCATTAGTTCAGATTTGTCTCAGTCTCCCCACCATGAGTGTCAATGTCAACAACAACAGTGGCAAGAATGATGGTTCTAAATAACCATCCTAGGAGATTTCAGTTTTACAGGATCTTTGAAGGAAGAGTTGCTCACACTGTACTTACCACAGCTGGGAAGTGGAGGAAACACCCAAGAGGAAGCTTGGTTTATCTGGAATGTCCAGACCCCTTTTCATTAAGGACAGCAGCTCACTCTAGAATCTTTCTTTCTGTTTGCAAATCTGCTCAGAAGGCACAGTAGCAAGTCCAAGAGCTTCCTGTATTGCATGCCTTCTCCCTCTCTCCAGCTCTTCTTTTACCTATTATCTTTTCTTCTCCCCCTCTTTCTCTATTCATCATTTCCATGACACTAAACTGTTTTTTTTTTTCCAAAGAAAGGGAACTCAAATAGAGGTCCTTCCTTAAGAACTTAAGACAGTAAGAATGTTGCAGCTTGTGGAACTGGCAGAAAACAAGGTGGGGCTGTACAAATGATGGTGATATAGACAAAGACAGTTCTCTTATTTGAGTCTATGCTATTTGTAAACCCCATGTTATCCAGAAACTCTGCTGAGCAATATCATGGCCCTCATATGCATTTTGGACACATACATGTAGATCATTGGGAACGTTTATGCCTTTAGGTATTACCACCTCCTATCTGGTGTGACCATGGAGAATTTACTCCATGAGCTTGTACCAAACTCATGAGTTCACAAGACATAGCTTAGAGTCCTCTTGAACATTCAGTATTATAATTTATCTGCAACATAATAATAAAAGATCTTCCTCATACACAGTGTGCTTCTAAGGAGGAGGTGAGTCACCCATGCCCCAGGTGAGTGAGTCTTTCCTTACATAGGCCAGGTCCATCTACAGGGGCTTATCTTGCTATTGACCCTGTGGTTCCCAGAACTTCGGGGTAAGGAGAAAGTTCCATCTTTTTTCTTGAAATAATTTTCTGCTTTGCTCAGGGACTTGGACTAAGACATGTATCAAAAGAAAATCAGAGTTTTTGTACTCATACATCTACTTATAAATGTGACTTAAAAAATTTATTTTTGGGGGCTGTGGCTTAGCAGTAGCCTACTTGCCTAGCATGTGTGAGGCACTGGGTTTGATGCTCAGCACCACATACAAAAAAAATTTAATAAAATAAAGATCTATCAACAACTAGAAAATAAAAATTAAAAAATTATTTTTGTATGCAGTTATAAGTGTAGATATTTATATTATAAACTTTTACAGAAAGAAAATACAAAATTATCCTCAATAAGAAATGCTGTCATTTGGAGACTAAGTTCTAGGAGGTTCATGCAATTTTCAAACATCATAGACCTGTAGGCAGAAAAAAGGAATTCAACTTTGCAAAATTTTTGCTTGCTTTTAGCAAACACTTATGGAGTGATTGTTGTGTGATAAGCCCATTGAATCATTTTTTTTGTCATTCTAAATCTATAATGTCTATATGAAATAGATATTATTATCCAGGTATTATAGATGGGGAAACTGAGGCACAGAAAGAGAAAAAGTAACTTAATCAAGGTCTCACAGTTGGTAGAATTTTATTTCAAGCCAATATTTGTCTTATTTCAAAGACTAATGTTCTTCTGCAAGTATCCTTCTTTTCAGTGGTGATGAATCATTCCCAGAAAATGCTGTAAAAAAAGAGGCTCAGGAAAATCCTTTGCAAATCAAATTAAAGTAATATTTTGTGTGAGATGGTGGTGTTAGAAGGTGGCAGATAGTGTGTGAGAGGAATGGCTGACAGTGACTTAGCCTGAGAGGATGTCAGAGTGACTTTATATGCTGAAGTGCTTGAATAAAAGCAGACTCTGAAAAATCAGACTTTGCAGTTTGCAGAGACCTTTATAAATAACCTGCAGCAAATACATAATATTCCAAAGGAAAGGCACAGAGATGAAGTCTGAGTAATATCAACTCACATGTGGATTCCCTTGCAAATAATGGATTTGGTGGGTTCCTTTGAATGGTGTCTTTTTGCAGAGGATTCTTTGAAAGTATAAAACACAATGTTCTAATGTTTGCATTAAAACACAAGCACAGTAGAAAGAGGGTCAAGGCAATGGATTAAAAAATACAATTTTAAGTGTCTTGCAAGGTCAAAATAAAGATCATGAGAATTTCTTAAAAATCACCACATAGGAGACCACACTTTGAAAACAAGCTTATTTTGGACAGAATCAGAAGACTAAGTGTTCCCCCTCAGCCCCAGGATTCCACAGAGCAAGCCTGTATCATTGTCTAGGGTGCCCCTAGATAATTAAGGCTTTCACTTTTTCAAATTTGAAAGTCCCCTACTCTTGATGGAATCCCTAAAAGTTTTAAAATCATTATTCATATTCAGTGGGCATGTGAAGGCACAGATAAACTTGTCATTAAAACATCTTCTCAAAGCCCCAAACTTCCTTTCCCAGGCAAAAAGCCCAGGTGGTCATACTGTATAGACTAAGCTCAGGAACCACCATCCTAAATTCTGTTTTACCAAAGAATCACCCTCCCGACAGAGCTGAGCACTTTCTCAGTTACCCTCAAAACACTTCAAACCTTAATATCCTGCCCAGTAAGACCACTGACCTGCTCGCTGTTTTGCAAGCTACACTTTTCTTCTTCCCACTACTGAAAAACAACTGCTTTTCTTTGCTTCCTTAAAAGCCTTGGTTTTGACAGGAGTATTCTACACACGCGTGCATTGCTGAAAAAAACCAACACTAACAATTTCTCAGTTTCAGAACTTCAAACACACCAACACTAGCTGTTGGCTTAATCTCCAAGTGGGAAATCGATCGGCTTATAATGCTTGCACTGCATCTTAGAAGTGCGTACCAGGGGAATTCTGGGTTTAATGTAAAGCCTACCTCAAGGCCAGTGGTTTTGTTATCTTCTTCCTTCAGATGGGAAAAAGCAACCGCAGGGAATCACTGTTCTCACTCTTCTGTTCTGCTTTACAGTGCCTTGGACACTGTATTAGTCCCTTAGCCACAGCCCGATATAGGAATTAGCAAAGGGAATACGGTTGGGGATGAATGTGGAGGCTGAGTGGCCAATATGGTGGAGTTCCTGGGGGAATCATTAAAATGTCACCAAGGTCTCTCTCTCCCTCTCATCTTTCTCTCTCTCTTCCTCTCCCTCCCCTGCTCCCTCTCACTCACCTCTTCTCTGTCCCTTCTCTCCCATCCATGCAAGAGGGACATGAATACATGCACATTCAGGGCACATCCTTTCCCCTAGAGGAAGCACAAAGTGCATTTCTTCTTTGACTCAGGAAGAAAGTGTTGTATTAAATGACACTGAGGACTGTGCTGTCTTCCCCTTTACCAAAGTCACTTTAAAGGCCTGAAATCAGTTGGGAAATAAAGCCTGAATAAAAGGGTAGTCGTGGAAAAATGAAAGCTCTGTGGTTACTGTAAGGGCAGCTCTCAGAGCCTGGACTAAGTTTCGTTTTAAAGCAATATGTACACTGCTCTTATGCAATTATTTTCATTTACATCTCTGATAACTACAATTTATTCAGAATCTAGGGAGGGAGCATGGTGATAACTCTCGATATTCATCAATTCCTGACTTCATAAATAACTTGTTATTTTTTCATGACTATTCAGAGATATTTATCATTAAAACAATTGACTCAGGGACATATATATGTACAAAGGATTGTTTGAAAGTCGTGTGCGCATAGATTCACTTGAGTATTCTATGGTGCTTAGCAGCGGAGCTTAAAGAATAACCCAAACATACCTCATTTCATTATGTATACATGTATCCAAACACCCATGTTGTACACTATTAATATGTATAATTTTTATTTGTCAATTACACCTTAATAGAGCTGGTTAAAAAAAAAAAAAAGAAAAAAACAACCCTGGGCAGGGGTTGTGGCTCAGTCATAGAGCGCTCACCTAGCACCTGAGAGGCCCTGAGTTCGATCCTCAGCACCACATAAAAATAAAATAAATAAAGATATTGTGTCCAACTATAACTAAAAAGTAAATATTTTAAAAAAAACAAACCCTGGGGCTGGGGATGTGGCTCAAGTGGTAGTGCGCTCACCTGGCATGCGTGCAGCCCAGGTTTGATCCTCAGCACCACATACCAACAAAGATGTTGTGTCCGCCAATAACTAAAAAATAAATAATAAAAATTCTCTCTCTCTCTCTTCTCTCTCTCTCTAAAAAAAAAAAAAACACACCTGATTTAAATTGGAAAAAATGCAGCCTAACTAGTGATTTTATGTTATCCAGAAAATGCTTGTGTGATCAGATGCAATTGCTTTCCCCTTCATGTATGTGTTTGGACATGGTTTGAGGAGGTCATCAGGGACAATGACATGACAAGAGTTCCAGAGTACTTTTCCCTCCTAGAATTACACTTTGGAGATACAGTGACTCAGACTTTATACATCTTTGGTGTCATCACATTCTATCATAGAGATCAAAAACACGATTGGAGTGAATCACAAGAGATTGGAAAGAAAGAACACATTTGCATGAAATGGGCTATTAAGTGATTCTTGGTGCTCATTTCTTATAGGCAGTTTCATAAAGAAAAACCCAGAGTCTTGAAACCAGAGCTACTAGGGTCAGGGCACCATGAATCTATGAATAATGAGGTGGAAAATGTGAATCATTCTTAGAATTTCTATGTGGGGGAGGTAAATTGATATTGTAAAAATTAGAGTGGATCAGGGGGCAGGAAGTGGCAAACATTTGAGATAGTTGTTTGGAGGCATCGTGAATGCTTCTGGGGCCAGGCCAGGGCCAACGAGGGACACAAATGAAGTTGTCCTCCACATGCTATGATTTGCTTTCTTTTCTCCATCCTACTGGTCCTGTCTTCTGGATTTGTATTTGATCCACTGTCTCCTTTTCATCTGAAACCGACCTGTGCTGTATCTCTCAGCTTGTATCAGCTTCAGGGTGGCTCTGAACCTTAATAAAATAACAAGGAAACCGATTGTCATGCTTTAATGCTAGGAAGCAAGCATTTTTAAAAAATGTTTTAAGTTTTAGATGGACAAAATACCTGTATTTTATTTATTTATTTATTTTTATGTGGTGCTGAGGATCGAACCTAGTGCCTCACACACACTAGGCAAGCGCTCTACCACTGAGCCACAACCCCAGCCCAGAAAGCAAGAAATTTTAAGATGATAGATGTTTTGAATTCATTGTACATGCCCGTGTTTTCTACTCCCTCACTTTTTAAAAAGTAATGAGTGCGGGCCAGATAGGAGAAGATTAACAGGACAAGAGGGGACAGAAACCTTGTTAGGCAAAGCAGAAGGGCAATATTAACAGTGACATTTGCCTTTCACTTAGCATTTACTATCTTCCAGATAGCTGATGTTTTATATACACTACGTCATTTTAACTTAACCACTCCATGAGATGGATAGTTTATTTGCTCTAGATCACCAGCTGATGGGAGGCAGACAGAGATTTGCATCCAGATCTGAAGGTGAAGCTTTCAGCTGCCAGACTTTGCCACTTTCAGTAGCAAATAACACTCGCCTATAAAGGGACACCAACAGTTTGAAAAATAGACTGGTCAGAGTATTATCTTCTACTTTTTCTCCAGTGGGAGGAAATATGAATGGTGAAGCTGAACCCTAATAAGGCTGCAAATCAGTCCTTGGATAGTAGAGATGGACTGCATCATGGGTGGGATCTTTGAGGTTTCTGCCTTTGTTTAATCTCATCTCAAGAATATGGATCTGGCACGTCTCTTCTGTGTTGAAACAAATCTCTTTATGCCATTCTGATAAATCTTCCCAAGCTGCTTCATTCTTGATGGGAATCCAGGAAGGCAACCATTATGTTCTGAGGAGTTTAACTCAGCAGAGGAAAATTTCTCAATCTATGATAGGCCATCCATACCCACAGAGGTGCTGATCAAAAGTCCTGCTAGAACATGGTTACAGCTTAGTATAGACAGATCCAATAGTGTAAGAAATGACATTCGTGTGGTATGAGACAATGACGTTTCTAGAATTAGTTTGATTGAAAATCTTGAACAAATCACCTTTTCTTTCTGGGATTTTATTACTTTATCTTCTGAAAAAGGAGTTGAACTAGATCATGCAGTCATTTTGATTGACATATTTTTACTTTGATTTTGATTGGAAATATATACATCAGCTCAATCCTATCATGGTAGTTACTTCATGTGAAACAGAAGCTTAGGTTTAGTTGGCCATGCGTTTGGGTACACAAATCCATGGGAAACACAGGAAAGGACTCCTTGGTGATAAAGCCTTGGGATTCTTTTTCTACTCTCTTTCAAAAGGCAGGAGTCTTCTCTTCAGTCTCCCCATGGCTGACTTCATTTCCTGATTCCTCAGAGTGTAGATCAAGGGGTTCAGCAGAGGGGAGATGACAGTGAAGGTGACAGAGATGGCCTTATCTGTTGGGAGGGCAGTGAAGGGCCGGGCATAGACATAGATGCAGGGCACAAAGTGCAGGGTCACCACAGTGATGTGGGAGGTGCAGGTGGAGATGGCTTTCCTCCTTCCCTCCCCTACCTGGGACCTCAGCATCATCAGGATGACTGTGTAGGACACAAGCAGGAAGATAAACCACAGGGTAGTGACCAGGCCATTGTTGGAAATCATCAGGAGCTCTAGAGTGAAGGTATCAGTACAGGCGAGTTTGAGGACCTGGGGGACATCACAGTAGAAGGTGTCAAGAACATTGGGTCCACAGAAGGGCAGCGGAAGCAAAAGGGAGATCTGCACAATGGAGTGGATGAAGCCCCCCACCCAGGAGGCCACGATGAGGGCAGTGCATCTCCCCCTACTCATAATGGTCACATAATGCAGGGGCTTGGAGATGGCCATGTAGCGATCAAAAGCCATGACAGAGAGGGAGAAAATGTCTGCCCCACCAAGGAGGTGGAAGAAGAACATCTGTGTCATGCAGCCTATGTAGGAAATGGTCTTCTTCTTTGACAGAAGGTCCACCAAGACCTTAGGAGCCGTGATGGAGGAGAAGCAGATGTCAAGGATGGCTAGGTTGCGGAGCAGCAAGTACATGGGGGTGTGAAGGCGGGACTCACAGGTCACAGTGACCAGGATAAGGAGGTTTCCCAGCAGAGTCATCATGTATACAAAACACAGAATGATAAATAAGACCACACTCAGGTCTTGGGACTGAGTAAGTCCCAGAAATATAAATTCTTTTACTGTGGTGTCATTTCCTAACTCCATTGAATTGTGTTTCCTCTTCTTTGTACATCTTGGAAAAAATTAAGAGTGTTATTTCAGAAGGTGTTTATTCTCCCTTAGTCTAAATGCAGGTTTATAGGGTCAGGAATTAAGTCTGAAAACTCAGGAGGCATTGTTGCTGCATGGATTGCTATCTCAGGGTAACTGTGGATGTTTCCAAATGACATGACATCTTATTACACAAGCATGAATTTGATTACTTTTTCTCCTGTAAATGGCATTTATTGTAGAAAATGTTTAAGAGATCATGTTCTAAGTATATAAGTTCTAAGTAGCCAAGATAATCAAAGGTGGATGCTAGATATTGATAAATGGACTATTTGTGGCATGGGAATTAGAAAGTGGAGTTATTATTATTTTTTTAATGTGGTATAATTAAAACACTTTGGGTTTCACAGGAATTTCCCCCCCTCAGACTGGATAACCCATTTAAGTAGTTCTAAGAACCCCTATCTGCAAAATGATGATCTTTGGATTAAATTCTGCAGAAGCATTTCCTCCTTTTTAATTGCAAGTTTCATTCCATGAAAAATTAGAAAGTTTTAAAAGACATAAAATTTCTTCTATTACTCATTTTTCCTTAAGGGGAACTCATTGTTTCTGCCTTTCCTTTAAATACCAACACTCCTACAAAGTGAAAAATCTTCAGCTCCCGAAATGAAAGTTTTAATCAAAACTTCCTTTCTGTTCATTGTTCAAATTTCTTAAAGATTAATTCTTTTATTGAGCGACCATTGACTTACAATAGACTGCACATATTTGAAATGTATGCTTTGATAAAGAATGACCTAGGTTAATAGCTATGGCACTATCACTGTGGTTAAGAAAGGGAAAAAAATGAACATTTATGTATAGGTTGTTGTGTGGACATATGGCTCCATTTTTCTTGGGCAAATAACTAAGGGGTGGAATAGCTGTAGATTTTAACATTCATTAATAAGGAAGTAAGCATTAGGCTGGGGAAGTGGCTCAGTGGTAGAGAGCTTGCCTAGCATGTGTGAGGCCCTGAGTTCCATCCCCAGCATTGGGCCAGGGAGCAAGTACAATTTTTAAAAAGGCTAAATGGTTTGAACAGATGCTTCAACAAGAAGGTACAGTCATAGAAAATTAGTACATTAAAAGATGTTCAACATGGTTTATTACTGGGGAAGTATAAATTAAAACCACATTGTAAATTGAAAATGGTATTCACCTATTAGAGCGACTAATATTAAAATGGATCTATCCAGAGTGGGTAAAGTTGTAGAGAAACTAGAATACTGGTGAGGATGTAAAATGGTAAAACCACCTTAAAAAACCGTCTGGTGGTTTCTTAAAATGTTAAACATATACTTACCATAGAATTGTGTTGCTTTGGGGTTCTTTTCTTGTTTTTTCATGAACCCTTGAAATGGTCCTTAATTTCTTAATTTCTTCCCAGTTTATCTCCCTTTTCGTCCCATAATCGGAAACAAACAAAAAGAGTGAAAGTCACTTTCTTCCCATTTTTTGTATGTCTTTGTTAGTCCAAATGAAGACATTTCTTTTGACACAGTTTACTTTCCATTCAAAATGTTTTTCCTCAATATGCAACTTTGTCCAAGATCTATTTAATTACAAAGACTTAAAACCAGCTGCCGAGAGGTGGTTTAGAGGTGGCTGCTTGGTGAACTCTGGCACCACATGCCCATCTGTCCAAAGCCCATCTGGGCACTGGCTGGTTATGCTGTTCCACTGAGACACTTACCCCATTGACCTCAGTCTATGCACAGGTCATTTGGAGGCAGCAGCATCTTCTTCATATGATTTTTGTGGAAACTAAACGAATTAATCTACATTAAGCATTAGTACTTAGAATACTGCCTAATTCATAAGTGTGATTATATGTGTGTAAGCATGAAGAAAAACTCTGGGTTAACAACTTACATACACACATTGCTTCTTCAGAGACTCAAACATCATCAGATTATACTGTTTTACAGAAAGTAGGAGGTTTTTTCTTTTGGTGGCAATAAAAGCAGGGCAGAAGTTGGTGACCATGTATGAGGTGAGAAGACCACTTGCCTGGTGTGGCTTCCATGTGGCATCATGAAGTGGTGCAGTGCAAGGGCTGGGTAGCAAGAGCCATCTGGGTTCAAGTCCTGGCTTTGCATATGTGGGATCTGGGCAAGTGTGTGCCCTCACTGAATCTGTGCTTCCTCTGTGGAATGGAGATAATAATAGCACCCACTCCACGGGGAGGTTGTGAGGAGTTGGTGAATTGTATATGTAAAGGTTTCCATGTGCAGGCTGGATATTCCTTATGCCTAGAACTGTGCTGGGTAACTTTAATGGTGGGAGCTCATGGGTAGATGGGGCATATTGAACCAAATGGTATCTGAATGCTTCTGCAGAATTTAATCCAAAGAGCATCCTTTTGAAGATAAGGGTCCTTAGAACTACTTAAATGGGTTATCCAGTCTGGGGGGAAAATTCCTTTGAAACACAAAGTGTTTTAGTCATGCCACACTAAAAAAATCAATCCAGAGTAGCTTAAAGAGTGCAAATGGTCACCAGAAAGCACCAACTCAGTCTAGTTGTTGGAGATGCTCAGGGGAACAACCTTGGTTATAACAGTCTTCCACCAAGACTCCAGTTGTACAGCAAACTTGGTCTACACAGAAGGGTAGAAAATCAAGGAATAGATTCTATGTTTAAAAACTACCTTTGGTAATTCAAAGACAAGCTCCTTCAGCTTCTCCATCCTTCTGCTTTTAAAAATCCATCTAACTATTTAGCAAATACTGATAGAGCATGGTCGAGTTCCAGGTTATTTGAGAGAAAGGAATACAATCCAAACAGTGGGAAAGCATCACTATCTATAGTTATAGGGGAGTGACAGGGGCTGTCTCAGGACAGATGAAAAGCTGAGTGTGAGAAAAGGATTTCTCACCACAAGGCTCAGAAAATTGCACAGAGGAGGTGACACTTACATTTTGGGCATTTGGGGATGGGAAGAAAGTGCTGGACTTGTGGGACCACTGGAAGTTGCTTATGAACAGGATGCTCGATGAGAAAGCTAATTTCTTGAGTTTCATGTGAACTTCATGTAGGTGTTAATTGTATGTCGTTCTACTTTCCTGAGAATTTGAAATACTTCATTTTTCTCTCTAGGTTAAATTTGGGATAAGAATCATCTCTGTAGATTTCCTAGTCTGAGGAGATCCATCCGGATAGAGGGAAGAAATGCATGACAACAATCTCTTTTCTGTACAATTCAAGAAACCCCAGAGAACAAAAGCTGCTTTCCCCCCAATTCCAGTCTGATCTCATTTCACAATGATTATCATTCTTAATATTCTTAACCTTTATTAATCTTAACGATTACACCTGGATTTCTTTTTTTAAAAAAATGTGTTTTCAGTTGTAGATAGACACAATACCTTTATTTTATTTATTTGTATTTATGTGGTGCTGAGGATCGAATCCGGTGCCTCACATGGGCTAGGTGAACCGCTCCACCAACTGAGCTACAACCCCAGCCCCTACCCCTGGATTTCAATAGTTCTTACTATTGTTTGCTCATCTGGTGACCAGGCACATACAATCTTGTGGCACTGTCTCTTACCTATGATCTCCAGCCTTCTTTCAAGAGCTCCGACATCTTAACTAAAGTTCACTTCAAACTTGGGAAGCATTTGGTTTCAGAACGTTCTGTTAAACACCCCTCTGGAAGCCACTGATTTTAGTGGCTTCTTTTTTGCATCGATGTGACAAAGGGCAGACTCAGGGAATAGTATTGGTTCTTCAACACTGGTACCCAGTGCTCTGTCATATTTACCAATTTCTTAATCCCAGAATAAATGTGAGAATTGTCAGAGGGATTTTGGTGGATATTCTGTGCAAGAATTCTGGTTATGGTGAGGTTGTTTCAGTGGGAGTAATTAAGAAGTTACTTAGGCACGTATGCTTAGGGATATACACTCTGTCTAGACTCTACACTTTTGTAGAGGCAGCCTAAAGAGAGAATCCCCTCAGGCTCTGGCTTCAACAGGGGGAGAGGTTACCTTAAAATATGTCAACTTGTATTTCTTACAAAACCCAAATTGCACTGTTCTTGATCATCAGAGGGGCTCTTTGCCCTTGAATCCATGAAGTTGACATAGACTTATAACTGGCAGGGCATTGGTTCCTGTTCTATTTCTGTATCTGAAAATTCATACAAAGAATACTGGATTTTCAGGGGCAGGAAGATTGGGGTAAGTCCCATCCCACCCCACTTTGTTTACAAGGCGTTCCCCCTTTGGGGAAGAGGGTGAAGCAGGCACAGGAAAGAGCACTATTGCTAGCTGTTTACATTAAGAAAAAGTGAGCAAAAAGATGTCCACACGGTGAGAAATGTGCTTCCATTCGATAGCTAGCTATGTTGTTTGACCATTTCTACTCTCTACAATTTTAAGGCCTTCAAAACTGAATATTGTCAAGAGTTGCTCCCTCTGCCTATCTGGAATGCTTCTGCAGCAAAGGGCAACCTGCCGACTTCTTCCTCCTTAGGCCCTAGACAGCCTCCAGGCAGAAGGGATTCTACGAGCAGAAGTCTCCCTAATGTCACCTAAAGTCCAAACCCAACTCCTTCTCTCTAGTTGCAACAGAATTAAGTTTAGTATATCCAGCTCTTTCCCAGTGAAGATCAACAAACTGAATGCTTACAGTGCTATTTCTGAGTTACTCTTTGGATTCAAGACCTCCCCAGTTGCAATTTGCAGGGATTTACTTTACATCTGCATGATTCAGTCAAGGTGTCCCTTCAAAATGACAAACCCCAGCATCCAGCCTGAATAAGTTAATAACAAAATGCAGGAAGCAGAAATTTCTCAGTTTCCCCAAATGGCACTTTGGTAGGATATTACTTCGTAGTATTAACCAACAGTCTCCACCACCTCCCTCTTCTCATTCCCAAAGGCTTTAGGGGAAGAAAAACATTTTGAATTGAGGAAAAAACTGTTTTGGAAAAATCATTTTTTAAAATTTTAATTGGTTCTTTTTAGTTATACATGATAATAAAATTTATTTTGACATAATTATAAAAGCATGGAATATAATTTGTTCTAATTTAGTCCCCGGTACTTTCCTTTTGAGCATCATCTTTAAAGAAAAATGAGAGAAGTATTTAATATTATTAAGTATTCTTATGTGCTAGGTATTTCTTTTTTAATACCAGGGATTGAGCCCAGGGACACTCAATCACAGAGCCACATCTCTAGCCCACACTTTTAAATATTCATTTAGAGACAGGGTCTCGCTGAGTTGTTTAGTGCCTCACTTTTGCTGAGACTGGCTTTGAACTCATAATCTTCCTGCCTCGGCCTCCCAAACTGCTGGGATTATAGGCATGTGCCACCATTCCAGGCTGCTAGGTACATTTAACAAAATAAAATTTTAACTTTAGGACAGATTTACAGCAAAACTGCAAGAATATTATTAAGTTTCCATATACCTGACACACAGTTTCCCTGTGAACAGTATTACAGTAATTTTGTCACAACTAAAAAAACTACATGTTGATAAATTATTACTAAATAAAGTCTATGTTTTATTTAGATTTCCTTACTCTTGAACTTAATATCCTATTTTTTTTTTGTTAAAGGATCCCATCTAGGATAACACATTGCATTTCTTTGCCCTGTCTCCTTAAGCTCCTCTATATGAAAAATTTCTCAGATTTTCCTTGTTTTTGATGGCCTTGACAGTATTAAGTAGTTATGTATTTTAGAGAAGGTCCCTCAATTTTGCTTGGTCTAGTGATTTTCCCTTGGGTAGACAGAGGTCATAGGTTTTTGGGAGAAAAGGTACAGAGCTAAAGTGCCCCTTCATTCCAGCATGTCAAAGGGCACATGCTGTTAAAATGATTTGTCACCAATGTGTTGAATACCTGGACAAAGTAGTTTTTTTCAGGTTTCTCCAGATTTTTTGTTCTGCTTCCACATTGTGCTCTTGGGAGGACATCACTATTCAGGACTCCCATGCAAGGAGTTGGGGGTTAGGCTACACCTCTTTTTGTTTGCCTTCAGAAGTTTTATTTTTTATTATTTATATTTTTCTTTAGTTGTAGATGGATACATGACTTTATTGTATTTATTTATTTTTATGTGGTGCTAAGGATCAAACCCAGTGCCTCACACATGCTAGGTAAGCGCTCTACCACTGAGCCACAACCCCATCCCTCAGAAGTCTTATTTAAAAGGTTCCCCAAATCACCTTCACTAAAGAACCCAAACTGGGCAGTCTCCATTCCATGTGAGCAAGAATTCCTGAGCCCCAACTGAAAAATACAAGTGGGTCCTCAGACATGGATATGGAAATACATCAAGACCTGCTGACCCCTAAGCCAGGCAGAACAATTCTCCAAGTATTCCAGGGATCTCAGGGCAGCCTACATCTCTTTGAGGGTGGAGAATCCACATAAGTTATTTGGAATTCTACACCATGTGATACTTGTTCATTACCCTCCATCGATTTTTTTAAAATATTTTTTTAGTTGTAGATGGACACAATATCTTTATTTTATTTACTTATTTTTTTAATGTGGTGCTGAGGAACGAACCCAGTGCCTCACTCATGTGAGGCAAGTGCTCAACCACTGAGCTACAGCCCCAGCCGCTCCACTGATTTATTTATTCAATCATTTATTTACATCAGCATGAACTCATGGGTATTTATTTTATGCTTTGGTTAATAATCCAACACTACGTTTTGTACGTTGAAGCATGGGTTATTTCACCTCTGGCCCCTGGGAGCTCCTGTACTTCTGACAAGTGCTGGTAGGCCCTGTTGTAACTCAGGCAGTGCCAACTACAAGGCACCTGCTCTCAACCAGTGGAGTGTGGACTTGAGATTAAAAAGTCTTTTAAGGTGGGCATCATTAGCTTATTCATATTACAGAAGTAGCAGAGGAACTTAACTTGGATGTGATGACCTAATTATGACGTGATTCCCACCTTGCAGAACCCCAAGGCCTGAGCTCCCTTCTGGCTGATGGTGCAGAGATATGGTGGGAAGACCTGAGTGATTTTAATTCTGATTCCTTTATTTCTTCTGAGGCTGTGTAGCAAAAGCAACATACATCTCTCTGCTAAAAATTTTATTTTTCTTTTCTGAGACACAAAGCACATCTGTTTACTTTGGGGGTATGCTGATCAGAATCTTTGAAAGTCATGCTTATCTTAGTAGAAATAGAAAACTTAGTTAGAAATCAGGTAGCAAAGAGAGTCTACCTGATGTTCAACATTCTCAAAGGTGGGGACAGGAGGGAACTACTGGTCCATTCTGTCTGAAGGTCCAAGTCTTTTCCTGAGTCTCCCCATGGCTGACTTCATCTCATGGTTCCTCAGAGTGTAGATCAAGGGGTTCAGCAGAGGGGAGATGACAGTGTAGGTGACAGAGATGGCCTTATCTGTGGGGAGGGCAGTGAAGGGCCGGGCATAGACATAGATGCAGGGCACAAAGTGCAGGGTCACCACAGTGATGTGGGAGGTGCAGGTGGAGATGGCTTTCCTCCTGCCCTCTCCTGCCTGAGACCTTATTAATAATAATATGACCAAATAGGACACCAGGAGCAGGAAAAACCACAGTGTGGTGAGCATCCCATTGTTGGAAATCATGAGCAGTTCAAGTACAAAAATGTCAGTACAGGCGAGTTTGAGGACCTGGGGGACGTCACAGTAGAAAGTGTCAAGGACATTGGGCCCACAGAAGGGCAGTGGGAGCAAGAGGGAGATCTGCACAATGGAGTGGACGAAGCCCCCCAGCCAAGAGCCCACTATTAACCCAATACAACTGTTTCTGTTCATGATGGTCATGTAGTGCAGGGGCTTGGAGATGGCCACATATCGATCTAGAGCCATCACTGACAGAGAAATTACATCCACCCCCCCAATAAGATGGAAGAAGAACATCTGAGTGAGGCAGCCATTGAAGGAGATGGTCTTCTTGTCAGAGAGAAGGTCCACCAGCACTTTGGGAGCTGTGATGGAGGAAAAGCAGATGTCGGCAATCGACAAATTTCGGAGCAAAAAATACATGGGGGTGTGTAGGCGTGACTCCCAGGTCACAGTGACCATGATGAGAAGGTTTCCCAGCAGAGTCGTCAGGTACACCAGAAGTAGGAAAAGGAACAAGACAAAGCTCACGTCTTGATTCTGGGTGAGGCCAAGGAAAACAAATTCTTTTACCCTGGTGCAGTTCTCCATCTCGATGGGGTCATCCTCTTTTTGCTCTTTTGTTCCAAGGTGTGTCGAATGAAAGAAAGGACAATTTATTTTGTTGTCTGTCCAAGGTCCTAGTGTGCAACCAGAAGCTTCCCTGCATGGCTGCAGTGTTTGCAATTTGTTAAGCTGTCCACATTTTAAAAATGGCAATCAGGTTTTGTGATCAAATCACATTTTACACACAATACCATTCATTTCTTTTCCTATAGAACTATTTTGGGTAAGAAAGTCCATTAAGGAGTGATATTTACATAGCACATTTAAGGAGATAAAGCCACCAAAGTTGAACCTGATGCTTTGGTACCAACATCCAATATCATAAAAACTTTTCTGCGTCTATTCTGCTTTAATAAAATTGTTTCAATTCTTGTCCATTGTGCTTCTTTGAAGGGAGGTAGTGAAAGTTTCTGGCTTCCTTAAAGGCAAGATATAAAAGGACCATCTGCACTGCTCCTAATTTGTGATTATTATCTGTTATTTCTCCACACTACCAGAACCTGTGGGTATTTTGGAAATCTGAAAGAAAGATGCTTTTGTAAGTTCATTAAGACTGAATGAAGGCTTGGTTCTGCCGAGAGAGGCTGTGGCACATTGTGCAGAGAGCTCTGGACTGGGAGACTGCAGATACGGGTTGCATCTTGTCCACACTCTGGATCTGACAATTGAATGATGGGGGCTGTGACCCTCAACTCTGAACGGCGTGGGAACTCTCAGTTGGAGCCCACAGAGAGCAAGAGGAATCTGAACTGAGGGGGAGATTCACTTGACAGGCTACAAATTGAAGAAAGTTCTGATGCAGGAGCTCAATTTTAGGCTCTGCCAAAAGGAGGAAGCAAATTGGAAACCTACTTCTCTCCCTGTTCTGCTCCTCCTTCTCTGTCTCGTAGACATCAGTAGATCCATTTGTAAGTGGTTGAGAAAAACCATCTGGAGAGTCAGTCAGGATGCCCTCTGCAAGCTTCCCATCTCAAGACATAAAGTGTCTTGTGAATAGTTCTCTCTTATGAAGAAGTAGCTTTTATTTCATTCCTACAGACAAAGACACAATGTTCAAAAAAAGGTGAGCTCATTTCCCCAAACTGACAACACCAGTAAGTTGTTGAACGGATGTGATTCTGTTTAGTTCCCAAACCTGCATTCCATTTGTTAATGAGAACATGCAATAGTTGTTTAAGCATTGAATTCATTAGAATTATTTCCCCACCTCAATTTTAGGGTAAAGGTGAGAGAAAAACAGTCCCAGATGAGCTGTATGTTTAAAAAGGTCATAAAGTTTCCAGATAAATCAGGACCTAGCATAGGTTCAACCTAACCTCCCAGGCATCTGCAGCACCCTCGATAACATGGTGCAGCAGAAATTGATGTTAGAAAAATGGAACCCGAGGGCTGGGGCTGTAGCTCAGTGGTAGAGCACTTGCCTTGCATGCGTAAGGCACTGGGTTCAATCTTCAGCACCACATAAAATAAATAAATAAATAAAGGTATTGTGTTCATCTACAATTAAAAAAAAAAGACTATTAAAAAAAGTGGAACCCGATTCTGTAAAGTTAGATTCAACTGCATTCCTGACAATGCCTTTATTTATCACTGAGACTGCATCTAGCCAAGGAGTCCTTTTGTCCTTCCACACACATTCTGTGACCCTCCCAGCATGGTGGGGATTGGGCTGGTACTAGCAATACACACACAGTTTGGTAAAGTCCTACCTTTGGAGACATTTTCTGTGTGCTGGAGAGCACATACATTTAAGTGTGTAACACTCATGGGACACAATGTGGCCTGATCAGTACTGTGGGAGCATGGCCGACCTGCATCGGAAGTTTTCCAGAGGAGACCAAGGTTTCACTCAGGCTTCATGAATTTCCAAGAATCAGAAGCAGAGATATATCACACAGAGGCAAGAACTCGCGAAAGTTCAATAAGCGGTAAAAATAACAGGACTGTACAGGCAGCATTGGGGCACACAGTGCGGTTGGCACACTGTAGAATGGAAGCAGGTTTTTAGCACTAAGAGAAATCTGTCTTACCTCATGAATGAGTGTGTTGTCACATTCAGTGTACCAGGTGCACTTAGGCACAATACCTAGGTATTTTTTGGTAGATGAATGATTGATCTAAGTCCACTGACTCAAGATTACAAAATTTTTAAATTAATTTTTTTTTTCTTTTTCAGATGGGTGGTAGCAATGCCCTTGGACTTTTTCACCTTCAGTTCCAGTGCGTTTATCTAGTATTGTACTGTCAGGGAATATTCTGGAAAGCAGTCATGGAAAGTTGTGGCTCTTGCTTGAGTGTGGGGGAGAGAAAAGAACAGGGACCTCCTTCCAGAGGTACTTCACTGTACTAGTCACACTTTTCTCTGCTTCTTTCCCTCTTCGAATCATGCTTAGAGAATGGGGGGATCCTATAAGCATTGAGAGGCATTGGTGTCACCAGAACAACACCTGCTTTTTTATAAGGAAGTTTTATGATTATTATGACTTGCTCTACCTCATGCATAGCCAGCAGACATTTATTGCAATCTTGCTATGTAAATGGGTAAATGGATGGAACTGAATGACATTATGTTAAAGGACATAAGCCAGACACAGATATGCAAGTAGTGCATGCTCCGTCTCATACGTTGAAGCTACAAAAGTTGACCTAAAATAGAATAGTGATTCATAGAGACTGGAAGGAAGGAGGTGTGTGTATTGGGGGGGTGGTGAACAAAGGGAGGTCAAATTTGGTCAGTGCAAGCTGGTTCTATGCATATGTGGAAATATCACATGAAACTTCTTTAATATGCATAAGTAATATTTTAGATAGTATTAAATAAAAATATTAAGTAAAAAATGGATGTAGATAGATTGGGTCACACTGCTAAAGTGTTTTCAGTCTAATAAGTGTGGATGATTTGTGCAAGTTAAAAGCAATGCATGATAAGAAAGGGAGATGTTGTGAGAGAAGTAGAGAGATTTGGATAGTAAAGGAGAGAAGGTAGATGATAAAATCATTTCTAGCAATAATAAAACTACTACGTTCTGAGTGCTCTTTATGCAATGTGGCATAGAATGTTGATGTCTTTAATTATTATCTTCACCCATTAGGTCAGGAATAGTGTTATTCCTGTTTTTCATGATATAGCAGGCTTCTATTTTGGATACAAGGAAGGAGTAAAATATGGAGAGAAAGAAAGAGGATAAAAGACAATGCTGTTCTCTTTCATATTTCCCCAATTCAATCCATGTAGGTTAAGATCTCACATTGCAAGGGCATTTGAAAAAGTCCATCTGAAGAAAAGCACTTGGCAGAAACCCTTCACCCATTAAAGTTAGTCTGAGGAAGCGTCACCAGGAAGCAACTCAAGGGCTCTTGGCAAATGCATGATGACTTTGCTCACACCCAGACTGTATTCTGCATCCTTCTTAACACACCCTCCCTCTTCCCAATGTTTGACACCCACCGTTTTGCTTGTCAGTGAGATGGTCATCTTGGCTCTGAAGCATTTGCTATACCTGGAATATATTCAAGTCAAATTAGTGATACATAATCAATAACAGCATCTTGATTTCAATGTGCATGACTCAGTCTTAAGTAGAAGTCTAATGTCTTTACCTACTTCCTTCAATCCTAAAATTTAAACTAAAAGCTTTATGCTGTTGGGTACAGTGCATAATAAAGGGAAATATTAATTCTTTTCTTCTTCTTTTTTTGGCAGTGCTGAGAATTGAATCCAGGGTCTTGGGCATTCCAGGAAAGTGCTCTACCACTAAGCTTTATACCTTCAGCTCCAACACTAATTCTTGAAGATTTTGTTTCTAACGTCTGATGGAGGATTAAGTATCTTAATATTCTTGCTCTTTTTTTTCTTCAGGAAATATAGGACAGATTCAAGGAATCACATCTTTTAAGTTTCTTCCTCTGTATCCCTGTGTTATGTTCAAACCACTTGGTCTCAGGCATAGTACAAGAATGGCAAAGAGAATATTATTGGACAAGAAAGCGGACGTCGTGTGGCTGATGGCAGTTTTGGTGGTGTGGTTTCAATGGGACTTATTAAAATGTTACCAAAACATGCACTGGTGTGTGTGTATATGTGTGTGTGTGCACAAATGCACAGAAGGACACATTTTGGTTGGTGTCCAAATTGTTTAGAGACAATAGAAAAAAATCTGACTTCTGTCTATAATTTATTCCACTGTGTCCCTGCCTCTGGTACTAGTCCCAAAGTCTCAGGCCTATTATGAGAGATAGGCAGAGGAACATTTTTGGACAAGGGAGTGGAAACCAAGAGGCTAGTTACTCTGGTAGTGATGGAGTTTCTGTGGGAGTTATTAAGTTGTTGCTAATACATATGCAAGTGTTCCATTAATGGAAAAAGCCCCTTTGGTCTGTGTCCTGATAATCAATGGCAAGAGAAAAAAAATCAATTCCCTTATCCTCAGCTTAATCAGGTCTTTGTCAAAGAAGGTCAATATGCCTAAAATCTTTCCAGAGTTCATTTGTACATTTTGAAAAGTATAAGAAAATGATATTTTTGAATTATGCATGACAAGTATGTACTATGTAAAAAGAATCTCAGGTTGCCAATGCAGACATATTAAATATGCAAAGGAACAGAGGGGGGTTTTTGAACTGTGCAATAAATTTTGCTGAAGAGAATTCTGAATCTATACTGGACTATTTTTTTTTTACGTGAAAATGGAATTTAAAGAGTACAATCAAACCAGAACAAGAATACCAGCAAATGTCATAATTTCATTCTTTTTTATGACAGTAGAACTCCGCTGTGAATCTCCTTCCTTTCCTGAGATAATCCTTATCTGAAAGTTGGATGTATAATTTTCATGAAGATTTAAAAATCTTTATTGCTTATTAAATACTATTATGAGCTATCATCAGAAGATGGATATTTATATTATTATACTTATGTTGAATTAATACTTATATTATTACTCTCATATCTGACCAACTGGTTGAATTCTTTCACTATTTATAATAAACTTTATTGTTTATTGAATACCTACCATATATGAGCTATTATTAGTAGACTAATATTTATATCATTAATATTTATATTATTTTTATATTAATTTTATTTGTGACAATGTAGTTGAATTCTTTTACTATTTTTATGATTAAAGGTGAATTTTTTTAAAATTATTATTTTTATTTATATATGACAGCAGAATGCATTGCAATTCATATTACACATATAGAGCACAAATTTTTCGTATCTCTGGTTGAATATAAAGTATATTCACACCAATTCGTGTCTTCATAATGTACTTTGTTTTTTTGTTTTTATATTTTTTAATTGATTTTTAAAAAAATACATGGAATGCATTACAATTCTTATTACATATATACAGCACAATTTTTCATATCTCTGGTTGAATATAAAGTATGTTCACGCCAATGTCTTCATACATGTACTTTGGATAATGATGTCCATCACATTCCACCATCCTTGCTAACCCCCTGCCCCCTGCCTTCCCCTCCCACCCCTCTGCCCTATCTAGAGTTTGTCTATTCCTCCCATGCTTCCCCTCCCTATCCCACTATGATAAGCCTTCTTATATCAGAGAAAACATTCAGCATTTGTTTTTTTGGGATTAGCTAACTTCACTTAGCATTATTTTCTCCAACACCATCCATTTACCTGCAAATGCTATGATTTTATTCTCTTTTATTGCTGAGTAAAAATTCCATTGTGTATATATGCCACATTTTTTAATCCATTCATCCACTGAAGGGCTTCTAGGTTGGTTCCACAGTTTAGCTATTGTGAATTGTGCTGCTATAAACATTGATGTGGCTGCATCCCTATAGAATGCTGATTCTAAATATTTTGGATATATACCAAGGAGTGGAATAGCTGGGTCATATTGTGGTTCTATTGCTAGGTTTTTCAGTTCTTCATATATTCTGGATATTATTTCTGTCAGAGAAGCAACTGGCATTTTTCTTTTGCCATTCTCTAGGCTCTCTCTTTACACTGTTGTCTCCTTTGTTGTGCAGAAACTTGTTAATTTGATGCCATCACACTTCTTGATTTTACTTCTTATGCTTTAGGAGTTTTGTTAAGGATACTGTGCCTGTGCCAATATGTTGTAGTATTGGGCTTACAATTTCTTCTAGCAGCTTCAAAATTTCTGGTCTGATTCTTAAGTCTTTGATCCACATTGAGTTAACTTTTGTGCAAGATAAGAAATAGGGATCAAATTTTATTGTTCTGCTTATAGATAACCAGTTTCCCCAGCACAATTTGTTAAAGAGTTTGTCTTTTCTCCAACACATTTTGTTTAGTATCAGATGACTGTAAGTATGTGGGTTTGTCTCTGGGTCTTCTATTCTATTCCATTGGTCTTCATGCCCATTTTGGTGCCAATACTACGTTGTTTTTGTTACTGTAGCTCTGTAGTATAATTTGAGTTCTGGTGTTGTGATGCCTCCAGCATTGCTTTTCTTGCTTAGGATTGCTTTGACTATTGTGGGTCTCTTATTCTTTCAGATAAATTTCAGAATCACTTTTTCTAGTGTTGTGAAGAATGGCATTGGTATATTGATGGGTACTGCATTGAATCTGCACATTGCTTTTGGTAGTATGGTCATTTTGAAAGTATAAATTCTGCCTATCCAAGAACATGAGAGGTCTTCCCATCTTCTAAGGTCTTCCTTGATTTCTTCAGCGTTCTGTAATTTTCATTGTAGAGATCATCTACCTCCTTGGTTAATTCCTGAATTTTCTTCTTTTGAGGTTAATGTGAATGGGATAATTTTTCCAATTTCTTTCTCAGCAAAATCACTTTTGGTATAAAGCTACTGATTTATGAATGTAAATATTGATCCTGCTACTTTGCCAAATTCATTTATCAGCTATAGAAGTCTTCTGGTGGAC
Source organism: Marmota marmota marmota (assembly GCF_001458135.2). Taxonomy (NCBI): domain Eukaryota; kingdom Metazoa; phylum Chordata; class Mammalia; order Rodentia; family Sciuridae; genus Marmota; species Marmota marmota. The sequence goes on along the minus strand of NW_026000174.1, from coordinate 62,100,346 downwards.
TTTTTTTGGTTGCATTTTCTAATAAGGGTCATTCATCAGCAAATGAATAATTTGATTTCTTTTCCTGTTGTATGTCTTTAATTTCCTTCTCTTGCCTGATTACTCTAGTTAGAGTTTCAATAACTGTATTGAATAGAATTGGTGAAAGTGGACACCCTTGTCTTATTCCTAATTTTGGAGGAAATGCTTTTAGTTTTTTTTTTTCTTTTCAGGATGATGTTGGCTTTGGGTTTGTCATATATAGCCTTTACAATGTTGAGGTCAGTCTCACCAGTGTTTTTCAAAAGAATGTGTGCTGGATTTTGTCAAAGGTCTTTTCTGCATCTATTGAGATGATCATATGATTCTTATCCTCAACTCTATGTGGCAAATTACATTTATAGATTTGTTGAACCAACCTTGCATTTCTGGGACAAAACCTATTTGAACATGGTGTATTATCTTCTTGATGTGTTTTTGAATGGTTTGCTAATATTTTATTGAGGATTTTTGCAAATATGTTCATCAGAGATATTGGTTTATAGTTTTCTTTCCTTGATGTATCTTTGTCTAGTTTTGGTATCGGGGTTATATTGACTTCATAGAATGTATGTGGGAGGGCTCTCTCCTTTTCAATTTCATGGAATAATTTGAGAAAGGCTGATATTAGGTCTTCTTTAAAGGTCTGGTAGAACTCAGCTGAGAATCCATCTGGTCCTTGGCTTTTCTTTGTTAAATGGGTTTTAATTTCTGTTTTAAATTCATTACTTAATATTGGTCTGTTTAGGCTTTATATTTCTTCTTCTTTCAATTTGGGCAGCTCATATGTGTCTAGAAATTTGTAATTTGGATTTTTCAGTTCATTGGAGTGTAAATTTTCGAAACCATTTCTAATGATTCTCTGAATTTCATCTGTGATGAGATCTCCTTTTTCAATTCTAATTTTGTTTATTTGATTCTTCTCTCTCTTTTGGTTAAGGTGGCTAAGCATTTATCAATGTTATTTATCTTTTCAGAACCAACTCTTTGTTGGATTGATCCTATGTATTTTTTTATTCTCAATTTTATTAATTTCAGCTCTGATCTTAATTATTTTCAGTATTCTCTGGATCTTGAAGTTCATTTGTTCTTCCTTTTCTGAGGCTTTGAGGTGGAGTGTCAGTTTATTTCTTTGGAATCTCTTTATTATTATTTTTTTAATGTAGCCACTCAATGCTATAGTCTTCCTCTTGGAATGCTCCAGAGGTATATGTTGTATCTCTGTTCTCATTTGTTCTTAAGAATTTCTTGATTTCTTCTATGATCCACTCTTCCTTTAAGAGTACAGTTCAATCTCCTTACACTTGTGTGGTTTCCATTATTTTTCTTGCTGTTGACTTCTAGTTTCATTCCATTATGATCTGATGAATGGGATTATATCCATTTTTTTGTATATCCTAAGACTTAATTTGTGACCTAGAATATGGTCTGTTTTGGAAAAGGTCTCATGAACTGCTGAGAAGAAGGTAAATTCAGTGGCTTTGGGGTGAAATATTCTGTGGGATGTCTATTAAGTCTATTTGGTTTATAGTATTTAGATAAAAATATCTTTGTTGATTTTTATGTCCTATATATTGAAAAAATTGTGTGTTGAAACCACTCATGTGAGAGCTGAAATCTTTATTATTGTATTGGGATCTATCTAGGATCGAATGTCAAGTTTTTTTTCTTTTTTGGGTAATAAGGTGCACTGAATTTGGAGCACATATTTTTACTATTGTTACAACTTCTTGAGGGATTGTTCCCTTAACCAGGATGTAATGGTCTTCTTTGTCTCCTATGATTATTTTTTGCTTGAAATATGCTTTGTTACATATAAGAATAGCTACTATTTTTGGTTTTGGACCCCATTTTTCATGGGATTTTTTCCTTCATCCTTTTTCTTTCAGTGAGTGTCTGTGCCTATGAGATGAGTCTCTAAAAAATAGCATCTAGTTAGATCTTATTTTATTGATCCATTTTGGTAATCTATGTGTTTTCATTGGGAAGTTGAGACCATTTTTTAAAAATTGATGCATGATAGTTGCACATAATGATGGGATTTGTTGTTGCATATTCATATAAGAACACGATATAGCATTATAATTTAGCCAATATTGCTCCCCAGTACTTTCCTCCTAGAGGAAATCCTTTTGCTGATCTCCCTTTGATTTTTAGGAGATCCATTACCCACATTCGTTTTCCTTCTTCCTCTGTAGCTTCTGTATATGAGAGAAAATATTCAACTTGTGACCTTCTGAGTTTGACTTATCTTCCTTAACTCTATGGTCGCTTGTTCTATCCATTTTCTTGCAAATGAATTTCATTTTTCTTTATGGTTGAATAGAATTCAATTGTGTGTATATATACTACATTTTCTCTATTTATTCATCTGTTGATGGACACCTAGCTGGTTCCATAGTTTGTTTATTGTGAATTATGCTGCTATTAACATGGGTTTAATGTAGTATTGTGACATGAATTCTTTTTTTTATATCCCCAACTCTTTTATTTTTTATTTATTTATTTTTTTGTGACATGAATTCTTTAGGATAAATATTAAAGACTGATATAGCTGGGGCATATGGTGGTTCCACGCCTAGTCTTTTGAGAATCCTCCATCCTGATACTAATTTAAAATCTCACCAGCAGTGTAAAAGTGTTTTTTTCCAAAATTTATTATTTGTATTCTTATTTTTTTAAATAGGTTTTATTTTTTTTTAAAGTTAATATGGGCATTACAGGAAAGAGAAAACACAAGCAAAGAACAAAGTCATCCAGTCACAAGCAGCTTAGTTGGCTGTGTCCCTCCAGATTGTGCATAAACATACATGCACAACATCCCATTTTGTGTTGTAGTGTATATCTTGCTTTTCCATACATCACGAATATTCACCAATTCAGAATCCCAAAGCTACGTGTTTTTGATAACCAATTATACATTACACCAACTCAATCTGTTACAAAAACATTGTAAACCTTTCTTCAGGACAAAAATTTCATTGAAGACGGAAATGGCAACAGGAATCTACATAGACATAATGACAGAGTTACAACAAAAATAATGTATTCCCTTAATTTTCAATTTAAAATGAGACAAAGCAACAGAATACACCAAACCTGTTTCATTACCAGATTTCTGCAACTAAAATATTAGCAAGAATGCATGTTCCCAGTGAATTAAAGTATTCTTACGGTACAGCCAGAAGATGCACACACATCAATGGCTCGAGTGTAAATCCTTGAGCATTTGCTCCCATCTTTCCTTGTATGCTTCCTTCTGGCTCTCTGCTGCCAGCCTAATGAACAAGTCCTGATACAAACTGCCCAGAGATACAGCAATTCCATGTCCAAGATGCATCTTTTTTATCAACTATGACAAAAAGATAATTACAAGTTGGATAATTCATTAGCTCTACTTTTCATGATACATGGTCACCTCAGGACATCTAGAAAGCTTAGATGTTGTGAAATAAAGTATAAAATTTGTGCAAAATAAAAACAATTACTTTACCAAAAATGCACATAAATATCTGTGTTTATAATCTAAAACTGTCTTCCAGATGTGGAGATATGAGCAAAGAGTACTTCCCCTCACCCTTCCTGTTCTCCCTCTTCACCATTCCAGTGACTAATTTTAGGAATACCCCTATCTCCAAGAGGTGGATTAACAAAAGTCATTCCCAGAAGACAGTTCTTCCTAAAAACTATCAAAATATATTTATATAGAGATTATTTTGCTGCTTTTAACAAACTTTGAGCATTAGGACTTGTCCTCTAATACCCAGCAATATTAACTAAAATGCACATATAACAAGGGCTAGAAAATCTCAAGTAATCTAAGGTGCACAGATTGCGTCTTTATGCATACTTTCTCCACCCCACCCTCCCACCAGTGAACCTTCAACCTATTTTCCAAGACATCAAGTTCAACAATTCCATTCCCCTAAATGGCAACCATTTCGATGTAGTAATGAAAATTCTTAAAGGGCATTACTTTAACTCTACTTTTACCAGGTGTTGTGCCCTTTTAAACATCTGGAAAGACAAGATGTTTCCAACAAGGACTTAAAATATCACTAAATAGACTATACACACTTACTTAACAAAAGCTAGACATGGAAGCAAAAGCTCCCCTTTTTAAAGGCTAGAATTTGAAAGTGTCTTCCAAAGAGAAACATTCGGGTCTAGAATCCTTCTCTTTGTCATCTCTTATCAACCCACAGGTTGGATATATGCATATAATGCTTAGAGATGGCTTTGACAATTTCACTTCCTAAGTGGTTTTAAGAACAGTCTTTCCTATGAATTTTAGCACACAGTGTACTCCATGTGTTAGTTTACTAACTCTACTTTCGCCATACATTGGCAACCTCTTTAACATCTAGTTAGACCAGGTGTCCATTAGGACTCGATTTGTCTTTATACACATTATTTACACAGCATAGTAAAACAAAACCCACAGACATGAAGGACAATGGTCATTCTTGCTTAACAGAAAACACATTGGTATAAAGCCCTTTATAATTTCTTTTCCTTCTTCCTCCCTGAATTAGCAAACTATGACATACACTGCTCAGAGAAGTGTTTTGATCATCATTCTATTTCCAAAAGATAGTTATTCCATTATGAATTTTAACCAAAAGATATCTACAAAATGTTTTATTTACTACATCTACTTTAATATATAATATTAAATATATAATACATCTACTATGCACATCTAAACATCCGGAAAGACTAGATGTTTCAAATAAGGACTTAAGTTTGTCCACTATGTACATGTTAGTGTTGAATCAACTACACACATGTCACAATGGTTATATATGAAAGTCTCTTTTAAGTAGGATCATTCTGGCCTAGAATCCTTCATTTCTTCCACAACTTTTCCCCATGTCTCTTGTGATATAAGCACATGTGTCACTCAGATATGATGTTACAATTTCACTTCCAAAAGTCCTTCTCAGAAGACTGCCTTTTCATGAATTTTAACACAAACTGTACAAAATGTGTTGGTTTATTAACTTTACTTTTGTCATACATTGGCCACCTCTTTAATATCTAGAGACCAGATATTATAAAATTATGACTCCTTTGTCCAGCAGATACACAATATATACAGCACAGCAAAGTTAATGAAATGCATGTTACAGGGCAATAAGTAAGCTGAAAATTTCTAGCACACTCTAACCAAATGCCTTTTGCAAATGAACAAGTATAGACAATATTCTGTTCAGAGGTGGTTTAATAATTCCAAACACAGTATTTCCCATCAGTTTTAAAAATCTATTTACTAAAAGTTTTATCCTACTACTTCTACTTTTAAATATATCAAGCACTACTAAATATATAGAAAGACTAGATATCCCACATAGGTAAGAACCTGTCCACTATACACACAGCACTGGTAAATAAAATGGCACACGTAACAATGGTTATAATCTGAGGCATCTCCTAACTTGACCATTTTGTCCTTGAACTTTTCCCTTCTCACTTTCTTCTCTTTACTTTCAGTTAAGAGAACAAGTATAGGAATGTACTGCTTAGATATGGTTTTCGTATCCAAAAGTCATTTACAGAGGACATACTTTCCTACGAATTTTCAACACAAAACGTACAAAATGTGCCAATTTTACTAACTACTTGCTCACGCAGTGGCAATTTCTTTAACATCTAGAGACTAGATATTGAAAAATTGGGACTAATTTGCCCATTATATCCACTATATACACAGGAAAACAAAATGCATAAAACATGTATAACTGATATCAGAAGATGTGCAGTTATGAACCCACTAATATATTACCTTTTGCAATTGCCTCTCTCCCACCTCCTCCATATCACCAAGTACAAATAGTACTATACTGTTCATAGGGATGAAATCTCAGTGTAGTTTTGATTTGCATTTCCCTAATTGCCAATAATTTTGAACATTTTTCCATATATTTATTGTCCATTTTTATTTCTTCTTTTGAGATATGTGTTTTTAATTCATTGACCCATTTATTAATTAGGTTATATAATATTTTGGTGTAAAGTGTTTTATAGATATTCTAGATATTATCCTCTGTCAGAAGAGTAGCTAACAAAATTTTTCTTCCTTCTGTAGGATGTCTCTTTGCATTCCTTTTTTTTTTGGTGTGCAGAAGCTTTTTAATTTGATGCCATCCCGTTTATGAACTCTTGGCATTACTTCCTGAGCTATGTGTCCTATTGAGAAAGTCATTGCTTGGGTCTAAAAGCTGGAGTGTTGATCCTACATTTTCTTCCAGGAGTTACATAGTTTCTGGCTTAATTCCTAATTCTTTGATCCTTTTTGAGTTGATTTTTGTGCAGGGTGAGAAATAAGGGTCTATTTTCGTTCTTCTACATAAAAATAACCAGTTTTCCCAGGACTACTTGTTAAAGAGGCTGCATTTCCAATGTATGTTTTTGGTATTTTTGTTAAGGATTACATGACTTTAGATGAGTAGGTTTGTCTCTGTCTTCTATTCTGCACCATTGGCCTATGTGTTTTTATGTTAGTATAAGACAGTTTCTGTTACTGTAGCTCTGTAGTATAAAGTTGAAGTCAGATGTTGTGATGCCTCCAGCATTTTTTTTTGGCTTAAAATTCCTTTTGCTATTCTGGGTCCTTTATTTTTCTGAAATAAATTTTAGGACTTTTTTTTTTTTTTTTTTTTTTTTTTTTTTTT
>NW_026000174.1:62020241-62093592 GCF_001458135.2 Marmota marmota marmota | reverse complement strand
AAAAAAATTTTTGGGCTTTTTTTTTTTTTTTTTTTTTTTAGTTCTGAGAAGAATGTCATTGGTAGTATTTTAGACCATTTATATGCAGTCTTGTTATGGATATGTATTTGTAGTTTCCCACCTTATTTTTTTCCTATATTTATTTCTGTCTCCATTTTCATTTAGTTAGTTGGTCTTATTTTTAATCTTTATTTATTTGGGAGAATTGGGGTTTGTTTTGGGGTTCCTCTGTGTGTAGTTTATCTTTGAATATTCTTTGTAGTGCCAACTGGGTGGTCATGAATTCTTTGAGTTTATTCTTGTCATGGAAAGTTTTTTTAATCTCTCCATTGATTTTGAAAGACAGCTTTGCTGGATATAATGACCTTGGCTGGCAATTGTTTTCTTTTAGAGCTTGGGATATCTCATTCCAGGCCCTCTTTGATTTTAGGATCTGCGTCAAGAAGTCAGAGAAGTGGGACTTATTTGTTTGCCTCTAAATGTGAGCTGATGTTTCTCTCTTGCAACTTTTTTTTAAAAAAATATATTCTTAGTTGTAGATGGACATATTTATTTATTTATTTTCATGTGGTGCTGAGGATCGAACCCAGTGCTTCACACATGCGAGGCAAGCACTCTACCCCTGAGCCCCAGCCCCAGCCCCTCTCTTGTAACTTTTAATATTCTTTCCATCTTTTCTGTTAGGCATTTTAATTGTGATGTGTCTTGAAGAGATTCTATTCTTATATTGTCTAGATTGAAGTTCTGTATGACTCCTGTATGTGGATGTCTATCTCACTTTTACTATGCAGAAAATTATCTGTTACTATCAGACAGAAGATATTCTTAAAGCCATTTGCTTGTATCTCCATGTTCTTTTCTATCCCAGTGACTCTCAGGTTTGTTCTCTTGCTGCTGTCCCAGAGTTCTTGTATATTCTGATCATGGTCTTTCCACCCGGCCCGCCCCTCTTTATTGCATACTGAGTATTCAGGTTCACATACACTGCTTTCAAGTCCTGAACTTCTATTTTTTTTAATGCAATGTAATCTTTTGGTGGTGCTTTCAAGTGAATTTTTAATTTGATTTATTATGTCTTTAATTTCCAGGAGTTCTGATTGGTTTCCTTTCATTACCTCTATTTCTTTATTGAAGTGGACTCTCATCTCCTGCATTTGCTCTTAATTCCTTAGATCTTCTTTTAGTTCATTGAACATAATATTAAATTCAATATATTAGTATTTGTTGAGGCTCAGTTAAGGCTAGAGTGTGTGTGGGGTGAGATCTGCTGTTATTGACTGAGTTGTGAGTATTGCTTGGCAGCAGGAATTTTACTCTTTGATCGTGAAATATCTGAAATGTACCAATCAGTTTCCAGAACCTCTTAGAGAATGCAGGGAGCCAGGAATAGCACTAGCGCATAGCCTAAAGAAAAATGTCTAGTGTCTGCTTTGACATCTGTAACACTAATTGTTATAGTGTTAACTCGGAATAACAGTTAACATCAGCATCAACAATCAAAAACTGTTACTAGAGTAGGCATTGAACAGCAGGTGTCTACTACATCATCCACCGTGTTAATCATCACAATATGAATGACGTAGGTATCACATGTACTATATAATTCTGTTAGATGTTGGGATTACAATTTCTCAACTATGGGGTAGGAAGGCACAAAATTTTGAAATATTTAAAAAAGGGAAGAGAAGAGAGGAAGGATATAGGTAGCAGATGATGGCTGTAAAGAAGGGGAATAAAAATGAAGTAGAAGATAGAAAATGAAAGAAAGGAGGAAGGAACAGGAAAATTTGGCTATTTGTGGTGGGAGAGAGTGAGGAAGAGGACAAAAACCAAGGTTTAAACAAACAAAGAAACAGGATCAAAACAACTCAAACCCACATATAATTATACCTTACCCAAGTCAAACCATGATTAAATAGTAAACAGGTGCAGAAAATAATCAATTAAAATATAAGTAAATTTATATGAATATTTGCATACCCATATCTATCTATCTTATAAACCTATTTGTGCAGTAAGCATTAACACTCCCCCCCCAAAAAAATCTCATAGAACCAAAAAAACCAAAATATAATAATTGTTGAAAAAATATTAAAAAAATTAAAATAAGACAGGCAAAAAAGGGGAGATACAGAAAAGAAAGAATAAAAAAGAAAAGAAATGAGAGAGAAAAAAAGAAAACATCTTAATGGGAAATAAAATGCTTTTTTCCATTGGTGGTCAAAATTGTTGGCAGGGATGGATTTTCATTCTTTCTGTTCATTGTTGACTCTGTAACCCTGGCTCAAGGGCTGGTGTTTGTGAAGTCTGATGTCTTTGTGTTCCTCACCCAGCTGCCAGCCACTGTGGCTAGGAGGCAAAGCTGGATGTGGTAGCTCTCAGTCTCCTGTCTTTCAGCACACGGTGCGTAGACAGGTGCATGCTGACAGATGGTGTAATCCTGCAGTGTGAGTGGTGCAGAGTTTGAACTGGAAGTTCCAGTAGTTGGGGTTTAGCTTTAGCTGATCTTTGGAACTCTGTTGGTGGCTATTTCGAATTTGATCCATGTCCTCCATTGCTGGGGAGATGCTGGTTTCTAATGGATCTCTGAAAGCCAGAGACCTCCAGTAAAATCCAGTTTTAGGGCATAAGGACTAAACCTCCAGAGGCTTCATATTTACCTCCATGGATGTGAATTGCCCAGTACCCACCCTGGAGTGCAACCTTTCCTGTGTGGCTGCTATAGGCATCTTCCCAATAGTTCTGATGGGGAGTCAGCAGCAAAGGGAGCTCTCTTTCCTTGGTATCTGGAATGTGTATTCTCCAGGCAGAATTTTCCATGTACCTATTTCAGTCACTCTGGTTCAGGCACACTCTGGGAATCACAAATAGGCAACTGCTGGGTGCACCTGCAACTTCCTTTATGAGTTCCCGATTTCCTGACTCTGCTCATTGCTGTGCTGCAGTTATAAATAGTTCCTGTCAGACTGCTGTGGGCTGAGTGATTTCAGTTGATTTTCACTGAACCACTTGTCCCACCAGCTCTGGGTCCATTAAGATCAACATGTGTCTCTATGCCACAGGTTCCTCCCCACCAAGCCAATATTTTAAATTCCATCAGCTTTTCTGTCTCTCTGCCTGTGGTCTCCTCCCCTCAGCAGCTGAGGCTCCCCCAGGTGCCAGTCAAGCTGGTGCATCTCTGATGCATTATTTCTTTTATAGTAAAAGTTTCTGACTTTCTGTGTCTCTGTGGTTTCTTTTGCCATCCAGTATTGGATCTCAGTGAATTCCCTTAGTGAGCCACCTCACTGATAGCACGGTTTCTGCTGTTTAAGTCTGGTGCTGAGCATTCTGGGAAGCGTATCCTTCCTCTAATCCACCATTTAGATTGTATTTCTAGACCTTAGTTGTTTACTTTCTTCTGGGACACGAAGCACATCTGTTTACTTTGGGGGCATGCTGATCAGAATCTTTGAAAGTCATGCTTATCTTAGTAGAAATAGAAAACTTAGAAATCAGGTAGCAAAGAGAGTCTACCTGATGTTCAACATTCTCAAAGGCGGGGACAGGAGGGAACTACTGGTCCATTCTGTCTGAAGGTCCAAGTCTTTTCCTGAGTCTCCCCATGGCTGACTTCATCTCATGGTTCCTCAGAGTGTAGATCAAGGGGTTCAGCAGAGGGGAGATGACAGTGAAGGTGACAGAGATGGCCTTATCTGTTGGGAGGGCAGTGAAGGGCCGGGCATAGACATAGATGCAGGGCACAAAGTGCAGGGTCACCACAGTGATGTGGGAGGTGCAGGTGGAGATGGCTTTCCTCCTGCCCTCTCCTGCCTGAGACCTTATTAATAATAATATGACCAAATAGGACACCAGGAGCAGGAAAAACCACAGTGTGGTGAGCATCCCATTGTTGGAAATCATGAGCAGTTCAAGTACAAAAATGTCAGTACAGGCGAGTTTGAGGACCTGGGGGACGTCACAGTAGAAAGTGTCAAGGACATTGGGTCCACAGAAGGGCAGTGGGAGCAAGAGGGAGATCTGCACAATGGAGTGGACGAAGCCCCCCAGCCAAGAGCCCACTATTAACCCAATGCATCGGCTTCTGTTCATGATGGTCACATAGTGCAGGGGCTTGGAGATGGCCACATATCGATCTAGAGCCATCACTGACAGAGAAAATACATCCACCCCCCCAATAAGGTGGAAGAAGAACATCTGAGTGAGACAGCCATTGAAGGAGATGGTCTTCTTGTCAGAGAGAAGGTCCACCAGCACCTTGGGAGCTGTGATGGAGGAAAAGCAGATGTCGGCAATCGACAAATTACGGAGCAAAAAATACATGGGGGTGTGTAGGCGTGACTCCCAGGTCACAGTGACCATGATGAGAAGGTTTCCCAGCAGAGTCGTCAGGTACACCAGAAGTAGGAAAAGGAACAAGACAAAGCTCACGTCTTGATTCTGGGTGAGGCCAAGGAAAACAAATTCTTTTACCCTGGTGCAGTTCTCCATCTCTATGGAGTCATCCTCCTTTTGCTCTTTGGTTCCAAGGTGTGTCGTATGAAGAAAGGGCTATTTATTTTGCTGTCCTCTCAAGCTTCCCTGCATGGCTGCAGTGTATGCAGTTTGTTAAGCTTTCCATATTTTAAACATTGCAGTCAGATTGTTGAGCAAATCACATTTCACACACAGTACCATTCATTCCTTTTCCTATAGAACTATTTTGGGAAAGAAAGTCTGTTAAGTAGTGACATTTACATAGCACATGTAAAACATGAAATCACCAAGGTTGAAATTGATGCTTTGGGTACCAGCTTCCAATATCATAAAACTTTTTTTGCATTTATTCTGCTTTAATAAAAAGACAATGCATGATAAAAAGGGAGATATGTTTTTTTTTAGAGAAGTAAAGGGAGATTTGGATAGCCAAGGAGAGAGGGTAGATGATAAAATCATTTCTAGCAGTAATAAAAGCTACTGTTTTCTGAGTGCTTTGTATGCCAGTGTGGCACAGAATGTTGATGTCTTTAATTCTTACCTTCACCCATTAGGTCAGAAATAGTGTTATTCCTGTTTTTCATGACATAGCAGGGATATCTTTTGGATTCAAGGAAGGATGCTGAAAATGGAAGAAAAGAAAGAGGATGGAAGGCAATGCTATCTTCTTTCACATTTCCCCACTTCAATCCATGTAGGTTAAGATCTCACATTGCAAGGACATTTGAAAAAGTCCATCTGAAGAAAAGCACTTGGCAGAAACCCTTCTTCCATTAAATTAGTCTGAGGAAACGTCACCAAGAAGCAACTCAAAGGTTCTTGGTAAATGCATGATGACTTTGCTCACACCCAGACTGTATTCTGCATCCTTCTTAACACACCCTCCCTCTTCCCAATGTTTGACACCCACCGTTTTGCTTGTCAGTGAGATGATCATCTTGGCTCTGCAGCATTTGCTATACCTGGAATATATTCAAGTCAAATTAGTGATACCTAATCAATAACAGCATCTTGATTTCAGTATGCATGCCTCCGCCTTAACTAGAAGTCCTATTTCCTTCAATCCAACTCCAACTAAAAGTTGTATGCTGTTAGGTACAGTGTGTAACAAACAGTAGCATTAATTCTTGAAAAAATTGTTTCCAAATGTAAAGTTCAATGGGGGATTAAACATCTTCTTGTCCTTGCTCCTTTTTCAGGAAATAAAGGACAGACTCCAAGAATCACATCTTTAAGTTTTTTTGCACTGTGTCCCAGGGTCATGTTCAAGCCCTTCAGCCTCAGGCTCAGTATGAGAATGGCAAAGGGAATATATTGGAAAAAAAAAGTTCAAGTCACATGGCTGATGGCAGTTTGTTGGTGTGGTTTCAGTGGGACTTATTAAAATGTTACCAAAACATGCGTGTGTGTGTGTATGTGTGTGTGTGTGTGTGTGTGTGTGCGCGTGTGCATACACAGAAGGACACATTTTTGTTGGTGTCCAAATTGTTTAGAGACAATAGAAACCAACCTGGTTTTTGGCTTCAATTTGTTCCACTGTGTCCCTGCCTCCGGTACTAGTCCCTTACTCCCAGGCCTATTAGGAGAGCTAGGGAGAGGGATATTTTTGGACAAGGGAGTGGAAAGCAAGTGGCTAGCTCTGGTGGTGATGGGTTTCTGTGGGAGTTATTAAGTTGTTGCTAATACGTTTGCAAACAATCCATTTACTGGAAAAAGTCCTTTTGGTCTATGTCCATGTTATCAATGGCAAGAGAGAAAAATCAATCCCCTTATCTTCAGCTCCATCAGTTATTTGTCAAAGCAGGTGGATGTACCTAAAATCTTTCCAACGTCCATTTGTGTGTTTTGAAAAGTATAAAAGATGATGTGGTCGAACTAGATATATTTGTGAATAAGCTTGAAAAAAAGAACTGGACTTCAAGCCCTTTCATTGCCCTTTGTTTTCTCATCCAGCAGAGAAGTTGTGGCTCCTTACCTGGATGTCCCTTTGCACAGCATGTCGTAGGTGACAATTAGAAATGTACGCATGTTGACTGCTTCTCACATGATGTCATACAGGATCCTTTACTGTGGGGAGAGTTAAGTAAATACATAGCTAGATAAAGATCAGTTGGTAAATTGCTTACACAGTACCATTTGATTTTTTATATTAACTCGATTATCCGTGGAACAGCAAGAGTGTGAAGTAACATCGTTGCACCTGGAATAGGAATTTTTGGTTTTTGGTATTTCTAGGGTCATGGAGTCCGGTCCAGGAGATCCAGAATTCAGTGGATCCTTAGTTCTACTCTTTCCATCTCAGCCATTATTTACTACTTTAAATGAAAATCAGCAGACATAAAGAAAGGAATAGACCTACACATGGAAGGGACAAATATGTATTGTATGAGAAGAATCTCAGGTTGTCAACCCTGACATATTAAATATGCAAAGGAACTGAGTGGGGTCTTTGAACTGTGCCACGAGTTTTGCTGAAGAGAATTCTGAATCTATATTGGACTTCTTTTTTTTTTTAAATGAAGATGGAATTTAAAGGGTAAAATTAAATCAGAACAAGAATGCCAGCAAATGACATCATTTCATTTTTCTTTATAGCTGAGGAGAACTGCATTGTATATTTATATATTGCATTTTCTTTATATATACACAGTGGAGATTTACTTAGCCATAAAGATGTGTGAACTTTGGCATTTTTAATATATTTTAAACATACAGAATAATTTAAAAAAGCTAATACTCACTAAATAATGTTACTGAGTGGCTGCCATATACCAGGCAAACATCTGTAGGTACCAGAAATGTGAGACAGTAAAATGTTCACATTCTTGCCTTCATGGCACTGACATCCTAGTGGGAAGATGTATGTGTATATGCATGTATTTTTTTCATTTTTTAAAAAATTATTTCTTTGTACCAGGGATTGAACCCAAAGGCACTTAACAACAGAGCCTCATCCCCAGCCCTTCTTATTTTTTATTTTATTTTTTTTAAAGATAGAGAAGAGAGAATTTTTTAAAGAGAGAGAGAGAGAGAGACAAAGAGAGAGAGAGAGAGAGATAGAAAGAGAGAGAGAGAGAATATTTTTTTCTTAGTTTTCGGCAGACACAACATCTTTGTATGTGGTGCTGAGGATCAAACCCAGTGCCCCGCACATGCCAGGCAAGCACATTACCGCTTGAGCCATATCCCCAGTCCTTATTTTTTATTTTGAGACAAGGTCTTGCTGAGTTGTTTAGGGCCTTGCTAAATTGCTGAGGCTGGCTTTGAACCTGCCACCCTCCTGCCTCAGCCTCATGAGTTGCTGGAATACAGGCAAGCCATACTGTGCCCAGCCAGGAAGACAGATATTTGGTAGAAGACAGATATGAGGATGGTGTCTCCATGACCTCCAAAGTAAGGGACTAGAGACAGCACATTTTTTTTTCTTTTAAAATGAAGCAAAATCTGAGTTTCAATCTTTCTTTTAATATCAGGCAACTGATGAACTGCATATAAATAATGTAGTGTGAGTTGTAGATGACCAGAACTTGTCTATGAGTGGTCTGCTTCTTACTAGTGAGTTAATGGTTGTCTTAGGTGGGTCTACATTCCTAGAACACAGAGATGACAAAATAAAACTTGTTTGTTTTCATTTATCTCTTTTTGGAAAGTGTGTTGTGTGTGTGTGTGTGTGTGTGTGTGTGTGTGTGTGTCACAGTGGCCAATTACCTTGTATCTTAAGTTCTAAGATGGAGTATTTCTTTCCTTCATATTTTAATGTTCCTGAAATTAAGATGTGTTTAAAAGTCAATGAGTACATGTAATATATTTCATGAAAATGTTTCATCTTTATCATGTCTTAGTAAAAGTGACAAATTCATCTTACAGTGGATGGCATTTTCTATTTAATAAGAAGGTAATTTGCTGTGTGAATACTGGAAATGCTGTTTCTGTTTCTCTTTCATAAAGTCTGGGAGTGGTTTGCTTGGTATCAAATAAATCAATCACATATGAAGTTTCAGAGTGTATGACCGACACGTCATATTCAAGTGCTCTGTTCCTTCCCATGTGGAGTCCATAAAATAGTGACAGCATGAGACTGGCTGCTCCAGCCCATGGCACTGGTACCTGAGATTTGTGCCTGGGAATAGTGCACATTCCTGGACTCTCAGGCCACCCTTCTGGGTTGGCAGAGAGCTGCCCGTCCACCCCTGGCCCCTGCTGCTTTCATCTTTCTTTCTCTTCCTTTCCCTACTCACTTCCTGCTGCCTTTCGGCCTTCAACTGAAGCACAATCCTCGTGTTAGTTTTCTCTCGCCTCTGTAACAAAATCATCACAAAATGAGAGGCTTAGAACAACAGTAACGATTTATTGTCTTACAGAAACCTGACACAGGTATTACTGGGCTAAAGTCAAGGTGTCAGCAGGCTGCTCTTTTTATTTTATTTTTTTCTGGTGGAATCCATCTCCTTTCTTTTTCTAGCTTCTAGAAATTTACTCAGATTCCCGTCCCTCGTCAAGGTCAGCAATGGCAAGTCAAGCACTTGTCACATTGTAACACCCTGACATGGGACATTGTCTTCTAATTTGACCACTCTTAAGGACACTTTTGACCTTGGGTTCACATTAGGATAACCATCCTAATTTTATCCACTAGCAACATTAATTCCCCTTTGCTATGCAATATAACACGTTTGAAGAGACTGGGGATTGGGATGTGAGTACCTTTACAGGGGATTGTTCTGCCTACCACATACTACGCCCTCTTTTCCAGTCTCTGCCTGTGTTGCCAGTCATTCTGATATCTTCAGATGCTGAGTGTTGAAAGATTTTTAGGAAGTCATGAAGTAGTAGAGCTGGATTTGATCTGAACTAATTTTGAGTCAGTATTCGGTCTGAATTAATGTTTTGTTCATTGCACTTGGTCAGAGTATGTACACATTTTCCTTTGGAAATATTAATGAGTATGGGTATCAGCTGCTCCTTATTGGAGAAATAATTGTCATATATAATAATGCACTGTTCTGTCTTTCTAAAATCTAAGAAATTTAACTTCCAAAACCTATCTGGTCCCACTAAATTATATAGGGAATATGATTCTGTAATATTATCATTATTAGAAGTGGTTTTTAATTACATTTCAGTGAATGCCTTATCTGGATCTTGCTAGATTTGATGCTTTAGAAGGAGGAAAGAGGTGACCTGTTCCATCCCTGTACATGACTCCCTTTAGTTCAGGTGTACTGGGGTTGTCTGTACATCCTTGGAGTGCAGGCTGGTTGGAACTCTGGATGCATGAGCATCTGTGTGCACACTCATTTGGTCTAGGATATTCCTCTTCTTTTGTGTACATGGTCCGAACATAGCCCTTAATTTGGTGGCCTCATGAAGACACACACAAGGATGTTGTATTCTTGAATAAAATATCACAATATGGGCTGGGGATGTGGCTCAAGCGGAACGCGCTCACCTGGCATGCGTGGGGCGCTGGGTTCGATCCTTAGCACCACATAAAATAAAATAAAGTTGTTGTGTCCACTGAAAACTGAAAAATAAATATTAAAAATTCTCTCTCTCTTCTTTCTCTCTCTCTCTTTAAAAAAATATCACAGTACACTCTGATTTAGTCATTTCTATTTCATTTGGGTTCCATGAAGAAGTATCTAAATATTGATGTGGGGGATCAAACCCAGGGCCTCATGCATGAAAAGCAGGCTCTCTACCACTGAACACCCCCAAATCAAGTTAGTTTTAAATAGTAAAAGCTAAAGACTATAGTTTGGTATCATCTTCTACATGCATCATTTTGTTTCTTTCCATAGAGTCAACTAACATTGACTTAAAGCTTCTTATGGATCAAGAGTCCTTCTAGAGACTGGAAATAGAAAGGAGAAATAGGCTACCAACTTGGCATTTTAATACACCACAGGAAGGGAAATGACAAGGAAGTACATATATGAAAAATAAAAACATTATTGGGTGATAGGTTTTATTTCTTCAATGAGTTAAACTCGTTTATGGCTAAGGTATAGCTGGTATGAACAGTGGGGTAGATAGCCCCAGATCCTTGCCATTTCTGTAGTTATATATTGGGGATTTATAAAATTAGTCTTTATAAGTCCCAGGTCAGACTCAATTCTGACAAGGTCACAAGGAGCGAAAGACGATAGGAAATCCTTAAGAGTTAGGATTGTTTAACCAAATGGTTCTGGGGCTTGTGCTAGTACATGTCATAGGTGAGTTAATTTTAAAAAGGACTCCAAACTTACTGACAAAGCACAAGTGATAGAGAAGAATGTTTTCCAACAGTGTTGGGTACATATTAAGTGCTTAGAAGTAGCTACAGAATTACTAGTGAAGAACTGGGAGCTAGCTGCTGGAGCCTCACTATGTTGAGACAGTTGTAGCACTGCCTGAACATCATCACAACACTAACCTTTATCCCATTGCCTTAACACCAAGAACTCCTCTTATATTTCAGGATTATGACCTGCTTGTTGTCAGTTGGTCTTCAAGGGCTGCATTTTTCCTGTTAAACTTTCTACTGGTATATATTTTTTTAAAACCAGTGTTCCAAGTCACTGATCCTTTGTGTGTGTGCAATACTCTGCTAAAGTTAATCTGTGTGTGGCTGAGTCTCAACCTTCAATAGCTACTATTGTAAGAAAAGAATTCAATGATGTTACTCCCACCTTGGTCTGCAACCAATAAGTAGGCTATTCTCTTTCAGAGAGCAAGAGTCTTTTCTTTAGTCTCCTCATGGCTGACTTCATCTCCTGGTTCCTCAGGGTGTAGATCATGGGGTTCAGGACAGGGATGATGACAGTGAAGGTGATGGAGACAGCTCTGTCCATGGGGAGGGCAGTGAAGGGTCGGGCATAGACATAGATGCAGGGCACAAAATGCAGGGTCACCACAGTGATGTGGGCTGTGCAGGTGGAGATAGCTTTCCTCCTTCCCTCTCCAGTGTGTGACCTCAGCATGGTCAGGATGATTGTGTAGGACACAAGGAGAAGGACAAACCACAGGGTAGTGACCAGGCCATTGTTGGAAATCATCAGGAGCTCCAGAACAAAAGTGTCAGTGCAGGCGAGTTTGAGGACCTGGGGGACGTCACAGTAGAAGCCATCAACAACATTGGGTCCACAGAAGGGCAGCGGGAGCAAGAGGGAGATCTGCACGATGGAGTGGACGAAGCCCCCCACCCAGGAGGCCACGATGAGGGCAGTGCATCTCCCCCGACTCATGATGGTCACGTAGTGCAGGGGCTTGGAGATGGCCATGTAGCGGTCAAACGCCATGACAGAGAGGGAGAAAATATCTGCCCCACCAAGGAGGTGGAAGAAGAACATCTGGGTGATGCACCCATTGAAGGAGATGGCCTTTCTCCTTGACAGAAGGTCCACCAAGACCTTAGGAGCCGTGATGGAGGAGAAGCAGATGTCCAAGACAGAGAGATTGCGGAGCAGGAAGTACATGGGGGTGTGAAGGCGGGACTCCCAGGTCACAGTGACCATGATGGCTACATTTGCTAACACAGTTGTTGTGTAAACTATAGATAAAAAGAAAAATAAGAGCAAGCTCAGCTCTCGGGACTGGGTCAATCCTTGAAAAATAAATTCAGTCACCCTGGTGTGATTTTTCAGAGCCATTGAATGATGCTTTTTCCTCCATGGACACCTTTGAAGTAAATATTAATGAGATGGTGAAATCAAGCATGGTTTATCTCTTACACAGAAACAGAGCATGCATATATGTCTGGTTTTGTCATTGCCCCATGTCCTCCGGAACTGGCTGTATCACCTGGGAAAATCACTTGCTTCCCCTCCCCTTAGCTCCGTGGTTAGTGCACGTCATGGTTTGGAGTAGATCTCTTGATTTCTTGCTGTACTAGGAGGGAGGGGGCCCATGATTCTGCTAAAACCAACTTCTGGAATTTACTAAGGAAGGAACCTGAAGAAAGGCCTTGTGGAAAGGGCTCTGGGTTTCCTGAATCTTCCTGAATCAGAGCGGCTCCGATTTGATGCACTTTCTATTTTCTTTCTATGGCTTAAAAGCCATTGGAATGAAATAACACCCACCAACAACATGATGGGGATCCTTTTGAAAAGCACATGATAGTTTTTAAAAAGTAACTGCATTCTGAAATACAATAGCATCCCTCTGTGGTCTGAGGAAAGACACTATTATTCCCACTTCCGTAATACCAGAACCGAACACAGTAAGAGTAAGTCAATTTTCTAAGGCCATAGAGAAAATCAGTGAAGGAGAAAAAAATAAGACAAATTTCCTCCTGACTCTTCATTCTAGGATCTTTCTACTATCCCACACTGCCTGCCAATTTCAGATGCATAAATCAAAGAATAATTTTTACAAAAAAGTCTTAAAATAATTTTTTTTTTTTTTTGTGGTGCTGGGGATTGAACCCAGGGCCTTCTGCATGCTAGGCAAGCACTCTACCAACTGAGCTATATCCCTAGCCCTTAAAAAATTTAAATTTTTAAAAAATTGTAGTTATTGATGGACCATTATTTATTTATTTATATGCAGTGCTGAGAATCAAACTCAGTGCCTCACACATGCTAGGCAAACCCTCTACCACTGAGCCACAATCCCAGCCCTTAAATACATTTTAATGGTGGATTTCACCACTCCTTCAATTTTCTTTCTCAATCACAGTAGAAGTTTATTCCAGTGCCCTTCTATGAGCTTCACATAATATGTCGTGCAAATGACGTCTCTTCTCTTTGCTTTTTATTTCATTTCATGGCTACTCAGTTGTTTACATAAATGGTTCAACACAAAGAAGATGAGATGGATGGTTAGAGAGAGGAGGCAGACAGCTCTATTCATGAAGAAAGTTGCATGCAGATATGGAGGAATGACATGAAATGCAAGAATATCAGTGAGATAGGCAGTCAGGTCAAGATAGGCTTCCTTCCGCTCCCCTCCTATCTATGGTAAGCTGTGTCTGTTCAGCCTTGGACTTGCCTTTCCTGGCCCAGTGCAGATCTGCCCATTCACTCCAGCTCAACATGGAAACAAACACTGCCCACGAAGCATGTACATTTACGTATTATGAACTCTTGGGTGGGGAGGAAGGGGCAGATGCAGCAGAGAGAATCATAAATCCCTTTTATTCCTCCATTTGAGTCAGTTTGGAGAGATCTCTTGTGGCTTCAGTGACATATAGAGAACAAGATAGCAAACTAATGGTGACATCAGTATTTGACTTTCAGCCCAGGGCATTTTATATGCATGTCACTTCAAGAATTTCTTGAGGAGACTTAGGAGAGTGGCAGCATCACATAAGTTAACTCAGAGAAAAAAAGCCACGCTCAGCCTGAGCATCTGTCTGAGTCGTCTGTCACCATCGCAGATAGAAAGCTCCCAGGTCAGTGTCCATCTGGGAGGCATCGTGTGTGGACTGTGTCAAAGTAAGCTTTGGAGGATGATAACCTTGAGAAACCAAGTAGATAAACACACTGAGGCTACTTGTCTTATTCTCCGGTTCATTCAGATGTGAGGCACAGTCGTCTCCACCGTCTGTACTGACAGGTGGCACAGTTCATACAAGAGACTTGCCCTGAGCTACTCACGTTGCAAAGAACCAGGATCCCGTGCAAAATTAACACTTGTCTTGATTTGTTCCTTCTTCTTTATCCTCAGTTAAACCCTTATATTCTCTCTTTAGACTAGAGTGGGAGTTCCCTAACTGGTCTCCTTTTCCTGGGTCTACATCTTTAATCCATCCTCTCTGTTGTTTCCAGAAATACCTTGATGCCATAAATGGATCACTTTATTCCTTTATTTGAGAATTTTCAATGGTTCGCTGTTGCCTGCTGAACCAAGGTTAACTTCTTTTATAAGAGCATTCCTGAATTTCCTCCATCTTGACCTGTTTCTTTTGATTTTCGGTTTTAATGGCTCAAACTTCATGCAACTTTTTGCAGTCTACTCCTTTGAATCTGTGTTCCTCTGGCTCCCTCTGTCCACCGTCTCCTGCCCACTTTCAGACTCTCATTTTATCTGCCTTGGCAAACACCCATGTTCATATTCAAGTTCATGGTGCTTTCTTCTGTGAAAATTTTCATGACACCCCTTAACTAGATCCCGTCTGGGTATTCCTTTTTTATTCCCCGAACCCACTTCTCTTCTGGTACCTGTGACAATTTACTGTGACTGACTTCTTACATGCCTAGCACTATTTAATTCAGTGTTATTTCCCTATTAGACTCCAGATTCCTCCAGTCTCTTCAAAGTGTTGTCTATCCTAATGTTGTCAAAGGTTTGCCTAGTCTGAGGCACGTGTGAGGGTTCAATACATGCTTTTCAAATTAATGAATAAACCTGGGTAATAAATGCATCTCATGAATTTTAAACATTGACATTGGAGTCTGGATGAGAAAGATTAGAACAAGCACAGATGAGGAATCTATTCTGCTTATATTTTTGACTGGGTCTCAGGGATGCCAGGGAATTTTAATTTTTATTCTTTTTTTTCCTGATGCAGGCTATAAATTAGCTCGTTGGCTTTGAGGTATCTGCTTTGCCTCTCTGTACCTCAGAACCTCAGTTGTGACACTTGGGAGCCATTCATTGTGAGGGAGTGTTGGACAATGTGAAGAGCTTTGAAAGGGCACAGCTGGGTTGGAATTCTAACTCTTGCTCCTTTGTTACCTGGAACAAATCCTTCACTTCCCTCCATAAGTCGGGAAGCACAATCCTTACTTTACTAGGTGTCATAAGGAGGAAATATGACAATGTTTATGAAATACCTGACCTGTAGTAGACTTTCAATTAAATTGGTTCCTTTCCCTTTCTGAAAAACATCTTCCTTGCAGAACACAAAGCATTATGAAGATGTTTGCAAAATGTAAGATACTGCTCTATAAAAGAACAGTTGGTTTTCTTTGAACCAACTTGCTTATTTTTGTTTGAATGAATCTGCGTAAATTTACCAAGTGAAACAAAGGCTTTAGGACTGGGTCTGTGGGTTTGAGAATAGAGCTATCTCTAGATGAAAGGGAAAGGTGACTTGGTGAGCCCTGGGCATAGTATGCCTATAGAGTAGCCTTTGAAACCTCCATGGGTTTTAAGGGAACTTGGATTTTTTTTTAAGAAACATGTATTTTGTAGACAGAGGCTTCATGATCCCTGCAGACAAATTCTAAACTGGAACAAAATCTTTTCTTTTTATGTAACTCATTTTGTTTTTTTTCACAGATGGGATATAATTCCTCATTTTTCTGAGTGTACGTGTTGTAGAATCACATTGGTCATGCAGTCATATACATACATAAAGTAATACTGTCTCAATTTTCCTATCAAAATCTGCCTTCTCTTTTACTGTGCTGACCCCATCTCTGTGGCTTCTTCTTTAGAAGACATTTTTCACTTCCCAATATTTGACATCTACTTCTCTATAGCCTGTGTTAAAGTTTTCCACTATTTCTGCAGAGTCTTAAGATATCTGGCACATTTTAGTGCTCATGATATTCATGTATAATATCTATAATATTAGATACTATAATATCTAATAATATCTCAGACCCCGAGTGTCCAGTCTCCTTACCCACATTCTTCAGTGTCCAACAGGTGCACATGATGGAGGGGAACTCTTGTGTTTGAGGGTGAAGTACTTCTGAAGAGTAGTTCTACCAGACTTCAGTGGCACCTCTTCACCTTGGGAAGGCAGACTCAGGGAGCCACATCATCATGACTCTTCTGCCTGCTCCCACCTGTCCCTGCCACGTGCTCTATTCTCTCAGGTCTAAGCCTAATGTAAGAATTAGCAAAGGGGATTTGGAAGTGAGTGTGGAAATGGAGTGGACATTCTTCTGAGAGTCAGTTCCAGAGGGAGGTAGTTAACAGTTTCCAAACGGTTACTGCAAGCAAGTCCACACACACACACACACACAGATGTTCACATTTCTCTACTTTCCAAATTTTTACAAGGCCCCAGAAGACATAAATCTACCTTGTGATTCTCTGGATTTTAAGGAAACATTGGTCTAAGAAACATGTAATGTGACATTATTATTAATTCTCAATGGGGACAGTATGTCCAAAGGGACAACTGGTTCTTGGTGAAAGCAAAAATATCTTGGCTTTTTCAATGACGTGTGGCCTTTAAAAGGGCCTCAGTACATAAAAAGATGCATGCTATATCTTTGGTATTAAATTTTGGGACAATTCAGAAAGCATATTTAATAAAGCTCCTTGAAGGGGTTATAGACTAAGAAAGACTGAGAAGGACTCTCATGCGATTGAGTCTTGGCTCAATGTGTCTGTCTTCTAGTATTCAGGGAGGATCAGAGATGTGTGTCACCTACCAGGACCTTCTTGGCCAAATATAAGTATATTATAACAGTCAAAATAACTGTTCAATGTGTTGCAATTTTCTGAGTTTTCTTACTTCTCTTGGCTTACATTTGAATGACTATTGGAGATTGAGGGGTGGGATCTGAGGCAAGCACAGAGGAGAAGGGAGATCCGTCATCTCTCTACATACCCACTCCACTGCAATCCTTTCCACTGGGAGAGAGGTGGCTTCCAACACAGGCCCAGTGGTCATTCATCAATGACCCTGTATACAAAGTGCTTCTTTTCTCTCCTGGTACCAAAAATAGGCCTCAAGGGCAGAAGGTATTTTTTGGTAGTTTTTTTTTTTTTAAATTTACAAGTACTTGTCTTGGATTGTCTATGCATACATTGACAAAACTTGTAGTTTTACTCCAGTTATAAAAGCTCTGGGGATAAAATGTGAAGTGGAGAGAGAGGGGAAAAGGAGGTGCAGGTTAACATAAAAGAAATTGTCATTGGGGATTTTATGCAGATATGCAGATATTTTATACAAGTAATTTTGAGATTAATTTCAGGAGGCAGATCAATAGAACGGACCTGAGAATAGGAAACCATTAGTTTATGTATACATTTGTTCATGTTTGTATCTGACCTGGCACAGCTTAAAACATTTCTTCTCTTTCCTCTAGTTGACAAAATATATTTAAGATATTGTACTCAAAATATAAAACCAACAAGTGATTTTAATAATTGACTGGAAATAACAGAGTTATCAGAAGATGCATGTGTGTAATGGACATGTCTATATGCTGTGTGCATGCATATTTGGGAGTAGAGGGAAAGGTAATTGGGAACATTCATTGAATGCTTGATTAGTGAGGGGAACGGTGACCTCCACAACTATCGTCCTCGTAATGATCATATTTCATTCTCAGGACATTTTATGAGTAGCTATTTATGTATAATAGGTGGTAAAAGGGAGGTCAGTGTCAGCAAAAGAGCAATAGGTAACACAAATATAATATCCAGGTTATTGATTTCAATCTTCTTCGCAGGCCACAAACCAGATGGCCCACATAGTTCAGTCTCATCTCTTCCTTGTTGAGTGGCTATAAAAGTATACAGTGGAATGATGATGAGAAAAGAGACAGCTCTCTCTTACTCTTGGGCTCGAAGTTGGAGGAAACTAAACCAGTCTTGGATTTCCAGCCTCCACGCACCTGCTCACCCCAGTTTACTGTTCACTGAAGGCACCAGCCTTCTCTGCAGTCTCCTCATGGCTGACTTCATCTCTTGGTTCCTCAGGGTGTAGATCATGGGGTTCAGCATGGGAGTGATGACCGTATTGTTGATGGATATGGCTGTGTCCATGGGCAGGGTAGTGAAGGGCCGGCAGTAAATGTAAACACAAGGCACAAAGTGCAGGGTCACCACCAGGATGTGGGAGGTGCAGGTGGAGAGGGCCTTGTTCCGTCCCTCCCCAGAGTGGGATCTTAGCATCACCAGAATGATGGTGTAGGAACCCAGGAGCAGGAAGAACCACAGCAGGGTCACCAGTCCATTGTTAGAGATCATGAGAAGCTCCAAAACCAAGGTGTCAGTGCAGGCCAGCTTCACAACCTGGGGCACGTCGCAGTAGAAGGCATCCAAGATGTTGGGTCCACAGAAGGGGAGAGGAAGCATCAGAATTATCTGGACAATTGAATGCAAACCACCACCCACCCAGGAAGCCACCACCAAGGCCACCCATACCTCTCTCCTCATGATGGTCACATAATGCAGGGGCTTGGCGATAGCAAGGTATCTGTCATAGGCCATCACAGAGAGGAAGAAAATATCTGCCCCACCAGCAAAGTGGAAGAAAAAGATCTGTGTCATGCAGCCATTGTATGAGATGGTTTTCCTCTGTGATAAAAGATCCACCAGGAACTTGGGGACCGTGATCGATGAAAAGACAATATCCAGGACTGATTTATTCCTCAGGAGAAAATACATGGGAGTGTGGAGGCGGGGCTCAGAGGTGATGGTGACCACGATGAGAGCATTTCCCAGCACAGTTGTTAGATATACAAGAAGGAAAACCACAAATAAAAGGAACTCAAGCTCCTGGAATTTAGTGAGTTCCAGGAAAACAAACTCCTTCACATTGGTGTGGTTGATCTGGTCCATGGTAGGGGTGGCCCTCTTCCAAGTCTACCTAGGGAGAGGATGAGTTCGGGTTTGGAATGTGGCATCATGAAGTGGCAACATCATTTATCACATATGTTATAAGTCTCCCTCAAGCATTTGGATAATCCTGACTACTCAGGAAATCTGGGCTGGAGTCTTCCCTCTGTGCTCGGGAAATTCTTTATCCTTATGGTCCTTCTTTCCTGTTAAAAATACTCTGGGTTTACAGGCAGAATCGTCAGACTCTTACCTGTTCACTGGCTACAGAGAGATGAATGGACTATGGTCATTTGCCTGTGGTTTATCTTCTGACCTGCAAGGGTCTTTTCATATGTGCTAAGCTTTATACTTTACCAAGCGCGTTCACCTACAAAAGCAATCTTATCTTGACTGCTTCTCATGAAGGCTCTGTGAATGGTTATGATTACACCTACTTTGTGTATAGGGAAGCTGAGGCTTAGAGCAGTTAAAGACTTACTCACACACCTGCATAACTGCAGATGCATACCTTCTACGTGGTGGATGGCAACTCAAGGACTCAACTCAAGGACTCAAATCTAAATCATTTTTTGGCAAAGACTTCCTCCTTGTCCAAATTTTGGTTAACTTCCTCTGAACTTCTCAACGTGAGCTCAACCTTGACCTTCCACGTCTTTCCTTGCCAAGCCCAGTTTCCGCTAGAGTCCTGCTAAGTCAGTTTAGTGAGAATTCCCCACCCTTGGTATCTAGCCAAATTCTTCACCCTCCATCATTGATATGAAAACCCTGTATCCAAGTCCTTGGCCACTGTTAGCAAGAGTCCATTTAAGCCAGTTTAATAAACAACATCTTACTCTTAGTTTCTCCTCTTAGTGACTTCCTCTCCACTGACTCTCTCAC
Source organism: Marmota marmota marmota (assembly GCF_001458135.2). Classification (NCBI taxonomy): domain Eukaryota; kingdom Metazoa; phylum Chordata; class Mammalia; order Rodentia; family Sciuridae; genus Marmota; species Marmota marmota. Next base: position 62,073,783 of record NW_026000174.1, on the reverse strand, counting down.
CTTGCTTACTGGCTACAAATCTCCCCTTGTCCTTGTTATATTTGGAGTTGAGCTCCATCTCTCTTGTTGCAATAGTTGTGATAGCTTTTGCAATAGTTTTGAATAAAGTCTACTTTCGTGTATTTAATAAGTGGTCCAGTGAATAGTTTTCCATTAAGCTCTAGTAGTTTTCCACCATACCCCTCTTCCAAAGTCTGGATCTTATGTTGGTTTAATCTAAACACAGATAAGGCTTAAACCACTTACTGAGTGGCCTCATTTATTTATTTCTCATCCCCTGACATAGAGGAAGAAAAGAACCAGACTCTCGTCAGAACTCCTGTTTGACACTTTGGGAAACCTGGATCTCATGGGGGCATGAGGGCTTTTGGTAGATTTGTTACCTACAATGATTGTTCAGGGCATGTTGAAATGTCATAGAAAAATTGATCATTAAAACCTCACAAGACTTTGGAGATGACAACCCACACTTTTAGTTTAGGAATGAATAGAGGATACTGATTTGTCCAGAACCAAATTTGAGTCAGTAAAAGATAAAGAATTTTAGCAAGATTCACTGACTTGTATTCCAAGGATTTTCTCCTATTACTATACCATGTCAAAAATAGCCTTTTCAAATCAGAAACCAGCCATCAGAGGACAAAATCATTTTCAATAAGAATATCTTTATGTCTAAGAACTCATATTCCAGATAATTTTTAAAAATTCAAATAGTTGAGATGACCAAAATCCATTTCAACAGTAGAAAGCAGACAACTGTATTTGAAGCAATGGAATCATGTCTGAAAGAGGCAGAATCACAATGAAGAGATTCTACCAGATTGAAGGAAAAAAAAAAAAAGCACTTTCTCTGAAATAAAGCAGAGTACAGCAGTCCATAAACAACTTATTAATAACTGCATAGGTATTTATTTTTCTCAGTCCTGTCTATTTTATGGTCTAATTTGAAAGGCAAGGCATACAGAAAACCTCTTAAATAAAAACCTTGTGAGCTCTCAAGGTCCCTGATGTTCTTTCCGTGAACATGAGTTCATTCCTGTAAAAAATGAATTGCTGCTTTTGTCTTTCTTTTTCTTTCTTTCTTTTAATTTTAAAACTTTACAATTTTTGGTGTATATTTAAGATATATGATGCACTTCTAGTTTAATATGCCAGCATCCAGTAATACATTATGTAAAGCTGGTTCTTTGGAGTTTTCATTCTTTTCTTTCCTTCCCTCCCATCTTCCCTCCCTCCCTCCCTCCCTCCCTTTCTCCTCTCTTCTCTCCTTCCCTTTCCTCTTTCTCTTCTCCTTCCTCCCTTCCTTTCTTCCTCCTCCTGCCCCCAATTCTTTCTTTCTTTTTTCATTCTTTTACTGCCACCTAGCAAGTAGCAGAGAGAATAAATTTGGAACATATTTATCAAGGGTATCTATAAGGGTGAGCGCCCATCTTATGATTGTGTTGAGGGCAGGATCTATTCAATTTTCTCCATAAGAAATTTCATTTATTTTTTCACTTTATTGTAGACCCATGTACTGGGGACTCTCCTGGGACACCAATAAGATTCATTTTCTTAGAAAATGAGGATATTCTGACTAACTACATATCTCTGCTTTGCCTTCCATGCACTCAAGAGCATGTGTGGCTTCATTTCCTACTCCCTCTCTCTCTCTTTTTTTCCCCTGTGGGTGGCCTCTTTACAGTGTCTTATTTACATTATATTGTTTTATTGTGTGTTTGTCCTTGTTGCTATAAAGTCTCCCAATCCTTTGTGGGATGCGATGGTAATACGAGGCTTACTGAGGTGAGACAGGTTTTCATAGGATATGGGATCCAGGCTGGTCTGACTGGCATTGGTGGGGAAGGCTAGAGTGGAATGAGCACCAGCAGGAGAATAGCAGTCCTGGGAGGAGGAGTCAGACTTTCTGAATATGCAGGTGGGAGGGGCCACAAAACTAGTATTAACCCCTTTAGTTTGCCTGGTTGAGCCCTAATTAGTGTTTTAAAATAATGTTGCACTAAACATTTTATAAATGCATTTTTGTGTGCATTTATGATTTTTTTCTTTCTTTTTTGTACCAGGGATTGAACCCAGGGCACTTAATCACTGAGCCACATCCCCAGCCCTTTTTATATTTTATTTTGAGACAGGATCTCACTAAGTTGTTTAGCACCTTGCTAAGTTGCTGAGGCTGGCTTTGAACTCACAGTCCTCCTGCTTCAGCCTCCTGAGCCACTGGGATTATAGGCATGTGCCACCATGCCTGGCTCATCTATGATTTCCTTAAGAAAAATTCCTAGAAATGGACTTACAAAATCAAATGATATGTCAGTTTTCTAATTTTAACTGATGATTAAGATACTATAAGGGGCCTAATTCTAATAGAGTTTACTTGATTTCTTTTTATAGATATTATGAACTGAAATAAATTGCCACACTTTTAAATTTCTCACAGAAAAGGGAAACTAAGGGTTTTTTCACTTAATAATAGATTCTTCCGTAATGATGGATTGATAAAGGTTAAGAAAAGTGGTCCTACCTTATTAGGACATAAAACATTGTGAGTTACAGATGGGTTTTCAATTTAGAATAACTGTATAGATAACCAGTGAAATAAGAAAACTATGATTTATTTATTATGGCTTCCCCATTTTATTTCATGTGTTTATTCATTTATCATTGTATTATGTATTCAATAAATATTATCAACTAATGATAAATTTTCAGGAAAAAATATAAATATAAACAATCAAAGCAAGGAAAATATTAGGAAAAAATTTCAGTAAATGTTTTCATAATTTTTAGAGTAAAAGAGCATTACACTAAAGATTATTATATTTAACTAAGTAAAAATATGAAACTTATGTTTCAAAAGCACTGTAAATAAGTTAACAACTAAATATACTTGAACCCTAGTGCTACAAAACAAAAATGCACTCAATATAAATGAAAAACTTGGCAAAATATCTGTTAAAAAACACAATATAAAACAAGCTTAATGTTTTTGATATAAAAGGGCTCTCATAAATCAATAAGAAACTGACAAATACTTGAAAACAAAAATGTATCATGAGTCACATAGAGTAATCATTGAACCTGCGGCCTTGAACATACTAGGCAAGTGCTCTATCACTGAGCTATAACCCCAGCCCTCTGTAAAATTATTCTAAGATGATTGACTTATTAAGGAAAGAGTTGTGGGAGGGAAACTATACCAGTTTTTCTCTTCATATGTTATGGAGCCATGAGTCATTGGCTTGAGGCCTTCTGTAGAGACCTGGGACCAGCCAACTTTGGTCTTTGAGAACTGGTTAAAACTAATTATTATTGGCTTCTCTTTTGAATTAATATTATTCTACTTGCTCTTCTGGTCAATTACCTTAGAAAGTTCTAGACTATTAGACTCAATAACAGGTCAGGATCAAATGGTGACATTTCTATAATTGCACTATCAAAACTAGAGGCAGTTTGATCAAAAGAGTTCAACCTTTGAAGTCAGGTGCAGGTGTTTGAAACTTGACTCCATGACCTGGGTCTACTTAACCATTATACTCTTCAGAATCTTTTTGCATGAAATGAGGAACATTGGACTTTCTTTGCAGTGGGATTTGCTTGTGATAATCTAGCTTTTTATTCCTCCTCCTATCACAATGTCTCTGTTTCTGTCCTTTCCTCCAGACGTAAGTTCCCTGAAGACAGAACTTATTTTGTCACTATTGAATCTGTAGCTCCTACCTGGCATATATCAGTTATTCAATAATTCTTTTTGCACATGTGAATGAATGAATGGGTGTCGGTGTCTGATATGCAGTAGATCCCAACAAGGGTTTGCTTTGCTTTACCCCATTTTCAACCTCCTGCTACATCTACTATTCATTGGTGTTGTGTAAATCACCTAAATGCTTTAATGCATATGAGCACCATTGTAGACTTCAAAGCATTATATAAATATAGGCTATTAATATCACCATAATGTTATCATTGTTATATACTTGTGTTTCTTTCCTTGATACCAAGACACTTTCAATTTCTGTTTCAGAAAGGTCCCATGTCAGTTATTGGCCTATACATCATAGGTACTTAGTAAATGTTTATGGGATAAGTTTAAATATAAAAATTACCTTTTAATTTAAACATGTCTTAAGAAGCCCAATATTTTACATAAGAGGCAGAAGAACGTAATCATCCTAAAGCTGTTAGTTGAAATTGGATACATTTAAAGAGTTGCCCATGGCTATTTTACATTTCAGGAACTGAAAGCCAAACACAATCAAGATCATAATTTTTGATGTGTGCTGAAGTTGCCTACAGACCGTCTTCAGGATGCCCTCACCTACCTGTGCATTAGAAGGATGAGCTTGCCAGTTCCTCCATCTTCACTGAACACAGGCCCAGCTTAATGTTCCCACAGACAGGGAATTAGGAGTCTAATATAGTGTCATCACAGGGAATTAGGATGGATATTTGTAGGAAATGCAATTTTCAATGGCAAAATTTGCAGATGCAATGGGAGTTATTAAAAAGTTACTAAGCAACACGTACATGTGCTCTCTCTCTCTCTCTCTCTCTCTCTCTCTCTCTCACACACACACACACACACACACACCCATTATTATGGTAAGACATCTAATGAGGATGTGATGAAACTGTACAGGAAGACTTAGGAATCCCCAAAGGCTGCTCCCCTAGGCTACCTCAACAATGAACTTTATGCAAAGTCCTCATATCATTCATACCCATTACAGCCAATTTTATCAACAATATTTAAGTCAATTCCATAGGACAAATGTGACAATGGTCACAACTGGATCACATAATTGATTTCCTTCAAAAGGATCAATTATAATCATCAATCAAAACATTTCTTTAGTGTTTTCTGTGCATCAAATGAACAAATATGGTCTCCCTTGTGGAGTTTGCCGTCTGGTGGAGAAACAGGGGTTATGTCATGTGTAATCGTAACTGGGGTGTCATGAGAATGGGGAGAGAAGAGCACAGGGGTTTAGCACAGTCCTGAGCACCTGAGAATGTTTCCTTGGGGAAATGTTATTTGATAATAAGAATCCCTAACATTTATAGGTTTTTAATTTTTTTTTCTGGGATATTTTAAAGAATCCATTCTGTTTTTTGGGCTCATAATAATCCTGAAAAGATCCAGGTTTGAATATGACCATCTTCATTATTCAGAAGCCTGAACTGAGACTATGGCAAACTGGGTTCCATTAGATTGGACCCCTGGCCCGGAGGCCTCTGGGGTCATGGGTGAGATGTCAGTGCAGGCTGACGTGGCACCCCTGGTCTGTGCTCCCTCCTCCACTCAGCCTCTTCTAGGAAGGCAGGCAAGGCTCAGAGGGTGGCTGAGCTTGGGGGAAAAAATCAGGCAATGTAGCTGGGTCCCCTGATCTTTCTTCCATTTCTTTGGGATCTGCCTCTCTTTCAAAAGCATGTCAAATGTTTATTCTCAGTTACCTAATAAGCCCAGCAATGCAGGGCTGCTCCTGCTGGGTTAGCCTGACTAATTTGGAGTACAGAATTATAGGGTAGCCATTAGGCCAAATCAAATTTGTGTCTTTCAATAGAACATTATCAATAACTAAGCTGATATTTTGATTTTCATTTGCTTGTCTCAGGCTATTCTGAAACTTGTTAGAGTACAAGAAGAGAACTATGAGTTCCCTTACATTCCAAAGATCTCATTTCAGATGACATATGTTTTTTAATGTGTTTGTCATCTTCACTAGACCAAATCCTCAGAGGGCAGGAATCACCTCTCACTGATGGCCCTAGTGGACCTCAGTGAACCCAGGTGGATGTGCATGGTCCAAGTAAGGTGAGCCCTCAGGCACACTGGTGATTGCTTGCATTTTCTAAAGCTCCTCTCTTCCTCCTGCCACTGCTTCTCTGAAGTAAAATAAGAACAGAAACACAAGGTATCTATTTAAACTGCACCTATTTAAGCCTTTTCTACATTATTCATTTTTTCCTCCATAGTCACTTCCTGCTGCTACCTGAATATATCCCAGGAATGTAAGGTATCCATGTCACCTCAGTGCTAATATCATTTATAAACGTGTGTTTCCAAGACATCGGGAGGAGGGAGAGTGCTGTTCTGTGAGGCAGGGGCAGGAAAGACAAGCCGGAGGAACATAGGGACAGATGACTGAAAGAGGAAAAGGGCCAAATTCTGCCCCCTCTATCCTAACCCCCGCAAGCCCTGATAATAATCTTTCCTTTATCTCCATAGTTTCCAGGATGTCATACAGCCAGACTGTGCAGTGGGTAGCCTTGGCAGACTGGCTGTTTTCATTTAGCAATATACACTTAAGTTTCCTTTTTTTTTCTTTTCTTTTTTTTTTTTTTTTACTTGATAGCTCCTTTCCTTGAATAACATTGAATTGTACATATGGAACACTGTTTAGCCATTCACCCATTGAAGGACATCTTGGTTCCTTCTAGTGTTTGGTGAGTATGGAAAGATACTATTATAAAGAGGGTCTTTGGCCAGGTGCGGTGGCACATGCCTGTAATACTAGCAGTTTGGGAGGCTGAGGCAGGAGGATCGCAATTTCAAAGCCAGCCTCAGCAATTTAGCAAGACCCTAAGGCACTCAGTGAGACCCTGTCTCAAAATGAAGCATAGGAAAGGGCTGGGGATGTGGTTCAGAGTTTAAGCACCCCTGGGTTCAATACTGATACCCCCCCCCCAAAAAAAAAATCCCACCCCCAAATAGATTCTTTTGGTACCTAAGATATTCATGTGTCAGTTCAAGGACACATTCTTGACTCACTTCAGAGTGTGTGATTATTCCTCCTCCTCCTCCTCCTCCTCCTCCTCCTCCTCTTCCTTCTTCTAATGGTTGGGGACTGAGCAGGGAAGTGATGTGGGGGTTTGGCAGGTATGAGTGTAAGTTATGACAGCCAAGTCTAAGGAATGATGTGACACTAGTCAACCTTTAATAAATAGGTGCACTGAGAAGAGATGTTAAAAAAATTCAAAGACATATTCTAGGTAAGTGTGATTTAAAAACACTTTCATAGAACTTAAGAGGAATAGTGGTTCCAAAGAGACTGAGGAGAAGGAAGGAATAGGGAAGGGGGAGCCCATCAATGGGTAGCTAGGAGGAGCAAGCTCTGGTGCTCTGTGTCACAGCAGGGTGAATGTAATTAGCGATAATACATCAAAGATCTCAAAATAATTAGAAGAGAGGAATTTGAATGCATTCACTACAAAGAAAGGATAAAAGTTTAAGGTGATAGCTATGTTAATTTTCCTGAGTTCGTCACTACCCAATGTATACATGAATCAAAACATCACAATGTGCCTCATACATATGAATACATATTATATGTCAATCAAAAGAAAACTAAAAAAAAATATGCAAGGACATGGGGCGATTTAGTTCAAAGAAGAGAAGATTTCACAAAGATTTGATCTTGTAATTTAAAGACTTCCTTTTTATTCTGACTTCCTCATGATGCTTTCAAGATTTGACTGCTAAATGATTAAGGTTACCAAAAATAAACTATTACTCTCTAAGGATCCAAACATCTGAGTCTTAAATTTTAAGAACGTTTGGGTTCTACTTCCCTAAGGTCTCTCCTGTACCATTTGCCCATTGCTGGTAGATGGAGGCAAGAAAACTTCAGAAAGAAAACCCATAGTAAATCTACACAAAAAGAAGGAAACAGAAGTTGGAACACACTGGGTGGCGTATTTTAAAACTGTGCTGAAAATTTAACCTGAAGCCCTCACCTGCCAAGATTGTGAAATGTTGCAGGTCAGACACTCTCTTGTCTGCATCTCCTTCTTTCTTGCACTGTCTGATATGTACCAGGTGCTTAATAGCTGTTGATTGAATTGCTACTGTTACTACTGCTGCTGCTTCCTCTACCTTCACCTCCATTTTTATTAGCTACCATTTTTTGAGTGCTTATGTGCTGACATGGTGATAATAATTTTTGAGCATTATGATTAACACTCTGATTTTAGCCCTGTTAGACATGATGAGCTCCTAATTCTGGATGACTAGGGAACAAAGGGGCTAGGTGTGAACTTATGCTGCTCTGACTCCAAAGTACTTCCTAATGATGCCTGAATAAACCAATGAAATAATTCAAAACCAAGTGCAGTGAAGATCAGAGAATTTTCCTTTCTTATATTCTTTTTTTTTTTGGTGGTACTCAGGATTGAACCCAGGGCTTTATGCATGCAAGGCAAGCACTCTACCAACTGAGCTATATCCTCAGCCCCCTTCCTGTATTCTTTCTTAAATTTCCCCTCTGATGTTAAAACACCTGTAAGTTTGGGATAAAATCACTTAAATTTCTGTAAGCAATTATCTCAATCTACAGACTCATTATGGATTTCATTCTTTGCAGTCTCATATACCACTCTAATAGCAGTTGTTCTTTAGTTCTAGTCCTAACTACAAGTCCCAAACTACAAGCCAGCACTAACTATGGCCACTGCACATGGGCCTGCACTAGGGAAGGTGGCCATGGAAAGACGGAGGGGTGAAGGACTGTAATTGGAGAGGAGGAACCAGGAGGTGAGTTTCTCTTGTATTTTCCTTGGATGGTATATTTGGCTGCCACCAGAAAACATCCACCATCAACCTAACCATGGGCTCATTGGAAGGAAAGGTAACAAAGTGTTGAAGAATTTTTGTCATGGAGTCATATTGTTTGAATCTGAAGTCATATTTTATTCACTGGCTGTGTATTTGGGGAATCAAAGGGTTAATGTATGTAAAAGTATTTAGAATAGGGCTTGGAACACAGTAGGCACTCAAATGTTAATGCTCTTCTCTGTGTGCACACACTCACACTCACACACACACAGACAGTTGTCCCTTGCTATCCATTGATTCCACATCCTTGCACTTAACCAATCATGGAATTGAAATATTCAGAAAGAACTGCATCTTTACTGAACATGTTCAGACTTTTTTCTTGTCATTGTTCCCTAGACAATACAGTACAACAATTATTTACATGGCATTTACATTATATTAGGTATTATAAGTAGTCTAAGAGTCATTTAAAGTATATGAGAGGTGAGTATAAGTTATAGTCATATACTATGCCATTTTATGTAATGGACTTAAACATCTGTATTGGGGTTTTTTTGGTCCTGAAACAATTCCTCATGGATACAACAGGATGACTATATGATCTGTAGATCTTATTCTAAGTTTTCATGGTCTTGGATGGGAATGAATTTAGGATACTAAAGAATCCAGAACACCTGAGACATGCATGGTCTCTCTCTTCATGCATGGTTTATGCTCTTCCAGAAATAATTGATTTTTTATATGAACAATAAAATCAAATAACATCTCTGCATATCCACTAGATGTACTCTCATGGAAAAGTGAGTGTGTTGGGAGCAGCTAGAACTACAAAGGATAGACAGGAGGGTTTACCAGGAGAGAGAGATCTGTGTTGGACAAATCCACCATGGAGGAGTAATCCTCTGGAGGTGAGGGCTGAGATAGGCCTTCCTGAGATGATGGTGAATAAATAATGTCTGATGTGGGGCTGCAAGTGTTAATCCATTCAGGTGAAGAAACAGGGATTATATTGGAGCCATGAGTTCAGACAGAAGAGAGTAAGAGGGAGTTCAGGATGTGCTCATCAAAACAGACACTGACTGGGAAATGGAGCCTTTTCTCAGTGCCAAACCACTGAAGGATCAGTAGGGTTAAAATCAAGGAGATACCTGTTAATTAGGTGACCAAGATTGAAAAGAGACAAATACTGGTGTGATATCACCAGACTCAAATTTGCCAGGCCCTTGCAGAGCTGAGATAAAGAGAAATCACAGCAAAGGGTACTGTCCTTCAGCATCTGCTTAGCAGATTATTCAGTTGCTATTAAGGGAATCCAGCAGGAGATTCTGTTTAATGGAATAGACATCAAGTTTTGCCTCCGCTAGACACAGTGGATCTTTTCAAGTTTTACCAAATGCTAGTAACAAGAATTATACCCTAGTACACATTTAGGGCTGTTATCTATTGAATGTGGAGTGCTGTAGCATTTGGGCAGAGCGTGGTCTCTGGAGTCAGGAAGACCTGGACTGGATCAGAGTTGTGTCACCTGTATGATGTTGAGCAAGTCAGTTTTCCTGCTGACACCTTGTTTCCTCATTTTGTGACATAAAATAGTGCAATGGGTATTGTAGCGTTGCAATGGATATTTGATTAATGTTTTTTCTGCTTGGTGTATATCAAGTGTCTGATAAAGCCTAGTTGTGATTATTGTAACATTAGTCTATTCTGTTATTATTTTTTTTTTCCTGAAGAAATTCATTTTTATCTTTGGCCACAAATAGTGGCATCTATAGGCAACTGACCAGAAAGAACAATGAGAGGTATCTGGTGGGGGGAGCCTCCGTTGTCAAATAAGAACATAGGAATGTCTCCCTTGGCTAAGGCCCAGGTGGAGGTGATACCATGGATATTGAAAGTCTCCAGTGTGGGGGGAAATATGTTTCCATTCAGGACCTAAGAAAATACTTTCTTCTTCCCCATCACCTTCCACAGGGCGTCCTTGATCTCTCTGTTCCTCAGACTGTAAATGAGGGGGTTCAGCATGGGGATCACCAGGGAGTAAAACACAGACACCACCTTGTCTCTGCCAAGGGAGTAACTGGAACTGGGTCGCAGGTACATGAACAGGGCCGTCCCGAACAACAGCGTGACCACTATCAGGTGCGAGGCACACGTGTTGAAGGCTTTCCACCGGCCTTCCACCGAGCGGATCTTCAAGACAGCAGATACTATATAGCTGTAGGAGACCAAGAGGATGAGAAACGACGTTCCTCCAACTGCAACCACCACGAGGAAATTCAGCACCTGAGTGAGGAAGGTGTTGGAGCAAGAGAGTGCCAGGATTGGTGGGAGGTCACAGAAGAAGTGGTTGATGACATTTGGTCCACAGAAATGGAGCCGAAATATGGAGCAGGCTTGGATCAGGGAGCTCAGGAAGCCACCGATATATGCCCCGACCACCATGCGTGCACAGAGGCCCTGGGACATGATGGTGGTGTACAGAAGGGGGCTGGAGATGGCTGCATACCTGTCGTACGCCATCGCTGTCAGAAGGAAGCACTCGGTTAGACCCATGCCAACAAAGAAGAAAAACTGAGCAGCACAACCCATGAACGATATGGTCTTTTGCTCCTGGAAGAAGTCAGTGAGCATCTTGGGAGCCACAGTGGAAGAGTAGCAGATGTCAATGAAGGACAGGTTGCTGAGGAAGAAGTACATGGGTGTGTGCAGATGAGTGTCTCCTCTGATCAGAAAGATGAGGGCCAGGTTCCAGGCCAGGGTCACGAGATAGATGCTCAGGAAAGTCACGTAGAGGAAGTCTTGGAGTTCTGGATGGTCTGTGAATCCCAGAAGGATGAACATGGTCACAGATGAGCTGTTCCAGGCCTGCGTCATCAACATGTTTCCCATGGACCACAAGGGCCAGATGTGGACCTGGGCTGGGGATAATCCACATCACAAGTGGTGTCAAAAAACAAGCACAGGGGCTGGGCTTGTGGCTCAGTGATAGAGTGCTCGCCTAGCATGTGTGAGGCACTGGGTTCGATCCTCAGCACCACATAAAAATGAAATAAAGATATTGTGTCCACCACGTACAAATTAATATAAAACAAAACAAGCAAACATACAAACAAAAAAACAAGCACAAATGTATGAGAGAGAGGGCAGAGAACTGCAGACTTACACAGGACTTACACAAAGATTCTCTTTCTCTGAAGGCAATTGCAGTCATTGTTTTAAATATCTGGGCATTAACTATTGTATAGCCGATGTGATTTTAGACTTTGAGTTCAGACTCTCTAGAATCCTTTGACATTCACTATTTGTGTCCCTTTGAACGAGATACCAACATCCATTTATTTAAAAGTTCACTTATTTATTTGCAGTACTGAGGATTGAACCCAGGGCCTCATGCCTGTTAGGCAAGTGCTCTACCACTGAGCTACAGTCCCTGATCAATACCTAACACCTCTTGCTTCATTTTTTTCCCCTTTAAACTGGATGTTAGTAATTGCCTTACAGATTTGTTTTAAGAACTGAATAAGGCAACATATGTAGAATGCCTGGCACACAGTAGCTCACCCAGAACACCTGGAGCTGTCTACCACCTGTCAACACGGGGATGTTAGCAGCTCATCCAGCTTTACTGAGCTTCCATTTCTCCACTCGTAAAAGAGCAATAACAGTGTCTACCAACAGAGTGTGAGATTATTTAGGACAGTGTGTAAAATGCTCTTGGGTGTTGAGATAAAATGTTGGTTTAATGAAATTGAGAATGTGGTTATTATTATTTTTTTTTGGCAGCAATTACTCCTTAAAGAATTATTTAGAGAACTGGCCCTTATTTTGGAAATACTTACTCCTGGTGTTGGAGGTGGAAGTGTGCTTATCTTATGGAAATGAGAATTCACTGATGCACTCCACAGGATTTTAAGGAGTGTTTGGAGTATGCTTGAGGAATTTAATGATTCAGGGAATTAGTGGATCAATTGAATCTGTTTTAAAGGGTGCCAGGAATTTTTTTTTTTTGGAAGTGGGAATTAAACACAGGGGTAATTGGCTACGGGGCTACATTCCCAGTACTTTTTATTTTTTTGTTTTGAGTCAGGTTCTCACTAAGTTCCTGAAAGCCTCAGCATGTTGCCCTGGCTGGCCTTGAACTGGTAATCCTCCTGCCTCATCAGCTTTCAAGTCAGTGGGATTAGATTACAGGCACATGAAGAGAGTTAGTTTAAGGGAATGGAAGGGAATGGAAAACTTTATGTTGCTGAATCCTGCTCATGTGGAGGCATTACTTGCCTTAAGAGAGAAAGGAAATTCTCTTCCCTCTTGCAAGTAACCTCAGGGAGGCTCAGTTTGGTTTGAGTCTGAACTCCCTAAAGTTTTGTCATGGTTTGAATGTGTTTTTTCCCTCACCAAAATTTGTTACAATTTGGTGGCCAATGCAGCACTGTTGGTAGGTGGGACTTTTTTTTTAAATTTTTTTTATTTATATATGACAGCGGAATGCATACAATTCTTATTACACATAGAGAGCACAATTTTTCACATCTCTGGTTGTATACACAGTATATTCACACCAATTTGTGTCTTTATACATGTACTTTGGATAATAATGATCATCACATTCCACCATCATTTCTAACCCCATGCATTCTCCCTTTCCCTCCCGCCCCTCTGCCCTATCTAGAGTTCATCTATTCGTCCTCTCCTTTGTCCCTTCCATTCCATGCAGGCTGGCACATTTTACTTTCCCTCCACATTATGAAGTAGCATGAGGCCCTTGCCAGATGTAGGTGCTCAATCTTGGATTTAAAGCCTCTGGAACTGTGAACTGAATTTTGTAAACCTATTTTTGTTACACATTATTTGGATCTCAGGTATTCTGTTATAGCAACATTAAATGGACTAAGACAAATCCCATGATTTAGGCAAATCAACCAATTTTACACAATTGAAGAGGCAGAATCTGAGAGACACAGTGACCTCACTGGATTCCCAGATGCCAGAATTGCATCTTTTGCAAATAATGTGAAAATTTAAGAATACAGTAAAATTAAGCCTCTAGCACAGCATCTTGCCCATAGAAGATACTCAGTAATTGATGGAGACTGATAGAGTCTATTTAGAGTCAGTTCCATCAATATCTGCAACAAGGCATTAAGCTTTATAATCAAATTTGCCTGGTTTAAACTTAGATCAAGCGGGCAACAGAGGATGACATGGATTAATGACAAGGCCAACCTCGGTCAAATTGTGGAGTTGCAGTGTTCTGAGATTTTCCTGTCTGTCCTGATCTGGGCTCCACCCTTCTCTCATCATGCATCCTCCCCTACCCTGCAGGTTCCTGGGTCCCTCAAGGGCTTGCTCTTGCAGGGCTTTCTTTCATCTAAATGTACACATGACTGATGAAACAGAAGGAGTCGCTCAATGTGGGGAGACAGTTCAAAAGGGGCCAAGGCTTTAATCCAGGAATTAAGACTCAGATGGTCAAATTCAAAGCATCCATCAGAAAAGAGAAGGAGGATTTGAGAGATTAGGGATTTCTGCAGTGTTTAGAAAATCTCCTGTATGACCTCAGTCTGGATTGTAGCCCTTCCAAACTAATTTTCAGACTACTTCTTAATAATCAAGGCTGTGTTCAAGGGCATAGAAGTTCCTTCTGAAATTTCACTGCCTCTTAATCCTCTTTCTAATGGCAAGAGCTCAAATAGATTTCAGAAGCCCATCAAAGAAGCAGTAAAGCAGAATCAAAATTGAGCTGTGATTGTAGAATCAGACTCTTAAATGTCAACTCTGCAACCTTTCTCAGATTATTGTGATGAGAATATTTTTCTGTTTGGAGTAAACTTGGTTTTGGAAAGATTGTTTTCATAATTTGTTTCATGTTAGCATGCCAATTTGTTTATCACAAAATTTCTTTTTTTCATTATAGATGAACACAATATCTTTATTTTGTTTGTTTTTATGTGGTGCTGAGGATTGAATCTCGAACCCAGTGCCTCACATATGTGAGGCAAGCGCTCTGCCTGAGCTACAAACCCAGCCCTGTTTTTCACAGAATTTCTAATGAACAACTTGTGCATTAATAAAATTAGTGATTCAACTCATGATTTTCTGAACTTTTAAAAATGCTACTGAATATTTATTAATCAACCAATTACCAGTTGAAGAAAATGTGTTTCTTTTTGCTCTCTTAGTGACCTTGCCTCTAAAGACATGATATAGAATGGTGTTCAGCTTATATGCACATATTAATTAATAGGAAAACTATTCCACTATTAACTGAATTATTTGAGAATTATCTCAGAATTACCTGAGATAGAGAAGAGAATTTAATTACACAATGAATTTCTTTATCTTATTCTGAATTTCAATATTGCATTGAATCCAAGAAAGCTCAAACGTGAGAAAAATAAAAATAAAAATAGCATGAGTTTTTTAAGGTTTTGCAAGAATAGTCCATAAATTCAATTTTTCCATATTGTCCTTAAGAACACAAATGATGTTTGGGAACCCTTGAAAACAAAAACATATAGATTAGACATTTTGAAAAGTGACACTTAAAAAGAAAATAATTATCTAACTATGAAAAAATATGAAGGTACCTTGATGTGTATTGCTAAGTGAAAGAAACCTATGTGAAAATATGACATGATATGTAATTCCAAATTTATGACATTCTGAAAACTGCAAAACTATGAAAACATTAAAAATATCAGTGATTGCCAAAACTTAGAGGGAGGGATAATAATAGGGAGGAAATGAATGAGGTATATGGGAAATCTCTACCTTCTACTCAGCTTTGCTGGGAACTTAAAACTGCTCTAAAAAATAAAGTCTATTCCTAAAATAGTACCACCCCCTCAAACAGATTAGTTTAAATGTGAGAAAAAGCAGAGAGAATTGAGAGGTACCAAGAGGAAAACTATAAGCCAAAGTACTGCTTGGATTTGTAGATCTGGGGTGCTCTATAAGTGATAGTAATCTGGGCATAAAGAATAAAAATAGAAGATGAAAGACTATGCTTACCTTCTTTCTCCTGTTCTGCTTGCTTTTAGCTGACACCTGTCTCGAGTTGTCCTGCTTTGGAGAGTTTAATCAGATTTCAGCTGCTGCTTCCAATTCCCAAGGTAGAGTAAGTTTGAAGAGGGAACTTGGGGATGGTTTGTCAAGAATCAAAACATCTTCGTGGTGCATAGAAAGCATGTTTGTGGATAGAGTAAAAGAGGGCAAAGATAGGCAGAGAAAGGAGGGGGCTGTCATCTTTGGTATCCACTAATACTTCTGTTTGGGGTTCCTTTTGGAAAAGTTGTTTCAAAACTGGGGTAGCGGGTGAATGTCGAAGAGGAATTTTTCCCCTCTCCTTGGAGATGTTTTATTGCATTTGCCCTGGAGGAGCTTTACAAAAGAGGAAGAAATGCATTTCCCAAACTTCACAGCTTTGTGGTTAATTGCTCTCTGGGGCTGTCTATAACATAAACTCATAAAATGCTCCAAAGACAATGCTTATTAAACTTGGTCTCTTTGGCCAGGTCCTCCAATCCCCTAAGGCTAATCAAGATATCTTCTGGTAGTACATCACCAAGCCCAGGAGCACAGTGGAATGTAAAAACAGGATGAACACTTACTCCACTGAAGAAGCAAGATTGCCCATACATAAGTATCTATTACACTAATCCTCTCCTGTTTTGCCTAGAACCTGCTTAACCTGAAATATGCTTAGTTGATGGGAGTTTACTGAGCTCCTACTGTGTGCTAAGCACTGTACTTCATGCTTTTTTTGTGTTAACTCACGAAATTCTCCAAAATCCCCCCTTGCAGAGAAGAAAACAGAAATTCAGAGACACTAAATAAGTTGCTCAAACTTTTACAACTAATAAGTCATTGAGTCCATTTCTTGGTTCCATTATCTCAGCAAAGTTAAAAATAACCCTGCAGAGCTGGGGGTTGTCACTCAGTGGTAGAGCGTGTGTCTAGCATGCATGAGGCACTGGGTTCAATCCTCAGCTCCACATATAAATAAATAAAATAAAGGTATTGTCTCCATCTAAACAAAATTAAATAACCCTGTAGCCTTTCTATATTTTGCTTAGACATTTCCTCTGTCAGATATGTTAGTTAATGACAGTTTGACGCCAAAGTCTGCATATGAATATATAGCACTCATATTTATTTTGGAACTCAATTGCACATAATTGTGTTGATATGGTCAATCATATCTCTCAATTTATAAATCTAATTTCTTTTCACAGAAACCTACTATCTTGAAGGGAGATGATTCTATAAAAGGAAGGGATTCAGGGAGAAGGAGAGGGAGAGAGTAGGGTAAGGGAGGACAATTGAGGGTAGATACGATCCAAGTATGTGACATTCATGTACAAATATCCCATTATGAAGCCCATTATTTTGTGTAGTTAATGTGCACTTAAAAAAAAGACAAGAAAAGAAACCTACCATCTTCCTCCAGGAGAAAGATATTAGGCATGGGGCCTTTTCTTCTTAAAAAAAGTTTTAAAAAACTTATTCTGATATGGCATGATGAAATGTAAAGATGTAAGACTTTTTTCTACAGAGGGCCACATACAAATAAAAAATAATATCAGTTCATAATTCAACAGAAGGCAAGTCATTAATGCACATGCTTGGGGGTGAAAAGGAAGAAGAAAATGATTTGGTTCACTCATTTATTAAACTGAGAATACTGAACTAAGGTCTTTTTAAAAATAGCCACAACGAATAGTGGCTGATTAATCTTAATACCACGACCAGTTAAGAGAAAGAAGTTATTTAACCAGACAGAAAAATGGAGGAAGAGACAATCAGGGTAGTGAAGGAATAGGATTAAAGATAAAAATATAGAAAAGGAGAAATCATTCATCCTTTCTCTCTGTACATATATATTTATTTATTGGAGTTAGGTTTTTTCATGAACACATTCATTTATTTACTTTAATTGACAAATGGCAAACTGTGTATATTTATGGACACAGGTGATGTTCTGATGCATATACACATAGTAAAATAATTAAATTAGGCCTGTTAACATATCCTTCATCTCCCCTACTTATCATCTCCTAATAACCTGAGGACCTCTCTTTAGATCCACCTCCTGAAGGTTCTATTGCACACACTTTCCTTTCCAATAGTGGGGCCCAGCCTTTTAACATACAATCTTTGGGGTGACTTCATTCAAATTATAGCAGGTTGTATTATGCCTCCAACTTTGTTCTTATTCAAGATTGCATTGACTATCTATGGTATTTTGTGGTTTTTTAGAATGCTTTCTTTCTATTTCTGTTAAAAATACCTTTGGAATTTTTATAAGAATTGTATTGAGTCTGGTTATAACTTTGGGGAATATGGATATGTTTACAATGTTAATTCTTCTAATCCATATTTCCATTTATTTGTATCTTCTTCAATTTATTTTATCAACATTGTATAGTTTTCAGTATACAGATTTTTCACTTTGTTAAATTTACTGTTAAGTTTTTTTGGTATGCAACTTATTATAAATGAGATTGTTTTCCTAGTTTCATGTTTGGATAGTTCACTTTTAGTGTATAGAAATAGTGTTATTTTTTTTGGTGTTGATTTTGTATCCTAAAAAATCCTGAATTTGTTAGTTCTAATGGCTTTTTTTGGTGGAGTCATTATAATTTTCTAAATATAAGATCATATCATCTGCAAACAGGGACAGTGTAACTTCTTCCTTTCTGCCTTGAATATCTTATTTCTTTTCCTTGCTTAATTGCTGTGACTGGGATTTAAAGTACTATGTTGACTAGAAGTAGGAGCGGGCATCTTTGTTTCATTCTTAATTTTAGCAGGAATGTTTTCTTCTTTTCACCATTGAGTATGGCTTCGGGCTTGCGTTACGTGCACTTTATTGTGTTTTGTTACATTCCTTCTATATGTAACTGCATGAGAGTTTTATTATGAAAGAACATTAAATTTTGTCAAATGTCTTTCTACATTTATTAAAATGATCATATAGTTTTTGACCTTCATTCCATTATTGTGGGTGTATCACATTTATGGATTTGTTTATGTTGGACCATCCTTACATTCCAGGGATAATTCCACTTGACGGTGGTGAGTGATTTTTCCAAAATACTATTGAATTCACTTTGCTACTATTTCATTGAGCATTCTGTAATTATTTATTTATGACTATTCTTGGCTAGGTATTGTGTAATTCACTAGAGACATGTAAGAACTTTGCATGTGGGAATGAAGGGAAAGGAAGAGGGATTGGATAGGGAAAGACACTGAAATGAATCTGACCTAACTTTCCAATGTATATATGTGAATATACCACAGTGACTCTCACCATCATGTACATCCACAAAACAAAAATTTAAAAAAAAACTATAGCAAAAAGCAGAAATATCAGTAGAGTAGAAGGGGAAAAAGAGGAGGGTGGAGGGGAGGAGAAGGGAAAGTGCTGAGGACTGAATTAGAATACATTATATTCCATGCTTTTGTAATTCTGTCAAAATGAATCCTATTGCCATGTATAACTAAAAAGAACCAATAAAAATAATTTGCTCATATGATGCTTACACGATAATTACGTTTCTTAAAATGAAATTCTCATTAAAGACAATCCTTGGAAAATCAAGCAACTGCTACACCTGATCATTATAGTAGTAATGATGATACCATAACTCTTAGATGGCTGGATATTTCTGACTTTACTGGAGCACTTAAAGAAATAAAGTAAAAAATTTGGGATTTTAAACTCAGTCACTTCCCAATTAGACAACTATAGAGCCTCTATTGAATCTCCAAAATGAATATTTTATTTTTTGTAGGTTCAGAGTTGGTAAGATGTAAAACAAGCTCAATTTTTTATGGTGCAAGTCACAGAGCCTATTACATTAAATTTATGACATGTTTGAAAATATTAAGATCCTGAGATTTGGAATGAGGATGTTTAGGTAGACCCAAAGAAAGCTGATCACCTTAAACCCTCAAGTGACTGATCCTTCCTAGCCATGGAAACAGTCTCTCTTGACCTGAGGAGAGGAAACCATTCCTTCCTTGATGATTATTTCTTAAATTCATATGAAGCAATTTCTTTACAAAGAGATACCTATTGATCTCAAGATCCACTAAACCAGCCCTGGTTGTCGCTGAACCATAATTAGGTTCAAATATCAGCATGTTCCAGGAGGACAAGAGTATGACCTTTGAGAAGAGAAATTATTTCTCCCAAGCTTGAAAGATATTGCAAAATTATTTGGGGAGTATCTTGGGAGAACATGTCCAGAAGGCTATAAAAATGTTAGCAAGAAGGACATTCTCTAACATTACTTTGGGTACAATTTATTTATATACTCTGTATTTTGTATTTAATGTCTTAAATCATCTGGGAGTGGCTGTAGCACGGTATTTACTGGATTACATAGTAACCACTGCTGAATAGATCATTATGCCTGATATTTCCTAGTATAAGTCAGTGGAAGGAATCCAAAGTTTTAGGGAAATAAGCATATTAATTTGAGTTTATTATGCATAGTCTCCATACTATTTCCCCTCCAAACCATGTCTACCTACAGGACTAAGAGTAGGGCATTGAGGGGAAAGTGAGAGAAAGGAGAAGCAACATTTTTTTAAATTAGATCATTATAATTATAATTGGATTTATTTATTTATTCGGGAACCAGGGATTGAACTCAGGGAGACATTGCTACTGAGCCACATCCCCAGCCCTATTTTGTATTTTATGTAGAGACAAGGTGTCCCTGAGTTGCTTAGCTCCTCGCTTTTGCTGAGGCTGGCTTTGAACTTGTGATCCTCCTGCCTCAGCCTCCCAAGCCACTGGGATTACAGGCGTGTGCCTCCAAGCCTGACTAGGTTTGTTTTGAGAAAATTATACATCGAGGGAATTTAATATCAATCTCCATTCCCTTTTTCCCCCTCCCTTCCTCCTCCCCCTATTCTTCCTCCTCTGCTCTACTAAACTTCCTTTCTTTTACATATACATAAAGATGAAATTCCCTTTGGTACCTTTATATATGCATATAATGTGGTTTTATTAAATTCGTCCCCCATTTCCTCCTCTCTTACTCTCGTTCTCCTTCTTCTACTCCACTGATCTTCCTTGTATCTCTGTGATATCCAATCTCATCCCCACTTTCTTTCCCTTGTGTTGCCCTAGCTTGGGCATATGAGAGAAAACACCGGACCCTTGATTTTTCTGAGTCTGGCTTATTTCACTCAGCATGATTGACAGCCCACATTTTTGAGAAGCACTGTGGTGGGAGGACAGTAACAGATGCTGTTATTTAGAAGGTTCGCTGATTTTGCTGAAGACAAGTGTCAGAGATGGGTGGACAAAATTAATATTGGAAAGCAGGAAAAGCTGTCTGAGTCTGTTTTTGTTTTCCACTTAGTAGCATGCATTTGAAATTCTCTCATACTGTTCTTGTGTGTCATTAGCAAGAATGAGTCCACTCATTTTTATTGTTTTATAAAATTCTATTGTATAGATAGAACACAATTTGTTTAATCATTCTGCAGTTTAGGGACATGAATGGTTTTTAGTTTGGGACCATTATGAACATAACCATAAAAACACTTTCAAACAGGTTTACTTGAGATATAGATTTTTATTTTTCTTGGGTAAATATCTAGAAATGAGGTTTCTGGGTCATATGGCAAGGTTTTCCAGAGTGGTTGTATCATTTTCCATCCCATTCCTGTGTATGTGTGTGTGTATGTGTGTGTGTGTGTGTGTGTGTGTGTGTGTGTATGTTAGGGAAACAGAATGAGCATGAAATAATTAATTGTATTTTTCAATGATTCTCCCTTCCTCCCCACCCCATACATGTAGCTGGTATTTCTCAAAGTCTTGTCTCTAGTCCTCCATTTTCCACCCTCTGTACCCTCTATATCCTCTTTGCTCAGAATTGAAGTTAATAATGCAGTGTTAATCAATGTTCTTGCCCACAACAAGTGGAATACTAAAACATGACCATAAAAGTAGTCACAAAAGACATTTTCCAGGATCTTAAATTTGAATTCCAGATTCCTTTGAATTTCTTTTATTACCTTATATTCCTCTAAATTTCTTTTAGTGCTAGGAACCATTGGGGGTCTCTCGAATGCCTTTGTATAATTATCTACCATTGCAATATCTACCATTTTGCTTCTTTCCTGGTGTGGACTGGGATGGATTTCTACAGATACCCATCATATCACTAACACACCTTCAGTTTCAAGGCTGAGATGCTGGCATTGAAGACACAGGCATCTGCTCTGAGAGCATCATCCCCTGGTTCTGTCCAATTGGCCAGTATCAGCACTATTAGCAATTCAGTATCGCCAACACTCCTCAGTCTCTTCTCTCCACCATTCTTTTTCCAGTCCCTTTGTGTCAGGACTCAGGGATGTGAATCTGGGCTGGGCTGGAGGTGATTGAAGTGGTAGAAAACTGGCTCTTCCTAGAATCTCTTCTCCCTTTGACTGTTCCCAAGGGAAATTCAGACCTGGGGACATGTAGTTGGAGGTAATGTTCAAAGATTTCTCAGAAAATTCATACTCAAGAATTGATTTATATGTGTCTCCAAATGACTCAATCTGTAGGAAAAATTTTGCACTAAAATTATCTTAAATCTTTATTACAATGTTTACTATAGCACTGATTAAGGGTGTTTTCATTTGATTTAGGAATCAACATCTAAAATGTCCTAATGTTTCCTTTTCAGTTTAAGTCTTAGCTGGCAATTCCAAAAGAATCTAATATTTTAAGTACTTTTCAGGAGCATAACATTTACATTATTCACAAACAACTAGTTCTCATGAGATAATTAGGTATTTGAATAATAAAAACAACAAGTATAGCAAAAGTGTTATAAAAATAGTAAGATTCACTAAACCTCAAAGTCTTTTTAAAACCTCATTCAAGTTAGATGGCATTTTAATTAAAATATAGAGTTAGCTGGTATTTAATAAAAACGTATATATTAGCTTGGAACAGCAATTATATATTACCATCACCTTTATCTAAACATATTTTCTTATTATTTCAATGCACCATTTTCATTATGTTCAATAAGTTGCCCATCTCCCTGGTTTGGTATCTTCCTTGAAATTTAATTGCACAATCATATTGAGTTCAAGTGCTCAAGGAGCATCCGAACAGTTCTTGGAGCACAGTGAGCACATTATGGGTTTGGAGATGGTTTGATCCCTATTTGAGATGCTGGGATCTTAAGTTTTAATTAAAACTGACTACAATTTAGGAACACTTCCAATAGGTGGCAGCAGCATTCCACAGGGATCTAAACCAGCAGGGCTTTGTGCAGATAATAGTTTGCTAATATAGTTATCTTAGATATAATCATACTGTTTGGGATTTTTAGAGGTCATTGCTTTACCTCTTCAGAGTCAAAAAGAAGCCCAGAGAAATCAATAGCCCAATTTGTTACAGTATAATGGGGAATAGAATTCACATCCTCTGATTTCTAGGATGTGAATGTTTTCCTCTTTGCATATATATTTAAAAGATTTCTAAAACTTGTAAATTCACTTTTATCTTGGATTTAGTAGGGCTGCCTGGTAAAAGACTCTGGATCTACGTTGATCTGAAGTTTTTACTAGTTGTTAGTGGAAGAAATACAAACTGAGATTACGTTTCAAATTCCAATTTGAGAACGAAGATAGCATTTTACTGCTAAGCATCTCTGGAGTTTTCTCTGGTCTTTGCTTCAAAGCAACTCAAATAAACTCATTAAAACAACTACTCTAAAATGTTAAATGAACATAAAAGCAAATCATCTTTTAGGAGAATCTGCCAGAGAACATATTCTAAAGTACATGGAATCTTAGCAAGATAAATTTTGAGCTCAATCTTGAAGCACTGTTTTTTTTTTTTTTAATTTTTTTTTTACTTCTAAACATTTATAATTCTATGGGGGAAGTATTTGCCTTCATTTGCTGTTTGTCTTGGTGCTCATTTTCCTATGATAAAACCACATAACATTAAATTAACACAAGGATTAGTCAGAGTTCTCTGGAAAGAACAACTTGGCTGTGTGTGGACGAATGGATAGATAGATAGATGATGGGATTTATTAGAGGATTTGACTTATGATTATGGGATGTTAGACAGTCCCACATCAGGTTGTCTGGAAACTGGAGAACCTGGAGGCAGTGGTTTATTCCAAGCCTGGAAGCCCCACAACCAGGGAAACTGATGGTTACCTCTTAAGTCTGAGGCAAAGGCCTGAGAACCAGGGTTGGGGTTGGGCTGCTAATGCAAACTGCTGAGTCTGCAGGCTGGAGAACCTGGAGTTCTGATGTTCAAGAGTGTCTCAGCTCCAGAGGAGATATATAGAGAGAATTCACCTTTCCTCTGCTTTTTTTGTTCATCCTCAGCTGGTCGAATGATATCCACTCACATTGGTGAGAGCAGATGCCCCTCATTTTGTTTAATGACAGCAATGTCACTCTTTTCCAGAACACCCTCACAGATGAACCCAGAAATAATGCTTTACCACCTATGTGGGCATCTCTTAACCCAGTCAAGTTGCCGCCCCAAATTCACCATGACACCATCTGAATCATTTTCAGGACACACTGAATAATGTTAAGTATACATGATGTTTTGCAATAGACTTGCTTTGATACTTTTTGATATTTACTGAAACTTCTGTTATTTTAATCAAATTGGATTTTTTTAAAATAAAAATATGCTGAGTTTATAGTTTTGTTCAGGGAGATTTAATAAGGTGACTTTCTTCCTCATTCTCAAATTTCTTATAGGATGGGTTGACAAATACATTGCATGTTTCTACTCTTCATTTACACGTCTAATGCGAACATTGTTATATTTACAGATTGCTTTATAGTCTTAGGAGTCTTCAACTTTTATCTGTTTTGCCATGACAGATTAAACCTATTGCTATTCTTTCTTATTAGCTTTTTCTAATCCTAAGAAAATGTCCAAATACAAATTATGGGGTTCACTTTTAAATTTTTCAGATCTTAATTAACTTTTCATTGTTGGCTTCACCCTCTCAGCCTTGGGATCTCCTGGGCAATTTATCTCTAATCCTGGATAAGAAAGTTTATTTTGGCAAAGTTGCATGTTCATGTTCACAGTTGATTTGGGAAGTCATTGACCTCTTTTTATTTTAATGATCTCAGTTACTCAATTTCTTTCCATAAGTTAGCACTATTATCTTGTATATCAAAGGTCTCAGGAATGGTATTCCTTTGTAGAGAGTATTTTTGTCATTTATTCTTATCTTTTCAGACTAAGGATGGCTAATTTGATTTGCATGAAACAGAATAATTTTTTTGGGGGGGGGGGCAAATGTTATTCCTGAAGAAAATACTTACCAAAACACAAAACTGATGTTTTAAAATATCAGACTTTCAGAGCTTCACAGGTCCTTGGAGAATGAGCACAATCTGCTCGGCCCAGAGGAGCTAATTCACTTTCCGGTAGTGACATGTGCAGGTTGTGACAGTGCCTGGAGCAGCACCCAAACCTTCAGGAGAAAGTGCATCATTGTCATCACATGGCCAATGAGTCACCATAAAACGTGAACTGCAAGAAAGATGCTTCTTGGCCAGACCCAACAGATGAAGTTAATGACACGTTTACATTCTTTCCATTATGAGTTAAGCCTTTCTTTTTTTTTTTTTAAAGTTTTATTTGTAAAAAAATTTTATTGGTTCTTTTTAGTTATCCACCACAGTAGCATCCATTCTGACGTAATTGTACAAGGATGGAATATATTTTGTTATTCTTATCCACATCTTATTTAATTGTCACAACAACCCTCCTGGGGTAGTCATTATTATTATACCAGTTTTTGAAATGAAGAAGTTGATATGAAAGATTAAGCAACTTCACACGTTTATATTGATAAGATAGCAGCTTTCTCAGTTAAAATTGAGAATTATATTGACAAGATAGCAACTTTCACACGTTTATATTGATAAGATAGCAATTTTCTCAGTTAAAAATCGGTGTCATTAACCACTGTTTTAGTACAGTGTGTTTGTGTTTTGTTTTTTTTTTTAACTTCCAAGAAAAGGGATCATAAAGTAGAAGATTGCCCACTAACATGAAAGGAAGTAGGAAGTCTTTCTGAATCCAAATCAGTGAAAACTCAAAGGAGAATAAGACAGAGGACTGGAAAGAAGGTTCTGGTGGTTGGCCCCTTTCACCATCGCTCTAGAGAACAATTAGTCTTCTAACAATTGCTGGGATTTTTGCATTGGACCCTGGAGTGAGTGACAGAGGGTAGCCTCTTGGAGAAAGAGTGTGGTGACCTCTGCCCATTAAAAATAATGAACTCCCATAGGCCATTAGGAAGGCTTGGTAACAAGGATCCTGGATTCTACAAGCAGGTGTTTAAACAGAGGCCAGTATATAAAACATTGGCAGAACCAAAAAGCAGGCATAGAGCAGAAAGAAATGCAGATTAACTAAAGTTTTCAAAAGATGTGAAGGTTGCAAAGCAACCGATATATATTTTTTTCTCTTGTAGCACAAGATCTCAGGACACTTCTGTCTAAAATAATCCCGTAAGTCCAGTTTATTTTCTCCTACCTCATTCATCCAACAAATGACAACTATAAATTCTCAGTCTATTCCACCTCTTATTTTTTTTAAATTTGTTAATTTTTTTTATTATTGGTTGTTCAAAACATTACAAAGCTCTTGACATATCATATTTCATACATTAGATTCAAGTTGGTTATGAACTCCCAATTTTACCCCAAATACAGATTGCAGAATCACATCAGTTACACATTCACATTTTTACATAATGCCCTATTAGTAACTGTTGTATTCTGCAACCTTTCCTATCCTCTACTATCCCCCCTCCCCTCCCCTCCCATCTTCTCTCTCTACCCCCTCTTCTGTAATTCATTTCTCTCCTTGTTTGTTTTCCCATTCCCCTCACAACCTCCTCTTATTTTGTAAAAGGAGAAGAGTAGTTGCCACTTCCTGAAGCTGTGTGGAGAGGTAAATGGGTTTGTATAAATTGAGTCAGAACAGTGTCTGATACACCATAAGTACTAAATAAGTGTTCGTATTTAATTATGATTATTATATTATTATTTTTGTATTATATATTTTATTATTATAACAGATTAAATATAATAATCCATAGCCACTCTATTAAACTCTGAGAAAAAGCAATGAAAAGAATTAATTCATTCAATAAATATTTATTGGATTCATACATCCAAGACACTGTTACAGGTAGATAGATCCATAAACAGAACAGACAAAACTTTCTGAGAGAAGATTTCATTAACATAAGAAACACCAAACTCATCTTCTTTTCTTTCTTTTCTTTTTATGGTCACAATAGATTGATGTCATGGTGAAGAACAGTCTTGGCTTTTTTCAGCTTTGACATTCAATCGGTGATTTATAGAGAACTTTCAAAGTTTTAGAAACTACAAAGTGAGAAGCAGTTTTTAATATGATGAGTGATGGAGAAACACAATCAAACAGTTACACTCAACCAAGCACGCATGGCCAAATTCCATACAAATGAAATACCAGCAAATTCCATTTTACCAATGAGTCCTCCCAGGGTACTTCTGCCTTTTTACACCCATTTATATTTCCTCATTTTGATCTCACATCAGGCCTTGCCCTGTCTTTCTCAATTGTCAAATGCAATGGGCTCACCTCATGTTTTCAAAGTGATAATCTGATGTGGCCTTCTAACATCAAAGTGGTCTTCCGCTGATCATTGTCCTTAACTATTTAACAAACCCTCTCTTCCCCCAGCTTTTCTTGTTAAGGAAATATAAGTTCTTGACCACCATGGTCAGCCCATTTCAATCAGCTCTGGGATGGCTCCCCATCTCTAACTCCATGATGGAAGCCAACTGGGCCAGTCCAAGTTTTATCTTTCTATGAATTTTATGTGAATTTTATTGTAAATTTGTCTAGTCCTTACCATATACACACAGATATACATATTTTTTTTCTTTTCATTTTGCAATGTAGAAGAATGATTTGGATGATTGGATTTCCTTTCCCCAAATGGAATACGTTAAAGATTATTGGCCATTGGAGTTCTTATATTGAAGATGTATAAAGCATAATTTTTTTAAATCTTAATTTGTTTTATATTTTTAAGTCAGAAAGTCTAAGAGAGCCCCTAGGAAATCCAGTTCTAAAAGGAAATTGAAACTCTTCTGACTCAACCCTGCCATCTTGAGAAGTGAGGCTTTTAAGGGATGCGTGGCTTTCCACCGTCCTCACCTATGTAGGAATGGAGCTGAGGACAAAATCATCTTTCTGATCCTGGCCACTTTCTACTTCATTCATCAGAATCTTTTTTTTTTTCCAAGAAGATATATAAAATAAAAATTTAAAATAACACCAAGGTATTATTTAACCCTGGCTTGCTCTGGGAAGATTTTTCTTGGAAGTTGGTGGGAATCGAAACGGGGTATTGACTGTACAATCTTCTAGGACATTTCTGTTCTTGTAATAATGAACACAATTGATCTGACACAAGGTTTCTTCTTTTCTTCATGCAGGACACCTATGGTGATACAAAGGAACAACACAGTTGTGACAAAATTCATCCTTCTAGGGTTCTCAGATCATCCTCAAATGAAGACTTCCCTTTTTGTGTTATTTCTGGGGATCTACCTCCTGACTGTGGCCTGGAACTTGAGTCTTATTGTCCTCATCAGGATGGACTCTCACCTGCACACACCCATGTACTTCTTCCTCAGTAACTTGTCCTTCCTGGACATCTGCTATGTGTCCGCTACAAGCCCCAAGATGCTTTCTGATATCATCACAGAGCAGAAAACCATCTCCTTTGTGGGCTGTGCCACACAGTACTTTGTCTTCTGTGGCATGGGGCTGACTGAATGCTTTCTCTTGGCCGCCATGGCCTATGACCGCTATGCTGCCATCTACAACCCGCTGCTGTATGCGGCCCTCATCTCCCACACGCTTTGCTTAAAGATGGTGGCTGGCGCCTATGTGGGTGGGTTCCTTAGCTCTTTGATTGAGACATCCTCTGTCTATCACCATGATTTCTGTGGGCCCAACATGATCGACCATTTCTTCTGTGACCTTCCTCCGGTCCTGGCTCTGTCCTGCTCTGACACCTTCACCAGCCAGGTGGTGAACTTTATTGTGGGTGTTGTCGTTGGAGTGATATCTGTCCTTGTGATCCTCATTTCTTACGGTTATATTGTTGCTGCTGTCCTGAGAATTAGCTCAGCTAAAGGTAGGACCAAGGCCTTCAGTACCTGTGCCTCTCACCTGACGGCTGTGACCCTCTTCTATGGTTCTGGTCTCTTTGTGTACATGCGACCTAGTTCCAGCTACTCCCTGAACAGGGACAAGGTGGTATCCATATTCTATGCTGTGGTGATACCAATGATGAATCCCATCATCTACAGTTTTAGGAATAAGGACATTAAAAGTGCCATAAAGAAAGCTGTTCATATGGACAATGGGCTTTCTCAAAGGCATTCATTTTTTTGACTTTGGGCTAATATTCACAATAAAGCCATGAGCTGGGTCAGTAGTGCAGACATTTATGTGGTTTTGGACTATTGAATCTATGTAGTGATTTGTGTGGATCAAGCTCTTTTCCCCCTAAGACTCTATTAACCAATTTATCTATTGGTGATTAGAAAATAATTTGTCCATCGTTGGTTTCCAGAATTAACAGTGTTGCATAGCACAGTGTTTCCTGTGCTTGAGAATCATGGTGACGGTGAGCCAGTGTGTCTGATGGGGCTGTGTTAATGCTCTTTAGAGGTATTAAGGCAGCAAATCTGGTTTGAGCCTTACTGACTGAACATGTGGGGCAATTTCTTGGTCAATTCAATCAACTACACAAGAAAGTAGTCACTCTAATCTAAATTTGAAAAATAAAACCAAGGAACTATTGTTTAACTCCAAAGTGACAGTTTTCTAACTAACATTCAAAGTTTGCTGAGGATTCTAAAGAGAAGCACACCCCCATTTAGGATGAAAAGCTCTCTGTTTTTACCAAGTTTGTGATCAATTATATTTTATTTACTTACATTTTATGTGGTGCTAAGGATCAAACCCAGTGCCTCACGTGTCTAGGCAAGCATTCCACCACTAAGTCACAACCTCAGCCCCTTGTGATAAGTTCTAGATGAGAACTTAGCCAAGGAATTAAAGACTGTGATTTTTCTCTTTCACCTTTTCTCAGAATATATTATGTGTCTGTGAATGGGCAGTTAAGAACTGATAAACATATTCAGCTATGGTGTTTCTTGGGTACTCACTAAATAAATGAGAAAATAATATCTGTGTGTCCTTGGACAAGTCCCTTGGGCTGTGTGGGTCTCAGTTCCTCACCTATAAAATAGGAGTAATTGTAACTGCAATTATCCTCTAGTCTTATGAAAAATTAAATGAATCATTCAAATAAACACTTAGAATAGTGTCCTGCATACAGTAAGTGTTCAAGAGATGCTGTTATGATGATGTGATGATTTATTACAGTCTAAGCCAAAGGAATAGAAACATTTTATGGCTATTTGAAACAAGATAAGACATGAGTGTCTTTAGGGAGGGCTGGCTAGCAGGAGAACTCACTTTAGTGAAGCTGCCGCAATCCAGGGTGTGGTTCTCATTTGTGCAACCTCCTTCAAAAATCTTTTCCAGATGGACTGGAGTTAACCAAGTTCAGAATAGCTCACTGCATAAGTCAGAATGCTATTTTTAGCTTTCAGGGAAGAACAAACTGCCAAGATCGTACTTGTGGGAGGGGTATAATTCTCCATATGCTGAAGAAACCACACAGGGAGGCAAATTACAACTAAAATCCTATTTGGAGAGAGAGGAATCAAAACCACTTGGATAGGTGTGTCAGCACCTGATATGCCCAACATCAGGTCCTTCCAGCTAGAGTCTCTAGGCCAGGACGCTGCCAGGTGTTCCCAAGCATTCTCTTTCCTCTCTCCCAGAGGACCATCTTCCCTTCTAAGCACTGCACTATGAATAGATAAATGAATTGACAGTTTTTCATTATTTTGTTCAAGTAATATCTTTTTCCTGTTATGTACTTTATTTGTCTGTGATGGGCTGATTTTATGGTTTGATCTGGAGAGTTTTGCAGACATCTGATTGTTGTCCCTAGGTACCACTAGTGTTCCCTGAACTTTTTTTGTAATTCTGCATAATTACACACTCATGAAATAGTGAGTGTGTTTATTAAACAGACTCTGATGAGGTTTTTACCTTTTTGCTTAATATGAATAGTCTCTCTTTTTTTTTTAAAGAGAGAGAGAGAATTTTTAATATTTATTTTTCAGTTTTCAGTGGACACAACATCTTTATTTTATTTTTATGTGGTGCCGAGGATCGAACCCAGCACCCCGCGCATGCCAGGTGAGCGTGTTACTGCTTGAGCCACATCCCCAGCCCAATATGAATAGTCTCTTATCTGTCTCATCCTTAAATTAGACAAACCTGGAGCTTGCCTATTCTTCGATGTTCCACACAAATAAGGTATCACTTCCATTTTACTTTTGCCTGTGTTCAGATAACTGATCTGGACCTCCCTGACCTAAAACCAAGCAGGAACAGCCTAACTGTCTTGCACATAAAGAGATATACCATGCACCCTAGTTTTCCCCCTTCAGCTTGATCTATGACTATCTTTACTGAATTTTCAGTGTCTTGTCCACGGAGATAAACCAACTGTTTCTTCGTTTCCATCCTCTCTTTCCTTTATTTCTGACTGACACCTTTTATTGTGCCATGTTGTTTATGAGGTCCCGTTTCTTACAAGCAAAGAAAAAGCTACAACAGTCTTTTGCGATCGTGACTTGGAATCTGCACAAACTGGATGTGGCAGTATCTCCCTTCAGTTTCTAGACCAGATGACTGGCACTGTTTAGTTGGAAGACAGACAGACCACAGCCTTTGATGGGACCACATTCTACAAATAAATAGGCAGCCAAGCTCTGAAATAGAACTATGATCTCAGACTGGACTTTGATCCAGTCAGCATCTGTAGAAAAATCAGCATGCATAAATGGTCACTTTGGTATTGTATGGCACTTTTGTGTTTGTTCTCATAAAACCTTTTGTGAAAAAAGAGGTTGGGTTGTTTTCATCTTATAAAATCCTTGAGGAGCAAACTGGATCCATCTGGTCCAGAAAGAGGAAGTTGGAAAGTCAGACATACACTGAATTTCAGTTCATGTTCTGCCAACTGTTAAGCTAAGGATATAGCCTGGCAGGGGGGCATCTAACTTTTCCCTTGACCCTCAGTCTACAGCACAATTGGAGGTGAGACTCCATTTGGCCTGGGCTGCTGCTGGAAAGTGCCCTGTGACTCAATCAATAAGAAGTGGGAAGAAAAGTCCTGCACCAGCCCAATCTTTCCTCTCTCCTTTCATGTATCTTGTGATGGATACTCTTTTTTTTTTTAATTTTTTATTGTTGGTTGTTCAAAACATTACAAATTTCTTGACATATCATATTCCACACTTTGATTCAAGTGGGTTATGAACTCCCACCTTCACCCCATACACAGATGTGATGGATACTCTTGACAATGGGCTGTGTTGTCTGTATTACCTGCATTGGATGCTATTTTTTTTTTAAAGCTCCTTTTTTTACCAGAAGGCAAAGCAAGAATTTTTTTTTTTTGTTTCACATTCTTATGGCTTTCAGCTCTTGGAAGGTTCTGGAATTGTTTTTCATCACCCATGCTATCCCTGGTAGTTTTCTAACAAACAGGAGCTTGTGCATGAGGTTTTCCTGCTTTAGCCAGTTTAGCACCTTTATTAGGAATTTTTGTCCTTCTTTATTTATTTGGTTTAATTTCATAGTTATAATTAGCTTTAACTCACCATTACATTTTATTTTTAATTGATATTATTTTAATTGATAGATCATAATTACACATATTGACACAGTGAGCTGCTTTGTTGTATGTGGAATGATGAAATCAAGCTATTCAACATCCTTATGCTTTTTTCTGGTTGATATTCATCACGTGTTATGTTTTGGATGACATGTGTTAAAGGCTTGGTACCCAGGAGCGTGCTATTAGATGGTGGTGGAACCTTTGAGAGATGGGGTCTAGTGGAAGATCACTGGCTGAGGGCATGCTTTGGAGGGGGATTTTGGGATTTCTCTGTCTCTCTCTCTCTCTCTGCTTTCTGAATCATGATATGAGCAGTTTGCTCTGTTAATGGCATCTGGAACTCCCACCAGAGGCTCAAAGCAATGGTATGGCCCAGTCTTGGACTATACTCTCTAGAAACCATGAGCTAAACAAATCTTTTAGCTTTATAAGTTAATCACTGCAGGTATTCCATTGTAATAATGAAAAGCTAATATAGCATGACTAATATACAAGCTGAATTTGACACTATCCTTTTTGTATTCTCAAAGTAAGTGACCTCTTGGAGTTTGTAATGGGGTTTGGAGTAGAATGGGGAGGAATCTTGCTTCAGTAAATCTTTCTGTGATATTATCTACCTGTTTTAGATTTCAGAGAGAAAGGGGAAGGGAGGAGGGAAAGGAAAGGGAGAAAAATTGGGGAATGATATTATCCAAAATACATTGTTATATTATTTGCACGTATGAATATGTAACACTGGATCCCACCATTATGTGTATCTATAATTTGCCAATAAAAATAAGGAAAAATTTAAAACCTTAAAAAAAAAGAGGAAGGGGAAGGTGGTTTCAATGTACACTCTTGGTCACTGTGGCTTCTATCACTAAAGACTGGATTTTTCTGTTCTGAAATTTGAACAGTGTCTGCCACATCCTGTGGGCTTAATCAACTTTTGCTGAATAAATGAATTAACCTTTGTATTCTAATACAAATCAGTGTTTTGGTTCATACTGAGTTAAAATTATCATATTACTTTTACTCAGCAAAGTTCCTGCAAGTGTTAACAAACAAATAAAATGAAGGAAAGTTTTTGGTAGATTTCTGAGGGAAATATGGTCATCATGACTATTTAGTTTTAGGCTATATTAGATTACAACAATGTGTATCCATTTTTTTGTTGTTTTAAAAAGAGTTGGCTTTTTATAGTGAAATTAATCAAAATTATTTATTAGTAGGGCTTGTCTTTCAGATCAATTAAAGAGTGTAAGTAAAGTTATTTTGGATCCTATATTTAGGATGTAGACTTCTTCAGTTTTCTAATCTACTCTGATAAAATGCAATTTAGTTTTTAAAACTTTAATTATAATTTTAGGATGAAAGTAAAAGGTTTTTTTCTCACACCTTAAGTATTCATACACACGTACAATACATAGTTATTATTCAGGAATCAGTGCTTAAAAACATTACAATATGCTTTTGAGTAAACAGGGATGAGAGTAGTTAGATAACAGCATAAACCAATTTTTATGAGCAGAGATGATAATTAGAAAACCAGGATGAAATGAATGTGATTAAAAATATATAAACACACAAAAAGTTCCATTTCAAGGGCAATAAAGGAAAATTAAAACAATTTTTCTACCTAATGAAATATCAGTAAACAACAAATATTAAAATAATTTAAAAATCACATTAGCTGAATATTGGGGGATATAAAGTGAGCAATGGGGTACAGTCACCTATTTCTAGCAAGAATATGAAATGGTCTAAAATTTTTGAAAATATCATTGTAATATTTGGTTACAAAACATAGACCAAATCCACAAATTATTTCTTTCTGAAGTTTGTCTAAAACGACAGTAAGTTTAGAAACCACCATGTTGTGGAGAACAAGAGAAAAAATATCCCAAATTGGAAGCTGGAAAGTGAATGTATGGGAGATAACGAATTCAAGATTCAACAAATCCTTGAGCTGTGGTGCGGGGGTGTGTGTGTGGGAAACCAGGAAGAAGCAAGTTGATTCTCATTGCATGACCCCAGAGAGGATCAGAAGTGGAAGGTACTAGGAACCTGCATGGAGCAGGTGGTGCTTACACTAGGGGTTTAGTTGAAAATCTACCAAGAAACAACTAGATTGCTCTTGCATTCATGCACCTTTCTCAACCCCTATCATCCCTCCAATGCTGTAGGAGAAGACTTATTCTAGGGAGGCTTATTTCCTAGAGAACTGAAGCAGGGACTATGGGCTCCAGACCTTCAGCTATACCTAAGGGGGAAAGGTAAAAATAGAAGCATAAGATTGTATCTACATAGTGAGATGCTTGAGCCTCCCGCCCCCTCACAACACCACACACCTTCCATCCACTCTATCAACTCTTAGAACACCCATGACGAGGTTGGTATTTCCTAGACAGAATGCTGGAGGATTCAATTCAACATAGAGGAAAAACCTTCCCCAGAGAAAACAACTAGTGATGCGTACAGCAGAGATCCATCAAAGCAGTTGAAAAGCCCCTGCCAATCACCTGGCAGAAAGACCATGAGGGGACAATTGCTGACCGTGAATAGTAAGCTTCAGATTTTCTTTTTTAAAAAAACAGGCATTATTTCTAAAAGCAGTTTTAGTCTCAGAGCAAAATTGAGCAGAAGGTACAGAGATTTCCTAGATATTCTCATCCCTACACACGCATAGCCTTCTCCATTATCAACATCCCCCACTAGAGTGTGACTTTGTGACAACTGATAAACCTATGGGGGCACAGGATTATCCCCCAAAGTCCATAGTTCACATTAGGGAACCCTCACGGTGGTGTTCATTCCGTGGGTTTTAACAAGTGTATGAGGACGTGCATTCACTATTACGGTTTCACACAGAACAGGTTCACTGTCCTCAAAGTCTATTGACAGGGAAAAGTGCCCTGTCTATTCATCCCTTTCTGCTTCCTCAGAACCACTGATCTCTTTAATGTCCCCATAGTCTTACCCTTTTCCTGGATGTCATATAGCTGGATGTACTTTTGTAGCCTTTGCAATTGGCATCTTTCACTCAGTAATGTGCACTTAAGGTTCCTCCATATCTGGTTTATGTAAAACAGTTTAATGTTATATTCACTTTTCTTTCTTTGTTGAAACTTTTAAATGATTAGGCAATGCAGGTAGCAATCTGTTTACAGCTAAAGTGGAATGAAACTATTCTAATTGGGGTTTTTCCTTTTGTAATATATTTTTAAGAACAGAATATGCAACACCCAACTATTCTACTATGGTTTACTATAATGGGGATGAGAATAGAACTGTTTTATAGGAGTGTGATACCAGATCTTCTTTTTAGTACCTCAATCTGCAATGTGAAAGCATAATTGAAGATCCACAGATTTTATTCCCCCTATAAAAACAGGGGGAAAATGAACTTTTGACAAAAATTGACATCTAGGAAGTATAAGAATGTGTAAAGAGCAAAATTCCAAAGTTAATATAATTTTGTACTAGAGAATTTAAATTAAAGGTGATAAAAAGGGTGCTATATATGAAACACGTGGAGATGGAACCAAGAATTTTTTTCATTTATAAGCATTAAAACTACTTGATTTTAAAATTATGTATAATTGATATTTATTGCATAGATAGCTAAATTATAAAAACGTAGTGTTTCATCAATAATCATTCTCCCTGAAGAGTTCATTAAAACTTTTTGTGGGGGAAGATTTTTTTCCTATTCTCAGTCATCTTTCTTTGACTGGGATCAGATCTAACTCTGAGTTCAAAAGTGAATTCAAGAGTCAATAAATCCGCAAGTTGTGGGTTTAAGTCAGTCAACAATAAATGAGTCAACAACAAAAAAATCAACATATAAGTCAGTCAACAAATAAATGACTATTTGCTATGGTTTAAACAAGTGTCTCCCTGAGGTCCACATGTAAAGACTTGGTCCACAAGCTGTCAGTATTGAAGATACCATGGACCTTTGATAGGTGGGACCTTAGGTGGTCTTTTGGTTATTGGGTATGTGCTCTTGGAGGGCCTGTGGGACCCTAGTCTCCTCCTCTTTCTGCTTCCTGGCTTGTGATGTGAACACTTTCTCTGACATGCCCTACCATGATATACTTCCTTTGCCAGAGGCCCAGACGTATGGGGCTGCCTAATCTTGAATTAGAACCTCCAGATGAGGAGCCAGATGAAATCTGTCTTTACTTCATCAGTGTCAAGCATTTCATTATGCTGATCTAAAGTTGACTACCCTTTCAACTAGCTTGAGGTGGACCATTGGATAAATGAAGTAAGAAAGAAGCAAGGAGATGTTCACTGTAGCATCTAGAAAACGTCTTATCTGTGGTTTCTACTAGAAAAGAGGTTCTTTTCTTTTGCATAGATGATACTGAGTGTTATGGTTTGGATGTGATGGGTTCCCAAAATCTCACTTGTGAGACAATGCAAGAAGGTTTAGAGGAGACAGGATTGAGTTATGAGAGCCTTAAACCAATCAGTAAATGAATCCCCTGATGGATTCACTGGGTGGTAAATGTAGGCAGGTAGGTGTAGCTGGGGGAGGTGGGCCACTGGGGCCTGCCTTTGGGGTATATATTCTGTCTGTGGCGAGTGGAGTCTTTCTCTCTGCTTCCTGATCATCATGTGAACTGCTTCCCTTCTCCACACTCTTCCACCATCATGATCTACCTCATCTCGAGCCCTGAGGAAGGGAGCTGGCTGTCTATCGACTGAGACCTCGGAAACTGGGAGCCCCCATATAAACTTTTCCTCCTCTAAAGTTGTTCTTGTCAAGTCTTTCAGTCATAGCTGTGAAAAAGCTGACTAAAACAGCGAGGCTAAGATCTGCAACTTATACACCAATTTTGCTAATACGAGGGAAATTTGCAATAGGATGGAAAAATTGTTGCATAACTCATACGACTAGTATTTGAACCCCTAGATCAGATGTTCTCTGATTACCTCTGTTTCCTGAGTCAAGAGATTCATTTTATTGTTTCAATAATAAGTGGTCTCTAGTCTCAGTATATTAATTGTCTATTGTTCTACAACAAATTATTACAAAACTTGGCAGTTTAAAACAACAAGAGAAGAAAAATGGCTAAGAAAATTAAGGCATAGACAATTGGTCTTTATAATACACCCATTGAAAATTAATAGTTATAAGGCACTCAAGGAGTTTTGACACACAACTCATAAATTCTGATATTCAAGAAACACAATTTTCATTATCATTCCGTAGTTCTATTTCTACTTTGTGCTCTCTCTCTCTTTTTTGCCTACTGGGAACAAAGTAATCAATTTGAGATCGTTCTTACAGTTTTGTGTCTAGGGTTCACATGGCTTGAATGAGGCTTGAGCATTGGGGGCATTTGGTCCTTGACCTCTCCATATCAGCAGTTCCTCATCAGGTTGCCAGCTGCCAAGTCACAAATGGGTTGCTGCTAAATTCCCTTCATTCCCATTTTCAAATACTATTAAATCTGATGACTGATGCTCACAACCATTTTTTTTTAAAAATTTTTAGTTGTAGATGGACACAATACTTTTATTTTGTTTATTTATTTTTATATGGTGCAGAGGATTGAACCCAGTGACTTACCTGTGCTAGGTGAGCACCCTACCACTGAGTCACAATCCCGGCCCAATCACAACCATTTCGATTCAATGAGAATTGTTCTGTTTCTTCCATCCTTAACAATGCGCAGGAAACTGAGAGATGCAATACCTCCCTGCCCAGCACCATCTTACCTGGATCCTCCATGACTGTATTTTCTGAAGTTCCTGCCTCCTAACCCAGGCCCTAAACAAAAGATGAGGACCTATTTGCTCTTGGTGTCTCCAAACTTAGGTGATAGTTCTGCCATCTCTCTGGGATCCATGAACCATTCTGAAGACTCACTTGTGATTTGGGCCTTATCACTTCTTTTCAAGAGACGCTGTCACATCTTTTCCCTGAGGCTTGAGAACTGAACAACATACCTGCCTAAAGAGAGAATGGTCGTAAATATTGTTCTGTTACATTTAGCAAAGTAAACATTTTTAAAAGAGTGTTGGATGGAGATAAAACAGGAGATGAAAGCCATGTTAGGATCCTGAGGAGAGCTGAATTTTCATCTATCTCAATAAGGTTGTTTCATCTTCTCCATAGCCTTGACTCTTTCACTCCAAGATGTTCTTGCCATGTAGCATCCAGTGTGTTTCTAAAAGAAAAGCCAGAAGCTGAGTACCAAAGGACATGAGCTTAGTTCCTGTCAGCTGTGGGTTGCAAGGCAGGAGTCTCTTCTCTTCCTATGCATCTGGAGAAAAGATGGCGGGTCTGGTGGGGGGATGTGGAAGGGGTCTCTTTGGGGTATGTTTTGAGGATAGTAAGTATTATTTTATCTCTCCAAGACTTCCCACACACTTTGCCCAGTTCTTCCTCTTTTCCTCCTTGTCTCTGCCCTTCTTATGCTCCTTCTCTTTTTCTCTAATTTTCCATCTCCCCCCATTCTCCCCCATTTTTTTTTTAAAAAAATCCTTTAAACCAAGTAGCTAGTGTCTGGAGAGAGAAGAAGTGACCTGTTT
Organism: Marmota marmota marmota; assembly: GCF_001458135.2. Classification (NCBI taxonomy): domain Eukaryota; kingdom Metazoa; phylum Chordata; class Mammalia; order Rodentia; family Sciuridae; genus Marmota; species Marmota marmota. The sequence continues at coordinate 62,034,837 of NW_026000174.1, read as the reverse complement.
ATATTTTTCCTTGCCTACTCCAAATGTCTGTGAAGTCTCTGTGAACATGATCCATCTATGGAGTTCCATCTAAAATTAAAGAAAAAAATTTAAAAATTGGCTCAGAATTAGAAAGCAGAGAATTGAGAATTCATCTGCTGCAGATTCTGACTTAGAATTGCTGAGCATTTCTACTTCCTGGTATTTTTTTCCTAGACAGAAATTTATGATAATAGCTCCTATACTGAGGTGACATGATTTACTTTATGTATAACAAGGTTGAAAGTTATCAGCCCCTTGATTCCTCTAAGAGGGAAGGAGGGTTCTTTGATATCAAAATGCCTCGAAAGATTAACACCCTCTGGAGAGATGGTGGAGCCTAAGCAAGGGACCAATTCCTAGAGTTGGTCTCTCCTCTATTACCCAGGAGAGCAGTTATTTACACCTTGCTTGATTTTAATTGATCCTTATTTGTTGCAAGTTGTGCTCTCAAATCCTTTCTTAGATGTGGTGGAGAAAGTTCATAAGCACTTAAGGCCCTCTTCTTCCATGACTGTATCATTTCTGAAGGAGTTTGGGTGAGTCATTGCTAACTATAAACTATGGGCTCAACTCAGCAAATGGCAAAATGAGATGCTCTCAGAACCTGGGAGGTAAAATATCTGTTGGCCATTTCTCAATACCTGGGAACACCATGAAGTAAAAGGAGGTGGATCACAGAAGAGGAAATCTTCAAAACTCTTGGGTGAGTCCCTTAGAGATTTTGCAATAAGGAATGTCAGGGACCTAGGATCAGGTGGAATTTCACAAATCGCTTAGTTTTATTGTCCTTCAAGTCCAAGTTTCATTAGGGAGCCACTTTAATGGCTGCTCCTTCTATCTGAAAAGCAGATCTGTGATCTGTGGAAGGATGAGCTAAATAGGTAGGTGGTATCAATACACTAGCACACAAGGAGCGGACACGGGCTGGAAAACTTTGGACTCATTTAAAGTGAGAGAACACAGAACCAGAAGAGTCATGGGTTATTTGTGAGGGGCTTATCCTTCCTGACCTGTTCCATTTAAGAAGTTAAATGTGAGCTATCTATGGAAGACTCTATGGAGGGTATTGTTCTTGAATCAAGTGGATCCATTGAGGCTTGAATGAACACCGCGTTAAGTTCTAGAAGTGTAGTATGCCTTTTGCTTTGGCACATGAGGGTGCTTACAGATAACCGTAAAGTACTGTATATTTCAAAAGTCCAGAAGAAACAAGTTGAGTTTATATCATAAATGATAAATGTTTGAGGAGATAAATATGTTTAATCTTATTTAACTGCTGTATAATGCGTATGTATATTGAAACATTACATTGTTCCATATCAGCATGTAACATTTTAATGTTTTATGTATTGATTAAAAAAACTCATGGCTAACAATGAGGGAGCTTCCTTCCTTCCTTATTTCTTGAGATGACATCTTTCTGTGTTGCCTAGGCTGTTCTCAGACTCCCTCTCTCAAGTGCTAGGACTACAGGTGTGCACTACCTTGCCTGGCTATGAAGGACTGCTAAACTATTAAAATGCTGACTGGGATTAGAAGATAAAAAAATAAATGTTAACATGTGGCCTTTTGAGACTGATCCTGCTCTTCTAATTTCTAATAGATAAAGTTCTTCAGATTTTGTTTCTTGGCCATGTTTGGTTCAAAGATGTTGAATTGTTTCAAAATCCACTAAGTAAATACTAGGAAAGGCTGCTGATAAAATATCATAAAGAAAATGAGCATTTCAAAGTGGCTACTTTTTCATATTATCTTTCAACTTGTTTATCATTTGCTAAGCAAGGTCAAATGAAGGGTGGGTGGGAGGACAAGTGTATTATACTAAGAACAGTATGGGAAAAAGCTCAAGGAAGACAGCCAAGATAAACTTTATCCACACCAGAAGAAGAAGAAAGCCGAGACCTCCTTCATAAATAAGAGGCAAGGTTTCATTAAAATGGTAAAATCTAGAATGAGCTGAGAAAAACACTGCGGCAATTACAAGGTCCCTCTAAGATTAACAGCACATAGCTGGTTTGATGCAGTTCTTGGTGAAAATTTGATAATTGTCTCTCTTAGACATCCATGGGCATGAAGTTTATAGTGGTTCCCATCTGGAAGCTGAGACTTCCCTGCTTCTCAGTTATACCAGCAGATTGTTGCAAAAAATTTTAATACCTGATCATCTCTTCTTCCTCAAAAGAGATACATTATCTTCCAGTTTATCTCACTTCCTTAATGCTTTTCTGTTCATTTTCTGGGAGTATCTATGTAAAGAGGTGAGGTGATGAGGTTATTGACAGCATGCTCAATCCCACCAACATTGCCCTGTCTGTTTATACAGGAATATCTCTGAAATAGGTTGCCATGCTGGACACCTGTTGTGAGGAATTCCTCCAAAAGTACAGTTTTCTGTAGCCTCTAACTTCCTGTCTATGTCCAGCCAGTGGTGACCCACAGGAGTCGGTCTCTTTCATGCCACACATCATCTTCTGTTGGTGTTATGCCTCTGTGCTGGGCTATTGGCTTTGTTTGAGAGGCTTTGCTTTATCCCAATCATCAAGCTCTGTAGGCTGTGCTTGTTAAAAATAAGATCACTGAAGGAATTAATTTTACTGAGGTAGTGGAAGGCAGTCCTTTAAAATGTGGTTCTGGAACTAAGCCTGGATATGATCTGTAGAAGGATGATCTGGGTTCATGGGTTGGGTGACCCTAGGCTATTTATTTCTTTGGCTCACAATCACCTTATCTATGAAATGAGAACAATAAGAGTATATTTTTTCACAGGGATGTTGGACAAATTAAATGAGAGAAACTGTAAAAGGATTCAGAATATCACCTAGAATAGAGTGTGTGTACTCAATGTTAGTTATCTAATACAATGCCTTGAGTTTAAGTGAATTTAATCATATGAGTAGGAAAATATAAAAGTAAATCAAAGAGCTTGAGGTTTTGAGAAAAATTGGCCAGTGATAAGCTGAAATAATTACCAAATCTTACAAGAAAATATTTGTAGATATATTTCTGGGATTATAGTAGATTACATATTCATGGAAATTACTAAGAATACTTGGTGACACTAAAACAGGGACTCCCAAAGGATGAAACCTCAGTGGATAAAATTGGAACAAACCTACCCCACAAAGAGAGACAGTGAAATGCACAATTTTTGGTTTTGGGGACAGAGACAAAGATTAAAAGTCCCCAATAAATAGGTGGAACTGGAGAACATGACGCTAAGTGAAATAAGCCAGACTCAGAAAGTCAAGGGTCAAATGTTTTCTTTCATATGTGGAATCTAGAGAGAAATAAGGAAATAAAAAAGGAAATGGATCCCATGAAAATAGAAGGAACACCAGTGGAGTAGAGAAAAGAGATTGAGGAGAATGGAGGAGGATTGGGAAAAGAGAGGAACTGTGGAATGAAATTGACCAAAGTATATGATGCACACATATGAATATACTATGGTATATTCACCTTCATATATGTATTGAATATATATTTATTGACTTTATATATAAAGTCAATAAATAAGCAGAAGGAAGACCAGTAGAGTAGAAGAAGGGGTTTAGGGAAGAAAAAGTGGAATTTTTTGGTATTTAAATAGAACAAATTAAAGTCCATGCATGTATGAATATGTCAAAATGAACCCCACTATTACGAAAAATGCACTAAATTGTTTTTGGAGTTCCTAAAAATTATTAACCTCAAACATCTATTTATTTAGCTATGCATCTTAAATCTTAGTGAGGTCCTGAAAAAAAAAATAAGTGAAATTTGTTGTTTAAAGGTATTTTGGGTTAGTATTGCCCCCAAGGTACCTGACAGAAGTAAAATGAATCGTTCCTGGAGGAGCCCACATTAGACCCAAGCCTCAGCAAATCCTGTGGATGGACTGCACATGAACTTCTGATAAAAATTCACTCAACACACAATGGGGCACCTTGAACAAGAATCAGCAATAACAGTAAACTGTATAATGAGGCTCACATAACCAGTTAAATATGTTTAAAGAAAGAATGTTATTGAAAGTACAGTGAAAGAGCAAGAGAAAATAAAAACTGACTCCTTGGGAGAAGAATAGAATGGAACCTCTAAAAGAGAAAGCTAAATGTTATGATTGGAATCTGAAACTCACGCCTGAGTTAAACAGCTAATTAACAGGATTTGTGATAGAAGGATTTGAATAGAAGAGAGAGATACAAAAACGAAACAGAACACAGTTGAGACATTTGTACAGTTAATGTTTTGGTGATGTCAAGGATAGGGCAAGAAGATCCAGTGAGATTCCAGAGAGATACAATGAAAATATAGAGGCAATTTCAGAACACTAATACCATGCTTAGTAAATAGGTACCTAGGCCTAAGGTCACCATATCAGATGAGTGGAAATTAGAAAAACTTGTGCATATACTTATAATTATAAGGAAATCTCTCTAGATTATAGCTGCTCAATAAGTCATTTTTTCATCATAACCATTGATGATGATGATGATGAAAAATGTAATGAATATAATTTTCTACCCTTTTCCCATAATATTCTCTTCTATTTAGTCTCACCATGGACAGTACCACCTCAAAGATTGGGATGGTAAATATATTGCCTATCTGCTATCATTCTCCCCTTCCATACTAATGGCAAAGACCTTGACTTTCTTTTCCAGTTAATCACCTTATTCCTTCAGAATTCTTCTCAAAATGATGCAACAAGAAGCAATGATCCATCTGACTTTGGGAAAAAATACTTTGATTTTACTGAGTATATCTTTATGCTTCAATGGAGGTTTTCTCTTTTTATCCATTTTTGAAACAAGGAGAATGGAAAATGTTGGGGAGAAGGAAAGCATTTTAGATGACTAATGTTGACAAATATTTGTAGTTCATAGTCTATTCCATTCATATAACTTTTCTCAAGGGAAATATCCAAGACTTTTACTTCTCCACGTAGATACAACTCCTACAATATTTGATAGGTATTTTCTGCCTTTCAAGGCTTCCTGTGATTTTCTAATTTGAGTTCATCTGAATGGAAATGTGTTCACTTGGCGCTAATAGTTATCTAGACATTATGATAGTCATAGCATCCAAAAGCATACGGTACCGCATGCAAAAGCATTCTTTTAGTTCATTAGCATTTGGTTGGAAGGATTAGTGGTTTGCTTTCCCTAGACTGGTGTGAAAAAGAGAGAGAAAAGAACTCCCCCAAATCTTGCCTCAGTCTCCTAACCCTCATTTAATTCCCCAAGCATCCCAACTTTTATAGAAGTTAAAGTCATGAGCTTTTGTAGAAGTTTATAATCCGGAAATGAATAGTTCGTGGGTAACGAAGAATCCAATAAAACTGTATACAAAGGTGGTAAGTGGTTGCAATCTGCTGAGTCAACAGTTCCCAAAAGATTTTGAAAAGATTTTTGAAGGTCTCACTGTCCCCCCCCAAATGACCAAGAGTTATTATCCTAGATAATTTAATTCATAAGTGTCTCTGACTTGAGAAAAGAAAACAATGCACTCACAAAGAAGAAGGGGGCACAATGGCTTTTCACACCTTTCCTTATCAAGAACCTTCCTAGGGCCATTAAGTTGGTTCCATCACATCCCTCTCCAAGCTGCTTTGTGGTAGGTCACTTTCCATCATCATGGTACTTTTTCTTAAATTGCTCCAAACTTTGTGAAAGTGGAAAGGCAGTTTACAATGGTCAGTGCTCTCTGATTACAGATTAATTCAATGTCAATTTTCAATACATGTTAAAGGGCATCTACTCCAGTATCTTCATTTTACATATGAGGCCCAACTTGATTCAGGTTCTCTCAAGCACTGAGTCAATAGCAGGGCCATACCTGAGTAGAATCACCCTATTTTGCCATACAGAGAAATAACAGCATTTTCCCCAGTTTGTTCTATCTCAAGACTCTGATATATTTGTAAAACCTGACAGAGTAAAACAAGAAATCAAGATGTATTGGAATATATCATGCTGATGATGTCCTTTTAATGTTTTTTTTTTGTACCCAAAAGAATGATAGTACTTATCCAAGAGAATTTTTCAGTTAGAATTAGTGATTAGAAGGCTCCAACAAACTCAACAATAAGGATCCAAGGTCATATATTTATCCAGCTGCATGACTTGAAAAACAATGAAGTCTTCCTTTTTCTGTTTTGGGAGTCAAACCATTTTCCTTCTTTCACCTTTTTTTCAGCAGATGACACCAAGCAGATACATGGAAGGGATGGAAACCATACCTCTGTGGCCATGTTTGTCCTCCTGGGACTCTCAGATGATAAAGAACTGCAGCTCATCCTCTTTCCAGTCTTCCTGGGAATCTACCTTGTGACTCTGATCTGGAACCTGGGTCTTCTCATCCTCATCAGGATGGACTTCCACCTGCAAACACCCATGTATTATTTTCCCAGTTTCCTGTCCTTTATAGACATCTGCTACTCTTCTTCCATTATCCTGATGCTTTCAGACTTCTTAAAGATGAGAAAACAATTTCCCTCCTGGCCTGTGCCACTCAGTACTTTGTTGTGCCCTGGATGGCTATAGCTGAGTGCTGTCTCCTGGCCACCATGGCCTAGGACAGATGTGTTGCCATTGGTAGCCCTTTGCAGTACTCAGCCATCATGGCCCCAGGCCTGTGACAGAAGAGGGTTGTTGGGGTCTGTGGCCGTGGTTCCTTAGCAGCTTAGTTCAAACATCTCTTTGCTTTCATCTCTACTACTGTGGGCCAAATATTATTCAACATTCCTCTGTGACATTCCTCGGATGACTCTCTTGTCTTGCTCTGATCCCTTCATCAGCCAACTGATTCTTTTTCTGGCAGCTGTTTCTGTAGGTTTGGTTCTTTCCTTCTCATCCTGTGGTCCTGTGGCTTCATTGCAGCCTCCATCCTGGAAATATCCTCATCCAAAGGCTGTGCCAAGGCCCTCAGTACCTGTGCCTCCCACCTGGCAACAGTGACGCTCTTCCATGGCACAGCCCTCTCTGTGTGCACGCACCACAGCTCTAGCCACACCACAAAGCAGGCAAGGTGCTGTCAGTCTTCTGTATCATCCTCATCCCCATGTTGAACCCTCTGATCTAACAGTCTGAGGAACAAGGAGATCCAAGAGGCCCTCAAGAGGGTGATGAAGAAAGTAGCAAGAGTAACCGTGGGCAGGTATGACAGTCTGTAAAAGAAAGACAGAAGTAAAAAAATGATTGAGCCCCTTTGTAGGTCACAGGGATAGCTAGGCGGAGACAAGAAGTGACAGCCTGGCATCTTTAATGCCAAATGTCATTGTGATTGTCTCCAAATACCCTTTGGAGGCAGTGTCACTGACATTGAATACAGTTTTAAAAGACAGTATCCTCCATTAGCTCAAGGATGCTTTCAGACTTCTTAAATCTGGAGGAAAAAGAAAGATTTTTCTCATTGCCTGTGCACTGAATTCTTTGATTAGAAACAGGGAACATAAAACCCCAACTGTGATTATATTTTAGAGAACAGATTATGTTTGAGAGATATTACATGTGGAGAGATGACAAGAAGTCAGGAGGCCACCAACACTGTTCTTTTCTTTTTAGACCATTCTCTTCTTCTTTGCTTTTATTTCTTTTCAAAAAAATTTATCTATTTTTTTACATACACGACAATAGTGGAATATATCACACTCATTATTACCCATTTACAGCACAAGTTTTCTTAACTCTGTATATGAAGTATGTTCATGACAAATTATGCCATTATATGTGTACTCTTTTTTTTTGCATTAAAATTTTTATACATATATATACCACAATTTTTTATTTTTATTTATTTTTTTTATTGGTTGTTCAAAACATTACACAGCTCATGACATATCATCTTCCATACATTTGATTCAAGTGGGTTATGAACTCCCATTTTTTACCCCAAATACAAGTTGCAGAATCACATCGGTTACACATCCACATTTTTACATAATACCATATTAGTGACTGTTGTATTCTGCTACCTTTCCTATCCCCTACTATCCCCCCTCCCCTTCCCTCTCATCTTCCCTCTCTACCCCATCTGCTGTTGTTTAATTCTCTCCCTTGTTTTTTTTCCCCTTTCCCCTCACAAACTCTTATATGTAATTTTGTGTAACAATGAGGGTCTCCTTCCATTTCCATAGTTTCCCTTCTCTCTCCCTTTCTCTCCCCCCACTCGTCTCTGTTTAATGTTAATCTTTTCCTCATGCTCTTCTTCCCTGTTCTGATCTTAGTTGCTCTCTTTATATCAAAGAAGACATTTGGCATTTGTTTTTTAAGGACTGGCTAGCTTCACTTAGCATAATCTGCTCTAATGCCATCCATTTCCCTGCAAAATCCATGATTTTGTCATTTTTTAGTGCTGCGTAATACTCCATTGTGTATAGATGCCACAGTTTTTTAATCCATTCATCTATTGAAGGGCATCTAGGTTGATTCCAAAGTCTAGCTATTGTGAATTGTACCACAATTTTTTATATCTCTGTTTGTATATAAGGTATGTTGACACCAAATTCAAATCTTCTTGCATATCTTTTGTATAATGATGACCATCACCTTCCACCATCTTTGTTATTCCTCTTCCCCCTCCCTTTCCCTCCCACCCCTCTTCCCTATCTAGAAATAATCTTCTTCCCATGCTCACCCTCCCTACCCCACTTTGATTTTTAATTGTTAATCATTTTTTATATAATAATTAAATAAAATAATATGGTGTAAAATAACTATGTACAAATTAAAAATACATTGAAAATGAATATTTTGTAACTTTAACCTCAAAGACATGGAGAATGAATAAGCGAGAGAGATACAAAGAGGGGAGGAGAGGGAGATGTAGTTGGGATGGGCTGTATTTGTCTAGGTTTCCTCAGTTCTTCAGAATATAGAAGGAAGTGAAAAGGGGTGGGAGAAAGGATGGAAGGCAGGGGACACTTTTAAGATCAAGTGTTGGAGAGATTCCTAGAATCTAGAAGAAGCCAAAGTTTTGGGTCATGCGTGGGCCTGGAGCATGCTCCATGGTAGGTTCCCAGAGACCGTGGAAGAATCTCAAAATTATCGTCATGGTTTGTTCAGGGGATAAAACCTGAGTCCTAGAGACTAGGCCAGCATTTCCTGAACCGTAAATCTGAGCAGAGAGCAGCATACCTGTCAGATTTGGGGATACCAGAGTCCACCAAGAGAATTCACAAAAGTGTAAAGAAATATTTCTTCGGGCCAGAGTTTATGGAGTGAATTTCATGCACATAACATTAGCATTTATAAAACACTTTGCACTCCATGTAGGTACATCACTTAGATTTGATTTTTTTCTTAACTCACATGAGGTTGGTGAGTGAGAAGCTACCCCTATTTTATAGACAGAACTTTGGGGCATATAAAAATCCTGTGTGCTGTTGCCAGGGTAGACAGTGAAACTCCACATCATGGGAAACTCCACAAGAATGGGATTCTAATCAGAATAAGTCATATTCCATGTATGTACAGGATGTCAAAATACACTACTGTCATGCATATCTAAAAATAACAAATAAAAAATAAAACAAAAGTGGGAACTTATTGCAAAACATCTGTATAAACCTAATAACTAGCAGGATATGTGAGCTCCTATCTCCACAATCCATCTTCCCTCAAAAACCTAGTGTTGGTATGAATTACCTTAAGCAGACATTGTGTAGTAGTTTTCTTTTTGTGTCTGGCTTATTTCACTTATTGTAATGTCCTCTAGATCATCCATATTATGGCAAATAACAGGATTGACTCCTTTTTAAAAGCTGAATAATATTCTACTGTGTGTGTATTTATTTACCTATTTCTTTATCTATATATTCACTGATAAAGAAATAGGTAAATATATATTCACTGATAGACACCAACATTGTTTCCACATCTTGCCTATTTGAATGATCTGCAATGAACATGGGAGTGACAATATCTTTATGAGGTTGTTATTTCATTTCCTAGTGTTTTCTATAATGCATGCACCAATCTCCTTCCCCATGAATGGTCTATGAAGTTTCAGTTATTTTTTAAAATCATGTCGTTAACAGATGTGAGGTGATCTCTCACAGTGGGTTTGATTTTCATTTTCATACTGATTAGTGATTTAGCTGTGTAAACTTTGGGCAAATCCTCTAGTATCTCTGGCCTCAGATTCTCCACCTGGAAATTAAGATTTTATGATTAGCAAATCCCTATCTCCTTTCCAACTCAAATCACTCCAAGGTTGGGAAAGAAAAGTTAGAAGCCTGAGATCATAAGAAGACGATGGGTAAGTAGGTATAGATCTAGTAGGGACATGGTGGCAGGGGTCTGGCGTCAACAAGGAAAATCCTCCATGACAACCATGCCAAAGAGCAAGTGCCTGCAGTGCTTTCTTCCCCAATTGGATTAACTCCTTTTACCTCTCTCTGCTTTCAATGGCACAGTTAAGAGCATCCCCAGTTGTGCCATCTCTCTTGCTATAAGGGGACAGGTAGTTCATGATCAAAAGCACCCAAATAGGAGTGCAGTATAACCAATTGGAAAACTCTTTGGAAAGGAAATAGGCAGTTTGGCAAGAACTTTTGGCAAGAATTGTCTTCTTGTGGGGATCCTGGTCAAGGTCAGAGGCAAAATATAGAACCGTGGATTCGTGGCATCTCATGTGGTTTTACAATAGGACCCCTGTGAAACAGGTTTATGGAAATGAGGCTCTCCCCTTCTTCACCTCTCTCCTCTCCCCTCTCCCCTTCTTCACCTCTCCCTCTCCCCTCTCCCTCACTTCTGCACCTGCACTTAGAGTTTTTCTTTCTTGAGTTCTATCTCTGCTTATCCAGATTCTCTGCCCTTCAGTAAATAGAATAATCTCAACCATAAAATTTCAGGTGTTACTCTGGGGCAGGGGATGGATGTTGCATTCTTAGGGCTATGACCTTGAACTCTGTTACTCTTTGTGTTTTTTACAGAAAATGAAGATACTATGATCATGTTAAAGAAATAGGCAATTTCAGCTGTTAGCAAGAACTAAAGGGTCTTATCTTCCTGGATCTGGTTCAGGAGACGGAGAAAATGGTAAATTCCATGCTGTCTTAATGTTTCTTCCAGTAAAACCCACGTGGAAAGGATTTATTAAACTCCACATCTCCCATTGCTGAACTCTTCCCCCTCCTTCTTACTTTCATAACTTTCACTTAGGACCCTTTCTTGAGTCTTTTTTATCCATATTCAAAGACCTTAGTGAAAAGAATATGCTCAACACATTCTTGGTATTGCTCTAGGGTGAGAAATAGGTGCTGAACGACAGTTTGGCAATTCCAAAGGAAATGACCTTGAACTTTGTCACCTTCTGTTTTTTTTTCTGCTATAAAATAGGAATACAAGGACCATCTAGAGCCAAATGAGAGAATGCTGTCTACAAAGACTGCCATTTTGTAAAACTAATAATTGAGAGTTTAATCAAAAATAGAAATTTACTAAGTTTCAGGGGAATTTCCAAAGATCAAAACATGCTCATCTGTGTTTCCCAGTTTTCTTCACTCCAAGGACCATGTGGATCCGACTTTTGCCTTTGAGGATTTGTTTTTGGAAATAATTATAATTTGATTTCCATTTAAAGACACAACTTTTATTCCTGACTTCTGAGCAGTAAAAGACAAACTTAGTCTTCACGATTTGACAAGAGTTTCCAGGGACAGTCTATTAGACCTGAAATACTTCAGATAGCTCTCACTGTCATCTTTGGTGGTTCTGGGAGTCTGAGGACACTGTCCCAGGCAACACAGATTCGAAGGTGCCTACTCTAGGTACCCAGAACATTGGCATAAATGTCCCTTTAACCTTCATCATTTCATCTTTACCTTAACTTTGTTCCTCATTCAAGAATATTCCTGGCTTTACCTGATTTTGTACCTGGCACACTTTCTCAGACAGAATTTGTTTTTATTAGCTCAGAACTGGAAAGGTCTTGATTAGCTATATCCACCTGGTGAGACCTCCAACCAATATTTGGATCAGTCCATTTTTTTCTCCCTCAATTGTCTTGGGAGATGACGAACACATGTAAAATGTTAATTAAAGGAAGTAAGTGTATTTAGAATATTTGTTTTTCCTTTTCCACTCTCCAGATTGTAGTAAGATAAGTTATTAGGATAAAATTTGTTATGAAGGATTAAAAACACAATCCACATCACTCTTTTCTTGGAATGATGAGGTTACACAGAATACACTTAACTGTAACTGTCAGTGTCACCAGAGTGCAATAAAGAGCGATGAATTTCATGTAGCTGATGGACCTACACTTTGACTTATTTTCACTGAAATGATTAATTGCACCGGCGTTTGGGGGAGTTGTAAGAGTTCACAATTTCAAAATATTTTCGTTAACTCATAGTGGATAAAATATCTGAGAAATTGTAATAGCATCACTCTAAGAGTAAGCAGAAAGATTTCTAAGTTCACAAAACCATAACGGAAATTAAATAGAAATGAAATTCTTAGTTTCAAAGCCAATGGGTAAAGGAACCATTTACTAATGTATTTAACATGTATTTATCGAGATATGCAGAGGTTATGATGCTTAACATTGAGTAGTGGAACATCTCCACGAGTCTGAAGACTGTATCCAGCCCGTGCTGTCTGTCTGCTCAGCGGTAATTAGAGGAAATGGAGCATAAAGGAGGCATTAGGAATTTGCAGTCTGTCTGGGTGGGAGACAACACAATACTGCAAGATAGAAATAAGCATGCTGACTTATTAACAATATTATTAAATCTAGGCTAAGAGACCACCGAATTTCTGAAATAATTTTAAGATCTCCTTGATACTTCAGTGTCAGTTCTATTCACTTTTACAGAGAAGTGATCATGGGGATGACAGTTAATAACACTTATTGAGTTCTTACTGCTTTAAGCCCTTCACATCATTCAGTCTCTGCTGCAACCTATACAGTGGTGAATACCATTGTGTCCATTTATCCACTGAGGCAATTGAGGCACAGAGAGATTAATAACCTGCTAAAGGTTACACTGACAGTAAGTAAATGTCAGATGAATCTAAACTCTTTCCCTCTGAAATTTTTTCTTGTTTTCTTCTTTTATATAAATAGGATCTGTAGAAAATAGAGAAAATACAGATAAGCATAAAAAGTAAATATCATACACCTATTACACTTAATGCTTGACATTGTATACAGTCTGTACATAGTATGTGTGCATGTGAATGTGTGTGTGTGTGTGTGTGTGAGAGAGAGAGAGAGAGACAGAGAGAGACAGAGAGACTGAAAGACTGAGAATGAATGAGTGACAGATTAAATACATTTTTAAAAAGTATTTATTTTTTAGTTGTAGTTGGACACAAACCTTTATTTATTTATTTTTATGTGGTGCTGAGGATGGAACCCAGGGCCTCTCATATGCTAGTGAGTGCTCTACTGCTGAGCCCCAGCCCCAGCCTTACCTTTTTTTTTCCTTCTAAAAAGGAAGAACTCTTTTGGGAGCTAATCTTTGGTTTGTTTGTAAGTCATCTTTTATATTCCAATACTTACTATATTGTCCTCTTTTGGTAATTGTGACTATTTTTCCTAGTTCGTAATTGCATTTCAAGTATGTTTTGTATAACTAGATTTTTCCATCATAACCAAGATTTTAATTGATTTTTTATAGTTTTTTTTTTTTTGCTTTCTATTTGGTGTTATGGTTCAGAACTATATTATATAAATATGTGTCTATTTAATCTTGTAATAACTTTTTTTACCCACAGTCCCACAGTAAGTTCTCATTTATTATTTATTTAAGGAAGAGTTTGTCATTTTTCTATTAATTTAAAATATTAACTTTATCATATATAAAATAACTACTAATGCTTCAATGCTTAAAGAATTTGTTTTTTAATATCTTTTTTTTGGTACTGAGGATGAGACCCAGGAGTACTCTACCACTGAGCTACATCCCCAGTCCTTAGATTTTTCTTTTGAGACAGCATATCTCTAAGTTGCCCAAGTGGGCCTCAAACTTGTGATCCTCCTACTTCATTTTCCAGAGTTTCTGGGATTAAAGGTTTGTTCTCACTGTGTCCAGCATCTATTTGTTCTTTTGGTATATGTTTGTTATTATAAGAATAATTAATAACAGTGTTCATAATACATTTTGATATCTGAAAGTGCAGGTCATTTCTAATTATTGATCTTTTCTAAAATGTTCTTGTCTGTTAATTACTGATGAACTCATCTTAAGGAAAGACAGTTTGGCCTGGAGCATAAACAATAAGTGATATCTAATATAAGATGTTACTGAGTTCTAGCTTACTGATTTCCTGATTTAAAACAAAAGAAAACAAAACAATTCCTCTGTAGTGTTTTGGAAATTAAATATTCACATCAACCCTTTTTCTATATCAAGGCCCATCTTATTTTGATGTTGGCTGTTCTTTAACTCTGTGTTTCCAAGGGCAAGGGAACTAAATAGAAAATGCTTGTGTGGCTTAAATGACTTCAAGGTCCTGGGTGATTGACCTGCATGGACCCCTGTCTGGAGGAAATAATGGCTCACAGTCTATAAGGCTTGTGATGTCTCAGGAAATTCTTTATATATATATATATATATATATATATATATAGGATGGAGCCTGTC